>NW_027361676.1:72332500-72932500 GCF_039654945.1 Dendrobates tinctorius
GGTATGAGTTTTCATGGAAAACACAAAATTGGGTGACCCCAAACTTTTAAACGGTAGTGTATATTAATATAATATACAGTGTGTGTGTGTGTGTGTGTGTGTGTGTGTGTGTGTGTGTGTGTATATATATATATGTGTGTGTGTATGTGTATATATACAGTGCCTACAAGTAGTATTCAACCCCCTGCAGATTTAGCAGGTTTACACATTCGGAATTAACTTGGCATTGTGACATTTGGACTGTAGATCAGCCTGGAAGTGTGAAATGCACTGCAGCAAAAAAGAATGTTATTTCTTTGTTTAATTTTTTTTTAAATTGTCAAAAGTTTATTCAGAGGGTCATTTATTATTCAACCCCTCAAACCACCAGAATTCTGTTTGGTTCCCCTGAAGCATTAAGAAGTATTTCATGCACAAAGAACAATGAGCTTCACATGTTTGGATTAATTATTTCTTTTTCCAGCCTTTTCTGACTATTTAAGACCCTCCCCAAACTTGTGAACAGCACTCATACATGGTCAACATGGGAAAGACAAAGGAGCATTCCAAGGCCATCAGAGACAAGATCGTGGAGGGTCACAAGTCTGGCAAGGGGTACAAAACCCTTTCCAAGGAGTTGGGCCTACCTGTCTCCACTGTTGGGAGCATCATCCGGAAGTGGAAGGCTTATGGAACTACTGTTAGCCTTCCACGGCCTGGACCGCCTTTGAAAGTTTCCTCCCGTGCCGAGGCCAGGCCTGTCCGAAGAGTCAAGGCTAACCCAAGGACAACAAGGAAGGAGCTCCGGGAAGATCTCATGGCAGTGGGGACATTGGTTTCAGTCAATACCATAAGTAACGTACTCCACCGCAATGGTCTCCGTTCCAGACGAGCCCGTAAGGTACCTTTACTTTCAAAGCGTCATGTCAAGGCTCGTCTACAGTTTGCTCATGATCACTTGGAGGACTCTGAGACAGACTGGTTCAAGGTTCTCTGGTCTGATGAGACCAAGATCGAGATCTTTGGTGCCAACCACACACGTGACGTTTGGAGACTGGATGGCACTGCATACGACCCCAAGAATACCAGCCCTACAGTCAAGCATGGTGGTGGCAGCATCATGCTGTGGGGCTGTTTCTCAGCCAAGGGGCCTGGCCATCTGGTCCGCATCCATGGGAAGATGGATAGCACGGCCTACCTGGAGATTTTGACCAAGAACCTCCGCTCCTCCATCAAGGATCTTAAGATGGGTCGTCATTTCATCTTCCAACAAGACAATGACCCAAAGCACACAGCCAAGAAAACCAAGGCCTGGTTCAAGAGGCAAAAAAATCAAGGTGTTGGAGTGGCCTAGTCAGTCTCCTGACCTTAACCCAATTGAAAACTTGTGGAAGGAGCTCAAGATTAAAGTCCACATGAGACACCCAAAGAACCTAGATAACTTGGAGAAGATCTGCATGGAGGAGTGGGCCAAGATAACTCCAGAGACCTGTGCCAGCCTGATCAGGTCTTATAAAAGACGATTATTAGCTATAATTGCAAACAAGGGTTATTCCACAAAATATTAAACCTAGGGGTTGAATAATAATTGACCCACACTTTTATGTTTAAAATTTGTTAAAATTTAACTGAGCAACATAACTTTTTGGTTTGTAAGATTTATGCATCTGTTAATAAATCCTGCTCTTGTGTGAAGTTTGAAAGCTCTAACTTATTTGCATCTTATCAAACCTGCTAAATCTGCAGGGGGTTGAATACTACTTGTAGGCACTGTATATATATATATATATATATATATATATATATATATATATATATACACACACACTCACTGGCCACTTTATTAGGTACACCTGTCCAACTGTGTGTTAAGACTTAATTTCTAATCAGCCAATCACGTGGCGGCAACTCAGTGCATTTAGGCATGTAGACATGGTCAAGACAATCTCCTGCAGTTCAAACCGAGCATCAGTATGGGGAAGAAAGGTGATTTGAGTGCCTTTGAACGTGGCATGATTGTTGGTGCCAGAAGGGCTGGTCTGAGTATTTCAGAAACTGCTGATCTACTGGGATTTTCACGCACAACCATCTCTAGGGTTTACAGAGAATGGTCCAAAAAAGAAAAAAAATCCAGTGAGCGGCAGTTCTGTGGCCGGAAATGCCTTGTTGATGCCAGAGGTCAGAGGAGAATGGGCAGACTGGTTCGAGCTGATAGAAAGGCAACAGTGACTCAAATTGCCACCCGTTACAACCAAGTTAGGCAGAAGAGCGTCTCTGAACGCACAGTGCGTCGAACTTTGAGGCAGATGGGCTACAGCAGCAGAAGACCACACTGGGTACCACTCCTCTCAGCTAAGAACAGGAAACTGAGGCTACAATTTGCACAAGCTCATCGAAATTGGACAGTAGAAGATTGGAAAAACGTTGCCTGGTCTGATGAGTCTCGATTTCTGCTGCGACATTCGGATGGTAGGGTCAGAATTTGGCGTAAACAACATGAAAGCATGGATCCATCCTGCCTTGTATCAACGGTTCAGGCTGGTGGTGGTGGTGTCATGGTGTGGGGAATTTTTTCTTGGCACTCTTTGGGCCCCTTGGTACCAATTGAGCATCGTTGCAACGCCACAGCCTACCTGAGTATTGTTGCTGACCATGTCCATCCCTTTATGACCACAATGTACCCAACATCTGATGGCTACTTTCAGCAGGATAATGCGCCATGTCATAAAGCTCGAATCATCTCAGATTGGTTTCTTGAACATGACAATGAGTTCACTGTACTCAAATGGCCTCCTCAGTCACCAGATCTCAATCCAATAGAGCATCTTTGGGATGTGGTGGAACGGGAGATTCGCATCAGGGATGTGCAGCCGACAAATCTGCGCCAACTGTGTGATGCCATCATGTCAATATGGTCCAAAATCTCTGAGGAATGCTTCCAGCACCTTGTTGAATCTCTGCCACGAAGAATTGAGGCAGTTCTGAAGGCAAAAGGGGGTCCAACCCGTTACTAGCATGGTGTACCTAATAAAGTGGCCAGTGAGTGTATATATCACACACTTTTGGGGTTTTTTTTTTAAGTGGATCTGGTGAGCGCTGCTTTTACTACAGATCAGAAGTGCATACGTCTGAAAAAATCTCATTTTTGCGACAATTTTTTTTATAAGGTTACTTTCACATTAGCGTTTTTTAGCGCAGCGCTTTGTGCGCAATAGAAACGCATGCAAAAACCGCATCATGCGTTTTGCATGCGTTTGATTTTTTGGCGCATGCGTTTTAACCAGTTTATAGCCATGTTAACTCTTAAAATGCACGCGTTTTCTATCGTAGGAGTGCGCATGTCAATGCGCACGCCTGCATTCCCATAGACTGTAATGCATTATTTTGTCGCATTCCGTGCACAAGCGTTTTTTTTACGCCTTTGGACGGACGCAAAAATGCAACAGGTTGCGTCTGGGGCGCCCCTTAAAAAACGCATGCGCATGAAAACGTGTGCAAACGCTAGACCATGTGCACGCCATGTTAAACATAGGTGCGCATAGATGCGCTGCGCAAAAAAACGCTAATGAGAAAGCAGCCTAAGCTGCATTATGGATAGAAACTGATTTGACAATTGGAAAAGTGTGAGCGCTCTGTTCACATCTTTATTGTTATTGAAGATCCATTAAAATGGTATGCTTTTTTAATGATCCAGTATGCTAGTTGAGAACCCGAACTGAGACGACATATGCAAATGAGGCTTGAAGTGCATTGGGCGTGTCATCGCACTTAGAAGAAGCCCTCCACAGCTCCAATCAACTTCCATGTGGCTTCTATGGTAGATTTCCCGTGACTGGCACATCTGATTCCTACAAAAAAACGGTATCATTATTATTGGGGGATAGGCACATAGACCGTCATATTACTACTTCCACATGTGAAAAAAGAAAAAAAAAAAGTGCTCACTTGTTTTAATAAAACTCACTTTTAAACCAGTAAAAAAAAAAAAAATTATATATATTCTCTAAACTACACTAGGAACTAATGAATGCTCCATAAATCCATCATACAGTTTTTCATGTCGGAAAGCTTTATTCCCATCAACATTTAATGAAAAACCATGCCGGCTGATGTATTTTATATCCTCTGTGTGTATAGCATCTTTATGCTATAGCATACTGTGTATTGTCTGAACTAGCTTGTTGTTTAGTTGCTACGAGATTGCTCCTTTCGGGCCAAACCGGCAGCCCAATATGAGTAATTCTTCTTGGCTCTGGGAATTCCTCCGCTTAGTATTGTCCTTCCTTGTTACTTGTGTTTCTCTGACCTCTAATCCTCTTCTATAAAAAGATTTCTGAAATTAATTGCTTCTGCTGTGTCTTCTGACTTCTTGAAATATATCACCATGGTAACCATGAAGAAAGATACCAAAGATAATATATACTATTTTTTTATTTTTCTTTTACATTCGACATGTTAAAAAAATGGACAATTTATATATTTCTTCTTTTGTCCTTTTAACATCTCAGAACTAACTCAAAATTTACAACTAAGTTCTAGTTCATGCATTGCCTGTGCTCTATGCTTAGCCCTTATGTGGAGTTTTCCATTTGAGTCTCACTTTTCGGGGAATTTAGACGGAACTCCTGATGGCCCATTCAGTTTAAAGGGGCAGACAGTGTCACTTTGGACTATGTTTGTTTTCCACCTAAAAAGATGGATGCCACCATAGCAGAGTCCACTGTCACTATCTCCCATCTGGGGTTCAGTCCGAATCCTATTTATTGGGGATTTTAACATAACCCCTCATGCACTTGCTCCGTGTAGAGCCCTGTATAAATGAACCTAGCATAATAACTGTATTACTGTAGAAAACAATGCTTTATTACACTGTAATACAAAAACTAAATATAGTTCCCCAAATCACAGGAGCTGCGCTGTAAAGAGTGAAACCAAATTGGTCTTTTGGTTATGTTTCGCCTATGAGGTTTTGTCAGAGGGTCTAATAGGCTGTCTCTTTTAAAAGGCTGCTTATTGTTGATCCCTCTATGCAAAAATGGAAACAAAAAGTAAATAAGTTTGTATATATCCCAAGGTGGTACCAATAAAATACTACAGCTCATTTAACAAAAAAAATAGATCATTGTTTTATTGTGCAAAAGTAGTAGAACAAAAACCAAATTCATTACAATAACACGAATAATAAAGCGCCATGTCATTCATACCATGATGAGCATCCTAAAATTCACTGGCAGCATTTCCCCCCATTCCCTTCTCCCCAAAAACCCCTTTTGAATACATTATATTTATACTCCAAGATGGTGTTGTAGGAATGAATACTGCAGAGATCCAGCCTCTGGGTCCTAGCTCTCAAGCGCACTGGAAATATTAATAAATAACAATAAAAAGGATAATAAAACATTCGTGCCCTTAAGAGGATAGTCACTCGGCTGGTATTTGTTTTCTGCGGCTCGTTAGCCTTGTGCATATGGACAGAAGGAGCTGAATGATGACATTAATGACCTAGATAAGGTGGGATGGTAGCATTACACTCAGAATATGCAGAAGGGCTATATTCCATTCCAGAAACTTTAACTCCTCCCTGCTGTGACCAATTTCTTTTTCTGATTTTTTTTTTTTTTTTTTTTTTTATTCTCCCCCACCCCTGCTTCAAAGAATTTTAACTTTTTTTATTTTCCCATCAATATAGTCATTTGTAGGTTATTTTTTCCAGACAAATACTATAAAATGTACTGGAAACCAAACAGAAAGCATGTACAACTGTGGTAATGACAAACTTCTGTATTATTTTTTGGTATTTTTTTTTTTCTTTCTGTGGATGGAGCTGTGTGAGGGCATTTGTGTGGTCCACTTTGGCAGTACAATCTGTTTTGATTGCTGAATACTGTATTTTTGGGAGAGGTCCGGCCACTAAAAAATGACAATTCTGACATATCAAGGTGGGTTGTTTTTTTTTTTTTTTTTTTTTTTTTTTTTGTAGCTTTATGGTGTTTTACCATATTGGTTAAATAATTTAATATTAAGACTCTTACAAATTAAAAAGTTATGTATTTTAAACTGGTGAAAAGGACTCAAATGTTTTTTTTAATTTTAAACTTTTTTTTTTTTTCAATATTGCAGTAACACCGGATTGTAGTATATGACTGCCTTCACAGGTGTACCAACGTGGCAGCTATATTGGCCTTTAGCAGGCCCCTGGCTGTCATTGCAATCGGGGGAGGGAATTCAGTGCGCACCTGAAATGGCACACCGCTGAGACGGCATGTCTTAAAGGGACCCTGTCAGCAGTTTTGACCTATAAAAGATACAGCCACTGCCTCTCAGGGCTTATATGCAGTATTCTATAATGCTGTAGATAAGCCCCCGATCCGACCTGCAAGATTCGAAAAATAAGCTTTATTATACTCACCTGGGGGAGCAGTCCGGTCTGATGGGTGTCGCAGGTCTGGGTCCGGCGGCTCCCATCTTCTTGCGATGCCGCCCTCCTGCTTGCTTCATCGCTCCCCGACATCGTGCTCCTGCGCAGGTGTACTTTCCTGCCCTGTTGAGGGCTGAGTAAAGAATTGCAGTGCGTAGGCGCTGGGCCTCTCTGACCTTTCCCGGATCCTGCGCACTGCAGTACTTTGCTCTGCCCTCAACAGGGCAGAGAAGTACGCCTGTGAAGGAGTGCGATGCCGAAAGCGATGGCTCAACAGGAGGCCGGCATCGCAAGAAGATGGGAGGCGCAGGACACGCACTTGCAACATCCATCGGATCGAACCGCCCCCGGGTGAGTATAACTAAATTTATTTTTCTTATCTTGCAGGTCGGACCAGGGGCTTAGCTACAGCATTATAGAATACTGAAGATAAGCCCTGAAAGGCAGTGGCCGCATCTTGTAGCGGCCAAAACAGCTGACAGGTTCCACAGGAAGATGCTTCCTGTAATACACTGACTGCCGGTAGTGGTGCAGGCTTACCTTCTGGGCCCGATCCATACATATGAGCCATGGATGTCAGCAATGGGTTAATATTTATAGTGACACATTAGGCGATTTTAAAAGTTAAATTGTTGCTAAAGCCTACATATTAAGGGTATGTGCACACGTTGCGGATTGCTGTGCGGATTTTTCCCATGCGTTTTTACATCTGCGGATTCCTATAATGGAATGGGTGTAAAAACGCTGCCGTATCCGCACATAGAATTGACATGGTGTGGAAAATAAACCGCTGCGTTTCCTTGCTGATTTTTCCGCAGCATGTGCACAGCGGTTTTTATTTCACATAGATTTACATTGTACTGTAGATCACTAGGAAATCTGCAGCGGATCTGCAACGTGTGCACATACTCTTAAAGTTGTAAAAATCCGAACTAAACCTGGTCAAAAACATACAGCAAAGTCAGCTGAGCCTACTGATTTTGGCGTGACTGATGGATTTGGTGTGTTGGATCTGTAGAATTGATGCGTTGCTTCTCGGGGGAGATTTGTTGCTGCCAGTTGTGTATGTGGGGTCAAGATTAATTCTGAAGTGTCCGTTCACCAAGGACTTGTTTTCCTGAAGTAACAAATAATATATGTAATCTAATTCACAGCAGTGATATGTTTTCCAGTACAAGGTAGAAGAGCATCTCAGACTGGCGATCATTACACAATGTTCAGTTCTGCGGTCACGTCGGCTTCCCTCAGTTTGCACAGATTTTATAGCGAAGCCCGAGGCTTTTTTTCTCGGCTGGTTGACTGCTCCATGTAATTCACACTGCTAAGGCCATGGTGACTCTGTTTAGACTAAATATCAGTGATATTTTTTAGGTGTGCTGTATTTGTTTTTTTTAATAGAAATTCTGTGTTGCTGATGGCGTACTACAAGCCGAAAATATCTAATGTTACAACTTGTTAAACTTGGTCTTGTCATCCTCCAGAAGGGTTTCATAATCTATATTTTTTGTGGTTTTACACTGTATTTTAGGCCGAGCTATGTCTACAGAAAGCTACCAAATTGAGGACTTTCTTCCCTCCTGTATCAACCGTAGTGGGATGGATAGCACTTTAATGGATCGGCAACAATAAACTTGTGGAGTGAACAAACTAGTCAAGGTTTATTTGAGACTGCTGGCATAAGCCTAGCCCCGCTCTCCAGCAGTCCCATAGAAAGTGGAGTGGTCTGGCATGCACACGGCCACTCTATAGATCAGGCAGTTCTCTTCACTGGAGACCCCTTGTAGTTACTGTATATTGGCTTTCTTTTACAAAATTACGGTCAAACCTTTTTTTCCGATATTTTTTCTGTGTGCATGACATTTCTGAAGTCTCACAGACTTTGCTGGTACTGTAGAAAGCAGCTGAAAATTTGTATAAAAAAAACCTTCAAAAACGCCTAGTGTGAACATAGCTTTAAAGCGAATCTGTCACCCTATTTTTCGAGTATCAGCTGCCGGCACCCCCATCAGGGACTTATCTACAGCATTCTGTAATGCTGTAGATAAACCCCCGATGTAACCTGAAAGATAAGAAAAATGAGTTATATTATACTCACGTTCCGGTCTTTGTCCGATGGGTGTTGTGGTCCGGCGCCTCTCTTCTAATGGTGATGTCTTCTTATTTGCTGCCGGTCATGGCTCCTGCGCAGGGTCACTGCTCTGCCCTGTTGAGGGCAGAGCAGAATACTACAGTGCGCAGGCGCCGGACCTCTCCCGGCGCCTGCGCACTGCAGTATTCTGCTCTGCCCTCAACAGGGCAGAGCAGTGCGCCTGCGCAGGAGCCTCAACAGGCAGCAAAGAAGAGGACATCCCCATTAAAAGATGGGAGGCGCTGGACGGGATGGCTACACCCATTGGACCGGACCGAACGCCAGGGTGAGTATAATCTAAAGGCCCCGTCACACACAGCGATCTCGCTAGCGAGATTGCTGATTTTGTGACGCTTCAACGATCTCGCCAGCGAGATCTGCTGTGTGTGACGGGGGATCAGCGGCCGGGTATCGCTGATCGTGCTTGATCGGCCTGGGCTGTTTTTTTTTTTTTTTTTTTATATCGCTGGTCTCCCGCTGCCCAGCACGCATCGCTGTGTGTGGCAGCGAGAGACCAGATCTGCAGCTCCTGGATACCCGATATTTACATTAGAAACCAGCGTCGCTGGTCCTGATCGATGGAGGGGCTGTCTTGTGACAGCTCACCAGCGATCAGCCTAACGATGTCCCAGTGATCCCATCATGCGGATCGTTGGTGGGATCACTGGGACGTCGTTATGTGTAACGGGGCCTTAACTCTTTTTTTTTTTTTTCTTATCCTTCAGGTTATATCGGGGGCTTATCTACAGCATTACAGAATGTTGCAGATAAGCCCCTGATATCGGTGCCGGCAGCTGATAGGCGAAAAATAGGGTGACAGATTCGCTTTAATCTACCAGAGGAGCATGCATTGCGTTAGTCTCCTCACTCTGACATGCCAGGCCTGGCATGTTACTCTCCACAAGGAGAAACGTTGCCTTTTAGATCCTATGGATCTGTGCTGAGGCCACGGCACACTCCCGAGACATGGGAGTTCAAGGCCCTTGGATGGTTTGCGTTGGAGGGTTATGGGGTTCATCATACTGTGTGTGGGAGATGGTTGTGGGGTCTAACTTACTGTCAGACATAGATCGAGGTGCTGGATGAGCTCAGGAAATCTGTGTGGGCGTATAGAAAGATTACATGATTTAGTAGAAAATGTCAGACATTGAAACTCGTGTCAAGAAGTGTGCAATATAAGATGGAGATGATTGTTGACTGGATTAGACTCAAAAAAGCAGAAGATCTAGTTATTATTACATTTTGAATACAGTGTTTTCTGAATTTAACATGTAACCTACTAAGGTACAGTATGTTCCTCCAAACTAATAAATTGTGGATTTTCAGCAGCAAAGAAATGTGTAAAATATGCCCCTAATTTGGCACGTTTTTTTTCCTGCCAACAGTTCACTATTTTCAGCAGATTTTTATCCTCCAAATACTGAAGACTCGCCGCAGATAAAACCTTTAGCATTTTAATTTTACACCACCGATCATGTTTTTGTTTTTTTTTGCCGATGAGATTTCCAAAAGTCTTATCCACTTTGCATTTTCAATAACGAAATATCTGCAGTTTATTGGTGGGAAACTGTTAAGGCTGAGTTCCCGTGTTGCATATTTTTGTATATTTTCTTCACAGGCTTGCATGTGAATTTTTGCAGTGTATTATACAAAGTATCAGCCAAGTAAATGAGAGATCTCAGCTACATATTGCAAAAAATGTCAGACATAATTGAAATTTGCATGATCAGTTATATTCTTCGGGATCGGGGGATTCATTTGGGGACATAGAGGGTTTTTTTCAGGAAGCAGGGCTCCCGAGGATTAAAGACGGTGATAGGGGGAGACTGGAGGTGCCCATAACAAAAGAAGAGATTGAAATGGCTATTACATCTATGGCTAATAATAGGGCCCCGGGGGCAGATGGTATCCCGAGTGAAATTTACAAACAATTATTTGAGATGGTAACACCCAGACTGCAAAAGGTTTTTGAAGAGGCTCTTCGGGAGGGTGAATTACCGGCGTCCATGAGGGAGGTGGTGGTGGTGGTCATTCCGAAAGGGGGGGAAGAGATCCGGGGTTGGCAGAATCTTATAGGCCCATCTCGTTGCTGAAGGTGGATGTAAAGATTTTGGCAAAAATTTTGGCTAACCGTTTGGCGGGTGTGGTTCAGGATCTTGTCCATCTGGACCAATCCGGATTTATGCCAAATAAGTCTATGGCGATTAATTTGCGTAGACTTTTTCAGAATTTGCAGCTGCCGACGGACAGTAGGGGCAGTAGGGTTGTGGTTTCATTGGATGCACGTAAAGCGTTTGATAGTGTTGAGTGGCAGTATCTTTGGAGGGCATTGGAACGCTTTGGTTTTGGGCCGACCTTTATTTCATGGATACGGTTGCTATATACTTCCCCGACCGCTAGGGTCAGAGTTAACGGGCAAATGTCTGGGAGTTTTGCACTTCATAGGGGGACTAGGCAGGGGTGTCCGCTGTCCCCGCTACTTTTTGATTTGGCAGTGGAGCCCCTGGCGCAGACAATTAGGAGGACGGCTTCGGTTAAAGGGTTCAGATATGGCTCGGTAGAAGAAAAAGTATCACTGTATGCAGATGATGTGTTGCTTTATTTGGAGGACTACGGAGAATCGTTGAGAGCAATAGAAATTATTAAAACTTTTGGGTCTATATCGAGATTAGAAATTAACTGGGAAAAATCTACTGTCATGGCTGTAGATGATTGTGTTGTTGATTTGCCAGTGTCGGGGGAGGGTAGTAGGTTGGCAGTGGTGTGACAGTTTAAATACCTGGGCATTCAGGTGGCACTTCCGATTTTGAGCTATGCAGATTTGAATCTGATTCCACTGCTGAGTAAGTTTAGGAGTAAAGTAGGGGTGTGGTGTAAACTGTATCTTTCAGTAGTGGGAAGAATTAATCTGATTCGGATGATTTTGATGCCCCAACTGCTATAAGTCTTGCACAATGCCCCTGTCTGGTTCCCTAAGCGGTGGTTTCTTACTCTTGACTAGTGTTGAGCATTCCGATACCGCAAGTATCGGGTATCGGCCGATACTTGCTGTATCGGAATTCCGATACCGACTTCCGATATTTTTTCAATATCGGAAGTCGGAATCGGAAGTTCAACGTTGATTGACAGCCTGACGTCATCATGATGCGCGGTGTGTGCGCATCATGATGCGCCGTCATTTCGGGCCTTCCGGGGGTCTCTGCCGGCCTGCCGGGGGGCTGTGTGGACTGCCCGGGGTCTGTACCGGCCTGCCGGGGGGCTGTGCCGGCCTGCCGGTGGTCTGTGCACCCTGTGGGGGTCTGTGCCGGCCTGCCGGGGGGCTGTGCTGATGTCCGGGGGTCTGTGCAAGCATCGTCCGATGGGACTACAAGTCCCATCTGGCGATGCCTGCTACCATGACAGTGATTGACACATTAGCCAATGATGGGACAGTAGTAGTCCCATCATCCGGCTAATGTGTTAAATGTTAAAAAAAAAAATAAAAAATACTACATACATACTACATACATACTACATGCTACATACATACTACATACATACTACATACATACTACATACATACCACATACATACCACATACATACCACATACATACTACATACATACTACATACATACCACATACATACCACATATATACTACATGCATGCTACATACATACTACATGCTACATACATACTATATACTACATACATACTACATACATACTACATGCATGCTACATACATGCTACATACATACTACATATATACTACATGCATGCTACATACATACTACATATATACTACATGCATGCTACATACATACTACATGCTGCATACATACTACATATATACTACATACATACTACATGCATGCTACATACATACTACATGCTAAATACATACTACATATATACTACATACATACTACATACATGCTACATACATGCTACATACATGCTACATACATACTGCATGCTACATACATACTACATACATACTACATACATACTACATGCATGCTGCATACATACTACATGCTACATACATACTACATACATACTACATACATACTACATACATACTACATACATACTACATACATACTACATACATACTACATATATACTACATACATACTACATACATACTACATATATACTACATACATACTACATACATACTACATGCTACATACATACCACATACATACCACATACATACTACATACATACCACGTACATACCACATACATGCTACATACATACTACATGCTACATACATACCACATACATACCACATGCATGCTACATACATACTACATGCTACATACATGCTACATACATGCTACATGCATGCTACATGCATGCTACATGCATGCTACATGCATGCTACATGCATACTACATGCTACATACATACCACATACATACCACATACATACTACATGCATGCTACATACATACATGCTACATACATACTACATATATACTACATGCATGCTACATACATACTACATGCTACATACATACTACATATATACTACATACATACTACATGCTACATACATACCACATACATACTACATACATACTACATGCTACATACATACTACATATATACTACATGCATGCTACATACATACTGCATGCTACATGCATGCTACATACATACTACATACATACTACATGCTACATACATACCACATATATACTACATACATACTACATACAATACATTCATACAATACATACATAGACATACAGTACATATAACATAGAGTAACATACTTACCAATACTTGTCACATTGTTCCCCGAAGCCGTTGTCTTTTACGGAATAAATATTAACATAACAAACCACAAAAATACTCACCCACGATCCGAAGCAGTCCACGAGTGTGTCCCACGACGATCTTGGGTAGAGAACTGCAGCATCAGCTGTTGCTGCCGTTCCCTACGGGCTGCAGGAATCCAATGACGGAAGGTAGGTATCCTTCCGCACTGTATTCCTCCGCCACTTAAAAAAAAAAAAGTCCCTAGTCTCACTTTATGCCATTGCTGTGTGGGAATTTTGTGTTTTGCTTTTGGTTTTCTCTGTGTAAAGGTCATGTGTTCATATGCAATCACATTTTGCATGCACATTAATTTACTTTTTCTGCTCAGACCCAGTTTCTCATTTGTTTCATTGTGCATTCTGTGCATATAAGGGTGTGACCGCCCTGTTTCTGAGTTGGAAAATCCATCCTGTCTGGCCTATACTATTACTGGTGGTTCAGTCCCTCTGTCCTTGTTCACATTCACGTCACTTGACAAGTGGAAAGGTTTTAAATACAAGAGTTAGGACTGTCCCACAAGGGTTGCCGTGACGTGGCGGGATGGCTTCTACATTATTTTGATCAAAATTATGTTAACTAAATACCCTTATTATTACTATTATTACTACCTTCATGCAATTTTTGCAATATATTTTTTTACTTTTTTATTCCAGGATATTTGTTTTGTGTTTTGCTTTTGGTTTTCTCTGTAGTATATATGTAGTATGTATGTAGCATGTAGTATGCATGTTGCATGCATGTAGTATATATGTAGTATGCATGTTGCATGCATGTAGTATGTATGTAGTATGTATGCAGCATGCATGTAGTATATATGTAGTATGCATGTTGCATGCATGTAGTATGTATGTAGTATGTATGTAGCATGCATGTAGTATATATGTAGTATGTATGTAGCATGTAGTATGTATGTAGCATGTAGTATGTATGTAGCATGTATGTAGTATGTATGTGGTATGTATGTAGCATGTAGCATGCATGTAGTATGTATGTAGTATATATGTGGTATGTATGTAGCATGTAGTATGTATGTAGCATGCAGTATGTATGTAGCATGCAGTATGTATGTAGCATGCATGTAGTATATATGTAGCATGTAGTATATATGTAGCATGTAGTATATATGTAGTATGTATGTTGCATGTAGTATATATGTAGTATGTAGTATATATGTAGTATGTATGTTGCATGTAGTATATACACTCACTGGCCACTTTATTAGGTACACCTGTCCAACTGTGTGTTAAGACTTAATTTCTAATCTGCCAATCACATGGCGGCAACTCAGTGCATTTAGGCATGTAGACATGGTCAAGACAATCTCCTGCAGTTCAAACCGAGCATCAGTATGGGGAAGAAAGGTGATTTGAGTGCCTTTGAACGTGGCATGATTGTTGGTGCCAGAAGGGCTGGTCTGAGTATTTCAGAAACTGCTGATCTACTGGGATTTTCACGCACAACCATCTCTAGGGTTTACAGAGAATGGTCCGAAAAAGAAAAAAAATCCAGTGAGCGGCAGTTCTGTGGCCGGAAATGCCTTGTTGATGCCAGAGGTCGGAGGAGAATGGGCAGACTGGTTCGAGCTGATAGAAAGGCAACAGTGACTCAAATTGCCACCCGTTACAACCAAGGTAGGCAGAAGAGCATCTCTGAACGCACAGTGCGTCGAACTTTGAGGCAGATGGGCTACAGCAGCAGAAGACCACACCGGGTACCACTCCTCTCAGCTAAGAACAGGAAACTGAGGCTACAATTTGCACAAGCTCATCGAAATTGGACAGTAGAAGATTGGAAAAACGTTGCCTGGTCTGATGAGTCTCGATTTCTGCTGCGACATTCGGATGGTAGGGTCAGAATTTGGCGTAAACAACATGAAAGCATGGATCCATCCTGCCTTGTATCAACGGTTCAGGCTGGTGGTGGTGGTGTCATGGTGTGGGGAATTTTTTCTTGGCACTCTTTGGGCCCCTTGGTACCAATTGAGCATCATTGCAATGCCACAGCCTACCTGAGTATTGTTGCTGACCATGTCCATCCCTTTATGACCACAATGTACCCAACATCTGATGGCTACTTTCAGCAGGATAATGCGCCATGTCATAAAGCTCGAATCATCTCAGATTGGTTTCTTGAACATGACAATGAGTTCACTGTACTCAAATGGCCTCCTCAGTCACCAGATCTCAATCCAATAGAGCATCTTTGGGATGTGGTGGAACGGGAGATTCGCATCAGGGATGTGCAGCCGACAAATCTGCGCCAACTGTGTGATGCCATCATGTCAATATGGTCCAAAATCTCAGAGGAATGCTTCCAGCACCTTGTTGAATCTCTGCCACGAAGAATTGAGGCAGTTCTGAAGGCAAAAGGGGGTTCAACCCGTTACTAGCATGGTGTATCTAATAAAGTGGCCAGTGAGTGTATGTAGTATGTATGTTGCATGTAGTATATATGTAGTATGCATGTTGCATGCATGTAGTATATATGTAGTATGTATGTTGCATGTAGTATGTATGTAGCATGTATGTAGCAATTTTTTTTTTTTTTACATTCAACACATTAGCCGGATGATGGGACTACTACTGTCCCATCATTGGCTAATGTGTCAATCACTGTCATGGTAGCAGGCATCGCCCGATGGGACTTGTAGTCCCATCGGACGATGCCTGCACAGACCCCCGAAGCCTGCACAGCCCCCCCGGCAGGCCGGCACAGCCCACCGGAGCCTGCACAGCCCCCCCGGCAGGCTGGCACAGACCACCGGAGCCTGCACAGACCCCCTGGCAGGCCGGCACAGCCCCCCGAAAGGCCCATACAGACCCCAGAGAGGCTGTACAAGGGAAAAACAGGATTTTTCTTATTCCGATACCGGAAGTCCCATAGACTTGAATGGGACTTCCGGTATCGGCATCGGCGATACCGATACTTTTTTTTTTAAGATCGGCCGATACATTCCGATCTGATACTTTGAAGTATCGGACGGTATCGCTCAACTCTACTCTTGACTCTATATTTGGGGATCTTATGTGGGGGAAAAAAGCAGCCAAGGATCAGACTTGAGATATTGCATAGGCCCAAAGATGGAGGGGGACTGGCGCTTCCGAACCCTTGGATTTACTACTTACCTGCTCAGGGCCAACAGATGAGGGGTGGAGGGATGTGTCTGGGGCTGGTTCAACACAAAGGGTCTTGGTTCAGGTGATGGGGAGGGATCCCTTGGTTCAGGGTTTGGAGGCAGGATGTTTTAGGAAGTTAGGTTTGATGTATCCTACTTTAGCGCTGATACATAAAGTCTGGGAGGCAATTAAAAAGATTAGGGGTTTGGAACACTTGACAAATTTTTCCCCGATATGGCAAAACGACTCTACCGGAATTTGTTAAAATGGGGAAAATTTAAAAATTGGATGAGACTGGGAATGCAGTACATGGTTCAGGTGCAGGACGCGCAGGGACTGGTGCCCTTTGGAAAGTTGCAGGAAGATTATGGGCTACCGGAGGTCTGCAGATTTCATTATGGGCAGTTTAGGCATGCTTATGTTACGCAGAGTAGGACAATGAATATGGAGATTCACAAGGATATATTGATTGTCTGTGCAGAGGGGGGGAACAAATGGGGTAGTGTTGGGCATTTATAAGGATCTAATGCATACTTTTTTAAATAATTACCCTATTAGAGCACAGGGAAAATAAGAGGAGGAGTTGGGTAGGATAGAGGAAGATAAATGGGAAGAGATTATGGAATTTATACCCCAATTATCGCTGAGTGAACCAGGCAGACTCTCGCAGATATATGTACTCAATAGAGTATATAGGACTCCTGAACGGCTGTATAGAGCGGGTCTGCGACAGACTTCTGAGTGTCCTCGGTGCCGAATCGAGGGGGCTGGAATTCTCCATGTGTTATGGCAGTGTCCAAATCTGAACCCATATTGGACGGCGGTGCTTAATGCCATAGGAGGCGCGTATGGTTGTAGGATTAAGAGGGATCCTGTGGTGTGTATACTGGGATATGTGGAGGAGGTCCAGGTACATAATGAATATTAAGTGGCTATAGCTAGATTATTATTATATTGCACGAAAATTGATCGCCAGATACTGGATAAATGAAGATCCGCCGACATTGAGGGAATTTTTCAGACAGTCTGACTAATTGTGAATATGGAAAAAGATATTTACGTTAAGAGAAAAAGCATAAGAGCATTTGAGACACTGTGGACACCTTGGGTGGAGAGATGACGACCCTGAACTTAGGTTACACCATGCATTATTTGCTGCTCTTGCATGTAATGGGGTGAGGTGAAGGGAGGGAGGGAATTTATGAAACTAATGACCATTGTTAATGTTTTCATTGCGATTTTTGTTCTTTTGTTTTGTACCTGAATTTGGTTAAATAAAAATTTTATCTGATTTAAAAAAAAAAAAAAAAAAAAAAAAAAAAAATTTAATTTACTGCATAATATTAGTATAGAATGTCAATACTTTGCAATGTAATTAGTGATTAATACGGCAAATACGCATATAACACATGCAAGTGTGCTGCATGTAAGCATCCCCCTCACCCTCACTGCATAAATTTTCACTTACTCAAAAACTGGTCTGTTTTGTCAGTTTTCTGGATTTAATTTGAATTAGTTTTATCATTGATTTTCACACATAAGAAGAAAATATATAAATTTGAACAGTTTCTTCTATCCATTACCACATTATTCACTGGCAGTATGCAGATTGTAAATTGCTGGCCATGCGCTGTCTGTGATTTTCATGGATTCATAGATTTGTGTAACACTAATGCTGTTGCCCTGTCCCCCCCTCAACTCTATGCAGAGACGCCGACACACTCACCGCCATGGCCATGCGGCCACCTCCTCGTTTCTCGGCACATCTTACTGCTGCATGTCGCACAGATTTCCAGGTGACACCCCTAGTGCATGCAGGTTCCCTGCTCTTAAAGGGGCAGTACACGTAGTTTGAAAATGTCCCCAGCGAATAGCTGAGAGGCATCTTGTATAAAAGGCACCCTTCCCAATAGGGAGGTGCTTGAGCAACCCCTATAGTTCCTTGAGGTGGATGTGTGTAACTGTGTGTTGCCAGGTCCCTTGTCCTAATATCTCATATAGTGAGCCTTAATCTGAACCTCTGATCCTTGTGTGGCCAGGGTCGAAATCTGACACTACACCTGGCGGTCTCAGAAACCACAAGCCGCACAGGTGATATATAAACCGCACCACCGGTATCTGAACCCTCTAACCGTTCCATCAGTATTTGATCCTGAACCAGTGTCAGACCTGGTTAGTGTTCTTAAATTTGTACCCTCTGAACGTGTTCCAGTATCTGAATCCAGCTTGGTCTGAGACTCCGTGTTAGCATCTGTTCTGTCAGAGTACTCAGAACCTGAGTAGTCTGAACAGAGTCTGAATCCTGTCTCAGTGATTCAGGGTCCTTATCGATGTCGCAAACCTGACCCCTGGTCAAAACCAAGAGTAAGTGAAAAATACAGAAGTGGTGACATGTTTCTATTATACTTTTCCTCTGATTGTTCCACTCCTAGTTTTGTCTTACAAATACTGACTTAAAATACTAACCAAATACTGAAAGTGTGAACGTGTCCTAAAGAGAACAAACAGATTTAGGGAAAGATTTAGGTGACTAAAAAGAGTTCTCCTTAAATTTCAAAGTTCCTGTCTGAGTTCAACCTCCCAGTCACTGTTACAGTAGGAGGAGGAGTATTTGCAATTCAGCCACCTGAAACTTCAAGGTTGTGTCCCGTTTTGCAACCACATATTTCATTTTCCCGGTGCATTGAAAAATAACATTCTTGCTTAAGAATGTACTGTTTTATTTATGCTGCTCCTCATACAGTCATGGCCAAAAGTTTTGAGAATGACACAAATGTTAATTTTTACAAAGTCTACTGCTTCATTTTTTCTAATGGCAATTTGCATATACTCTAGAATGTTATAAAGAGTGATCAGCTTAACAGCAATTACTTGCAAAGTCAATATTTGCCTAGAAAATGAACTTTATCCCCCAAAACACATTTCAACATCATTGCAGCCCTGCCTTAAAAGGACCAGCTAACATCGTTTCAGTGATTGCTCCATTAACACAGGTGTGGGTGTTGATGAGGACAGGGCTGGAGATCAATCTGTCATGATTAAGTAAGAATGACACCACTGGACACTTTAAAAGGAGGCTGGTGCTTGGCATCATTGTTTCTCTTCTGTTAACCATGGTTATCTCTAAAGAATCACGTGCAGTCATCATTGCACTGCACAAAAATGGCCTAACAGGGAAAAGTATCGCATCTAGATTGATTGCACCTCAGTCAACAATCTATTGCATCATCAAGAACTTCAAGGAGAGAGGTTCCCTTGTTGCCAAAAAGGCTCCAGGGCGCCCAAAAAGACCAGCAAGCGCCAGGACCGTCTCTTAAAAGTGTTTCAGCTGTGGGATCAGCCACCAGCAGTGCAGAGCTTGCTCAGGAATGGCAGCAGGCAGGTGTGAGTGCATCTGCATGCACTGTGAGGTGGAGACTCTTGGAGCAAGGCCTGGTCTCAAGGAGGGCAGCAAAGAAGCCACTTCTCTCCAGGAAAAACATCATGGACAGACTGATATTCTGCAAGAGGTACAGGGAGTGGACTGCTGAGGACTGGGGTAAAGTCATTTTCTCTGATGAATCCCCTTTTCGATTGTTTGGGATATCTGGAAAACGGCTTATTCGGAGAAGACCAGGTGAGCACTACCACCAGTCTTGTCTCATGCCAACTGTCAAGCATCCTGAAACCATTCATGTGTGGGGTTGCTTCTCAGCCAAGGGAATGGGCTCTCTCTCAGTCTTGCCTAAAAACACAGCCATGAATAAAGAATGGTACCAGAATGTCCTCCAAGAGCAACTTCTCCCAACCGTCCAAGAGCAGTTTGGCGATCAACAATGCCTTTTTCAACATGATGGAGCACAAAGCAAAGGTGATAACTAAATGGCTCAGGGAACAAAACATAGAGATTTTGGGACCATGGCCTGGAAACTCCCCAGATCTTAATCCCATTGAGAACTTGTGGTCAATCATCAAGAGACGGGTGGACAAACAAAAACCTTCAAATTCAGACAAAATAAAAGCATTGATTTTGCAAAAATGGACTGCTATCAGTCAGGATTTGATCCAGAAGTTGATTGAGAGCATGCCAGGGAGAATTGCTGAGGTCCTGAAGAAGGGTCAACACTGCAAATATTGACTTGCTGCATTAACTCATTCTAACTGTCAATATAACCTTTTGCTACTCATAATATGATTGCAATTATATTTCTGTATGTGATAAAAACATCTGACAAACACACATAAAAACCAGAGGCCAGCAGATCATGTGAAAATATAATATTTGTGTCATTCTCAAAACTTTTGGCCATGACTGTAGATGAGTGAGCCTGAACTTCGTGTCCGAGTTCGGTCGGGTACCAGAACCCAAACTTCCACGGATCCACTGATTCCTGCTGATCTTATCTGTCTCTGTAAATGATGAAAAATGAGACTATTTTGGGCTCACCTGTCAAAGTGTATTTACTAAGCTGTAGATTAGTGTGACCAGTACTGATCGGCAGCAATTGTGCAACACAACAAGCCTTGTCTGTAGCATGTGGATCAGTGCGGACCAGAACAGGAGGATATGCAGGAGGGAAGACAGATAAGTGGAGCTGGAGTCACAAGATGGAGAACCAGGTGTGCAGATACATACAGGAACAGTAATGTATAGGCAATCCAAGACTAGAGGCTGACAGATGGTTAATGTCAGGGACTTGAGCAATCAAGAGGTTGCAGCAGGTAAATGGTTAACTGCAGGAGAGCAGTAATGAATAGTCAAATTAGTTTCTTTCTTACAGTGATGTGATTACACACAGAAATAGAGATGAATAATAGTCAGGCACCTAGCTTGCAAAGATTTTGGTGTAAAAAGCACCAGTATAAAGTCCCCGTCACACACAGCGATCTCGCTAGCTGAGTCACAAGGAGATCGCTGCTGAGTCACAAGTTTTGTGATGCAACAGCGATCTCCCCAGCGACATCGCTGTGTGTGGCACCTATCAGCGACCGGCTCCCCTGCCGGTTATCGCTGATCGCTGTGAAATGCCCTGGACATTTTTTTGATCGTTGGTTTCCCGCTGGCCAGCACGCATCGCTGCGTGTGGCAGGTGGGAGACCAGCGAGCAGGAGCTGGTAACCAAGGTAGATAGCGGGTTTCTAAGCGCCTCGTGGCACTTAGAAACCCACTGTGTACCTTAGTTACCAGCGCGCTGGTGCAGGGAGCTGGTAACCAAGGTAAAAAGCGTGTTTCTAAGCGCCGCACGATGCTTAGAAACCCGCTGTTTACCTTGGTTACCAGCTCCCTGCACCAGCGTGCTGGTATCTAAGGTACACAGCGACGCTGCACACTCGTCATCGCTGGTGCTGATTGCTGGTGAAGCTGCCTGTTTGGCAGCTCACCAGCGATCATGTCGTGACACACCAGCGATCCTGACAAGTTCATATCGTTGTCGGGATCGCTGGTGAGTCCCTATGTGTGACGGGGCCCTTAATTTGAGATGAATCGTAGGTACCTGTAGGAACAGAGGGTGCAGCCAGATGACCGTATTACTTGCCTCATATCGCAATCCTCTTACTGGCTGTCGGCTCTCCTGCCCTGAGCGTTACAGCTGCATAGAAATAAATGCTGTCACGCTCGGGTCAGGAGAGCTGTTGGCCAGCCCAAGGCTGATCCTCATGCGAGTATTACTGAAATCTGACTGCATGCACCCTTAAGAGTACAATAGCACTAAAATACACCGGACTGAGCAAGAAAGTAGCTGCAGATTGTTGGATAGCTGGCAGAAGTTTGCTGGATAGATAGTTGGATAGCTGAGAGAAGTGGTTGAAAGACTCAAACTCCTGTAATAGACTTTGTGGCTGAAACAACCTGTGCTTCCTGAACACTCAGACTACAGATTTCTGCCTAAGGCTAAGTGCACACGTAACGGAACTCTCGCGGAAATTACCGCGAGAATTCCGGAATTCCAGTCCGCGGGAAAATCGCATTTTAAATTCCCGCGATTTTCCCATGGAAAAACTAGCATTTTGCAAGCGTATTTAGCGTGCAGAATGCTAGCGTTTTCCAAGCGATCTGTAGCATCACTTGGAGAACTGATTGACAGGTTGGTCACACTCGTCAAACACAGTGTTTGACGAGTGTGACCTACTTTTTACTACTGAGGCCGCCTATGCGGCATCAGTAGTAAAAGATAGGATGTAAAAAAAAATAAAAAATGGTGTTATTCTTACCCTCCGACATCCCGCGCATCCGTTCCCAGTAATCCTTTGCGAAAATGCCCGCGATGACGTCAGTTCTCGCGGGATCGCGACGTCTCGCGGTAATTCGCGATGGCGTCGCGCGAGTGACCGCGAGACTTCGCGATCCCGCGAGAACGGACGTCATCGCGAGCATTTTCGCAAAGGACTACTGGGAACGAGAGCATGAAGAGAAGCGGGAAGGCTGCGCGGGACGCCGGAGGGTGAGAATAACAATATTTTTTATTTTTAAATTCTTTTTTTTACAGGGATATGGTACCCAAAGCCCGGAGGACAGTCTCCTCTCCTCTCCTCCGGACCGTGGGTACCATCCGCAAATGTTCTGCTTACTTTCCGCATGGTGTGCACAGCCACATGCGGGAAATAAGCGGAACAATGCATTCCTATGGGTGCGGGATCGCCGCGATTCCGCAAATTAATGAGCATGCTGCGGTTTTTACCGCGAAGCGATTCCGCCGCGGTAAAAACCGCAGCATTAGCACAGCATTGCGGAATCCCATAGGAATGCATGGGATGCTTATTTTTCGCGGCAAAATCGCGCGGATAAAACCGCCGCGGAGACGCGAAAAAAACGCTACGTGTGAACTCAGCCTAAGCCGGCCTTAAGGCTGAGTTCACACGTGGCGTTTTTTTCGCGTTTCCGCGGCGGTTTTAACCGCGCGATTTTGCCGCGAAAACGCAAAAAATAAGCATCCCATGCATTCCTATGGGATTCCGCAATGCTGTACTAATGCTGCGGTTTTTACCGCGGCGGAATCGCTTCGCGGTAAAAACCGCAGCATGCTCATTAATTTGCGGAATCGCGGCGATCCCGCACCCATAGGAATGCATTGTTCCCCTTACTTTCTGCATGTGACTGTGCACACCATGCGGAAAGTAAGCAGAACAATTGCGGATGGTACCCACGGTCTGGAGGAGAGGAGACTGTCCTCCGGGCTTTGGGTACCATATCCCTGTAAAAAATAGAATTTAAAAATAAAAAATATTGTTATTCTCACCCTCCGACGTCCCGCGCAGTCTTCCCGCTTCTCTTCACGCTCTCGTTCCCAGTAGTCCTTTGCGAAAATGCCCGCGATGGCGTCCGTTCTCGCGGGATCGCGAAGTCTCGCGGTCATTCGCGCGACGTCATCGCGAATTACCGCGAGACGTCGTGATCCCGCGAGAACTGACGTCATCGCAGGCATTTTCGCAAAGGATTACTGGGAACGGATGCGCGGGACGTCGGAGGGTGAGAATAACACTATTTTTTATTTTTTTTTTTTACATTTTATCTTTTACTACTGATGCTGCATAGGCAGCCTCAGTAGTAAAAAGTTGGTCACACTCGTCAAACACTATGTTTGACGAGTGTGACCAACCTGTCAATCAGTTCTCCAAGCGATGCTACAGATCGCTTGGAGAACGCTAGCATTTTGCAAGCTAATTACGCTTGCAAAATGCTAGTTTTTCCGCGGGAAAATCGCGGGAATTTAAAATGCGATTTTCCCGCGGACTGGAATTCCGGAATTCTCGCGGTAATTTCCGCGAGAGTTCCGGTACGTGTGCACTTAGCCTAAAAGGTCTTGGGTAATAATGTCGGATGTTTTTTCTGTGTTATCACAGTATCCCGTTGCGAACTAGCTCAAAGGGAGACGGCTAAAGGTAGAGGTAACCAGTTCCGGCACTTAATCTGGAACTGGTGTACAGTCGGTACGGAAAGTATTCAGACCCCTTTAAATTTTTCACTTTGTTTCATTGCAGCCATTTGGTAAATTCAAAAAAAGTTCATTTTTTCTCATTAATGTACTCTCTGCACCCCATCATCTTGACTGGAAAAAAAACAGAAATGTAGAAATTTTTGCAAATGCAAAAAGAAAAACTGAAATCACATGGTCGTAAGTATTCAGACCCTTTGCTCAGACACTCATATTTAAGTCACATGTCCTTGTGATCCTCCTTGAGATGGTTCTACTCCTTCATTGGAGTCCATCTGTGTTTGATTAAACTGATAGGACTTAATTTGTACAGGCACACACCTGTCTATATAAGAGCTCACAGTGCATGTCAGACCAAATGAGAATCATGAGGTCAAAGGAACCGGCCAAGGTGCTCAGAGACAGAATTGTGGCAAAGCACAGATCTGGACTAGTTTACAAAAGAATTTCTGCAGTACTCAAGGTTCCTAAGAGCACAGTGACCTCCCTAATCCTTAAATGGAAGAAGTTTGGGACCACCAGAAGTCTTCCTAGACCCGGCCGTCCAGCCAAACTGAGCAATCGTGGGAGAAGAGCCTTGGTGAGAGAGGTAAAGAAGAACCCTAAGATCACTGTGGCTGAGCCCCACAGATGCAGTAGGGAGCTGGGAGAAAGTTCCACAATATCAACTCTCACTGCAGCCCTCCACCAGAGGGGCCTTTATGGCAGAGTGGCCCGACGGAAGCCTCTCCTCAGTGCAAGACATATGATAGCCTGCATAGTTTGCTAAAAACCACATGAAGGACTCCCAGACTATGAGAAATAAGATTCTCTGGTTTGAGACAGAGAGTACTTTTTGGTGTTGATTCTAAGCGGTATGTGTGGAGAAAACCAGGCACTGCTCATCACCTGCCCAATACAATCCCAACAGTGAAATGTGGTGGTGGCAGCATCATGCTAAAGAGGTGTTTTTCAGCTGCAGGGACAGGACGACTGGTTGCAATTGAAGGAAACATGAATGTGGTCAAGTACAGAGATATCCTGGATGAAAACCTCTTCCAGAGTGCTCTGGACCTCAGATTTGGCCCCGAAGGTTCACTTTCCAACAAGACATTGACCCGAAGCACACAGCTAAAATAGCAAAGGAGTGGCTTCAGAACAACTCTGTGACCATTCTTGACTGGCCCAGCCAAAGTTAAGCAAGGTGTAGATTAAATAATCTCTAAAACGTCTAACGTTAAAGTTGACACATTTCCTTTGTATTTTAGGCAAAAATTCTCTATACCGTATTTATATTCCATCTTTTACATTTTAAAAATTCCGAAAAGGAAAATTGGCTGATACAAAAGTGTGGGCACCGTGCATGGTTAGTATTGAATAGCACCCCCTTTTTGCAGTATCACAGCTTGTAAGTGGTTTTTGTAGCCAGACAAGAGTCTTTCAATTCTTGAGGGATATTCATCCATTCTTCCTTGGAAAATTCTATCAGTTCTGTGAGATTACTGAGTCTTCTTGCAAGCACTGCTATTGAGATCTAGCCATAGATTTTCAATGATGTTCAGATCAGGGAACTGTGAGGGTCATTGTAAAACCTTCCGTTTGCGCCTTTTGAGGTGGTGTATTGTGGATTTTGACATTTATTTAGGATCATTATTCATTTGTAGAAGCCATTCTCTTTTCAAGTTCAGCTTTTTTTACAGGTGGTGTTATGTTTGCATGAAGAATTTGTTAAAATTTATTTGAATCCATTCTTTCCTCTACCCTTGAAACGTTACTCGTGCCATTGGCTGCAACACAGACCCAAAGCATGATTGATCCACCCCCAATGGTTGGTGAGATGTTCTTTTCCTGAAAATCTGTGCCCTTTTTTCCCTCACACAACCCATAGGACTCTTTGGCCACAATGATCAATTTTAACTTCATCGGTCCACAGGACTTGTTTCCAAAATACAACAGGGTTGTTTAGATGTTCTTTTGCATACTTCTGAGGTTTTCTTCTAATGACTTCCATGGAGGCCATATTTGTCCTGGTGTCTCTGAACAGTTTAACAATGTACCACAACTCAAGAGTCTGCTAAATCTTTGTGAAGGTCTTTTTCAGTGAACCGGGAATTCTGATTTGCCTATCTTGCAATCCTATGATCAGCTCACTGAAATTTTGCTTGGTCTCCCAGCAAGGGCAACTTGAAAACGCTTTATCTTCTTATTGCCTTCTCCTGCTGTGTGGACCTCCAACCATTTTATTTTTCAGAGTGCTAGTCAGCTGATTAGAAGAACCCATAGCTGCTGTTTTTTTTGGCGCAAGGTTAAATAGAGGAGGCTGGGTTTCTATAACGCTGGGAAATCTGCATCACCAGGCCTTTCCTAACTGACAGTGAGCAAACCATAACTCTAAAAGGATAATTAAGGTATACATACTTGTATGATGTGGCTGGAAAGGTTTTGTCTGCTGTTAAGGCCACACATCATTCAGTGGAAATGGAAGCACAAGAGACATTTGTTGGACTATTTAAAAAGTCATTTCATTTTACATTGTAGATATACGGTATTGCAAAAAAATATTGGTTAAAAAATGCACGTGGCTTTTAGTTATAGCTTTAAGCAATTGAGCAACCCTTCGTAACGTCGTTCTTGCATAACAATAGAATTGCACATTTTCAACATGTTCTATTGTTATGACTGATCAAGTGAAGATGATCTAAAATGATTTTGGCCAGAAGCATAATGTAAGAATTAAATTTTGGGATGAAATTATGATTTAAGACACGAAAGACAAAATTGCTGGCTGAATTTGGCAACCGGCTACAGAGTGCCGCTCATTACTATCTGCAGATTGAATTCAGTGTGGCGGCCATTAGTCTCAAGGGAGGAAAATCTGCTGGATATTCAGTGTTTCTACGAACACTCCCGCAGCGTTTCTGGTAATAACGTTCTGTTCTGGAACTGCTATTTTTACTAACATTACTTCAAAGCTGGAGCGACACTTTAATGTGCTGAGTCTCCTGTGCCTGTCTCGCCCATATCCCATCTACTATATGTGAGACCCTCCGTGATTAGTTTGTATTTCGGTCAGGTAGCAAGGTCTTGGTTGTGAATAAAGATTTGCATCCAGATAAGTAGCCATCTAGAAGCTCCTACCAGGAGCATTAGCACAGCGTGGCGCGAAATAATGATGGTGTCTAATAAACCTGCGCACTCAGCAATGTCCTTCACTCACTCTGTTATTTGCTTCTGTCGTGGCTGATATTGGCATGGCAGGCCTCTCGTTTGCTTATGTGCAGAGACTAAATAATTGCACTTTTATAATTTATTGTATTTCTTTAAACCTTTGTTGCAAAAATAATTTGCCGCTCTTGTGCATTGAATGGCTATAATACAGCGTACAATACAGGCTACAGTCTTATGCAGCGGCTGAAATAAGTATTGAACACGTCACCGATTTTCTAAGTATAACAAAAGAAAATAGAACAGCACAATCCAAAATCTTCAGGTGCACAGGCCTCCCAAGCAATTATCCAAAAAGCCAAAATTCATGTATGAAAAAACTGAAGGCAGCACTCCTTTTCAAAGAGTAAAAAATGTGGTTTTATTTCAGACCCACTTGGTTGGCGACGTTTTGTCTCATGCAGAGCCTTTATCAAGCAGTGAATATAATACAACTGTTCAAATATATATACCGTATATACTCGTGTATAAGCCAAGAATTTTCGGCCCATGTTTTTTGGCTGAAAGTCCCCCTCTCGGCTTATACGCAAGTCATATACCGGGGGGGTGAGCAGGGGAGCAGGGGTGTCAGAGACCATACTCTCCTCTCCTGGCACTTCTCTGCAGCCCCTGCGTCTCCCTCTGCTGTCTGCTTCCTGCTTTCAGCGGGCACGTGGTACCGCTTATTAAACTCATGAATATGCGCATATTTATGAGTTTAATGAGCGGTACCACGTGACCAGCTGAATGCAGGAAGCCGAGGGAGAAGCAGGGGCTGCCTCTGCAGAGAAGACCTTGCGCTAGGAGGGGTGAGTACGCTGTGCACCGCTGTGTCTCTGGGTCCTCCTGCAGTGACGGCAGAGGGCACGATGATGTAGTCAGTGCGCTTCCTCTGCTGTCAATGCAGAGATTCGGGAGACACAGCGGTGCACGGCTTGGAACGGGGACAAGTGAATATCGCCACTGCCAGGGGCTCAGGACATCGGCACCTGGCCCCCAGTGACGGAGAGGTGAGTATGTCATTTTTTTTTATTGCAGCAGCAAATAAGGGGTATTTATGGAGCATCTTATGGGGACGCATAAACCCTTGTACAGCAGCATATTGGGGGGGTTATCTATGGAGCATCTTCTTGGACCACCATTTAACCCTAGGCTTATACGCGAGTCAATAAGGTTTCCCAGTTTTTTGTGGCAAAATTAGGGGGATCGGCTTATACACGAGTATATACGGTAGGTATTTTTCAAATGCTCCAATTAATTTACAAATGTGCATATCGCATATTAATTCATATATTTCCATATTTATAAATCATATACAGTGATTACATAAAATCCTCCGTTACATAAAGTGCATTGTGCATGAAGTGCTTACAAAAAACGGTATTAATCTTACAAAATAGTATTAATTGCATTGCTAATCTCAAGATGATGCAGCTGTGTACATATCACAAAAACACTCAATTCAGGAATCCACAGGAGGCCGCCATTAGCCATCTCTGGCATTCATTACAGACTACTGCGCATGTCTCTCATATAATGCCAGTAACAACACCATGGCCAATCATATCTCTTGTGTGACATTTCACTCATTGTGTTTGCTCAGTGCACACTATGCAGTATCTCAGCCCCATCTTGGAAGAGACATGTGATCATGATTCACTATTTTTTCAATTGCACACAAAATAAATGTTTTTAATTCTATTATTTATGCCAAACGGTACTTTTCGGGTGTGAGAACATGCTGAGGATTCTGCTGCGGATCCGCAGCGGTTTTGGCCCTGCGGATCCGCAGCGGTTTTTGCTGCGGTGTACAGTACCTTTATATTCTATGGAAATCCAAAACCACAGTGCGGATTTTCCTGCGGTTTCAAATCCGCAGCATGTCACTTCTTTGTGCGGAATCCGCAGCGGTTTTACACCTGCTACATTGTAGAGGTGTCAAACCGCAGGAGCAAACCACAGGCTAATCTGCAGATAAACCGCAGGTCTTTTGACCTGCGAATTTACCTGCGGATTTTGCAGAATCCGCAGTGTGTGCACACACCCTTCAAGTTCCAACAATCACTTATATTTCAGCGCTGTGCATATATGCTCTTGTTTAATAGGACCTTTGGGACTTTTTTATTTTTATTTCATCCAGGTATGCCTGCTTGATAAAGGCTCTGCATGAGCCGAAACGCCGACAACCATGTGGGTCTGAAATAAAACCACATTTTTTACTCTTTGAAAAGGAGTGCTGCCTTCAGTTTCTTTCATATGTCAATTTTCTTAGGGGCATGTCACACATAGCGAGATCGCTGATTTTGTCCCGCTGCGTGTGGCAGCGGGAGAGCAACGATCAGCGAGCTCTCAGCACTGTAAGACGCTGGGAGCCGGTATCCAAGGTAAACAGCGGTTAACTAAGTGCTGCGTGCGCTTAGTTACCCGATATTTACCTTGGACACCAGCTCTCAGCGCGAGCACGCTGGTATCCAAGGCACACAGCGGGTAACTAAGCGACGCGCGCGCTTAGTTACCCGATATTTACCTTGGATACCAGCGTCCTCGCTTGTCCTGATTGCTGGTGTGTCTGCCTGTTTGGCAGCTCACCAGCGATCATGTAGCGATGCACCAGCGAACCTGACCAGGTCGTATCGTTGTCAGGATCGCTGGTGCATCGTTTGGTGTGACGGGACCCTAAGTAAATATATTTCTAAAGGTGCTATTGACATAAAATTCGTACCAGATGTTGGTATCAACCTGTCCAATCCACATAGATAAAAATCAAACTATAGAGGTCCATAAACTAAGTTGTGTAGTTAGAAATGACACAGGGGAAAAGAACACGTGAAGAAAATAGGTGGAAAAATTCTTGGAAAGTCATGTCACCAGCTAAAATCAATCAGTAGTTAGAAAGCAATCCTGCCACTTAGGGAAAAATAATATCCGCTGCTTCAATTAATGGCCTACAAAAAGTTGTCTTATTTCCAAAATTCCACTCAAGAAACATATCTCATGATGGGTAAACCCAGTGAGCTGTCTCAAGACCTTTGCAACCTTATTGTTACAAAACATACTGTTGGCATCGGTTACAGAAGAATTTCTGAACTACTGAAAGTCAGGGTGGATTGATTTAAATCACGCCGATTTAAATCACGATTTAAATCAAAAGATTTTTTTCTATTTAAATCGGATCGATTTAAATCATGATTTTAATCATGATTTAAATCACTGATTTAAATCAAAAGGTTTTTTTTTAATATAAATCACGATTAAAATGAGAAGTGAGAGCAGTGTGCATGTGCGCCCATAGTTACACGGACGAAACTAGGGGCAACGATCTAACGCCAGGGTGAGGGGGGGACCCCAAAGTAAGTAAAAATCTTTTTTGTTTTACTATATGGCAATAGGTAGGTGTTTAAAAGCAGCATGTCTTAATTGTATAAACTATTAATAGCCTCCACATTTTGTTCATACTGCCCCTTTAATTCCACACTTCTAGCTTGGTTTCAGTTTTGGTTTAGTTTCTTTTTCCCTGCATTCAGTTGACATGCCCAAACTTGTTGGATAGTCAGCAGTACTTGGCTCAGGCTGTAGTAACATCAGCAGTGCTTGGCTCAGGCTGTAGTAACAATCAAACTTCATAAGTGATCTGTGTGAGCCTGCCATGGCAGCAGGTCGTAAGAGAGACCCTATTTGGGTTCATTTTGTTGAGATGCCAGCAGCAGATCTTGGAAAGAAAGGTGCAAGAGCAAAGTGCAAATACTGTCAAAAGGATATCCAAGGACTTGTTTGCCGTTTGAAATCACATTATGAAAACTGCAACCAGAAGGGAAATGAAGATGTTGATAGTGATACAACTAATGTCAATGAACCCCCACAGCTTCTTATGCACCAGGAGCCTAGTACTAGTGGTAAGTCTGGCAATTAATTTACAACCTATTTTTTTAACAGACATTTTACTGGGATGGTTAAAGTCTATGAAAAGAAAAATGATTTAAATCAAAAAAATCTGATTTAAATCAAAAAAATCTGATTTTTTTGATTTTTTTAAAAAAATCAAGATTTTTATCCACCCTGCTGAAAGTTCCAGTGAGCACTGTTTGAGCCACAATCCAGAAATGTAAAGAATACAGTTTAACCAATAACCAGCCACAACCAGGTACTCGCCAGAAGATTTCTGACAGAGGAGTGAAGAGATGTCCAGAAGCCAATGACCACTTGTGGAGTGCTACAAAAATCCTGGAATCATATAAAATAAAACTATATGTTATGCACACCTCCGTGGCCTGTGTGGCACGTTCACTGTGCAAGATTCCATTGCTGAATAAAAAGCATATTCAAGTGTGTTAAAAAATTTGCTCAACGTTTAGACTTGTCTGGGAGAATATAGTCTGGTCACAAGAGACAAGCATTGAACTCTTTGGATGCCTTAACACACATCATGTTTGAAGGCCAAAAGGCACTGCATATTACCTCAAAAACACCATACCAACAGTGAACTTTGGAGGTGGGAACACTATGGTTCTGGCAAACTTCGTATGATTGAAGGGTGAATGCACAAATGTACGGAGACTTTCTTGATAAAAATCTGCTGCCATCTACCAGGATGACTAAGATGAAAGGTGGGTGGACATTTTAACACGACAATGATCCCTAATGCACAGCCAAGGAAACGCTCAATAGGTGTCAGAAAAATATAAAATAAAGCTTCTGGAATGGCCCAATCACCTGACCTGAATAGAAAATTTATGGTATGAGCAAAAGCTCAGAGTTCATAGGAGCTCACAGAACCTTCAGGGTGTGTGCACACGCTGCGGATTCTGCTGCGGTTCCGCAGCGGATTTGGCCCTGCGGATCCACAGCAGTTTCTGCTGCGGTGTACAGTACCATTATTCCCTACAGGAAATGGAAACCGCAGTGCAGATGCTGCAGAATTTTCCGCGCGGCTTTTCTGCGGTTTCTAAACCTCAGAAAGAATTGACATGTCAATTCTTTCTGCGGATTCCACAGCGGTTTACCATCTCCTCCATTGTGGAGATGGTAAAACCGCAGGATAATCTGCAGATAAACCGCAGGTCTTTTGACCTGCGGATTTATCTGCAGATTTTGAAAATCCACGCGGATCAATCCGCAGCAGATGCCGCAGCGTGTGCACACAGCCTCAGGATTTGAAGAGTGTTTGTGTGGAAGAATGGGACAAAATCACACCTGAGCAATGCATGCAGCTAGTTTTTCCATACCGGAGGTATCTAGAAACTGTTATCACTAAGTAAGACTTTTGTATGATATATTAAATAAATTTCAGTTTGTGTGTCCCATACATTTTCTGTGTAATTTCTCATTATTACACATAACTTAATTTATGGACATGTATGGTTTGATTTCTTTGCCTGTTTCGATTGGATGGGCTGTTAACGACATCTGATGAGAATTTCATGTCAATAGCACCTTTAGAAATATATTTACTTAGAAAATTGGTGATGTGTTCAATACTTATTCACCTGCTGTATGTACTGGGAGTGGTCAAATTACTGTAAACTTTAGGAACCAGTTAGACCTTTCCTGGACGCAGTGTGACTCTTTTTTTACCTGCAGCCTTTAATACAAGAATGTTAGATGCTAGCAGTAATGTTGAGTGCATTTGGACTATGGCTTCTGGCTTGCAAGTTTAGGCCTCCTGTAGCATAGGGTACAGGCTCCAGTTCTCAAATGTAGAGATGTCAGCACGATAATGTAGTGTAAAATCTAAAGACCCAATTCATTAAGATTGTGTCCATTAGTTTTGATGAAGTGTGTGCCCAATTCTTTAAAGGGAAACTGTCAGAGAGGTCCATATTATTGTGTGTGTAGATTGAGTCCATCACGCTGTGTATGTGTTTGGGAGTATAGTCATCCATCATCGTGTGAGTATTGCGGGGTCTATCATACTGGGTGGAGGGGAGCTGCTGATAAGGTCACTTTCACATATCAGTTTTTTGCCTTCAGTCACAATCCGTCGTTTTTTTGAAAAAAACAGATTCAGCGACTGATGGCGCTGGATCCGTTTTTTTCTCAGACATGTATTGGCGACAGATTGTGATGGATGGCCACACATTTCATCCATCGTTCGACGGATCCGTCGGCAAATCTTTGTCCGTCGGCCGGAGACGACGGACAAAGTAACGTTTTTGTCTCTGTCGAAAAGTTGGACAGCGACGGATCCAGCGCCGTCCATCGTTGGCTACAATAGAAGCCCATGGGCGCAGGATCTGTCACTGTCCGTCAAATGACGGAATCTAGCGACGGATATCTTTCTCTCTCTCTCTCTCTCTCTCTCTCTCTCTCTCTCTCTCTCTCTCCACTTAATATGTGAAAGAGGCCATAACGGTTGAATTACAGGAGCAGTACATTTTATGAAAAGGCAGGAAGTTGCATGGTTTTGAGTAGCTACAGTTAAGAACACAGTACTTTAAGCCCTATCTAGCTGGTAGCATGCTTAATTCTGTGCATTACTAAGCATTAAATGTAATATGTCATTAATATTGAGCAGAATTAATTTGCCTATTGGTTTGACCCTCACAGCACTTTCACGCTCTCTCATGTGGCCCCTCAAGAAAATTAATTGCCCGCCTCTAGCATTGTTGGAGACCCAAATGTAATATTGTATATTAGGGATAACACTGCAGTTATCCTTTGTCATCCGGTCACGAATATATTGTGTTATCATCATATGACGCGCTTCCTAAGCACTTTTCAATTGGCTAATTCCTCACATCGCCGCTATGTGCCGGCTCACGCGTCATTGGAAGCTTTGAGATTACACGCGCTACAAAATGAGGGTTCACACACTGTAATCTTCAACTCCTGACGAAGTTGCAGGAGCAGCGAAACGACTAGCATTGCCTTATATGGCATATAGATAGTCTAGCTGCAGATCGTTTTTGATTTTTCCCTTTATAGCTACTGTATATCTTTAAGCACTTTTCGATGTGTTGGATATATTTCCCTTTTTGGCTTTATGGGATTGTATCACTAAAGTTATTGTACTTTCTGATATTCCATTTCATCATAATGATGGCTTAATATTCTTTATAGCCGAGTCTTTGAGCACTGAGTGTTTTTGATGTATTGGACATATTTCCTTTTTGACTATATGGGACTATTTTACTACTATAGATTTTATACCTTCTGGTATTCTATTTCATTACAATGATAGCTTTATATACTGGTTATTGGGTCTGAACCTTATGACTGTTCTCACACCCATATATTTCTGTAACCTGCTGTGCCAGTTCTCCTTGTGGTGGGGCATGTTCTGTGTCCATGTCGTACGTTTGTTATATATTGTACTATTTGTTGCATTCAATAACATTATTTGATTATTTTGACTTTTGGGTTGTTCTATATAGGTTGTTTTGTATTTCATTTAGTTGGCTCTTTTACGAGTGACTATTTTTGAGGGCTGTTTTCGGCTACTTTGCATGTTAGGGTTTACATTGCAGTAATGCTGGCTGTCATCCGGCCAGGAATATATTGCTGCCGCAATCACTTTGCCTGAAAGGTCACAATCGTTAGAACAATCAAATCTAATTGTTATCTGGCCTGCATTCCTGATGAGATCAATGTCATTGGTAAAGGCAGCGGTTGATTTTGTTAGAATGTGAAATTGTATTTCCATCTCCCGTTTTATAAAGCTATCCGTGTGAGTAAATGGTTAATATCGACAGCGAATGATTTGATTGCAAAGTGTTATGTGGAGTACCGTATATTTGATTACTTGACTCTTGGACTATTAAATGTTTTCGGACACTGTTTATAGAGAGGAAAGTGCAGAGGAATGATGAAGTGATTGTCACGTTTCCCCCACTGTATATGATCAGATAATAATTCCAATCAATAAGATAGAACCAGTGGAAAGTGATTTTCCAGTAAAGGTCTGTTTGGCACAGCTTTGCTGGCACAAATCTGGCAATTGTAAATGATGTATTGCAAGAAAAACTGAAAACAGAAAACGCAATAGGGTTTAACTGTGTAAAAAGAGACTAACACTGCACAATTTGTGCTCACTTGGTAGAGTTGAGCGAAACAGGTCGGTCAAATTCATAAGTCGCCGACTTTCGCTAAAGTCGGGTTTCATGAAACGAAACCCGACCATAGCGTGAGGTCAGCCATGACGTTGGCGACCAGAGCGCCAAAGTTGCGTTTCAAATTATGCTTCCAGCGCCCTTTTTCAGCCAATGATGGAGGACGCATACTGTGGGCAATGCAATGACATGGGCAGCGGTCACCACCATCTTTGAGAAGGGCATGCAAGTGATTGGCTTGCTTTGTGTGGCGTCACAGGGGCTATAAAAGGGCGTGCACGCCGACCGCCATCTTACTTATGCCGATCTTAGCATAGGGAGAGCTGCTGCTGATTCTGTAGGGAGAGCGTTAGGCAGGGAAGAAGAACCAAAAAACTGCTTCTGCTGCTAGCGATTTTCACTGTACAACACAACCGTTTGTGTGCAGTGACAGGGGAGGCTCTATTTTTGTGCATCAGCTCTGTTGGTTATTAGGCTGCCTTATAAGGCTCCCTGATGGCTGCATTGCTGTTTGCACACTGCTGTGCAAACTGCTTTTTTAAAAGCAAAAATACTTTTCTTCCTCTTTTCTGCACCGTTACCAAGCATTCATTTTTCCACACTTTTGTGTGCAGCAGTCCTGCTTATTAGGCTGCCTGCTGCCATATTTGGACTGAGAGCATCATTGTCAGCCTCCTAAAATCTCTAAGGAGATTTAAATTCTCCCCAATACTATATACACCTTGTACTTTGTCATACACCAGCCAATTTCAGCCTGTTAAATTGAGGTGTAATCTATAGTGGGCCTGAGATAATAATCCATCCTTCTAAAATCTCTAGGGAGATTCAAATTCTCCCCAATACTATATACACCTTGTTCCTTGTTTTACAGTACCATATAGCTGGTTGTATTTTGGGTACATTTTCCCAAAAATGAGGAAGTATGGTGGAAGAGGCCGTGAACATGGGCAGGGGTTGCCTGCTGGTACTGATGGTGGTGGTGGTGGTGCATCTGCTGGTAGTGGCAAATGCACAGTAGCACCTAAGGCAGGAGGTGTTGAGCCTGCGTCATCGTCTGGCTCCACAAGGCCTTGAAGGCTCCCTTTTCTGGGAGTAGGTAAACCGCTTTTAAAGCCGGAGCTTCAGGAACAAGTTTTGGCTTACATTGCCAACACAGCCTCCAGCTCTATCGCCGCCTCCTTCTGAAGTTTCAAAAAATAAAAGCACTGAGTTGTCAGTGTAGGCTCCTGGTCAGAAACAACACCTTTCCTTGTGTCCTTCACCCCTACCAAAAGTGAAGGATGCGGCAGGCCACACTACAGATTACTCCATGGAGCTCTTTTCACATACCATGTGTTATGAATGAGTCACCGAGGAGGAAAAAACAAGAAGCAAGCTAAGCCCAGAAAACCGGAGAGGTTGGTAACTAGCGGATTGCAGACCCCTGATCCTATCCACAACAACTATCAGTAGCCCTGGAGTGTGCCTACGGTGGTCCTAGACGCCTCGTCACGGCCGGAGAACTAAACAAGCCTAAAGAAAGAAAGGGAAAATCTAAACTGCCCCAGAGCAGACCCCAAAGCAATAGACAGCCCCCAACATGTATTGTCGGTGAAACAAGATGAAAACACAAACACAGATAGAGAGGCTGAGAAAACGATGGGGCCCTCACTAACAAGAAAGGACAGGAAAGAAAAGCTGCGGTCTGCAATCACGCAAAAAAACCCTGCCAAAAAATGTCCAACATGTCTGACAGAAAAAGGCAATTCCCTATATCAGCACTCATGTATATTCTGAAGACAGAGCAAAAGAGATCAACTGATCAGAGACAAAATGGGGATTCAGCCCAGTCCCAGCCAGGGCTGGCTGAACACAAAAACTAAGTAAACCAGACGAGAACTCATATGAACAATATCAGAGAAAACTTAGCTTTAAGAAGGCAGGAACCAAACTGGAAACCAGAAGCCACAGTCAGGAGAAATGACCAGCAAGAAACTAGGGAGTTGGCTGCCTTAAATCCAATCAGAAATTCCTGATGTCCAATCACAGTCCTCTTCCTCAGGTGGACGGTCTCTGCCAATTAGATTAGCTTCATTACCTCCCTTCACCAACAGAGGGAGTTCAGATAGAGAACTCACTACTCCTCTGTCAGCACAGCCAGCTGCATAACCCTCACCAGAAGCCAGAGGCAAACCCGAAAATGAGCTCACAACACCATGCCTGGGTTTATCAAGTCAAATCGTGAATTCCCCAGTCCAAGATGAATCTGACATGGAGTGTGGGTCGCCAGCCAGGGCAGTGGGGTTAATCGGTACCGGGCCGGTGTCTCAGAGGGATGTGTCACGGTGGTGGTGACCCGGTCCGTTGCCCTGGGCGTCCATGCAAAGGAGTGAATAACATTTATAGGTGAATGATACGTGACGCCACCTGTGGTTTCTGATCAGATTGACCAGCGCTGCAGTGTCGCTTCTCTGGGACAAATGTTGTGGTTATGCAGCTAAGATGTAGAAGCCCTGCACAGGTAGGGCCGTAGTCGCAGGGCAGATGAAAGAGTTGGTAGATGGTGTGTAGTGCAGGATGTAGCAGAGCCGTGCGCCAGGTGCAGGAGAAAGATGACAGTCGTGCAGTTCCTTTACCTGTACTTGGTAAGTGCCGTCCAGGACCCAGAGTACAGATGAAGGAGTTGGTCAGCCTGGAAGCAAATTAGAAATTCTGTCTCTGCAGATAGGTAGTGTGGCCTCCGTTCTAGCGCTTATCTGAGGTACTCGCAGTACTGAGTTCACTGAAGTTCCCCCTGTTGACTCTCTTTTTGAACTTTCTCGTATGGCAGGCAGCTGTAGCCTTTTCCTTCTGACTCACACACGTCGCTGCTGGGGCCTCCGAGCCTTAGTTGGGAACAGAGCATTTATAGCTGCTACTTCCTCCGGTTTCTGCTGCAGGACCATCAGTGTCCCTACAAACTCGGAGACCGGAATCCGGACCATGCGCTCCAACTAGGACTGAGCCTTAACTCTGCTCATCCTCCAGCTCCCCTTCTCACGTCCACACACTTCCCCTTCCCTTCACAGACTGCCCTAACTTCCCTCCTCCCGACCACAGAGCAGCTCCTCAGCAGTCAGGTTCCGAGCTGTCCCTGCGGGCTTAGAGTGGGGACTGTGTTGTGTGTTGGTTTAACTGCTAGAGAGATCCTTTGCTGCTCCCAAGCATGACATCACACTCCCTAGGAGGAAGGTAATGCCACTCTGGCGACCGTACTCCTGGGGGCGCCACAAGTGCACTGATGCCCAGCCACTGCTAGATGATTCTGCTGGTACATTGACCCAGACCACTACATTCCCCTCGCACTCTACACAGCCAGAATCTGACCCTGATGAAACTCTGGTTCCCCTTCCCGCATACTATACCACCTTACACGGTGACAAAGAGGAAGGTGCAGATGAAAGTGCAGGTTCCTTGAGCAGGTGGGGGGGGCATACTCATGGGCGACGGCACTGGCACAGGGCCCCTCATAGTACGCAAAAGTGTCTCTGCTGGTGGGAAGGCCCCCCTGCTTGCTCAGGATCACAGCACTTGCAAAGTTGAAATACTTACCTCTCCCTGCTCCACCGCCGTGACGTCTTCCGCGTTTCCTGACAGTGACATTCTGGTCAGAGAGCGCGATGACATCACGTCTGTACGCCCTCTGCCTAAACAGTCCAAGTGCAGAGAGATGGAAGATGGGGACGACGAGGAGTCCAGAGTACAGGGATTCCCTAGCGAGGAGACGTATTTAATTGTTTTCAATGTTGGGACAGCAATTTTTGGGGAGCACTATACTCTGGAGAATGATATATGGGGCCCACCATACACTGGAGCATTCCAAAGGTGGACATCAGACACTGGAGCAGCATTTACAGGGCCCATTATACACTGGAGCATTAGAAATGGGGCCCATTATATATGGAGCATTATTTGGGCCCATAAGACAGTGGAGATTCATCCATGATGAACAACATATACTGTAGCATTATGTGGAGCTCATCATATACTGTATTGAACATTATATGGGACCAATGATTCTGTATGGAGAAATATATGGGCCTCATTACTCTGTATGGCGCACTATGCGGTGGCCATAATACTGTATGGAGTAATATACTGTCCGTTTTTGGAGCTATTGGAGAATTTTAAATGGATATCAATCATGTGATGTAAGAAGTGAAGTATTTTTGATTGTACTATACTGCTATTTCTCTGCCGTATCAGAGGATCATGAATTGTCATGTGTTAAAGGAGCCCATTGACACTCTTTGGCCCTGGGCCTACGAAAATCTGGAGCCAGCCCTACCCCCTCACAATTTTAGCCAAATAACCCCCAGTTTTCAATGCCTAACTATTATTATAAAGTAAGTTAAGGCTGACAAGCTTATTAACCTCTTAATGTCCAATGACGGACACAGTCCGTCATCAGACATCTCCCCTGCTTTTGATGAGGGCTCCAGCGCTGAGCCCGCATCAAAGCCGGGACATGTCAGCTGTTATGAACAGCTGACATGTGCCCGCAATAGGCGTGAGCGGAATCGCCGTCCGCCCGCGCCTATTAACTAGTTAAATCCCGCTGTCAAAGCTGACAGCGGGCATTTAAATAGCATTTCCGGCCGCCGGGCCGGAAATGACCTTATCGCCGACCCCCGTCACGTGATCGGGGGTCGGCGTCATGTTGCTTGGACAACCAGAGGTCTCTGAGACCTCTATGGTTGTTCCAGGCATATGGCTTTCAGCGCCACCCGGTGGTCGGCGCTGAAAGCACAGCAGTAAATCTGCTACATATGGGCGATCTGCTCATCGCCCATATGTAGCAGAGCCGATCGGGTTGCGCATGCTTCTAGCCTCCTATGGAGGCTATTGAAGCATGCCAAGAGTAAAAAAAAAAACAAAAAAAACCAAAAACCTAAAAGTTCAAATCACCCCCCTTTCGCCCCAATCAAAATAAAACAGTAAAAAAAAAATCCCACATACACATATTAGGTATCGCCGCGTTCAGAATCGCCCGATCTATCAATAAAAAAAGCATTAACCCGATCGCTAAACGGCGTAGCGAGAAAAAAATTCAAAGCGCCAGAATTACGTTTTTTTGGTCGCCAAGACACTGCATTAAAATGCAATAACGGGCGATCAAAAGAACGTTTCTGCACAAAAGTGGTATCATTAAAAACGTCAGTCCGGCGCGGAAAAAATAAGCCCTCACCCGACCCCAGATCATGAAAAGTGGAGACGCTACGGGTCTCGGAAAATTGCTCAAATTTTTTTTTTTTTTTTAGCAAACTTTGGAATTTTTTTTTCACCACTTAGATAAAAGAGGACATAGACATGTTTCGTGTCTATGAACTCGTAATGACCTGTAGAAACATAATGGCAGGTTAGATTTAGCATCTAGTGAACCTAGCAAAAAAGCCAAGCTAAAAACAAGTGTGGGATTGCACTTTTTTTTTGCAATTTCACCGCACTTGGAATTTTTTTCCCGTTTTCGAGTACACGACGTGGTAAAACCAATGGTGTTATTTAAAAGTACAACTCGTCCCGCAAAAAATAAGCCCTCACATGGCCATATAAACGGAAAAATAAAAAAGTAATGGCTCTGGAAAGAAGGGGAGGGAAAAATGAAAATGCAAAACCAAAAATACCCCTGGTAGTTAAGGGGTTAAGTAATAAGAATTTGTTTTTGGCATTAAAATGGGCACTGTAGGTGTGTTTCCTGTCCTCCACTCACTGCCGACTTTTCTTCCCCATTGTGAAAAGTGAGGATGAATGAACTCATGGAGATCAACATCCAACACTGCGGAGACACCATCACATGTTTCTCAACGCAGTGATTCTAGAGCAATGCTCCCATCCCTTATGGGAAATACTGGCCAGTTTCCTACTCCACACTGATGAGGGGCAATACCCCGAAACAGCTGTCTGTGGATGGATACAATGTTTTGGCATAGGTGGTTTCCTTCATTGCTATCTGCCCTTCCCGTGGTTGTTCCTTCCCGGGGAAAGACCTGGCTTGTCATTGCTTGCGTTGAGAAACATGTGATGGTGTCTCCGCGGCTTGTGTTTTTGCATTTTCTTCCCCATTGACTTGCATTGGGTTTCGGGTTTCAGTCGGCCTCTGACTTTTCCCTATAGTCGGTCGATTTCGTTCGACCCGACTTTTGAGAAAGTTGGGTTTCATGAAACGCGACTCGACCCGAAAAAAAGCAAAGTCGCTCATCTCTAGTTCTCGGGCATGTGCAGTGCGCACTTCCCGGGAACTGACATCAGGCTATCGTGCCTGCGTGTTTTGCAGGCTCCAGATTCCCAGCCCCGCAGTGTGAATACATCATAGCACACTGCGGGGTGGGATCTGGCGCCTGCAAAACGCGCAGATGCGATAGCCTGATGTCAGTTCCCGGGCAGCGCACACTGTGCATGCCCGAGAACTGTTGCGGGCGCCTGCGCTGTGCCATGTAACGGCGACAGGCAGGAGGAGGCGGCGCAGGGCGGGCATGATTGACGGCGGGGAGACAGCTGCTACAGGGGGACGCACCATACCTATGGGACATATTACAGGTATGGGGACATATTTATAAAAGTTAATATTTCGGCGTTCCTGGGGATCAGAAACAGAAGAGCCACCTTCACAGAGTGCAGCCTTAGTGCTGGTGAAGGTGGCTCTTTTACTTAAAAACACCCTGGGGGGGGGGGGTGACAGGTTCACTTTAATGTGAACGCTTTTTCTTTTTCATTTGCCAGTTTCATGACCGCAGGATTACAGTCTTGCAGGATGAGCATGAAGTGATGTATTGAGGCTTTCTCTTTGTGTAAACAGGACTGATGAACGAAAACCATTAACGAAACACAAATGTTCTAATTGCGCATTGAAGCGATCAGCCACATAAATAGACGAGACTCGCGGAGTAATGATTACTGTAAAATGAATGCAAAACTAGAAATAACTGCAGCAAAAAGCAGAAAAATACATCATGGTTCCTTAGTCTGCAAGTCTTCTGCAAGCGGCTGTAAGAAAAGATAAAGACAAAGATCCTGGTGCTATATACACTGTGTTTCAAATTATTATGCAAATGATATTTTTCTCTGATTTTCCTAAATAGTCGGTACAAATGACAGTCAGCCTAATAAGTCATCACCGGTTAGAGTATACATCAAATTTTATTGAAGAAACCTCCCAATAATAACAGTATAATCTCCAAAATGAATAAACGCTCAAATTGCACTGTTCCGAATTATTAGGCACAGTAGAATTTCTAAACATTTGATATGTTTTAAAGAACTGAAAATGCTCATTTGTGGAATTTGCAGCATTAGGAGGTCACATTCACTGAACAAAAAGGATATTTTGGAGTTAAATAGCTTAACAGGCCAAGTTACATGCTATCATAGGAACCCTTCTTTGATATCACCTTCACAATTCTTGCATCCATTGAAATTGTGAGTTTTTGGAGAGTTTCTGCTTGTATTTCTTTGCATGAAGTCAGAATAGCCTCCCAGAGCTGCTGTGTTGATGTGAACTGCCTCCCACCCTCATAGATCTTTTGCTTGATGATACTCCAAAGGTTCTCTATAGGGTTGAGGTCAGGGGAAGATGGTGGCCACACCATGAGTTTATCTCCTTTTATGCCTATAGCAGTCAATGACTCAGAGGCATTCTTTGCAGCATGAGATGGTGCATTGTCATGCATGGAGATGATTTTGCTCCTGAAGGCACATTTCTGCTTTTTATACCATGGAAGACGGCTGTCAGTCAGAAACTCTATATACTTTGCAGAGGTCATTTTCACACCTTCAGGAACCTTAAAGAGCCCTACCAGCTGTTTCCCCATGATTCCGGCCCAAAACATGACTCCTCCACCTCCATGCTGACGTCGCAGCCTTGTTGGGACATAGTGGCCATCCACCAACCATCCACTACTCCATCCATCTGGATCATCCAGGGTTGCTCGACACTCATCAGTAAACAAGACTGTTTGAAAATTAGTCTTCATGTATGTCTGGGCCCACTGCAACCATTTCTGCTTGTGAACACTGTTTAGGGGTGGCCGAATAGTAGATTTATGCACCACAGCAAGCCTTTGAAGGATCCTACACCTTGAGGTTCGAGGGACTCCAGAGCCACCAGCAGCTTTAAATATCTGTTTGCTGGTTTGTAATGGCTTTTTAGCAGCCACTCTCTTAATCCAATGAACTTGCCTGGCAGAAACCTTCCTCATTCTGCCTTTATCAGCACAAACATGTCTGTGCTCAGAATCAACCACAAATCTCTTAACAGTACGATGATCACGTTTAAATTTTTGGGAAATATCTAATGTTTTCATCTCTTGACCAAGGCATTGCACTATTTGATGCTTTTCAGCAGCAGAGAGATCCTTTTTATTTCCTAAATTCCTTGAAACCTGTGCCCTGCTTAATAATGTGGAACATCATTCTTAAGTAGTTTTCTTTTAATTGAGCTCACCTGGTAAACTAATTATCACAGGCGTTTGAGATTGATTTCAGTGATCCAAAGAGCCCTGATACACAATACCATCTATGAGTTTATTTGAAAAACAAAAAATAACATCTTTATGACACTTAAATCCAATTTGCATAATAATTTGGAACACAGTGTATGTATCCACTATATGCATAAATATGTCTGCCGAGCCAACCGATTCCTGGCGATGCGTATGACGGGTGGGGATGGTCCGCTGCTGTATGTAAGGCAGCTGCTTTGGTTACACCCTTTGTATATAGCGAGATATGTAGATTGTAGTTGGCTTGTCTGCATTTTGGGCTATGTTCATAGGCAGGGCCGTATTTGGTTGTATTTGGTGTTCCTGCTGTCCTAGGCACTTCAAGTCAAGACGCCCCCTACTGATAAGTCAGACTGAAAGTGCCCATATCCTTTAGATCAGGGGTCCTCAAACTTTTTAAACAGGGGGCCAGATTACGGTCCCTCGGACCGTTGGAGGGCCGGAATATAGCTTAAGAAAAATTATGAATAAATTCCTGTGCACACTGCACATATCTTATTTAGAAGTAATAAAACAAAAATAGGAACAAATACAATATTAAAAATGAAGTTAAATCATCAATCTTACCGATTTTTTTGGGGGTTCTTCGAATATCCTACACACTTCTAGTCAATTTTTTCTCTTTCTTGATATCATTGTTTTCTAGGGATTCAAAATTGCTATTAGTAAAATATCAACATATATACAGCGCTACAAAAACAATATATCAGCAATAAAATTGCCCACACAGAGACATACAGACTGCACTGACCATCAATGCAGCCTGACCAGTGCCCGTCACTGCAGCCTGACCAGTGCCCGTCACTGCAGCCTGACCAGTGCCCGTCACTGCAGCCTGACCAGTGCCCGTCACTGCAGCCTGACCAGTGCCCGTCACTGCAGCCTGACCAGTGCCCATATTGGTGGAACTCCACTTTTACCTCAGGCTCAGACTGGTGTGGTGCAAGAATCCCCAATAGGCAGCATTGGTCCCCAATAGGCAGCATACGTCTCCAATAGACAGGTAAATGTCCCCAATAGATAGCACAGGTTCCCAATAAGCAGCATAGGTCCCCAATAGACAGGTAAATGTCCCTAATAGGCAGCATAGGTCCCCAATGGGCAGGTAAATGTCCCCAATAGGGAGCACAGGTCCCCAATAGCCCAATAGGCAGGTAAATGTCCCCAATAGGCAGCACATGTCCCCAATAGGCAGGTAAATGTCCCCAATAGGCAGCACAGGTCCCCATTAGGCAGCACAAGTCCCCAATAGGCAGGTAGATGTCCCCATTAGGCAGCACAGGTCCCCAATAGGCAGGTAAATGTCACCAATAGGCAGCACATGTCCCCATTAGGCAGCACAGGTCCCCAATAAGCAGGTAAATGTCCCCATTAGGCAGGTAAATGTCCCAATAGGAAGCACAGGTCCCCAATAGGCAGCACAGGTCCCCAATAGGCAGGTAAATGTCCCCATTAGGCAGCACAGGTCCCCATTAGGCAGGTAAATGTCCCCATTAGGCAGCACAATCCCCATTAGGCAGGTAAATGTCCCCATTAGGCAGCACAGGTCCCCATTAGGCAGCACAGGTCCCCAATTGGCAGGTAAATGTCCCCATTAGGCAGCACAGGTTCTCATTAGGCAGCACAGGTCCCCAGTAGGCAGGTAAATGTCCCCATTAGGCAGGTAAATGAGCCCAATAGGACCCGGCATTAAAAAAAAAAAAAAAGTACTCACCTATGTCCCCCGCTGCTCTGAAGAGGCGCCTGCTCATCTCAGTCTTCATCCTGCACAGGCACACAGGCGGCGTGACGTCATCAGGCCGCGCAGGCGGCGTGATGATAATCACGCCGTCTGTGTGCACTGTGCTCTGCTGCATACGGAGGGCTGCGTAACGCCTTTCCACGGCGACTCGTCCCGCCCGCGATTACAGGGCCCGCCGGCATTGAACTGCAGTGCAGTTCATGAGTTCAATGTCGGCCTGGCGGGGGGCCGGATAAAAGTCCTTGGCGGGCCGCATGTGGCCCGCGGGCCGTAGTTTGAGGACCCCTGCTTTAGATAGTAGTTAAAGTCCCCCATAAACGCTAACACCAGGCGAATGTCAGACAAACTTGCCAGGATCACCTTGTTTGGCTGACAGTCTAAGGCCTCTTTCACACATCAGTTTTTTGCCGTCAGGCTCGATCCGGCTTTTTTTTTGTAAAACCGGATCTGGCAAAATGCAATGCCGGATCCAGTTTTTCCCCATTGACTTGCATTAGCGCCGGATCGCGCCGGATGGCATTGCGTTTCATCCGTTTTTTGCCGGATCCGGCTACTTGTCTCATTCCGGCGTCTGGAAAAAACGGCTACTGTAACGTTTTTTGTCTCCGGCGAAAAAGCCGGAAGCGGCGCTTCCAGCTTTTTGCAACAATGAAAGTCTATGGGCGCCGGAATGCACCGGATCCAGAAAAAGACGGATCCAGCCACCGGATCCGTTTTTTTAAGTCTGTGCATGCTCAGATCCAATTGGCCAGCCCCCAGGAAACAGATATAACCTGCTAGACGGATCCAGCAAAAAAACGGATCCGTTTCTACAGTTCTCCAAAATTTATGCCGGATCCGTTTTTTTCTAAAAATAGCCGGATCCTGCCTGACGTCAAAAAACTGATGTGTGAAAGTAGCCTTAGGCTATGTTCACACAATGTGTTTTTGATGCGGTTTTTTTTCTAAGGCAAAATGTGCTCTCTTGGCAGTAAGAAGCATGTTTCGAAAAAGCAGGTTTTGCTTAGTTTTGGTTGCGTTTTTTTGCTGCGTTTTTGTCAGGGTACATTTGTCTCTTTGCATTCTGATTAAAGTTTTAGTGAAAAAAAATCTGTTTCTATTTCATCAGGTTTTGGCACAAAAAAAGCAGCAAAAACTGATACCTACGTTTTTTCAGTGTTTTTTGCACTACCCATTGCTTTCAATGGGTAAAAAAAGGTGAAAGAAGTGACCTGCTCCATTCTGCAAAACCTCAGGTTTTGTGTAAAATATTGAGGACAAAAGAAACTGTGTGCATGAGATTTCTGAAATCTCCCACACTTTGCTGGTACTGGAAGGCTGTGTGCACACGCTGCGGAATGTGCTGTGGATTGATCCGCGTGGATTTTCAAAATCCGCAGGTCAAAAGACCTGCCGTTTATCTGCGGATTATCCTGCGGTTTTACCATCTCCATAATGGAGGAGATGGTAAACCGCTGCGGAATCCGCAGAAAGAATTGACATGTCAATTCTTTCTGCGGTTAAGAAACCGCAGAAAATCTGCGTGGAAAATTCCGCAGCATCTGCACTGCAGTTTCCATTTCTCATAGGGAATAATGGTACTGTACATTCTGCTGGGGATCCGCAGGGCCAAATCCGCTGCGAAACCGCAGCAGAATCCGCAGCGTGTGCACACACCCTTAAACACAGCTAAAATTTACATAAAAAAATGCTGCAAAAAAGCGCATCAAAAACACAATGTGTCAACATAGCCTTAGGGTGCCTGCGGACGAGCAAATGAGAAATCACCTGAGTTTCATTCAGAAAACATTTTTTTTTTTTTCTAATTTTCATCAGCTTATAATCCATTTGTTGTTTTTTTTTTAATGTTTGTGTGCTATCCTTTTTTATACAACTACTTTAAAACATGAACATGATGACATGCTATTTCTGAGATTTACAGTATTATAGAAATCTATCTGTAAAAATTGGATGCCACTTCGATTTTCCGTGTGGGATCAGATTTTTTTTCTCGCACCCATAGACTTCAATGTGTGACTCTCATCCAAGTCACCGTAGGAAGTAGTGCACACTGCCATTTTTTTTTCTCATGGATTGTCGGACCGAGAAAGTTATTAGTGATGAGCGAGTATACTCGTTCCTTGGGTCTCCCTGAGCATTCTCAGGTGATCTCCGAGTATTTTGGCGTGCTCAGAGATTTAGTTTTCGTCACCTCAGCTGCATGATTTGCGACTGCTATACAGCCTGAATACATGTAGGGATTACCTGTTTGTTAGGGAATTCCCACGTGTATTCAGCCTGTCTACAAGTCGCAAATCATGCAGCTGAGATGACGAAAACTACCGTAAATACTCGTGTATAAGCCGAGATTTTCAGCCCACTTTTTTGGACTGAAAGTCCCCCTCTCGGCTTATTCTCGAGTCATATACCGGGGGTCATTGGGGGAGCGGGGGTTTCTCTGCAGCCCCGTTCTCCCACGGTCTCCGGTGCCTGCCTTCAGCGGTCACTTGATATCGCTCATTAAAGGCATGAATATGCGCATATTCATGTCTTTAATTAACGGTACCACGTGACCGCTGAAGCAGGCGCCGGAGACCGTGGGACAAGCAGGGGGGCTGCAGAGACCGTGCCAGGAGGGGTAAGTATATGCTATATTCACCTATCCCCGTTCCCACACTGCTTGCCACTGTCTGCTGCGTCCTCAGTGATGTTCAGGTCAGAGGGCACGGTGACGTTGTTAGTGCGCGCAGCGCCCTCTGCTGCCTGAACGTCACTGAGAGATGACGTGGCAGGCAGCAGCGAGCAGCGTGGCAACGGGGACAGGTGAATATCTCAGGTGCAGGGTCCTGAGCCAGCAGCGACACCGGCACCTGGCCCCCAGCGACGGAGAGGTGAGTATGTCATTTTTTTTTCTTCTAATTTGCAGCAGCGACAGCATATGGGGCAAAATCTATGGAGCATCTTATGGGGGCCTATTCTGTGGAGCATCTTATGGAGGCCTATTCTATGGAGCATCTTATAGGGGCATAATGTATGGAGCATCTTATGGGGTATAATCTATGGAACATCTTATGGGGGCCTATTCTATGGAGCATCTTATGGGGGCATAATGTATGGAGCATCTTACGGGGCATAATCTATGGGGCATCTTATGGGGGCATATTCTGTGGAGCATCTTATGGGGGCATAATGTATGGAGTATCTTATGGGGGCATAATGTATGGAGCATCTTATGTGGGCGTATTCAATGGGGCATCTTATGGGCATATTCTGTGGAGCATCTTATGGGGGCCTATTCTATGGAGCATCTTATGGGGGCCTATTCTATGGAGCATCTTATGGGGCATAACTATGGAGCATCTTATGGGGGCCTATTCTATGGAGCATCTTATGGGGGAATAATGTATGGGGCATCTTATGGGGGCTTATTCTATGCGGCATTTTATGGGTGTATATTCTATGGAGCATCTTATGGGGGCCTAAACTTTGGAGCATCTTGTTGGGGCCTATTCTATGAAGCATCTTATGGGGGCATAATGTATGGAGCATCTTATGGGGGCGTATTAAATGGGGCATCTTATGGGGGCATATTCTGTGGTTTATCTTATGGGGGCATAATGTATGGAGCATCTTATGGGGGCATAATGTATGGAGCATCTTATGGGGGCATAATGTATGGAGCATCTTATGGGGGCATAATGTATGGAGCATCTTATGGGGGCATAATGTATGGAGCATCTTATGGGGGCATAATGTATGGAGCATCTTATGGGGGCATAATGTATGGAGCATCTTATGGGGGCATAATGTATGGAGCATCTTATGGGGGCATAATGTATGGAGCATCTTATGGGGGCATAATGTATGGAGCATCTTATGGGGGCATAATGTATGGAGCATCTTATGGGGGCATAATGTATGGAGCATCTTATGGGGCATAATCTATGGAGCATCTTATGGGGGCATATTCTATGGAGCATCTTATGGGGCCATAACCTTTATGGAGCAGCATATGGGGCATATTATTCTATGGAGCATCTTATGGGGCCATTATTAACCTTTTATGGTTCATTATATGGGGTGTATTTTGTATGGAGCGTCTTATGGGGCCATCATGAACTGTATGGAGCATTATATGGGGCTCCTGATTCAATATGGATATTCAAAAACATTTAACCTACTGATGTCTCAATTTTACTTTTATTGGTATCTATTTTTATTTTTGAAATTTACCAGTAGCTGCTGCATTTTCTACCCTAGGCTTATACGCGAGTCAATAAGTTTTCCCATTTTTTTTGTGGCAAAATTAGGGGGGTCGGCTTATCCTCGGGTCAGCTTATACACGTAAATCTCCGAGCACATCCAAATACTCGGAGATCACCTGAGCATACTCAGGGACATTCGAGCAACAATGCTACTCGCTCATCACTAAAAGTTATCTGAACAGCCCTATTGCACAACATTGATCAGTGCTCTGTCTGATCAAAAATCAGGCCGCACACGGACGATTTAAACGTTCGTTTGCCTGAGCCCCAAGGCAACATTCACACATCCGTGCGAGTGTAAAAAATACAAGAGAGAGACCAATTTTTCTTCAGGTGTCATTCTAGTTGTACCAAATTGCTTCTGTGTTTGGACGTCTCCTTGCTTCCAAGACCATAACAAATCCTTTAGAAGATCACGTTTTTACTGTTTTTTTTCAGTTGGCATCAAATGTGGAGCCTCCGATCTGTGTTTGATGGGTCCACATTAGCCTAAGTGACTGGGTCTGATCCCACATACCGGAAGTTCCACATAGGATCAGAATGAGACCTGTGCTGGGTCACAGTGATCTCAGATCCATGGTTTTAACAGTGTGTCCCATAAAGTAGAATGGATGTATTCAAAGTGCTGTCTGAGGAAAAAAAAATAATTTAGACAGTACTCGGATATGAATTAGCTTAAGGGCGGAGTCAGACGGTTGTATAACATGGAGGATCGCATCGCAGTGCATGTACTGGACAGCGGCACTCCTGACCAGTACGTTGCTGCTGTATAGAAATATGCTCAGGTCAGGAGAGCCGCCGGCCAGTCCGAACATTGAGATACGATTGTTTTCCGTGTTATATGACTGTCTCACTGCATCCTCAGGCTAAGTTTCTGCAATGAGCATTTGGTGCAGAAAATCTGCACCATCAAAGACTCAATAAATCGCTTAATTTGAATTTTTTCATCTGAGGTTTTATAAGATGCACTTATTTCCTCCAAATTTCGGAAAATGGGGGTGCATCTTATAATTCGAATGTATCTTACCAGCTGCAGTAGAGCGGGATCACAGGAGGCCAGTGGCAGGAGTGGGTCAGTGCTGCGGGCCCCATGCTGGGAGGAAGGGGTATACCGGTGGTGTCAGCCTCGGGCTTTCATAAAATGTAAGTGGTGAGCGGAGGCATCTTTCCATTGATTTCCCTGTGGTGGACTTAAGAAAAATGGCCGACGAAGGTGACGTATGCGCAGATTGAGATCTTGGCTCCCGAGATCTCAATTTGTACATGCACCGCCTTCGGTGGCCATTTTTCCAAAGCTTAGGCTAGTTTCACACTTGCTTTTTTTTGCAGCGCGTTTTTCCCGCAAAAAAACGCTTTGAAAAAACGCATACAAAAGCATACAACTGCTGCGTTTTTTTCAAGCATTTTTATGAGCATGCATGAAAAAAACGCAGCGTTTTTATGCGTTTTTATGCGTTTGTATGCGTTTTTAGTGCGTTTTTACCGCGTTTGCGTTTTTTTCCAACATTAGGTGGCCCCTCACACTAACCCAAACCATGACTTTACTAACCCTAACCCTGACCCTAACCCTAACCCTGACCCTAACCCTTAACCAAACCATACTTAACCCTAACCCAAACCCTAAACCCTAACTAACCCTGACCCTAACCCTGACCCTAACCCTGACCCTGACCCTAACCCTTAACCAAACCATACTTGACCCTGACCCTAACCCTGACCCTAACCCTAACCCTGACCCTAACCCTTAACCAAACCATACTTAACCCTAACCCTAACCCTGACCCTAACCCTTAACCAAACCATACTTAACCCTAAACCCTAACTAACCCTAACCCTGACCCTAACCCTTAACCAAACCATACTTAACCCTAACCCTGACCCTAATTCTAACCCTAACCCTGACCCTAACCCTTAACCAAACCATACTTAACCCTAACCCTGACCCTAACCCTGACCCTAACCCTTAACCAAACCATACTTAACCCTAACCCTGACCCTAACCCCAACCCTAACCCTGACCCTAACCCTAACCCTAAACCCCTTTAACTAACCCTAACTCTAACCCAAACCCCTAAATTCCATGGTTAACAAAAAAAAACGCATGTGCAAAAAAACGCATACATAAGCATGCCAATGCGCACATATGCGCACCCATAGGCTTTAATGGCCATTTTTAGCGCAAAACGTGCGCATACGTGCGCATGCGCTTTTTTGCAGGGCCAAAAAATGCAACATGCTGCGTCTGGAAAATACCAACGCACACCCCAAAAAAACGCAGCGCATGAAAATCGCATACGTGCGCATGCCAGCGCGCAGGTATGCGCACCCATGTTAAATATAGGGGAAAAAACGCATGCGCACGTATGCGTTTTTTTCCAGCGCTAAAAAACGCAAATGTGAAACCAGCCTTACCCCAGAGAAATCAATGGGAAGGGTACTCTGCTCCCCGCCGACATTTTATGAAGGCTCCAAAGACCACATAATATATTGTTGTGAATAAGCGTTGGGGAAAGTGCCTGACTTCCACCGCATGTGGACTCCAGACTAAAGACACATCAGAAGGGATAAAGAAGCTCAAAGAAGACAAAAAACAAAGTCCATAATAAGTGTAAATCCTAAAATTCCATATTATTGCTCAAGAGTACATAAAAAGGTGGGGAAAAACAACCAAACAGAAAAGTGGACACAGTTCCAAGTGAAGATCACAGAGATGAATATCTGTATCTGGCAGAATTGGATACAATAATGATAAAAAGATGTAAATGTGTAGATTACAAAAATAATTAATCATTTGAAAATAATATATATGATAAAAGAATATGTAAATATCTATTACTATATTAGGAATAAAGTGCAATGGTGCATCAATCTACAAGGTGTAGAGTAATACCAAGATGCCAGAACCAAGTCAAGTAGCAAAGCATATACATTATCCTAAATTATATCGCACAAATTCTAGGTATAGATGTATGGCTATACGTAACTTTGTGTAGTTACTAAAGTGCAGGTGCAAAAGTGTCTAGAGCAACATAGTTGCTGCTAAGGTGTGATATGAAAGGAACAGTTACTTATATAGAGTTGCTATGGGACTATGCCAATGATCATGCTATAGCCAAAAGAACATCATTGAACCATACTCTGTGAAAGAGGGTTAATGGTGATCTGTCACTCGGATGCGTCCACACCGACGCTCGTTTCAGCGTTGACTGAAAACTGCGTAGGAAAGAAGAAGACGGTAATACGCTTGTGCGAGATTATCTCCCGAGCAGTCAATGTCACAGGCACAGAGTGACGCTGATTGAAGGAAAAATATATAGTGATAAAGTGCAGAGGCTGAGTTATCTTCCGGACAACATGCTGTCATAGCCTCGAAGAGGTCATTTATATAAAGTGATAAAAGATGATTTCTCAACAATGAGACATGTGATATGGCGCATACAGGGAGGACTTTTTTCAGGTCAAATGTGGGGATACATTCCCTTTAAGCCTACTTAAAAATCACTATTCTCGGCAGCAGATCATCCTGTGGAAACGTGCTGCCGAGAACATTTTAATTCTATGCGCACAGAGCGATCCTATTAAGGATCACTTTGTGCACATGAAAGTGCGGTTGGTCGGTCTAAACAGGCTGAGAAACGACTGCCGATTGGCTTCATAAAACCAGTCAGTGGTCATTTAAGCTCCGTGATTGACCAGTGTAAATGCACCTTAGACCCAGATACCTTTTATAGGTGATGTCTCCTATGATTGCAGTTCTTCTCATCATTTTCTTCATCTGCTCCTGATGCCACAGCTCGTCTTTGCAGACGTCCCTCTCATGCAGCACATCCTGACACCATGCCCTTAAAAATAAGAGTCATTATAATGTTCTGGAGTATAAAAATAGCTTCCCATGCTGTGCTCTAAATAAATAATTGCTCCTCACTGTGCTCTCTGCACCAAAAAGTGACATCCACACTGTCCCTCTTACTATACATGGCCTCCTTTTCTATAAAATATTACCCCCACACCATAACCCCCCCTATATATTATAATGCCGCCCCATCCCTCCGTCATGAACTATGGCTGCCACACTGTCCTTCTTTATGAACAGTTATGAACCTTCCTCCTTTGAAGGAGACAATTTTTTTTTTTTCTCCACCAACATGGCGGCGGTGCTTGTACAATAGCATCTATCGGAACGCGATAGATGATACTGCGCATGCGCCAGCGCCATCTTGCTGCATATACATTTTTCTTTTCTAACTTCACAATATGATATGCATTATGTAGTATAGGGGGCAGGTCAGTGAGGGATCGGTGACCTGTCTGTCATAAGCCATACAGATGAATATGTAAGCAGAGCACCACATGAAGACCCCCACAGGCCGTCTCAGAGCACAAGCATATCATTAACTCAAAATTGAAAATAAAGATTACACAAGAACCACAAGACAGATTTCATCATCCAAGGAATCATTGTAATCAGTATAACAGCGCCAACCTGACACTGTCTGTAGTTTACTTGGCAAAATCCTGATGGCAGGTTCCCTTTAAGATGACGTTACTGCAGCCGAAACCCCCACCTATGACCAAAACGCCGCCTACTTAGTTAGCCAATTAGTGATGAGTAGGAGGAGCTTGGTTTGAGTGTGCAGAGTTGCGTCTGCTGAACACCGGAACTTTACGCCCAGTGAGATCTGTTCGGAGAATTTAGTGGCTCTCACTGGGTTGCTGGCTCCCATCTTTCACAGCAGGGAGCCGACTCTTTGTACTTGATCGTTCGGGAACAAACCAGCACTACTTGCAAGCTGTTGCATTGTTCCGCCCATTACTCATATGGGCATGACATCATCACTGGTTCATCACCTCATTTATTTTCCTCCCTCGGGGCAGGGAGCTGGTGTTCCTCTGCACATTCAATATTTTATAAATCTTCCTTCATGGTAGCGTCACCCTCAGGTGCCTGGTAGCAATCACGGCCATGTTCATATGTGCAGTAATCATCCGTTAGAACAGAACCAGGAGCAATGCAGTTGGCAAAAAAGTTGTGCACTTCTTTTTTTTTTTTTTTGTATGTGTGAAGGAAACTGATTTAAACTGGATCCTTTTTTAACACTGATGTCTATTGAGAAGAGATCGGTTAATTAGCCTTCCGTTTTTCTCCCATTTGAAAATGATCAGGTTTTTTTTGCTTATTCCGAGGGGGAAAAATACATATTTAACATATCCTACTGAACATGTGAAATGCTAGTGATTAAATTGGAAACTGATACAGTAACCAAAAAGTGTCCATTTAACGGGTCTGTTTTCCATAGACTTCAAAGTTTAAAAAAAAAAAAAAAAACTGTCTATCTGAAATAAACTGATTTTAGCTGGATCCAAGTCTGATCAACATTTTTGGCAACTGATTGCTGCTCGATTGGTTCTAACAGATGATTAGTGGACATGTGACCATAGCCTATCTCTGCATCCATCTGTGGCAATGGTTTTACATAGGACCCTTCTACAATCTGTACATTGTTGCCGGACTCCTCTCACCATCTTGCTCATTGAGCCACTTCACTTTGCCACTATATAGCTGCACGTTTTTCTTGCTATAAGTACTCACAAATTGTACATACCATTTTTGGTGGCTCTAGTGATTTGACAGCGCAGTATTGAGATATATTCATTAGCTATTGTGAAAATGCGTATATTGCCCACAAGGCTGTGGAGTCGGGAAGCCAAACCTCTGACTCCTCAATTTCCATGACTCCGACTCTTTTAGTTGCTGTTTAGTATTAGGACTCGCAAGTGTGGGGAGGGGACCCTTGATGTGTGTTGCGGGCTTTGCATACTTTGGCCAAAATATCGACTAATACCTCATGTATTTTTTTGCACTTTGTCTTGTAAACTGTGTTGTCTGTTCACATGGGATGCATTCTGATGGCACTGGGCAGCCCGGCTGATCTAATAGAAGGGCGTCACTAATAGGCTGTTAACCTGGATGCTGTGCATTACCATTGTGTGAACAGCGCCACATACAAGTCCTCATTGTGCAATCATATACTAAGCAGCCCACCCCCTCCATGGATTGGTAGGTTGAGAGTGGCTGTCTTATCAGTATTTTTGCACCTGTTACTGCCATCTTAACTACATGGGCCTGCTGCGCCCTGAGAGTGCATTTGTCTGGAGGCCTGGGCAAGTAAAAACATTGCTGCCTTTTTTCAGCTGTCTTTTGAATTTTTGGAGGATTTTAGTCCTCTTTTAGTTGCTGTTTAGTGTTATGACTCCGACTCCATCAAAATGGGCTCTGACTCCAACTCCACAGCCATGATTGCCCATGAATGGACACTGGAGTCTCTCTTCTTTAGCGCTACCGTTTGACATTCCTTTGTTGCTCCTCCTGGGAATGTATGAATGGCAATAACATTCCTCTTGTGAATTGAGTGAGTGCATACATACAGGCTGACGCCATGTACAGACTAGACAGTGTTAAAGCCGCCATACATATTAGATTAAAGTTGGCTGAACCCCCACAGTCTGTGTAGGCGGGCCTCCCAACTCCTCCTGACAGATGAATATGGTTGAGCAGGTTTAATTTTAACACCGATTGTTTTATCTAGAGATTAGCCCCTGCCAGAGCCATTTGGCAGCATCTTTCTCCACTCTCCCCTTTTAACAATGTATGAACATTAGCGAAGCGTTCATGTGTGTAGGTAAATACGGAGACACAGCTGATGGCCGCTCACTCAGCTATTTCATGTGTATGGCCAGCCTTAGAGTGTAGGACAAGCCTCAGGGTATGAGAACACAAACAGGATGAGATAATCTCCCAGAATTCTTTTATGGGGACTAAGTATTTATTGAGACCAACATATCATGGTAGCTGACAGATCCTCTAAAATGTTCAGTTGAGAAGTACAGATACAATCATAAATCCTAAAGAAATGAACCGTCACATATAATATCAAGTTAAAGGGGATGTCTCATCATCGTAAGTGGATAAACTTACCAAAAAAAAGCACTTTTGCAATTTAATTATCTTGGAGGGACTTTACATTTGATATTTGCCTCTAGTCGATCAGTGGTTGGTCTCCTATGCGAGGAGGACCTGCTTGCAAGCTCTTTGCTATTCGGCTTGGAAGCGCTGCTCTGAAGCTGGCCGGATCACTGTAGTCAGCTAGCTTCCGTGTCCCTGTGTTCCTCTGAGAGTTCACAGTTTGGGCCAGCAGTGCACTTGGTCTGAGCTATCAATTTTCAGGAGCGCATCGCCCCCTGGCAAGCATGAGGGCTGGAGAGCAGTGCCCTCCAGAAGATGGGGGATGAAAAAAAACCCCTTTAAATCCCAGGTAGTAATGTGATACGGAATGGTGGCTGCAGTCACTCTGCAGTCTATCTTTACTGGATTGAAGCATGCACAATTTACATCTAATTCTTTGTGGATGGCTCATTGATTTGCCATTAGATCTTAAGTGCTCAGACCTGTATTGGTAAAGTCTACAAACGTCTTCCTCCCTTGAGTGCTGGTGATGGCATCTCTGATATCCGTATCAGAACGTGATCTATAACCAGAGTTCTACAATATATTAAGTTATATATTCTGTGTTCATTGTGTTTCAGATGTTCCATTCAGTGAATTTTCATGAACCAGCCCAACTTAGGAGAGTGGTGATCTGTCACAGCATGGATAAAGCCCTAAAGGAAGGTAAGCCTGACTCTTCGATAGTCCTGCGCTGGCCTTATTTTATTCCAGAGAGTTTAATCCGTTACGATCGCTTCTTCACAACCCTCCCGCAGCCACTTTCTAGTAAGTTAGACATAGCTAAACGTAACGCAACAGACATTTGTAACCGCAACAATGAGGACCGTGGATAATAATAATGTGAGGTGGCAAGAAGTGCTGAGCAAATCTTGAAGACAAAAAGAATGAAATCAGATTTTCTATTGCCAAGTCCTACACCGCACTGGCATGAAATGAAGAATCATTCAGGATGAAAAACTGCTGGCGATGGTTAATGATTACCGTATGGCCTTCCACTCCGTCACTTGATTCTAATTTGGCCGATTAATTAAAGAAGATATTGAATGACCTTTCAGAATCCGAAAAAATTCACCCCGGCCACATGCGTTCTCACTGATGCCTCTATCTAGAGAAAATGACAAGTGGTTATATAAATCATACGCTCTTCACTTAAAGGTTATGATATTAAAAATAAAAGGCTACCCTCATTCATGTTTATGGACACTATACATAGACTACCAAAATAAAATATCTTCCACTTATCTGCGACACTTTTTGCACCTCTTTCCAAAAGGGGTGTGACCACATTGCTGAGAAATGACACCCCTTTTCAAAGTGATGTGGTGGCGTAGCATGCGACACCAGGCACCACAATTTTAGCACACAGTTTTAGCACAAAGGTAAGTCAACTATTCTGTGGCCTAAACATATAGGTTAAACGGTAAGGCCATGTTCACACTTTGCGTTTTCGCTGCAGGCAAAACCTGTTCTCTTGGCAGTAAAGAAGCTGCTTGCAAAAATGCAGGTTTTGATGAGTTTTTTTTGCTGTGGTTTTCTGGAACCCAAAGTTCAGCTTTGCTTCCACCACAGAAACAGGAACACAGGTCAACAATGCAAGACATATGTAAAAACATTTTTGGAAAAAGGGAAACTTGATCAAATTATTTAGTGGAAAAAGATTTTAATGTATGAAAAAATATTGGCTATCTAATATATAAAGCTCAAAGTGTGTATGTATGTGTGTATGTTCGGGATAGGCATCCGCCCGTCGCAGCTACAGCCACAAAATTTGGCACAGTCACACGTCTGGACCCCGAGAGCGTCCTAAGCTATGTTGTGAGGTGAAATTTTTACCCCGCGCGTTCCAATTCACCAAAGAATTTTGCCCCTATCTACATACTGGGGAAAAAGTGTGTGCGTGTCAAGCCCCGCCCCTCATTATGATGTCATAATGCCCCTATTTGCATAATGGGGAAACAGTGTGTGCGTATCGAGCCCCGCCCCTCATTATGATGTCACAATGGTTGCCATGGTGACGCTGATGTCGTCATACGTTGCAAGCCCTGCCGCCGCACATTATGATGTCATAATGGTTGACACTGGGATGGAGGATGTGTGATGGCTATATGGGCACTGAACTATGGGATGGAGGATATGTATGACGGGTATATGGGCACGGGACTATGGGATGGCGGATATGTATATGGGCACGGGACTATGGGATGGAGGATGTGTGATGGGTATATGGGCACTGGACTATGGGATGGAGGATATGTATGACGGGTATATGGGCACGGGACTATGGGATGGCGGATATGTATGATGGGTATATGGGCACGGGACTATGGGATGGAGGATATGTATGATGGGTATATGGGCATGGGACTATGAGATGGAGGATATGTATGATGGGAATATGGGCATGGGACTAGGAGATGGAGGATATGTATGATGGGTATATGGGCACGGGCCTATGGGATGGAGGATAATTATAATTTGTTATAACTAACCACAGTCAGTTACTATGCCCGGGCAGCGCCCGGCTCTTCAGCTAGTTCTAGATAAAAAAGCTAACATGAGTTCATGAAAAAAATACACAATTACAAACGTACCAGCATGGGGAGGTGAATTGATCCATAATGGTTCACCTAAGACCTAGAGCACTGAGTTTGTAGAACACACTTTACTTTTACACTTTGGTCGGCCACAGTCATTAAGTTTCACACCTTGGTCAGCCAATCTTTACTTTGTACACATCACTAATTTAATTAAACTGTACTAATCCCAACTGCCATGCGCACCAAAACATTATAGTTTAAAATTGGGAAAATCACAAAAATAAATGGATTTCACATACTGCTGTACTTGCTTTCGTTTAATAAAAACTCAGCAAAACCTGATACCTGCATCCTTAGTTGCATTTTTGCACTTGCCCATTGTTTCCTATGGTTGAAAAAAACGCTGAAAAAATGCTGTAAGAAGTGACATGTCGCATGTGATGGTGTGATATGCTATGTGGATATCATTTTTTGTATATTCCTATTTTTCTATTTGTCATTTTCATAGTGTTTTTCTTATTACATTGTAAGTCTACAGCCTCACTGTATCTGTCTCTTGATGACCCCCTGTAGTGCATTAATCCCTAAGGTCCTTTGTTCTCCTCTGGGAGGCCTGGAAACCGGCCCCAACTTGTTTGACTACCCCTGGACAAGGAAGGGGGTGGGGGGAAGAACAGCAGCTGGACAGGTCAGTTCCGGTGTGGACAGGATGGTGTTCAGACAGCACTTCAGAGAGAGGAGGACCCATTTTATCCTCTGGTGCTAGAGTTTTGGAATCTCGTTTCCCTGGACATTTTATCCTGATACTGGACTGCCTTCTTATTCTGGACTATCTTATCCTTTGTGTGGTGGACTGAATATGGACCTTTTCGTATTTTTGCCTGAATAAAGGTCTTGGAATTGTTCACTCTTCGCTTGCTCTGTTGATTGTGTGATATCAGAGAAGGACCCCGTGACAAATGGTGGCAGCAGTGGGATCAACAGAGCGTAACCCAATGGAGAACCACCCACAGAGTGAGTACAGAAATTGGACTCTATGCAGTTTACAGGAGAGAGCCAGAGACCTGGGCCTGAACTACCAGGGACTGACTAAAGAGGTCTTAATCGATCTACTGGTGGGCGCTAGCCCGGCCACCTCCTCCCAGATGTCTGAAGGACGAGCACTGGAGACAGGGATCCCCTTCCAGAAAAGCCAGTGGTTGTGTGGTACGAAGAAGAGAGATGGTGGTTCTGGGGCCCGGCGTCTCTCAGGAGTACAAGGAGGAGGCTGCCCGCCGGGCACAGCGGAGACAGGAAGCAATGGAGCTTGAAAAAGGGAGTAACGCAATGTGGAGTGTAACCCCAACAATCCGGGAGCCTGTACGGATCACCCGGACAGAATTTAAGCCATTTGATGAGGCTTCTGGAGATGTGGAGGGGTTCTTCAAAGACTTTCAGCAGTGTGCTGTGATGGAGGTGCCCCACTCTAGCTGGATGCGTTTTAGTGGGGCTCCTGAACGGAAGCATGGCGGAGGCTTACCGAACCATTGATGCACTGCGGAACCGGGATTATAACATTGTAAAGCGGACTATCCTGGATTACCATGCTATCACCCCAGACTCATATAGGGCCAAGTTCCGAGACCTCCCATGCACCACGGGGGGATCGTTTAGGATGTATGCACATAAGATGTCCGAGGCATGTCGGAGATGGCTGGAAGCAGAAAACGCCTTTACTGTGGAAGATGTTATACAGGCGTTCCTTATAGAACAATTTCTTGCCAAGTGCCCTGCAGAGGTACGGGAATGGGTCCGGGAGCGCACGCCGTGTACCATGGATAGAGCTGCAGCCCTGGCCGATGAAGCCCTTACTATCCGGCCGCAATGGAAGAGGCTTCTGGACAATGAACCACGGCCTGCTCCCGCGCCCCGACCCCCTCCAATTATATCTGCCCTTCCACCTAGTCGCAAGCCGATGACAATCACGCCTCACAATCCTAGGCCCCAACAGTTCCGACCACGACCTGGGGGTATCACAGAGAGGAGGTGTTATGGGTGTGGTTTTTTTTTTTTTTTTTTTTTTTTCACTTTCCTTTCATGTCTTGTGGTGTAAATTGTTGTTTTTGGCTCCAAACTCTCCAAAATGGTGCACGCGGTTCATTAAATGGTCTTTTTTTCTTCAGTTTTTTAACTGTTTGCAACTTTTCCATAAAAAGTCACACATCTTGCAAAAATTGCAACAAGACGGGCATACTAAAAACTCACCCGGTAGGGTGGGGGGGGATGCGAGATTGAAGTGAAGTTGCGCCAAATTTTGTGACTTTTTTTTTTTTTTAAAAAAAAGTCGCATATAAAGAATCAGCCGAAAACATCTGGAACCTCTAAACTCTGCCCAAACAGCTGGAATAAAAAAAAAAAACAGGCTAGCACATATAAAATAGACTTAAAAATAGTTGTAAATGGAATAATGATTTGGGTGCAAAGAAAAAAAAAAAACGCACAACAAAGATTTGCATAAAAACAGGCACAAATGTGATAATGAATTGGGGTCCGATAGCTTTATCAGCATGAACCACATTTTAAGACTAAGTTTGCACTGTTGAAAAATTAGAAAGTTTTGATAAATCTGCCCAATAAGTTTCGTAGTCCAGTTTTCTGTTTCATGTTGGCTTTTTTGTGTAGCCTGTGCCTAGTGAGCGGAGTTATCTCATTATGACTAGAAGGTTGGTGATGGCGCTGTTGTCTAATGATGTCTGCATTACATGACACTTTACAAATCTCTCCCTGTTAATCAGGTACGGACTAGGGCTAAAATTCAGCCCTGGCATTTGTAATCACACAGGCCCATGTTGTCCCCGTCTCCAAGCACCAGATGGGGATATATTACTATTATTACCCTGGATGAAGGAAAGCAAGATTTACTACAGACCAATATTTATAATATACCCGTGGCCTGCTGGGGTAAGTGACAGAGTCAGCGTCTTTGTGCTCTGTCACAACTCTTAACAATTTTGAGTGTCTTGAGACCACCAGTTCTGTTAACGAAGCAGACAAGGCGGCCCACGACCAGTCAGGCCCTTCTGGCATTTGCTAGAATTGCCAGATGGCCAGTCTGGCCCTGCTGTCAGTCATTTTAGCCACAAATACAACCTGCTGCACTGCCTATACAGACCATACCGGAGGGTATAGAAACAATGCAGCTTGGTTCACAGCTACGTTTGACATGGTGGATCCCATGATATTTAATAGGGCCTATTTGCGTCCGTTTGCCCCAAACATGTTTCTATTTGCTTATAGATCAGTCGATGACTATATTTTGGTCAGTGCTTCCCATTTCAAGGAGTCCAACTCCATAGCTGTAAAAGTTTGCCCTGCTTATGGCATTGCCTATGGACAGAAGAGATTGTACACCTCTCCATCCTAAAAGCCATTGTGAGGAGAAGGCTATCGAGCTCCCGGTCAGTGAGCGGACTGCGTTCCAGTAGCCTGTGATAGGGAAACGTGAAGAAGCTTTGTCCCTAGGTGCAATGCATCAGAAATATTTTCTTCCCAGTTACCGTACTCATGAGAATTAATTGTTAGAACAGCAGAGAGCCCTTCAGATTGTGACAACATCATGGAAAGCACTGACAACCAGGCCCCTTGTGAAATAGTAGAGCGGCAGAAGAAAAGTACAATCTGTCTACAACAAGAGACAGTCCCATTATTGGAAAACCATGGACTTTGTACAACATTACATGAAACTAGTATGCCTAACGGATATAAAAAGAACCTGTTTTCTAATGTATAAGTTGAAATAAAAATGGTGACCCCCCCCAAATTTTTTTTTTTTTATAAATTCGGTAATTTTTTTTCACTACTTAATTCAAAACTAGAGCACCACCCACAAAAAAATCAAGCCTCCAAATAATGATGTCTCCTGGAGGAAGGGAAGGAAAAAAACAAAAGGGCAAAAGCGAAAAGTCACCTTGGACCCTGTATGGATAAGGTGTCTGCAATCATAAAATGGAGCTTTCTTAACATTTTTATTTTTATAGTTTAAGGAGTTTTCCGGTAAGCACGTTATCTTGCCGATCTTCCGGTTAGCATGGAGTGGCCTTGCCCACGCTCAGTTCATTCTCTGCACTTTTTGCTTTTTCTGGCAGCCCCAAAGAAAATGGATAAAGCTGCAGTTGGTCGTCCACTCCATGCCCCATTCCGGCCTCTCCATTTTGTAACTGGGATAAGTTTCCCATCAGGACGTTCTGCTTATTAGCTCAGCATTTGGACCCCCTCGATCAGTAATGTAACCTAACCTGTGCATAGGTGCTAACTTTTTTTTTTTTTTTTTTTTTTTAAAACTAGAAAACCCCTTTTAAAATTGAAATCTGAGGTGTTTTAGAGCAACACAATTATTTGCTAGTATTCCGTTTCTTGAGCCATTCTTACAGCTGGAAGCGTAGTATTTCACCGGTAATGAGAAACTTTAATGATACAGAATTGTAGTTTAATTAAACCCACGAGCTCGGCCATTTTAAGCCACTTTAATAATCATTTTGTTTTCATTTTAAGCTTTATGGTCAATTATGAAAACTTCAGAATTTCCATCATGACACCAAAATAAATCTTCATTAAGCAATGAGCGGTGTTGAGTGAAGTGTTTGCGCTGTGTCGACAGATCTGCGGCAGAGAATATTTGTGACGCTTGGATCAATAGCCCTCGGGTGAAGTGCAGTGTTTGTTTGCTGGACTACCTCAAGTGTGTCCTGTCACCAACCCTTACCTGCGATGCTCTGTTGCTTCTGAATGATGCAGGAAATGTGGAAAAATGCAATGTCCTGACGACCAACGATTGGTTTGGTTGCTCCTCTTGAGCGGGCGGCTGGATACTGTCGATACTTTGCTATGCACGGATATCTGGGTCATTTGTGCAAGTATAATGATATGCTTTTTCTTATAGTGACACTGAGGAGACACACCCTCTTGTCATGGGAAATGGCAACACCCAGTTGTCATTTTATTCCTACAGTTGTGGCCAAAAGTATTGACACCCCTGCAATTCTGTCAGATAATACTCAGTTTCTTCCTGAAAATGATTGCGCAAACAAATTCTTTGGTATTATCTTCATTTAATTTGTCTTAAATGAAAAAACACAAAAGAGAATGAAGCAAAAAGCAAAACATTGATCATTTCACACAAAACTCCAAAAATGGGCCAGACAAAAGTATTGGCACCCTCAGTCTAATACTTGGTTGCACAACCTTTAGCCAAAATAACTGCGACCAACCGCTTCCGGTAACCATCAATGAGTTTCTTACAATGCTCTTCTGGAATTTTAGACCATTCTTCTTTGGCAAACTGCTCCAGGTCCCTGATATTTGAAGGGTGCCTTCTCCAAACTGCCATTTTTAGATCTCTCCACAGGTGTTCTGTGGGATTCAGGTCTGGACTCATTGCTGGCCACCTTAGAAGTCTCCAGTGCTTTCTCTCAAACCATTTTCTAGTGCTTTTTGAAGTGTGTTTTGGGTCATTGTCCTGCTGGAAGACCCATGGCCTCTGAGGGAGACCCAGCTTTCTCACACTGGTCCCTACATTATGCTGCAAAATTTGTTGGTAGTCTTCTGACTTCATAATGCCATGCACACGGTCAAGCAGTCCAATGCCAGAGGCAGCAAAGCAACCCCAAATCATCAGGGAACCTCCGCCATGTTTGACTGTAGGGACCGTGTTCTTTTCTTTGAATGCCTTTTTTTTCTCCTATAAACTCAATGTTGATGCCTTTGCCCAAAAAGCTCTACTTTTGTCTCATCTGACCAGAGAGCATTCTTCCAAAACGTTTTAGGCTTTTTCAGGTAAGTTTTTGCAAACTCCAGCCTGGCTTTTTTATGTCTCGGGGTAAGAAGTGGGGTCTTCCTGGGTCTCCTACCATACAGTCCCTTTTCATTCAGACGCCGACGGATAGTACGGGTTGACACTGTTGTACCCTCGGACTGCAGGGCAGCTTGAACTTGTTTGGATGTTAGTCGAGGTTCTTTAGCCATCATCCGCACAATCTTGCGTTGAAATCTCGTCAATTTTTCTTTTCCGTCCACATCTAGGGAGGTTAGCCACAGTGCCATGGGCTTTAAACTTCTTGATGACACTGCGCACGGTAGACACAGGAACATTCAGGTCTTTGGAGATGGACTTGTAGCCTTGAGATTGCTCATGCTTCCTCACAATTTGGTTTCTCAAGTCCTCACAGTTCTTTGGTCGTCCTTCTTTTCTCCATGCTCAATGTGGTACACACAAGGACACAGGACAGAGGTTGAGTCAACTTTAAGGCTGAGTTCACACGTCGTGTTTTTTCGCATTTCCGCGGCGGTTTTAACCGTGCGATTTTTGCCACGAAAAATAAGCATCCCATGCATTCCTATGGGATTCTGCAATGCTGTGCTAATGCTGCGGTTTTTACAGCGGCAGAATCGCTTTGCAGTAAAAAACGCAGCATGCTCATTAATTTAGCGGAATCGCAGTGATCCCGCACCCATAGGAATGCATTGTTCTGCTTACTTTCCACATATGGCTGTGCCCACCATGCGAAAAGTAAGCAGAACAATTGCGGATGGTACCCACGGTCCGGAGGAGAGGAGACTGTCCTCCGGGCTTTGGGTACCATATCCCTGTAAAAATTAGAATTTAAAATAAAAAATATTGTTATTCTCACCTTCCGACGTCCCACGCAGCCTTCCCGCCTCTCTCCACGCTCCCGTTTCCAGTAAGCGTTTGCGAAAATGCCTGCGATGACGTCTGTTCTCGCGGGATCGCTTAGTCTCGCCGTCATTCGCGCGACATCATCGCGAATCACCGCAAAACGTCGTGATCCCGCGAGAACGTACGTCATCGCGGGCATTTTCGCAAAGGATTACTGGGAACTGGAGCGTGGAGAGAGGCGGGAAGACTGCGCGGGACGTGGGAAGGTAAGAATAACACCATTTTTTTTTTTTTAATTATTTTTTACATTTTATCTTTTACTACTCATGCTGCATAGGTGGCCTCAGTAGTAAAAAGTTGGTCACACTTGGCAAACACTACGTTTGATGAGTGTTACCAACCTGTCAATCAGTTCTCCAAGCGATGCTACAGATCGCTTGCAAAATGCTAGTTTTTCCGCGGGTAAATCGCGGGAATTTAAAATGAGGTTTTCCCGCGGAATGGAATTCCGGAACTCTCGCGGTAATTTCCGCGAGAGTTCCGCTACGTGTGAACCCAGCCTAATCCATGTCAACTGGCTGCAAGTGTGATTTAGTTATTGCCAACACCTGTTAGGTGCCACAGGTAAGTTACAGGTGCTGTTAATTACACAAATTAGAGCAGCATCACATGATTTTTCGAAGAGTGCCAATACTTTTGTCCACCCTCTTTTTTTTTTTTTTTTTTTAGGTTTGGTCTGGAATTATATCCAATTTGGCTTTAGGACAATTCTTTTTGTGTGTTTTTTTTTTTTTTTTTTTTTTTTTTTTCATTTAAGACAAATTAAATGAAGATAATACCAAAGAATTTGTGTTTGTAATAATTTTCAGGAAGAAACTGAGTATTATCTGACAAAATTGCAGGGGTGTCAATACTTTTGGCCACAACTGTATATTTCCAGGAGGAATAACAGTGGAACAGCACTACGTAGTCTGGGCCTCCAAATGAAAGCTGGCAAACAGTAACATATCTTTGTAGGCAATGAGGACAGTTTTGCAGTTAGTCAGACTTTGCTAGCCATGGGCCTTTATGGACAGATGCATATTTCCCTTTGTAAGCGCGCGTTGCAGGAAACATGTCAGAAATAACTTATTATTCAAATAAATTTATTGTACAATTTATTGTACTGAAAGCTTTTCAGCAGTCTCATTATCATCACAGACTGCATTGAAAGATATCATTTCTAAGTGTAGCAGATAATACAGGCTCCATCATTCCCAGTAGGTGATGTCGCAGCTCCCCTCCTCCCGCTTCCTTCACAGTAGACTTTGCCAAGACTAATGCTCATATATACGGCTTTTATACAAATAGGATGCAATTGACTGACTCTCATCCTATGTACTTGTGGCTTCAGAAAATCACAAGGCATAGTTTAATTTTGGGTCTAGTAATCAGTGTGATAATTGTAAGATTTTTTTTTTATAGTGATATGAAAACTCCTTTTTAAGAAATGCATTTAAAGTAGAAATCTGGTTTAAGTATTACATTTATGATGGCACAACCTGTGTAATAGCCATCTATTTGTTTTATTTGTTAGGTTAGTGATGGGGCTTTTACGGCATTTGTTTTATGTCAATCATGGCTTTCTTATTTGATTTACTCTTTGCGACTTGACTCTGCAATTAATGAATCCGGGAACTCCACTATTGCTACACACATTAAAGCATGAGTAAGTGGTTTACATTTTTGATCAAAAGCAAATAAGCCCACCCACCGTGAGAGGACTATAAGTTACAATACAGACATAATGCATAGATGCACTACGGTAAGTAAATGGTAACCTGTAAAAACACGGTGTACTCGATGAACATTTTTTGATAAAAACACAAAAGCCATCCCATTTGGGGTTCTGGATAAGGAAGGTTCAGACCCTTTATAAAAGAGATATTAGAATATAGTTGGGCACAGAATTTTGGAATAAAGATAAAATAAAAAATATTTCTTTATCTGCAGTGAAAACTTATTCAGAAAAGTCATGCCCACAAGTAAAAGGATTTTAGATGTGGGGGTGAGAAATCGCGGATGAATTTGCACTCACAACTTTTGCAGTGTCAGTTTTTTTTCTCTTTTATTCCTCGTGTTCTTGTGTTGCCACTCCTTACAAGCAATTTACTTTGTCCTTCAATAAGTGTCGTGAAATTTGGCAGTCATGATGACCTGAGATGCCCCAGTGTTATTGCTCCTTATTTCAGGATTTGTCACAGCGCCTTGTCGTTTGTACAGCTCTTTTACGGTATTGATCGACTGCTTGTTGAACCTTTACCTATATTATTCATAGGCATTCCAAAAAACTTATGATATCTGCCTGGAATTTTGAAATGCTTTGTCTGCAGAATGTAAACAATTTTATCATCATGGGTGTCTGCAGTTACTGAATTATTTATCAGATTCTTATTGGCTTTTATACTGTGGTCACCAGTTATATAGACTATTGCTAAAACCTCTGTGAGTGTGGAAAAGAACCTATTAAATGGAGCAATCACAAATGTGCATGTTAGGAAGGAGATTTAGGTGTGTAGGAGATTTAGTTGTGTGTAGGAGATTTAGCTGCCTGGGGGGTGCCCTGGACAGGCTCGTTCTCTGTTCAATATCTGCAGAAAAGTTGGTGATGCAACTATGGAGAACCAAGGAAGTGACCATTGTGGCAACAGTATAACTCACTTTAGGACATTTTCCAAGAACGTGGCCAACACTTTTAAGTTGTATAACCCACAATCACAAAAATTAAAATTCGAGTTGAGCAAAAAGATTGTGTAGTCTGTGATCATTAGACCAGCACCCTGCGAACCTCTTCCTACCTGTAACCGCTACCCTTTGTCTCTTCTAATTAGGAGAGACGCCAGGGTTGCTGCAGAGGGCAGTGCTAGTAGAGAAAAGCTCACAACGTGCTGGTCAATGGACCACAGACTACTGAAGCGGCCATTTTGCAATTTTTTTTATTTTTTTGCTCAACAACTTATCCACATCTAACTTTATCTTTGTCTATCCCGTAGACTTTGAATGGAGAGGCAGCACCATGTGGGGATTGTGTTCCAGTCCACCTGGGAGCGCAGGACCCCTTATTAGCGGGCTCCCAGCAGTTAGACATGATTGTTGGGCTAATCCCTTTAGGTTTTTCAGCTCTGTATAACTCGCACATGGTATTACTGGCGAGGCATCTCCACCCAATCACACCCCAGCATGGGGATTTGCACTGGTCTGATGCCTGTTTTTTGGCCAATCGAGGCACTCTTTGGACCAGAGGCATGGTCACGCCTGTGGTCTAAACTGTCAATTTTCAGGAGCATGCCGCCCCTCACGAACCAGAAAACTAGGTGATTGACGAGTGCCGAGCTTCTGGAAAAAGCTCACAACAAAGTAAACATCTTCTGCATAGGCAGAAAGCAGCCAAACATTGTGGGGGTGGGTTTACACAAAGCAGGAGGACTGCGTGGCACAAGGCCAATAAGTCCTCTAGTGATTAATATCCACTGATTGTTATTAAAACAACATCAAGCAGCCCAGTAAGTGGCATCACTGGAATCGGGGTCTCTGCCCCTTCAGATTTCCTTTTTAAAGCTGTTGTGTGATGACCATAGTCCGTATTCTCTTAGGGCTTATGGACGGGATAAAGATGGTCCTCTTCACACTTTCACGTGAGCTACAATGAGGAGCTGCTCTGTATGGGGGGGGGGGGGGGGACTTTCCTTCTGATCGGCAGAAGCCATTTTTGTACTAAATGAGCAATCAATCCAAATGACTTCCATCTAATGATAAGCTGCAGGTTTGATGTGAAATGCCTGACTGGCCGCAGCTTCCTTCTGCAAAAATTGCTGTTTGTTAGACTTCACACTGGCGTCTTGCTCCTATCACTCTGGGGTCCGTATGACGCTGTTTTAAAGGGGGGTTGTGTCTGATGATGGGAAAAATGTACGAGTATAAGTGTGTATTATTCGGTAGAGCATGATGGAGAAGTATTGTGCCTCAAACTTGCCATGGCACAGACGAGACTCATGTCATAATGGCTCAATCTGAAAACAAGACCATGCGAATAGTAATACTAAAGAAATCTGATTGGGTGAACAGGATTAACGAGGTTATGATGTGATTAATTACAGCTTAATAGTGCAGGGTTAGCACATGCAACCTAATCCCCTGCGTCTGATCACGGTGATTGGTGTAGCTGGTCACCATTCTATGCAGCCTGCTAATGGTGGATTGTGCTTCCAAAATCTGGGTTATAAAATGCATCACTTGACAATGCCAGTCATACCGAAGAGCTTGTTCACATTCTGCTTTTTTTTTTTTTTTACCGCAAATCTGCAATTCAGAATACCAGCAAAGTGCGTGTGATTTGTGAAGTCTCATGCATGCGCTACTTACTTTTTCCTTGCAGATTTGAACTATTAAAGTATTTTTCAAATCTGCAACGTCAATTCTTTCAGCATTTTTGTAACGTTTTCCACACATTCAAATTAATGAGGTAAAAATGCATTGAAAAAGTGTACATTTTATGTCGTGTTTTTCCTGCCGACACTTTGGGTTTTGGTGCAGAAAACCCTGCTGCCAGTACTCGCCGTGTGCCTGTGCCCTAACCTGTGGCCATTGTTTTCTGCTTATCCTTATACTATGATTTCTGTGGCGTGTTTCCAGCCTCGGATAAGGTTATTTCTAGTACAATAAGACGTTCTGATTCTAATTGGTGAGATTTTTTTTGTATATTCGCCTCTCATCTCACCCCTGTGCACAGCAGCTTGCCGCTTGCTGACTGATACACTTTTGTTGATGTCAATGTGGACATGACATTTTATTTGTAGCTTGTAGATTAATATGCTCCGACGGCTCTATGAGGCTGCACTGCTCCATCACGAGTGTGTCGGTCCTCTTGCTGCGGTGACTCATCCCCGTGCTCACTGCACCTACATTCAGCGACCTTTCATCTGTCTAATACATTTGTTACGCTGTGTAATCTCGGGCTCTAATTAGACCTTCGATAGACTGGTGGGAACTGTTAGTCTCTTCTAGAATCATTGTACAGAAGAGCTAAGTTACATAATAAATCACTACTACTATACTGCTATACACTACTGTTATACTACTATACGTTACTACTATACTGCTATACACTACTACTATACTGCTATACGCTACTGTTATACTACTATACGCTACTCTATACTGCTATACACTACTGTTCTACTATACTGCTATACATGACTACTATACTGCTATACACTACTATTATACTACTATACGCTACTACTATACTGCTATACACTACTGTTCTACTATACTGCTATACACTACTATTATACTACTATACGCTACTACTATACTGCTATACACTACTGTTCTACTATACTGCTTTACATCACTGCTATACACTACTGTTATACTACTATACGCTACTACTATACTGCTATACACTATTATACTACTATACGCTACTACTATACTGCTATACACTACTATTATACTACTATACGCTACTACTATACTGCTATACACTACTACTATACTGCTATACACTACTGTTATACTACTATACGTTACTACTATACTGCTATACACTACTACTATACTGCTATACGCTACTGTTATACTACTATACGCTACTCTATACTGCTATACACTACTGTTCTACTATACTGCTATACATGACTACTATACTGCTATACACTACTATTATACTACTATACGCTACTACTATACTGCTATACACTACTGTTCTACTATACTGCTATACACTACTATTATACTACTATACGCTACTACTATACTGCTATACACTACTGTTCTACTATACTGCTTTACATCACTACTATACTGCTATACACTACTGTTATACTACTATATGCTACTACTATACTGCTATACACTATTATACTACTATACGCTACTACTATACTGCTATACACTACTATTATACTACTATACGCTACTACTATACTGCTATACAGTACTGTTCTACTATACTGCTATACATGACTACTATACTGCTATACACTACTGTTATACTACTATATGCTACTACTATACTGCTATACACTATTATACTACTATACGCTACTACTATACTGCTATACACTACTATTATACTACTATACGCTACTACTATACTGCTATACAGTACTGTTCTACTATACTGCTATACATGACTACTATACTGCTATATTCTACTATACACTACTGCTATTGCTATATTCTGATATACTGCCATATACTGCTACTATATGCTGCCACTGTGCTTGTGCTGTGCGCTGCCGCTGTATGCATGGAAACCGTGCAGTCTGAGGGGTGACAAACTGTCACTTCTAATAGTAGAACAGCAATTGCTTGTCCATTGATGTCAATTGGACTTTGAATTGTCCTACTGACCCAAGTACACGGGCGGCCTGATCTCCTCGTCTTGTTCTATTAGCAATCACCCAGACTACCCCTGGTAGGTGCATCCTGTGTGATTGCTTTCTACCAGACATTTTTGGCATACCCTTTGTATATGTTATTAACGCATTGGTTGTGGCTCCATTACCATGTTTGTTCTGACAGTCGGAGAGCTTCCATCCTCTGTGTGGACACATGATGGACAGGACTTGTCTGTCAGGCTCCGTTTATTAGCTGTTCTGCCCGCTTCTCTGTCATGGATGATGTGAATGGAGCCGGCTATCAATCAACATGTCATCGGCAGTCACGCCCCATTAACAGACTAGTTTGTAAGAGCTGCTCTGTTAACAAGGAGTAACTGAATCGCTGGCAGGAGCGGTCTTTGACTGTTTTGAGCTGGAGCTGAGTAGGACAGGCAATTAGTTGCCTCTATTAGCAGCTAATCTGCTTTAGTTTTTAGGCCCATAGTAAAAAAAAAAAAAGTCTTGGACAACCCCTTTAATATGATGGTGCCATAATGGTCTATCATTTAGCAAGGAAAATTTGATTGAAAAACATTAATTTATTTTTTATATCGTTCTAGATTTTAAAATCTTGAAATCATTGCAATTTTCACTCTGACGTAAAAAATAGGTTGGCCTTTCTTATTTGAGATCACCTTACTGTAGTTATCTCACTATCATAACAGGTCAGATTACAGTAAAAGGTAGCATTTATATACAGATAGTCCAGGACTGTGCAGTCAGTAAGCCAGACCTCTGACTACTCAATTTCCCTGACTCCAACCACACAACACCGGTCACTACTGAGCATGTGCATAAAGTGCAGCGCAGATTAGTCTCATCCATGACTCCACAGCACTGGTCACTGCTGAGCATGTACATAAAGTGCAGCACATATTAGTGTCATCCATGACTCCACAGCACCGGTCACTACTGAGCATGTACATAAAGTGCAGCACAGATTCATCTCATGTATGACTCCACAGCACCGGTCACTGCTGAGCGTGTATATAAAGTGCAGCACAGATTCATCTCAGTTATGACTCCACAGCACTGTTCACTACTGAACATGTGCATAAAGTGCAGCACAGATTCATCTCATCTATGACTCCACAGCACTGGTCGCTACTGAGCATGTACATAAAGTGCAGCACAGATTCATCTCATCTATGACTCCACAGCCCTGCCTCACTACTGAGCATGTACATAAAGTGCAGCACAGATTCATGTCCACTAAAATCCGAGATCCTTAGATCAGGAACAGAACAGACACTTATAGGACATTTTATAACTTTACCAAATTATTATTAAAACATTTACAGCACATCCTGCATTGCACTACTAAACCCAATGTACACAATATTTTAGGAGTCGAAGTGGGACAATTTAATTCCAACTCCACTAAAAAGGACTCAAACCACAACTCTGACTAATCAGGGCTATTTAGTTGTTAATAATGTTATGGTTCTCACTACATACCCCTTATTATAATTTAATTTTATTTATATAGCGCCAACATATTCCTCAGCACTTTACAATTAGGCGGTGACATATACAGACAATAAATTCAATACAAGGTAAGACAGTGTAAAGAGTTACATTAGGAGTGAGGGCCTGCTCGCAAGCTTACAATCTACAAGGAAAAAAGGGGGACACAATAGGTAAAAGTGCTTGTTATTTCAGGTCCAGTAATTATAATAAATAGGGATTTTCATATAAAGCTGCATAATCCAGTTATCAGCCAGTTTAAGTCCAATGGGGGGTGTGGAGACAGATGAATAGGAGGGAGCAGATTCTGAATAATACAGTGCCTTGCGGAAGTATTCGGGGCCGAATACTTTTGCAAGGCACTGTATTTAGAAGAGAGAACAGAGGAGAGTTTGGTTAGTAAGTTGAAGTGATAGGCTTGTTTAGAGATGTGTTGGTAAAGCGCAGTTAAAAATGTGGGGGCTAGTTGTCAGTTGGACCGTCTAGAGTAGTGAATTCCAGAGAACTGACGCAGCACGGAAGAAGTCTTGGATACGGAGATGCAAGATTTCGATTATGGAGGATGGTAGGCTACTTTCACACTTGATTTTTTTTCCTGCGCGTTTTTTGCGCAAAAAAAAAGCATGGAAAAAGCGCATACAAACGCAGCGTTTTTTTTCAAGCATTTTTTTGCGCATGCAGGAAAAAAACGCAGCGTTTTTATGCGTTTTTAGTGCATTTGCGTTTTTTACACATTTTTTGTCCTCACCCAAAAAAAACACATCAATCTGGCAACAAACACGACCAATGGGACGTCAGTGGCGGTGTGGTATGTTAATATATAGACCCTGTCTACAGTATTCATCACATTTGCTTGATTGTTCTCGTGTCAACATGGAAATGCGCTGGAAGAGTTTTCACTTCAACTTGGATTTGGACATCGCGATGGCTCAGGCTTATGCAGTTGCTTGCCATGAACAAAGGAAGAGAGAGAGGCAGCGAAGACGGCAGCGGCGGCGTATGTGGATACATCCGATTGTTGAAATCCGGGAGAGCCGTGGGGCATACCACACCCTCTACAGTGAGCTACAGGCAAACCCGGAGAAATTTACAGATTATATCCGGATGTCCCAAGAAAGCTTCAGGGATTTGCTTGCTCGTGTCCAAGAATCCATCCGGAGACTGGACACACAGCTCCGTCGTGCGATTCCTCCTGAGGAACGGCTACTGGTGACATTACGGTACGTAATATTTAAAAACCAAGGGGTGGTGTCTGATGTTTTGGGTTTTTTTTTTACATGTACTATTCAAAACCTTGGCTAATTAGTTTTCGTTAATGTACTAATATTTTATTTTATACTTTTACAAAACCATATACAGAAATATTAATTTTACTTCTTTCTCTGTTCTCAGATTCCTGGCGACTGGAGAAACCCTATCTTCACTACACTTCCAGTACCGTATTGGAATCTCTACCTTGTCTGTAAATTGTTGCCGACACCTGCCGGGCTCTCTGGAATGTTCTTTGTCCAGAATTTATGCCCCTGCCCACCGCTGAAAAGTGGATGGAAATTGCTGACAAATTCTGGACAGTCTGCAATTTCCCCAACTGTTTGGGAGCTCTTGATGGTAAACACATACGGATCATCAAACCCAAAAGAACTGGATCTGAGTACTATAATTACAAAAAGTACTTTTCAATAGTACTCATGGCCATTGCGGATGCCGGATATATGTTTGTAGCAGTGGACATTGGAGCATTTGGCCGTGGTAATGACTCACAGGCTTTTAAAAACTCAGACATGGACCAGAGGTTGTATGGCAACCAATTTAATTTTCCTATGCCACGGCCTCTTCCTCACACCGAAGCTCCGCCACTGCCCTTTGTACTGGTTGGGGATGAGGCTTTTCAAATGTGCGCAAACTTACTGAAACCCTACTCAAGCCGGGACTTGGACCACACCAAAAAAATATTTAATTACAGGCTGACCAGGGCCAGAAGAACTGTCGAGTGTGCTTTTGGGATTCTTGTCTCCAGATGGCAAATTCTCGGCACAGCCATAAATCTTAAACTTGAAACAGTCGATGAGGTGGTGAAGGCATGTGTGGTTCTACATAATTTTGTGATGGCTAAAGAGCACCCGACCTTTGAACTGGATGATGCTGCTCCTAACCCATTGCCTGAATTCACTCAGCACCCTCTCAGGTCATCCGTTGAAGTTGGCCAAATGAGGGACCAATTTGCGACCTACTTTATCTCTGATGTAGGACGGGTGCACTGGCAAGATGAAATGGTGTAAGAATGTTTTCGTTTGTGTATGTTAATAAAAAACCTGATTTGATACCAGTACCGAGTGCACTATGTTTTTTTTACTCTCCAATAAAATAAACTTCCCTTGTATACCTGTGAATTCATGATGTTCTCAAACCTGCGCAGGTAAATACACATGAGTTAAAATGCAGCATCGCTAGTCTGCGTTAAATACATTGGTACGTAAGCAAAGCTGCAGGTTAAATATGATGTGTATTAACCAGGCCATGATTGATAAATAGTTATGATTATGACATTTGAGCGTTCTAGGATCGGGTTTCATGAAACCAAATTTGTTTCAAATAAAACTTGTCCAACTAGTGGAAAAAAAGTAGGAGATTCATTCAAAACCAAACCACAATGCAAAGAAACTCGCCTTTTTTTTTTGGACCGAGTTTCACCACTTTGTGTTTCTGGAAACCAGATCCTAGTCGGTAAAACGCTAGTTATTATACTAGGCCTTGGTAGGTAACATTAACATATGACGTGTATTTTACCCATCAATGGATTCAAAACACAAGAGTATGTTGTTAATTACAAGGTATATCAATAATCCCCCTTGCCTAGAATCACAATAAGGGAAATGAAGATGGTAAAAACAGCCAATCCTCCAAACACTTTTTATGACACCTTGCAAAGTTTAAGTCGCATTGTGTGTACAGCGCAGTGTGTGTGAGCGGCGCCAAAAACATTAATCAAACTTTGTTATGGTGAACCAGAAATTTTAAATTTATTTTGAACCAGAAATATTTTAAAAAACTTTATTTTTTTTCTGCGTTTGGGGGCAGATGGTTGCAAGTTGGGGGTGTGCAGGGAAGATGCAGAACTAACTGTTGAAGAAGGTGTTCTAGGGGAAGGGGCATCAAAACTTGGGGAAGGGAGTCCAGTTATGGGATTTGCAGTAGAAACAGTTTGAGGAGATGAAATAGGTTCAGGTACATTGGTCCGAAGTGCTTGTATATGCAAACTGGTCTGCCTTGACCTACTTGGGCCCAATGCCCGCCTTGCTTGATGGCGCCTTGAACTTGGGGCAAATACAGAATGTGGGTCCCCCGTCTGCAGCTGTGGCTGCTGCTGCTCTGGCTGCTTCTGCTGCGGTGGCTGCTGCTGATGCTCTGTGGTGGTGGTGGCAGTGCTCGTCCTGGCAGGAGGACTGGTGGCGGCAGTGATGGTCCAAGTTTGCGGAGTGGTGATGGCAGGGCTACTACATGTTGTTGTAGCGGCAGGGCTGTTCCACATTTGCGGAGTGGTGGCTGTGCTCCAAGCATGCATGGGGGTGGCGGTGGTGCTCCAGACAGTAGCAGCGCTTGCCATGGTGGTGTTGAAGTGACCAGCTGCACTCAAACTTGTGGTGGTGTAACGGTGGGTGTCCTGGCTTTGAATAGAGGTGTCCGTGCAGTGGTATGCAGCACAAGTCGGTAGTGAGGTGAAGCGAGTCAATGGTGGCACAGATGGAAATGCCACCACTGACTGCTGCCCGTACCGATTATGCTGCATAGCCTGCAAGAAAGCATTGTTGCACGCCTGCAGCACATTCAGCTGTTGTTCAGGACTAAGGTGTTCCGCCATGCCCTTTTCAATCTTACTGAAAAAATAGTGCGCTGGTCTGTTGAGGTCGGCCTCCAGACGGTCAAGGCGCTGTTCGACAGAATGGAAGCGGTGTTCCATGTGGTTAAAACCACGTTCCATGAGTGAAAAACCGCTTTCCACTCTGTCAGACAGCGACTTGAGGCTGGCATTAAAGGCCTTGCTCAAGTGCATAAACTCGGGCAAGACATTCCTGTCCAAGGCCCTCTGCCGCTGGCGAGTAGTGCTCGCATAACCAGTGGCAGAGACCTGGGACAGGGGAACACCTGATGGCCCAGCTTCCTGGTCACCAGCTGTCTGTGTGGCTGACCTGCAAGGTGCTTCCTGGCTGTCGGATGGCTGGGACGGGTCAGAGGATGTCCGATGAAGGACCGCTCCAGGGCCAGGTTGCAGGGTGCTGCTCCAGGTGCTGTTGAAGAAAGGAAAATCATTACTATCATGCCTTTACAAGAAGCATCAGCTGTGGATTAGAAAAACAGATTAAAAAAATAAAATAATTATAATACTTACGCTCTGGTGGCAAGGACAGATCTTAGGAACTGCAACGCGTGATAGTAACGGTATCTTGTTCTTGTCCTTGACGCAGATCCACTGCGATCCTGGCCCTCAGCATGAACATCACTGTTGAAGCGGTCCTTGATCGAGCGCCAACGTGTTCGGAGTTTGTCCACTGTTGGAAAAACAAACCAACAACATGTAACAATTGTGTTTGATGCACGACATATGCTATCACTAAATCCAAAGGTGCCATCAAGGACAATAGTCACTGCGGCACAATACAGCAGTACAATACCCAAAGCAGTCACTATAGAGCCCGATGACACAGTTGGGTTTCCTGCTAGAATATATCTAGCACGAAACCCAACAGTGCCATCAAGGACAATAGTCAATGCGGCACAATACAGCAATACAATATCCAAAGCAGTCACTGTACAGCCCGATTACACTGTTGGGTTTCCTGCTAGAATAGATCTAGCACGAAACCCAACAGTGCCATCAAGGACAATAGGCACTGCGGCTTAACAGAGCAGGGAAATACTCACTAAATGCCTTTTTGGACGATGCTGTGGCGCTGTCCCAGCCATCCATCAACGCTGCGGCCACCTCATTCCATAGTCGCCGTGTCACCACATTGTCCTTGTACAGCCGGTCACGGCTGTCCCACAACGGGGCACGCCCCTGGACCAGGCTGATGAGCTGCTCGTTATCCAGGAAGACGTCTTCATCCCGTTGTGGAACCTAGACAAAACACATTAATTAGAATAATCAAATTTAGAGTGAATAAAAAGATCCAAAAAAACCCCAGAAAAGATGAAATATAGAAGATAAAAAATAAAGAACATTACAAATCATTTGATACATACATTCTGTATCACCACCGGGACTTGGCTTGGCTTCTCCTGCTGTTCGCCCTCAGTAGTCACGTCCGCAGAAGACGACGATGTCTGGGGAAAAAAAAAAAAAAGTCAGAGATTTGTAGAAGCAGCAGTTGTACTTACCAGACGCACTAAAATAATCACCTCACGGTCTGCTTGCGCCAGTTCCTGCCTGGATGGGGAATATTCTGATTCAGAAGACATACTGCATGTAAAAATAATAAAAAGCATTAGTACATACACAATTTAAAAGGACAGGCATACATTATTAGATTTAATAATACTCACATTCTTGACGCTGATTGAAAATGGGTTCGTTGCTGTATTTCTTGTCTCCAAGCTGTCACTATAGTTGTGGTACAGTGTTGGCAGACACCTCCTTTATATAGACTTTTTTTTTTTTGAGATGGGAATTTTATAACTTGTCTAACCAGTGGACACCTAAAAAAACGCATACATGCGCATGCGCATCCATAGGCCATAATTGCCTTTTTAGCGCAAAACGTGCGCATACGTGCGCATGCGCTTTTTTACAGTGGTTGGGCGGACCAAAAAATGCAACATGTAGTGTCTGGAAAATAAAATAGCACACCACAAAAAAGCGCAGCGCACGAAAAACGCATACGTGCGCATGCCAATGCGCACGTATGCGCGCCCATGTTAAATATAGGGGGGGAAAAGCAAAAAACCGCAAATGTGAAACCAGCCTTAGTCTTGGGTAAGTTTCAGAACAGAGGGCACGTGTAGGGTGATAGACAGAGGTTGAAGGAGGAGATATTTGGGAATGTTTAGTTTGCAAAAGAAAAGACTGAGAGGAGACTTAATAGCTGTCTACAAATATCTAAAGGGCTGTCACATTGTAGAAGGATCAACTTTATTCTCATTTGCACAAGGAAAGACTAGAAGCAATGGGATGAAACTGAATGGGAGGAGACACAGATTAGATATTAGAAAAAACTTTTTGACAGTTAGTGATCAAGTGAGTGGAACAAGCTGCCACGAGAAGTGGTGAGTTCTCCTTCAATGGAAGTCTTCAAACAGAGGCTGGACAGACATCTCACTGGGATGATTTAGCGAATCCTGCTTTGAGCAGGGGGTTGGACCAGATGGCCCAGGAGGTCCCTTCCAACTCTACGATTCTATGATTCTATATAGAGTTGTGCAGGACTGTGGAGGGCTTTCTGGAGGAGAGATACAAGTTTATATTGTATTTTGTATTGAATGGGTAACCAGTGTAATGACTGGCACAAGGTGATGGTGTCGGTGATTGTAGAGGAGAAAGTTTGGTTAGAGGGAGACTGATCAGAAGATAGTTGCAGTTGTCCAGATGAGAATGGATAAGAGTAACAGTAAGAGTTTTAGCCCTTTCAAAGATGAGAAAAGGTCAGATTCTGGAGATGTTTTTAAGATGCAGGTGACACGAGTGAGTGAGCAATTAGTATAGGGAATTAAGGAAAGTTCTGTGTCAAGTATAACCCCAAGGCAGCGAGCAGTGCTGCTTGGGAGTTATGGTTGAACCCTCCAAGGTAATTTCAATGTCGGGTAGAGTAAGGTTAGTAGAAGGCGGAAACACAAGAAGCTCAGTTTTATAGAGATTGTTTTAGATAGAGGGAGGACATGATGTTGGAGACAGCGGACAAACATTCTTTGGTATTTTGTATTAGGGTGGGTAATGTCAGGGGAAGTATATAATTGGGTGTCATCAGTATAGAGATTAGAGTCAGTAATGAGCGGTCATAGAGGAGCGCTTAGGAAGCAACCCAGGGACAGATTAGAATGTCTTCACCGCAGCTCCAGCCGAAAACATCTGATGCAGGATAGGAGCAATGAGAAAATGGAAAACGGTCTTGGGAGCGCAGGAAAGAGACTCAGACGAGAGATGGGGTTAAACCACTACGCGTTTCAACGGAGGATCCGTCTTCATCAGGTGATTGAGTCTCTTTCCTGCTCTCCTAAGACCGTTTTCCATTTTCTTATCAGTATAGAGATGACACTGGAACCCAAATCTGATTTTGTCCGATAGAGGCTGTGTATAGAGAGATAAGGAGGGGGCCTAGGACTGAGCCCTGAGGAACCGTGATAGTAAAGAGAAGATCAAAAGATACAGTGAAGGAGGGATCAGAGAGGTAGGAGGAGAATCAGGAGAGAACAGTGTCCTGGAACCCAGTAATTAGGAGCTGGTGACATGCATAGTGACTCCTGATGAAAGGGTGTGCCTGGAAAACTCTCCTAGAAGTCATTGAGTCAAATTTTGACTATTGTGCTCTATGATTCTTGGTGGTGCATTAACCCAAATCTCTGAATTTTGATAATTGCTATGACTGGATGGTCACCTCTATGATCTACTAAAAATCTAATAAAAAATTGATTACCAATTGTGTGTTAGTTAGGGACCCGCGTAACTGCTGCTGTGTAGCTGGCATGCAACAATCATAAATATATATATTTTTTTACATGCAGTACTTGAGTGTTCACTCGCTGCCTGGTACCTCAAACTGTCCAGTAATTATCAATCAGCACTTGACATGTAGATGCTGATTGAGTCTGAGTGACTGAACCTGGCTGTGGAAAAATATATAATCTCCATCTATCTATATATCCGACCAGCGCCTCCTAATGTTATTATTATTATTATTATTATTATTATTATTATTATTATTTATTGTTATAGCGCCATTTATTCCATGGCGCTTTACATGTGAGGGGGGTATACATAAAAACAAGTACAATAATCTTAAACAATACAAGTCATAACTGGTACAGGAGGAGAGAGGACCCTGCCCGCGAGGGCTCACAATCTTCAAGGGATGGGTGATAATACAGTAGGCGAGGGTAGAGCTGGTCGTGCAGCGGTTTGGTCGATCGGTGGTTACTGCAGGTTATAGGCTTGTCGGAAGAGGTGGGTCTTCAGGCTCTTTTTGAAGGTTTCGATGGTAGGTGAGAGTCTGATATGTTGTGGTAGAGAGTTCCAGAGTAGGGGTGATGCACGAGAGAAATCTTGTATGCGATTGTGGGAAGAGGAGATAAGAGGGGAGTAGAGAAGGAGATCTTGTGAGGATCGGAGGTTGCGTGCAGGAAAGTACCGGGAGACGAGGTCACAGATGTATGGAGGAGACAAGTTGTGGATGGCTTTGTATGTCATGGTTAGGGTTTTGTAATGGAGTCTCTGGGCAATTGGGAGCCAGTGAAGGGATTGACAGAGGGGAGAAGCTGGGGAATAGCGGGGGGACAGGTGGATTAGCCGGGCAGCAGAGTTTAGAATAGATTGGAGGGGTGCGAGAGTGTTTGAGGGGAGGCCGCAGAGCATGAGGTTGCAGTAGTCAAGGCGAGAGATGATGAGGGCATGGACTAGGGTTTTTGCAGATTCTTGGGTGAGGAATGAACGGATGCGTGAAATATTTTTGAGTTGAAGTCGGCAGGAAGTGGAAAGGGTTTGGATATGTGGTTTGAAGGAGAGATCAGCATCAAGGATTACTCCGAGGCAGCGAGCTTGTGGGACTGGGGAGAGTGGGCAGTCATTTACTGTAATTGATAGGTTCGTAGGGGGGGTCACGTGAGATGGGGGAAAGATGATGAATTCTGTTTTGTCCATGTTGAGTTTCAGATATCTAGTGGAGAAGAAGGATGAAATAGTGGACAGACATTGAGGGATTCTGGTTAGTAGGGAGGTGATATCTGGTCCAGAGATGTAGATCTGTGTGTCATCAGCATAAAGATGATACTGAAAGCCATGAGATTCTATGAGCTGTCCCAGGCCAAAGGTGTAAATAGAGAACAGCAGGGGCCCTAGGACTGAACCTTGTGGGACTCCGACAGATAGGGGGCGAGGTGAGGAGGTGGTGTGTGAGTGGGAGACGCTGAATGTCCGGTCTGTTAGGTATGATGAGATCCAGGAGAGGGCCAAGTCTGTGATGCCGAGGGATGAGAGGGTCTGTAATAATAGGGAATGGTCCACTGTGTCAAAGGCAGCCGACAGGTCCAGGAGGAGGAGGACAGAGTAGTGTCGCTTGCTCTTGGCAGTTAAGAGGTCATTGGTGACCTTAGTAAGGGCAGTTTCAGTGGAGTGGTGTGACCGGAAGCCAGATTGTAAGCGGTCGAAGAGGGAGCAAGAAGAGAGATGGGAGGACAGTTCAAGGTAGACGTGTTGTTCCAGTAGCTTGGAGGCGTATGGGAGAAGTGATATAGGGCGATAGCTAGATGCAGAGGATGGGTCAAGAGAGGGCTTTTTGAGGATAGGTGTGATGGAGGCATGTTTAAAGCTTGAGGGGAAAACACCAGTTGTTAGTGATAGGTTGAAGAGATGGGTTAGGGTTGGGATGAAGACTGTGGTGAGGTTTGGGATGAAGTGGGATGGGATCGGGTCGAGTGCACAGGTGGTGAGATGTGATCTTGAGAGTAGAGTGGAGAGTCGATCTTCTGTAATGGTGGAGAAGTTGGTTTTGAAGGTGGAGGGCTGGGAAGTCGGGAGGAAGGGCTCTGGGGGTTGTTGACCAAAACTGTCCCTGATGTTATCAATTTTCTGCTTGAAAAATGAGGCAAAGTCTTCAGCTGAGATGAGTGGGGAGGGAGGAGGTGCTGGGGGGCGGAGGAGAGAATTGAAGGTGTGAACACGTGCAAGCTGCAAAAACTGCACAATATAGTCAAAAAGAATACAGCAGCACATGTGCATGAATCAGGGCCATGTGAAAACATAGAAACACATTAAAACCATTCAATTTGGATAATAATTCTCAAATTTTTTTTACAGTAAGATGAAAATGAAGGCCAATTCATGTAAGCCCATCAACCATGGCAAGGTGACCTCCCCCTGATGGGTCCCTGCTGTACATAAGCCACTTCTGGGCCACCAGCCTACAATTTTGGAAAAACATGTCAATACCGGGCTAATCCTACAATTTATGGGCAGGCAGAGCTGATTGCGGCCACCTGCAAGGCCAATGGGAGGGGGTGCAAGATCAGACTGGAGGCAGCTAGTATCCAGCAACTAAATGGAGAAAAAAAAAAAACGACCAGCACCTCCTAATGTGAACACATGCAAGCTGCAAAAACTGCACAATATAGACAAAAAGAATACAGCAGCACATGTGCATGAATCTAGGCCGTGTGAAAACACAGAAACAGATATAAAACCTGTAGAGCAAAACTTTTTAAATGAGAAAGTGTGTCCAAACTTTTGGTCTGTACTGTGTGTGTGTGTGTATATATATATATATATATATATATATATATATATATATATATATATATATATATATATATATATATATATATATATATATACATATATATACAATCTCTAACATACAGAAACACACACACTTCCAATGATGGAGATAAGTGTGTGTGTTATATATTATGAGTTACGTCCAAAAAATATTTGGCCAGTCACTTGTGGTTTGGCTCTGCATGTCACCATTTTTTGTATAAAATGAAACTGAGAGGCATGTGAAGTTGATCTTCGTTTTACCTGTTCAAAGAATAATTTTCCAATGTTTTTTGGCAAATTCTATTCTGGCTCTTCTATTTTCTAAGGCTGATTAATGGTTTGCGCCTTTTGTGGTGAACACTGTGTTTACTCTCTTAAAGGGAACCTGTCAGCAGGATTGTGCACAGTAACCTACAGACAGTGTCAGGTCGGTGCCGTTATACTGATTACAATGATACCTGGGTTGATGAAATCCGTCTTGTAGATGTTTATCTTTTTTTTCTGTTACTGAGATTCTCGTGTTCCAGGGTGGCCTGTGGGGGGGTCTGTGCGCCCCCTATTTTATATACTTTATACCTTCTTGTTTTGGGGGAAAAAAAATTCATCATGCACTCTGTGCCTGCTCTGTAGCATTATTGATTCTATAATATCCATAAATTCATTTTAGTTAGTTATATCAATTTCTCAGGAAAAACATTTTTTTTTTTCTTAAAATGGCACCGGCCGCGCCTGCGCAGTAGCATAATTCAGAAAGCACTACATGCTACTGTGCTGGCACCATTTTTCTAATGGTAAGAAAAAAAATTGTCTCCATCAAGATGGCATCGGCATTGCCTGCGCAGTAGCTGGCGCCATCTTGGTGGAGACAAATTGTTTTTCCCTCTAGCAAAATAGCGCTGGCGCCTGCACAGTAGCATCTATTGCATTCTGAATTATGCTACTGCACAGGTGCTGCCATTTTGAGAGAATTTTTATTTATTTATTTTTTTCAGAAGCAATTTATTTCACTAAATAAAATGAATATATGGATATTATAGATCCGATCATGCTACAGCACAGGCGCCTGCATGATGAATTTCGTTTTTTTTTCTTTCACAACAATAAGATATTCTGCACTATAGGAACAAAAGAGCGCAAATAGGGTCTTTTCTGATGATAGTTATAAAGGTATATAGAATCTACTCACCTGCTGTAGGAGAGTTAAAACATATAGAGTTAGTGATCAGCTGCTGCACGTCCAGGGGTCAAACAAGTGACCGCAGAGAGATCAGATCCAATGGAGCTTTTTTTGGACTTAATGCGCTGCTTAACATATTGCACAATTACCGATGTATTAAAAGATCAGTGTTTTTATTCCCAGTGCGTTTCGAAGCATGAACTACTTCTTCCTCAGGGATGACATACATATAACATATTGCACAATCGGTAATTGTGCAATATGTTAATCAGCGCATGAAGTCCAAAAAAAGCTCCATTGGATCTGACAACAATAAGATATACATTATATAAAATAGGGGGGCAGTTCACTGAGAGATTAGTGACCTGTGATAAGCCATACAGATGAATGTGTAAGCAGAGCACCACATAAAGCCTGACCACAGGACACCCCGAAACACGAGAGTCTCATAAACTACAAATACAGATTAAAAAACAACAAGACTGATTACATCAACCAAGGTATCCTTTTAATCAGTATAACGGCGCCAACCTGACACTGTCTCTGTACGTTACTCAACGCAGTCCTGCTGACAGGTTACCTTTCGGCCATGTGCACACGTAGTGGATGGTGCTGCGGATTTGGAAAAAGACCTGTGGTTTACCTTCGGACTAGCCTGCGGTATTCCCCTGCGGTTTGACACCTGGACAATGGAGCAGGTGTAAAACCGCTGCGGATTCCGCACAAAGAATTAACATGCTGCGGATTTGAAACCGCGGAAAAATCTGCAGCATGTGCACTGCGTTTTTTTATTTCCATTGATTACAATGGTACTGTACAGCGCAGCAAAATCTGCTGCGTATCCGCAGGGCCAAAAACACTGCGGATCCGCAGCAGAATCCGCACCGTGTGCACATAGTCTTAAAGTCTTCATTATATGGTAGACTTAGGCTGTGTGCGGATTTGGCCGCTGCGGACCCGCAGCAGTTTTAGCTGTGGTGTACTGTACCATTCAAATGAATGGAAAAAAAAAAACGCTGTGTAGACGGTGCTGATTTTTCGCGCGGTTTTCCTGCGGTTTTGAAACAGCAGAAAGAATTGACATGTCAATTCTTTCTGTGGAATCCGCAGCGGTTTCTTATCTCCACCATTGTGGAGATGGTGAAACCGCAGGGCAAAACCGCAGGTCTTTTGACCTGCGGATTTATCTGCGGATTTTGCAAAATCCGCGCAGATGAATCCGCAGCGGATTCCACAGCGTGTGCACATACCCTTAGATAATGAAAAGCCAACTTCCTGGAGAGAGCTCTTCACTTGGGAGGATGTTGTGAAGGGGTTTTTCTTCACCATAGGAAGGATTCTACGATCATCCATTACTGTTGTCTTCCATGGGCATCCAGGCCTTTTTGTGTTCCAAATCTCACCAAAGCGGGGTTGTTTTTTTTAAAATTTTGCACAATGTACCAAACTGTTGATTTGGTCACACCTAACATTTCTGTTCTCTCTGATAGATTTTGTTTTTATTTTTTTTTCTGAATAATGATGTTCTGTTTTTTGTTTTGTTTTTTTTTCAATTGAGAGTTCCTTTGACCCGGCGACGGATATTGTTTTTGCAATATTCGCTGAACATAGTCTAACGTCATTGGAGTCGGTGGTAGTAGAAATGAATGAATATATTCGGAACCGATCATCAAACATAAATCGGCATGAATAGGGTACCAATATGGCACGAATGTGGCAATTCCGATTCGGCAACCATATTCGAACATATTTGCTCAACTCTAATAGCAGCCACTAATACTTGTGGCTCTCTGCACACGAATCATGATCATATAAGTGCAGTATCACACAAACAGATTACAGTACTTTCTCCTGGAACAGGCTTCATACACAGAAGATGCTGTATCCCTTTCAGTCCGAGCTCTGGCACCTTCTATTGCCAAACAGAAGTGTTCAACTCTGTGGATAATTGAGACTGAGCAGGCTGTGGATTCCACACTGCTCTCTGCAGCTTTCACAAACTGACTGCTTATAGCAGTCTCCATTCAGAGAGAGACCCTGGCATGTCTCTCTCAGCTACAGTCCAAATATTGGCTGATCACTCACCAGGAGCACACTATGTTTCATGCAGAAGACTGACACTCCATGAAGCTACTTCCTGGTTCTTAGGGCCCCGTCACACATAGCGACTCACCAGCGATCCCGACAACGATATCAACTTGTCAGGATTGCTGGTGAGTCGCTAGATGATCGCTGGTGAGCTGTCAGACCGCTTCACCAGCGATCAGCACCAGCGACGCCGAGCGCGCGGCGTCGCTGTGTACGTTAGTTATCAGCACGCTGTTGCAGGGAGCTGGTAACTAAGGTACACATCGGGTTTCTATGCAGCGCGTGTCACTTAGAATCCCGATGTGTACCTTGCTTACCAGCTCCCTGCACCAGCGTGCTGGTAACTAAGATACACATCGGGTTTCTAAGCACCGCGCGCTGCTTAGAAACCCTGCGTTTACCTTAGTTACCAGCGCGCTGATCGTTGGTCTCCCGCCTGTCACACGCAGCGATGCGTGCTGGCCAGCTGGAGACCAGCAATCAAAAAAATGTCCTGGCTATTCCAGGACGATCAGCTATAACCGGCAGGGGGGCCGGTCGTTGGTCAGTGTCACACACAGCGATCTCACTGGTGAGATCGCTGTTGAGTCACAAAACTTGTGACAGAGCAGCGATGTCGCTAGCGAGATTGCTATGCGTGACGAGGGCTTTAGCAAAACCCTACAGTGTACTAGTCAAGACCTCGCAGAGCTGGAAATTAATCCTGACCTTCCCAGCAATGCAACACTGCATAATTGTTGATGGATAAACAAGGAATAGCCCATGCAGACCATTAAAGAGTTTTGAGATCATTGTCCAATTACTTTTGGTCACTTTTTAAAAAAAAAGGCAGATACAGTCATGGCTGAAAGTATTGGTACCCTTGAATTTATTTTGAGAAAATAAAGTATTTTGCCCAGAAAACATTTGAAATTTCATATTTCACACACACCCCTCCTAATGGGCTGGACAGAATTGTTGGCACCTTTCAAAGAATGTGGGTGAACACCTTTGTTTCAAGCATGTGATGCTCATTCAAACTCACCAGTATCAAGTTACAGGTATGGGCAATACGAAAGTCACACCTGAAACCAGATAAAAAGGGAAGAAGTCGACTCAATCTTTCCATTGTGTGCCTGTGTATGCTACACTAAGCATGGAAAACAATAAGTGGAAAAGAGAACTGTTTGAGGTCTTGAGAGGCAAAATTGTTGAACAATATCAACAATCTCAAGGTTACAAGTCCATATCCAGAGATATTGGTTCCTTTGTCCACAGTGGGCAACATAGTCAAGAAGTTTACAACCCATGGCACTGTAGCTAATCTTTCTGGACATGGACGGCAGAGAAAAATTCATGAAAGGTTGCAACACAGGATAGTCCAGAGATGGTGGAAAAGCAGCACCAATCAAGTTCCAGAGATATTCAAGCTGTCCTGCAGGCTCAAGGTGCATCAGTGTCCGCACAAACTATTAGTTGAAATTTTGAATTAAATGAAACGCTATGACATGAGACCCAGGAGGATTCCACTACTGACATAGACACACAAAAAGTTGTGCCAAAATGAAAGTGGGAAAGCGTCTTGCGGACAAATGAGACCAATATAAAGCTTTTTGGTAAAGCACATCATTTTCTGAAAATGAAATAAGTAGTGATGAGCGAGTATACTCTTTGCTTGGGTCTTCCCGAGCATGCTCGGCTGGTCTCCGAGTATTTTGTCGTGCTCGTAGATTGTTTTCATCGCCTCAGCTGCATGAATTGCAACTGCTAGACAGCTTGAATGCATGTGTGGAATGCCTGTTTGTTAGGGAATTCCCACATATATTCAGTCTGTCTACAAATCCCAAATCATGCAGCTGAGACAACGAAAAATAAATCTTTGAGCACGCCAAAATACTCGGAGATCACCCGAGCAACAATGCTACTCTCCTATCACTAGAAATAAGGCCTACAAAGAAAAGAACATTATACCTTCAGTCAAATATGGTGAAGGTTCGAAGATGTTTGGGGTTTGTTTTGCTGCCTCTGGCACTGGGTGCCTTTTGGCTGTTTGCAAGGGATCATGAAACCTAAAGATTACCAGAGGATTTTGGATCACCATGTAGTGCCCAGTGTCAGAAAGCTGGGTTTGTGTCTTGGGTCCTGAGTCATCCAGCAGGATAATGACATCAAACTGACTTCAAGAAGCACCCAGAAATGGATATACAATGGAGTTCTGAAGTGGTCAGCAATGAGTCTGGATCCAAATCCCATTGAACACCTGTGGAGAGATCTTAAAACTGCTGTTGGGAGAATACTGCTTCAAATATGAGAGACCTGGAGCAGTTTGCAAAAGAGTGGTAAAAAAATCCAGTTAAGAGGTGTAAGAAGCTTGTTGATGGTTATAGGAAGCGATTGATTGCAGTTATCTATTTCAAAGAGTGTGCAAGCAAATATTTGGTTGAGGGTGCCATCAATTTTGTCTGGCCCATTTTGGGGGTTTTGTGTCAGATTATGTCCAAATTGATGGTTTTTTTCCCCCATGGGTTTTTAGGAAATAAACGTGTGTAACAAAGTGTTATAAAATGTTATTCTTCAGATGTTGTATTAGTCTATGCCTGATGAAGAGACCTGCGTAGTCTCGAAAACTTGCATTCAATGTACATTTTGATCACTGTGATAAACCCTATTACAGTGATCAAAATAAAAAAAAAGTAACCCCCCCCCTTTATCACCCCCTTAGTTAGGGAAATACCCTTGGGAAAATAAAAAAAATGGGGGGGCTAAAAAAATCACTTTTGTGGAAAAAAAAATTTGATTTTTCTCACACCCATGACAGCACCACGGAGAGGGGGGTCCGCCCATCAAGGACAGGAACCTACAGATAAAAAGGCAGCACCTCTCCTCCGCCCCGCCCCCAGTTGGGTTCCTGTCCTTGATGGGTGACCGTGGAACCAGCGGCAGCAGCTTACCTGTGAAGATGAGTCCAGGGCCATCTCGTCCGGTACTGCGGCAGCGGGGAGGCCCCTGTCGCGGCGGGGTCAGTTCCTGAAGCCGCCACCGCTGTAGCCGAGGGGCTTCACAGAGTGAGCAGGGGGGAGCGGACCGAGCCGCCGCTCCAGAGAGGAGGCTGGGGCTGGAGGACGCTGGTACACGCGGGGGCAGCGCTGCGGTACAGAGGTGTACCAATATGGCGCTGCCCCGGAAATGGAATGAATGACTTCCGGGTCCCTGCTGTCGGTGCATGCGCACTGCGCGCTCCCCGGACACACTGCAGGGCAGGCTGGGAGAGGAAGTGACGTCACGGCCGGGAAATTCAAAAGGAAGAACGCTGGAGCTACTCCTTGCTGGAAGCGTCCTGTGAGCATGGAGGACAACGACCAGCACGAGGAGCAGCCAGTGCAGCAGCCTAAGCAGCAGCAGCATAGGCAACACCACCATCACTGGCAAAAAGGACAGGTGCGAGGGCCGGTCCGCTTGCCACTCCATTCAGCGGAGCAAGTCGACTGCGAGGAGCAAGTCACCTTCCGTGGATCAACCCATGAGGGACTCGAATCCACCTCCCGAACCGGTATCTGCATCCGCGCATAATGGGGTAAGTGATCTACGTGAATGTTCCCCATTGTAATAGAATTCTTTCCCTTATTAGGGAAAAAAGAAAGAAAAAACAAAGAACAGGGAATGCCCCACCTGTAGCAGACCACTACCAGCTTCTTGGGATAAAAAGCTCTGCGACTCCTGCATGCAGGAAGTTCTTTGTGATGAAACCCCGGATTACGCCTTGGATCTAAGGGTGGTAATCCGTTCGGAGTTTCAGAGTGCCTTTTCATCCCTAAAACACAGGGGCAAACCCAAAAGAAGGGATGTAGTAGTAGGCTCCCAGTCAGAACTCTTGACAGCAGGGGAAGTCTCCTCACAGACTTCGGACACCGACTCGTCATCCTCAGATGAAGAAACAGGGGGCCTTCACTGTTTTCCCCTAGATGAGGTAGACATGTTAGTAAGGGCAGTAAGGTCTACCATGGGAGTTGCAGACCCTCGGCCTGAAAGATCAGTCCAGGACATAATGTTCGGGGGACTAGGCCAAAAGAAGCGGAGTATTTCCGCTAAACGAGAATGTACAGGGTCTGATAAAAAAAAGAATGGGAAAGACCAGATAAAAAAAACTCCACGGTCCCTTCCCTTAAAAGAAAATATCCATTTGACGAGGAGGCATCCACGTCTTGGGACAAAGCCCCGAAACTAGATGTAGCGGTCGCCAAGGCCTCAAAAAAATTTGCACTCCCCTTTGAGGACATGGGTACTCTTAAGGACCCCTTAGATAAAAAAGCCGATACCTTCCTTAAGGGCACTTGGGAAACAACTGGAGGAAATCTTAGGCCAGCGATAGCGGCAACATGTACCTCCAGAGCCCTCATGGTATGGGTGGATCAACTAGAGAAGCAGTTAAGAGAAGGTACACCCGGGGAGAAGATCCTGGAATCCATTCCAGTAATAAGGGGAGCGGCGGCTTTCTTAGCTGACTCATCAGCCGATTCGGTAAGGTTGTCATCTAAAGCAGCAGCCCTGTCAAACGCAGCCCAGAGAATGCTGTGGCTCAAATGTTGTCCAGGGGACTTACAAACTAAGATGAAGCTATGCTCCATCCCCTGTGAAGGGAAATTCCTATTCGGAGAGATGCTGGATGACATCCTCCAAAAGGCAGGGGATAAAAAGAAGTGATTCCCAAACCTAGGTCCTACTGGCTTTAAAAGGTCCTTTTGGAATAAAAAGTTTTTTTCAAAGGAGACCCCCCGAGAGAACAGAAATGGGACGACAGAAGAAGGGACAGGGGGTTCTTCTTCGGTAACTCATCCCGAGCCAAAAAACCCTCCAAATGACTGTTTGCCCAGGGTGGGAGGGAGGCTAAGCTTTCTTCTCCCAGCCTGGAGGAAAATATCGAACATCCCCTGGTTATTAAATCTGATAGGATCAGGGCTAAGAATAGACTTTCTCTCTCTCCCACCTCAAAAATATGTGGTGACCCCACTAAGATCGTCAATAAAAGAACAAGAAGCTCTCGAAAAAGAGGTCCTAAGCTTATTAAGCAAGAGTCCTCCAGAAGGCTCCCCCGCAGGAGAGAGGCAGAGGATTCTACTCCCCTCCTTTTTTTTTTTTTTTTTTTTTTTTTTTTTTTTTTTTTTTTAGTAACCAAACCGGACGGTACCTTCCGGACAATTATAAATCTAAAGAGGCAAAACGATTGACTCCATCCTGAATTTTTGTTTTTTGACAATCAGGTCAGCCACCAAAATTCTCTTCCCACATTGCTTCATGACAGTACGCATCGCTGAGGTCTAATACTATCACGTCCCCATCCACAAAGACACCCGAAAATACCACAGACTGGCGGTCTCCATAGGAGGCGAAATAAGGGAGTTTCAGTACAGGGCCCTGCCATTTGGGATTTCTGTGGCCCCGCGAATTTTCACGAAGCTAGTAGCAGAAATGATGGCTCACCTAAGAGAACAAGATATTCTAATAATCCCATATTTGGACGACTTTTTAAGAGCGAGCAACTCGGCCCAAAGATGCAAGGAACAGAGGGATAGAGTGATGGACACCTTACAAAACCTCGGCTGGCTTCTAAACCTGAAAAAATCGAGTTTGGAGCTCAGCAAAGTTCAGGAGTTCCTAGGACTAACACTGGATTCAAACACCCAGGAGTGTTACCATCCAGAACACAAAAAAGAGAGGATTGCTCAGATTGTAGCAAGAGCGATTCAGAACTCTTCCATGACGCTAAGAAAAGCGATGTCACTACTAGGGTCACTCTCCACCTGCCTGCCAGCAGTCCAGTGGGCGCAACTACATACGAGAGTTCTACAATGGGATGTATTAGCCAACCAGTTAGCATTAGGGGGTCACTTGGAAGGTCATGTTACACTAGACTCCAAAACTATTCGTTCCCTAGCTTGGTGGAGAAGCAGAGACAACCTATCCAAAGGGATTCCCTGGGTAATAAAAATCACATGCATAATTATCACGGATGCCAGCCCCAAGGGATGGGGAGCACATATGAGCAACAGGGTGGCTTAGGAGGAATGGGGAGGTCAAGAACTAGAAGCCTCCTCGAACCAAAAGGAACTACTGGTAGTGGGCTATGCCCTAACACACTTCCTACCAACACTACGGGGTCATCACGTCCGCATATTTTCAGACAATCGGGTGACGGTGGCCTACATAACTCATCAGGGGGGAACCAGGTCCCGAACACTAATGAACACATCCTCCGAAATATTCACCCTAGCCGAGGAAAACCTACTATCCCTCTCTGCATTACACATACAGGGAACAGAAAACCAGAGAGCAGACTTTGAGTCGCACCTAGTTACATCAAGGGGAATGGGTTCTAAAACAGTCCATTTTTCGACAGATTGTAAAAATGTGGGAACCCCGGACCTAGATCTGTTTGCCGACCACAAAAACAAAAAGGTGGAAGCATTCTGTTCCCTAAACCCCAGGGGAAATCCCCGGACCCTGGACACGTTTATGCTTCCGTGGACACAGGGCCTAATGTATGCCTTTCCGCCGCCCGTTCTCATCCCGGCAGTCATAAGGAAAGTCAGAGAAGACGGGGCATGAATGATACTAATAGCCCCCTTTTGCCAAAAAGAACCTGGTTCTCCTGGTTGAGAATACTGTCAATAACCGACCCTTGGGTTCTACCAGATCTCCCGAACCTTCTGTCCCAAGGTCCCGTGTTACACCCTTGGGCAGTGAACCTCCATTTAACAGCATGGAATTTGAAAGGGCACTGCTGAGGGGGAGAGGGTTCTCAGAAAACCTGATTTCCACGCTACAAAAGAGTAGGAAACCGATCACAACCAGAGCCTATGGGAGAACTTGGAGGAAATTTCTGTCTAGCTCGGGGCAAGAGTGCAGGATGGAGTCCAGATTGACAAAATTCTCGAATTCCTGCAGAAAGGGTTAGAACAGGGGCTGGCGACTAACACATTGAAGGTACAGATAGTGGCCCTAGGTGCCCTGTATAACAAGGATGTGGCAGGCAACCCCTGGGTAGCAAGGTTTATTAGGGCCGCAGCCAGGTCTAGACCAATAATCACCCAGAAATTACCATCATGGGATCTAAGCCTAGTATTGTCTGCACTTACAGGGCCCCCATTTGAACCCATCCAGTCAGCACCACTAAAAACCCTATCATTAAAGACTCTACTTCTAGTGGCCCTAACATCCGCTCGCAGGGTGAGTGATATTCAGGCTCTCTCAGCGATACCACCGTTCACTAAAATTCTAGACGATAGTCATATTGAAACCTGACCTGGCATATCTACCTAAAGTAGCGTCACACTTCCATAGGTCCCAAGAAGTAGTCCTTCCTTCCTTCTGCCCAAATCCTAGAAATAAGGGAGAGGAGAGACTTCACACCCTAGATGTGAAGAGGTGCCTAGTTCAGTACATAGAGGCCACCAAGGGATGTAGAAAAGGAAGGGTCTCTTTGTGTGTTTCCAGGGACCTCGGAAGGGACTCAAGGCATCCAAGAGCACCCTAGCAAGGTGGATAAGGGATGCGATTGCCCTGGCGTATTCATCCAGTGGAAATGCCATCCCGGAGGGTTTAAAAGCTCACTCTACAAGGGCAATGGCAACCTCATGGGCAGAAAAACCAGAGGTATCGATAGAACAGATCTGTAAGGCGGCCACCTGGGCAACACCTTCTACCTTTTTCAGACACTATCGTTTAGCCTCTACGTCTGACCTGACCTTCGGGAGAAGGGTCCTTCAGGCGGTGGTTCCTCCCTAAGCTATCAATCTCTGAAATTCTCTCCGTGGTGCTGTCATGGGTGAGAGAGAATAGCTTAGTTACTCACCGATAACGGTGTTTCTCTGAACCCATGACAGCACCCGCTTATTCCCCCCCTTCACGTGTGCGGCGAGCACGGTTAATGTGTGTAGAGTGTTTTCGTTTAGACACGGTGCTTCTCCATAATATGCAATATTATAATGTTATGTATATACTTTTGTTGTTAACTAACCGGGAGACCCTCTGATGCTCTGTAACCAATTGGGGGCGGAGGAGAGGTGCCGCCTTTTTATCTGTAGGTTCCTGTCCTTGATGGGCGGACCCCCTCTCTCCGTGGTGCTGTCATGGGTTCCGAGAAACACCGTTATCGATGAGTAACTAAGCCATTTTATTTTCACGTCTCTACATTATAAACTTCTGTGAAGCACTTGGAGGGTTAAAGTACTCACCACACATCTAGATAAATTCCTTAAGGAGTCTAGTTTCCAAAATGGGGTCATTTGTTGGGGGTTTCCACTCTTTAGTCACATCAGCAGCTCTCCAAACGCAACATGGCGTCCGATCTCAATTCCAGCCAATTCTGAAAGTCAAACGGCGTGTCACACTCGCGCCTTGGCTGATTGGCGCGAGCCAGGGGGTTGTGGCCCCACTGTGCCACAAACCAGACTACCCTATAAGGGGTGTGACTACGACAGCTACCTCGGTCTTCACTGGACCCTCTGATGGTGAGGTCAGGCTTGTGTGGCAGATGGCTGTCGGGTGCCACTCCAGGGTGGTGTCTGGCTGTGGCTGCTGATCCCACGCGGGGACAAGTCACTTGGATAGATAGAAGCTACAGACAGGCAGGCAGGTAGACACGACTGGCATGGCTGAGACACTGGGCAAGCAGGCGTGGCTTGGAGACACTGGGCAAGCGGGCGTGGCTTGGAGACACTGGGCAAGCGGGCGTGGCTTGGAGACACTGGGCAAGCGGGCGTGGCTTGGGGACACTGGGCAAGCGGGCGTGGCTTGGGGACACTGGGCAAGCGGGCGTGGCTTGGGGACACTGGGCAAGCGGGCGTGGCTTGGGGACACTGGGCAAGCGGGCGTGGCTTGGGGACACTGGGCAAGCGGGCGTGGCTTGGGGACACTGGGCAAGCGGGCGTGGCTTGGGGACACTGGGCAAGCGGGCGTGGCTTGGAGACACTGGGCAAGCGGGCGTGGCTTGGAGACACTGGGCAAGCGGGCAGGTGTGGTGTGCGAAGGAACAGGTAGGGTCCTGTTCACACAGCAGGAGCGGGTACTGGCTGGAAGGAATGGAATATGGAGGAACAGGTACGGATAGGAGAGTGGAATATGACAAAAGCAGGAGTGCGGGGTAGGCGGAGCCTGCAAGAGTGCGGGGTACAGACAGGGAGGACACAGGGAAAGACACAGCAGGGAAAAGAACCACAGGCAAGCAGACACAGTACAAGACAAGGTACAGGGACCAGGATACTCTGCCTCCTGGACGGGCGAGCAAAGAAGTACCAGGCAAGTACTCAGTCAAAGCTAGGACAAGACAGAGACCAGGACATTCGCCTCCTGGCGGGCAACCAGAGTGTACAAGACAAAGCTAGGAGTGAGCCTCTCAGAGAAGGCAAGACATAGGACAGGGCCTGGCTTCCTCAGCAAGGAGCTAACTGAGTTTGAGACATTGCACAGGCAAGGGTTAGTGGGTGTGGCGGAACTAAATAGTCAAGGGCTCTAGGTGATTGGTCAGGGACATATTACACAGGTGCACCCTGACTACATAAGAACCAGAGAGTTCTGGCGCCGCCCCCCTATACACACATAGCTTGGAAGCATACAGGAGAGCATAAGCACGGAGCACAGGACTGGCAACAGACAGAATTCACAGCATGGCTTGAAGCAGAAAGTAAGTTGGTGTGCGGGGGATGGGAGGCCATGCAGTGATGCCAGCAGGGTTGTTACATGGCGCTTCCCTTGCGAGCTCTGTCGTGTGCCCAAAAAGTGGTTTACCCCCACATATGGGGTATCTGCGTATTCAGGAGAAATTGCACAACAAATTTTGTGGCTCATTTACTCTTTTAACACTTGTGAAAATAAAAAATTGGTTCTAAAGTAAATTTTTTGCAAAAGAAAGTTAAGTTAATTTTTTCCTTCCATATTGCTTTAGTTCCTGTGAAGCACGTAAAGGGTTAATGAACTTCTTGAATGTGGTTTTGAGCACCTTGAGGGGTCCAGTTTTTAGCATGGTGTCACTTTTGGGTATTTTCTGTCATGTACACCTCTCAAAATAACTTTAAATATGATGTGGTACCTTAAAAAAAAAAAAATTTGTTGTAAATACTTTTGTCCCCCAAAAATTTACATCTATTTTTCTGGCTAACACGGTACCACAATATTTTGCATTGTACATAGTAAATTTTGTTGTAAAGATGAGAAATCGCTGGTCAACTTTTAACCCTTATAACTTCCTAACAAAAAAATTTTTTGTCCAAAATTGTGCTGATGTAAAGTAGACATGTGGGAAATGTTATTTATTGAGAAATTTGTGTGACATATCTCTCTGATTTAAGGGCATAAAAATTTAAAGTCTGAAAATTGCAAAATTTTCGCCATATTTCCGTTTTTTTCATAACTAAACGCAAGTCATGTACAAGAAACTTTACCACTTACATGAAGTAAAATATGGCACGAAAAAAACATTCTCAGAATCAGCGGGATCCGTTAAAGCGTTCCCGAGTTATAACCTCATAAAGTGACAGTGGTCAGAATTGTAAAAATTGGCCTGGTCTTTAAGCTGTTAAATGGCTCTGTCACTAAGGGGTTAAGTATTAGACAAAGATAACGCAAGTAAACACAAAATGCAGTTTCTAAATGAAGGTCTTTATTAAGGGGAAAAAGAAATCCAAACCTTTTTTACTGCTTGGGTCACTGTTAGTTGTTGCCCAAGCAGTTATTAGTTTTAGGGGGCAATTACTTTTTCCTCACAGGGCCCTCCAGGTCCTGAAGGCGCAAAACAGCCTGAGACCATCACAATACCATCACCATATCTTACTGTTGGTATGATGTTCCTTTTCTGAAAGTCTATGTTTCTTCTATGCCAGATGTAAAAAGTTCAAATTTTGTCTTGTCAGTCCAGTGTATTCTCCCAAAATTCTTGGGGATCATGAAGATGTTTTCTGACAAAACTGACATGAGCCTTTTATATTCTTATTGCTCGGCAATGGTTTTCATACTCTGTTTGCAGGCCATTTTTAATCCGCCTTTCTTTGGATGTTATTGTAGTTTTTTTTTTGTGACATCTTAGAGGAGCCGTTGCTGCACTTTTGGGGTCATTTTGGTCAGCCAGACACTCCTGGAAAGGTTCACCACTGTTGCCTGTTTTTGCCATTTGTGTATAATGATTCGCTGTTTTTCGCTGCAGTTCCAAAGCTTTGAAAATGGCTTTATAATTTTTTCCAGACTGATGGATCTCAGTTACTTTGTGTCTTGTTTGTCCCATTATATCTTTGGATCGTGTCATGTCTAGTTTTTGAGGAACTCTTGGTGCCCTTCACTTTGTCAGGCATGTCCTGTTTAAGTGATTTCTTGATTGAGAACAGGTGTGACATTAAGCATGTGTATAGGGAATTTGAACTGCGCTTTCCAAAGATCTGATAAGTTGAGGATCCAAGAAAAGCACTTCTGAGCATCCGCTCACTCTGTACTGTAACCTGAAGAAGAGGTGCGGTTTGTCACCTCGAAACGCGTAGTTTCTGTAGTACATATAATAAAGAACTTGAAAGATTTATATGGATTTCTGAAGAATGCTTATCACTAAAGCAGCGCGGATGCTCAGAAGTGCTTTTCTTGGATCCTCAACTTATGATACCTAGTGGACGCTGTCCACCTGCACGAGCTCTGCAGCAGCTATATGACTGCAACAAACGTTGAGAGTGGTTGTGTCTGAACACAACCCAAAAAGGGTGAGTACTCCAGAGTACTTTTATATTTTAATTGATTTATACCAGGTGAAGCCCTATGTCTGCACCCTTGTTTTCTCTTTTCCAAAGATCTGATGAACCTCAGTTTTGTTTTAATAGTAAAGACCTTCATTTAAAAGCTGCATTTTGTGTTATCTTTGTGTAATAGCTACGTTTGTGTGGTGATGGAAGAGGGAAACACTTTTTGACACAACTGTGTGCATATGTATATATATGTGTGTGTGTGTGTGTAGATATAGATATATATCTATCTATCTATAATATAACGCTGTAAGCGTCATTCTGTCCGAAGCCTTTCTAGACTGCGCAAGCGCTACGTGCCTGCGCAGTCTGGCTCCAGACAGTGAGGCAGCCAGCGGTGAGGCGTGTGTATGGCGCCGGAAATGGCGGTACCGTACACACTGCATACCGCCCTCTCCGACGCCATACTTACATACTTACCTGACCGGGAGGAGCGTTGCCGCGGCGCTTCTCGTCGCCCGGAGACCGGGGCTGGAGTGCGTCCGGAATCGCACTGCGCATCCGCGATCCGGCTCCATTTTACTGAAGACACACTTGCAGTGTGTCTTCAGCAATATGGCGCCGGACAGCGCTATGGGTATACGCGATTCCGGCCGCACTCCTGCCCCGGCCTCCAGCAGAATAGCGCTGGAGCACAGGAAAGAAGGGCGAGTATAAATGTTTTTTTTTTTTTCTTTTTTGTGTGTACTTTTAATAGAGTGAGGGGACCATGCAAACCACGATAGGGGAGGTGAGAGGACCATGCATACCAGGATTGGGGGGTGAGGGGGCCATGCATACCAGGATTGGGGGGTGAGAGGACCATGCATACCAGGACTGGGGGATGAGAGGGGTACCATGCATACCAGGATAGGGTGTGAGGGGACCATGCATACCAGGATAGTGATTAGTGAGTACCATCCATACCAGGATTGGGGGTGAGGGGACCATGCATACCAGGATGAAGAATGGGGTGCCATGCATACCAGGATAGGAATGAGGGGTGCCATGCACATAGCAGGATAGGAGACCATATACCAATAAAAATGCTCACCACCTGGGCGTAGAACGGGCTCATAGCTAGTGTGTGCATGTATGTGTGTGCATATATAAAGTTTAACCCCTTCACCCCCAAGGGTGGTTTGCACGTTCATGACCGGGCCAATTTTTACAATTCTGACCACTGTACCTTTATGAGGTCATAACTCTGGAACACTTCCATGGATCCCAGTGATTCTGACATTGTTTTCTCGTGACATATTGTACTTCATGTTAGTGGTAAAATTTCATTCCAATAACTTGCGTTTATTTGTGAGAAAAACGGACATTTGGCGAAAATTTTGAAAATTTCGCAATTTTCCAACTTTGAATTTTTATGCCCTTAAATCACAGAGATACGGCACACAAAAAACTTGATAACTAACATTTCCCACATGTTTACTTTACATCAGCACAATTTTGGAACCAAAATTTTTTTTGTTAGGAAGTTATAAGGGTTAAAAGTTGACCAGCGATTTCTCATTTTTACAACACCATTTTATTTTTAGGACCACATCACATTTGAAGCCACTTTGAGGGGTGGTCTATATGATAGAAAATACCCAAAAGTGACACCATTCTAAGAACTGCACCCCTTAAGGTGCTCAAAACCACAGTCAAGAAGTTTATTAACCCTTTAGGTGCGTCACAGAAATTTTTTTGAATATTTAAAAAAAAAATGAACATCTAACTTTTTTTCACAAAAAAAATACTTCAGGTTCAATTTTTTTTTATTTTACCAAGGGTAACAGGAGAAATTGGACTGCAAAAGTTATTGTACAATTTGTCCTGAGTACGCTGATACCTGATATGTGGGGGGAATGACGCTTACTTTTCGGCGCATGGCAGAGCTCAGAATGGAAGGAGCGCCGTTTGACTTTTTCAATGCAAAATTGGCTGGAATTCAGATCGGACGCAATGTCACGTTTGGAGAGTCCCTGATGTACCAAAACAGTGGAAACCCCCTACAAGTGACCCCATTTTGTAAACTAGACCCCCCAAGGAACTTATCTAGATATGTGGTGAGAACTTTGAACCCACAAGGGCTTTACAGAAGTTTATAACGTACAGCGGTACAATTAAAAAATCATATTTTTTCCACAAAAATGATCTTTTCTCCCCAATTTTTATTTTCCCAAGGGTAACAGGACCCTAAAAGTTATTGTGTAATTTGTCCTGAGTACGCTGATACCCCACATGTGGGGGTAAACCACTATTTGGGCGCATGGCAGAGCTCGGAAGGGAAGCAGCGCCATTTGACGTTTTTGGCTGGAATTGAGATCGGACATCATGTTGCGATTGGAAAACCCCTGTTGTACCAAAACAGTGGAAACCCTCCACAAATGACACCATTTTGTAAACTAGACCCCCCAAGGAACTTATCTAGATGTGTGGTGAGCACTTTGAACCCCCCAGTGCTTCACAGAAGTTTATAACGCCCGGGCGTGAAAATAAAAAATTCGTATTTTTTCCACAAACATGATCTTTTAGTCACCATTTTTTTATTTTCCCAAGGGTACCAGGAGAAATTGGACCCCAAAAGTTGTTGTCCAATTTGTCCTGAGTATGCTGATACCCCATATGTGGGAGAAAACTACTGTATGGACACACGTCGGAGCTCGGAAGGGAAGCAGTGACGTTTTGGAATGCAGACTTTGATGGAATGGTCTGCGGGTGTCATGTGCGTTTGGAGATCCCCTGATGTACCTAAACTATTGAAACTCCCCACAAGTGACTCCATTTTGGACACTAGACCCCCACGGAACTTATCTAGATGTGTGGTGAGCACTTTGAACCCCCAAGTGCTTCACAGAAGTTTATAACGCTCGGACGTGAAAATAAAAAAATCATTTTTTTTTCCACAAAAATGATATTTTTGCCCCCAATTTTTTATTTTCCTAAAGGTAACAGGAGAAATTGGACCCCAAAAATTGTTTTGCAATTTGTCCTGAGTAGGCTGATACCCTACATGTGGGGGTAAAACACTGTTTGGGCGCATGGCAGAGCTTGGAAGGGAAGGAGCACCATTTAACTTTTTCAACTCAGAATTGGCTGGAATTGAGATCAGACGCCATGTTGCATTTGGAGGGCCCCTGATGTGCCCAAACAGTGGAAACCCCAATTCTAACTTCAACCCAAACCCCAACACACCCCTAACCCTAATCTCAGCCCTAGCCCTAACCCTAGCCCTAGCCCTAATGGAAAAATGGAAATAAATACATTTTTTTAATTTTATTATTTTTCCCTAACTAAGGGGGTGATAACGGGGGGTTTGATTTACTATTTATGGCGGTTTTTATATTTGGCAGCTGTCGCACGCTAAAAGACGCTTTTTATTGTAAAAATAGTTTTTGCATCACCTCATATTGAGAGCTATAATTTTTCTGTATTTTGACCCACTGAGTCATGTGAGGTCTTATTTTTTGCGGGACAAGTTGACGTTTTTATTGGTACCATTTTCGGGCACGTGACATTTTTTGATCGCTTTTTATTCCGATTTTTGGGACGCAGATTGAACAAAAACCAGCGTTTCATGAATTTCTTTTGAGGAGGTGCGTTTACACCGTTCCGCATGCGGTAAATTTGATAAAGCGGTTTTATTCTTCGGGTCAATACGGTTACAGCGATACCTCATTTAGGTTGTTTTTTTATGTTTTGTCGGTTTTATGCAATGAAAACTATTTTATATAAAAAATAATTATTTTTGCATCGCTTTATTCTGCGAGCTATAACTTTTTTATTTTTTTGCTGATGATGCTGTGTGGTGGCTCGTTTTTTGCGGGACAAGATGACGTTTTCAGCGGTACCATGGATATTTATATGCGTCTTTTTGATCGCGCGTTATTACACTTTTTGTTTGGCGGTATGATAATAAATCATTATTTTTTGCTTCGTTTTTTTATTTTTTAAGGGGCTCGCTAAAGGGGTTAACTCATGGGACAGTTTTATAGGGCGGGTCGTTACGGACGCGGCGATACCTAATGTGTACTTTTTTTTTTTTTTTTCCAAAAAATGGATTTATTTGGGGGAATATTTTTTTTTTTTTTCTTTTCTAATTTATTTGGCGATTTTTTTTAAAATTATTTTAACACTTTTTTTTTTTTTTTTACTTTATTAAATAGTCCCAGGTGGGACATCACTGTCCTGTGACAGATCGCAGTGCAGAAGGCTTCCTCATGCCTGCGCTTTGCAGGCACTGAGGAAGCCAGCTTCCTGCAGGCCCCCGAAGGCCCCCATCGCCATCTTGGATTCGGGGGCCTGCAGGAAAGGAGCCACCCGCAGCAGCGCTGCACATTACGCTGCTGTGGGGGGCTCAGGGAAGCACGGAGGGAGCCCCCTCCCTGCCGATGCTTCCCTTTAACCCCCGGTAAACCATGATCATGTTTGATCGCGGTGTGCAAGGGGTTAACGTGTCGGGGGCGGTCCGTGACCGCCCCTGACACATTGTGCCAGGTGTCAGCTGTGATAATCAGCTGACACCCGGCCGCGATCAGCGGCGCTCACCACGTGGGCGCCGCTGATCGCGGTAGACGTACTATCCCGTCCATGAGCATAGGGGCCCGGGTCCCATGGACGGGATAGTACGTCGGATGTCAGGAAGGGGTTAAAAGCTTAGGGTCACTTAGAAATTTCCTTATTTTTGAAAGAAAAGCATTTTTTTTCCAATGAAGCTAACATTAAATGTTTCAGAAATACATTCTATACATTGTTAATGTGGTAAATGACTATTCTAGCTGCAAACGTCTGGTTTGTAATGCAATTGTCACAATCCATTTTTGGATCTGTGGCCGATCTGGATTCTCACATATAAACTTTTTTCCTTTCAGGCCATCGGGGGTTAATATCAGTTTTTCCCCCCCGGTGGCCACTGGTGTAATTACATTGCTGGTGAGTTTGCTGATGCAGGTGGTGACAACTCCCACCTTCTTTTAAAAGGTCACCTGATGCATCGGCTGACTATTGGTTATACAGGTCCTTTTGGATACCAACCGTGCTGAAGACAGGAAGTTGCTGGTGCATTGGTGCTTCAGCTGAATGCTGTTATCTGGTGCCTTACTCTGCTGTGCTGTTTCTTTTGCTGTCTGTCTATCCTTACCTTGTGTTGTATTAGTCCGACGGTGCGTCAGTGTCTTCACTTGCTAATTCCCTACTTAGGAGTAGGTACAGGGCAAGTGAGGGCTAAGGTAGCCTGCTCATCAACATGTTGAAGTAACCTGTATAGGGACGCTAGTAAGAGCAGGGCATAGCCTCAGGAGAGTGCAGGAGGTGTCCATTTACCCGTTCCCTATCGCAGGGACCACTGTTGTATTTGTGTCCCCAGTGTTCCCTTGTATGTTTTACCGTTTAGTGACCGACCGATTGTTGGGTCGTGTCACACAGGGCCAGTCATTTCGTGACAGCAGTATGTTCATAGTTGTATAGAGGCCCATTTCCAACAACCATCACTCTAGTGTTCTTAGGGTACTTTGTGTTTGCTAACTGTGTAAGAAGCCTAATGGATGGTTAGAATACCCTTGAAAACCCTTGTGCAAGTATGTTGGCACAGCTGAAAACAGTTTGGCTGATTAGAAAAGCTATAAACTTGACCTTCCATAATCTGGAGCATTACATTTTTTGGTTCCATTGAAGTCTCAAAATGGCCAGAAAAAAATAACTTTCATGTGAAACTCGATAGTGTATTCTTGTTCTTAGAAATGAAGGCTTTTGCATGCGAGATATTGCCAAGAAACGTAAGATTTCGTACAACCGTGTGTACTACTCTCGAGAGGAGAGCACAAACAGGCTCTTACCAGAGTAGAAAGAGAAGTGGGAGGCCCCGCTGCACAACAGAGCAACAAGACAAGTACATTAGAGTCTGTAGTTTGAGAAATCAATGCCTCACAGGTCCTCAACTGGCAGCTTCATTAAATAGTATACACAAAATGCCAGTGTCAATGTCTACAGTGAAGAGGCGACTCTGGGATGCTGGCCTTCAGGGCAGAGTGGCAAAGAAAAAGCTATATAACTGAGACTGGCTAATAAATGATTAATATGGGCAAAAGAATAGACATTGGACAGAGGAAGATTGGAAAAAAGTGTTTGGACAGACAAATCTAAGTTTGAGGTGGTTGGATCACACAGAAGAACATTTGTGAGCTGCAGAACAACTGAAAAGATGCTGGAAGAGTGCCTGATGCGATCTGTCAAGCATGGTGGAGGTAATGTGATGGTCTGGGGTTGCTTTAGTAAAGTGGGAGATTTGTACAAGGTAAAAGGGATTTTGAAAAGGAAGGCTATCACTCCATTTTGCAACGCCTTGCCATACCCTGTGGACAGCGCTTGATTGGAGTCAATTTCACCCTACAGCAGGACAATAACCCAAAGCACACCTCCAAATTATGCAAGAACTATTTAGGGAAGAATCAGGCAGCTGATATTATATCTGTAATGGAGTGGCCAGTGCAGTCACCAGATCTCAACCCCATTGAGCTGTTGTTGGAGCAGCTTGACCTTATTGTACGCAAAAAGTGCCCATCGAGCCAAACCAATTTGTGGGAGGGGCTTCTGGAAGCATGTGGTGAAATTTCTCCAGATTACCTCAGCAAATTAACTGATAGAATGCCAAAGGTCTGTAATGCTGTAATTTCTGCAAAGGGAGCATTGTTTGACGAAAGCAAAGTTTGAAAGAGAAAATTATTATTTCAAATAAAAATCTTTTTTTCGAACCTTGTCAATGTCTGGACTAGATTTTAAATTCATTTGGCAACTCATTTGATTAATAAAAGTATGAGTTTTCATGGAAAACACAAAATTGTCTGGGTGACCACAAACTTTTGAACGATAGTGTGTGTATCTATATCTATCGCTTGCATGCGTGGATATGCACATACATACCTCTAGCAAAAATGAAGAGACCGCTGCAAAATTTTCATTTTGTTTGCTTTTTCCTTTTATAGATATATTTTTGAGTAAATTGTAAATTGCTCTTTTATTCTATAAACTACTGACAACATGTCTTCAAATTTCCAAGCACTAAATTTTGTATTTATTTTCAGAAAATGAGAAATGGTCAAAATAACAAAAAAAATGCAGTGCTTGCCGACCTCAAATAATGCTAAGAAAACATGTTCATAATCATTTAGAAACAACAATACTAATATTTTAACTCGGGAAGAGTTCAGAAATCAATATTTTGTGGAATAACCATGATTTTTAATCACAGCTTTCATGTGTCTTGGCATGCTTTTCACCAGTCTTTCACGCTGCTTTTGGGTGACCTTATGCTACTCCTGTTACAAAAATGTAAGCAGTTCTTTGATGGCTTGTGACTATCCAGCTTCCTCTTGTTTACATTCCAGAGGTTTTCAATGGGGTTCAGGTCTGGAGACTGGGATGGCCATGACAGGGATTTGATGTGGTGGTCCTTCATCCACACATTGATTGACCTAGCTGTGTGGCATGGCACATTGTCCTGCTAGAAAAAAACCCAGTCCTCAGAGTTGGGGAACATTGCCTGAGTAGAAGGAATCGTTTTTCCAGGATAACCTTGTATATGACATAGTTCATATGTCCTTCGCAAAGATTAACCTGCCCAATTCTAGCCTTGCTGAAGCATCCCCAGATCATCACCGATCCTCCACCAAATTTCACAGTGGGTGCAAGACACTGTGGCTTGTACGCCTCTCCAGGTCTCAACCATTAGATGACCAGGTGTTGGGCAAAGCTGAAAATTAGACTCATCAGAGAAGATTACTGTAACGCTCGCGCCCTGACTGATGCTAGCGTGGGGGTGTGGCCCTACTGTGCCACAAACCAGACTACCCTGAAAGGGGCGTGACTAAACAGCTACCTTGGTGTTCACTGGAGCCTCTGATGGTGAGGTCAGGTATTTGCGGCAGGTAGCTGCCATGTACCACTCCAGGGTGGTGTCTGGCTGTGGCAGCTGATCCCACTGATGGACTGGACACTGATAGCAGGTGCGAGCAGGTTCTGGCAGGACAGGCGAGCACTGCTGGCACTCTGGCAGGCACGGACGGGTACAGGTGGTATGAGGAAACAGGTTTGGACCTGTTCACACTGAAGAAGCCGGTACTGACTAGGAACCAGTACAGACGGGTAGGACAAGGATCTGCAAGATACAGAGCGAAAGCAAAGCAGAACCGCAGGGTTGCGGAGTAGAGAAGAACTGCAGGGAGCCGAGCAGGGTAAAACTGCATGGCTGCGGAGAGGAGCTGCAGTTTGCAGCAAGAGGTTCTGCAGCAGCAGGAGCCACAGAATTGGAGCAGAGCGGAACCTCAGGTATGTGGAGAGGAGCTGCAGCAAGTGGCTCTGCAGCAGCAGGAGCCACAGGAGGGGAGCGGAGCGGAACCGCAAGGTAGCCCAGTGGAGAGCAGAACAGTCGTTGGTTGCAGTACAGCGAGCTGAACTGCAAGGAGCACGGAGCAGAAGGCAGAACCGCAGCAGTGCAGAGCAAAAGGCAGAGCCGCAGGAACCAGAGCAGGGCGGATGGAGAGGAGACAAGGATAGACACAGCAGGGAAAGGAGCCACAGACAGAGGTTAGGACTGAATACAGACAAGGTCAGGTACAGGGACAGGATAAGATGCAGGAATAGAACACAGTACGGACATGGACACAAATACAGGACATGGACACAGGCCTGAGTATGCAGCCCTCAGGTAGGCGGAAACATAGACACAAAGTGCATGGAAACAGATCTGGGTATGCAGCCCCCAGAGATGGCAGAAACAGGACAGGACCTGAAACTCAGCAGCAAGACACTGATTGAGGGTAATAGTTGCTCAGTCATCCTCCCCCGGGTGGAGCTTCCTTAAATACCAGAGGCCTGGTAATTGGCTGGGGACACCATAGGCAGGTGCACATTGATTCTATAAGAACCAGAGTGCCTGCGCCGCTCCCCTATGTATACAGCCAGGAAGTATGCAGAAAGCAGGCAGGAGGCAAGAGGCATATAGCAAGCATGGAGCCCGCAGAAGACAGAACTCACAGCATGACCCAGAGTAGTGAGTAAGGCAGGTGGGGGATAGGAGGCCATGCAGTGATGCCGGCAGGGCTGTTACAACTACCTTACTCCAGTCCTCTATGGTACAATTCTTATGGTCTTTGGCAAACTTCAGCCTGGCTCTCATTTGCTTTTCATTGATGAAAGGCTGTTTTCTAGCTTTACATGACTTGAGCCCTGCCTCTAGGAACCTGTTATGAACTGTTCTTGCCGTGCACTTCACCCCAGCTGCTATTTGCCATTCCTTTTCTAGGTCACTTGATGTCATCCTGCTGTTGCTGAGTGACATTCAAATAAGATGACGGTCATCCCGGTCAGTGGAGAGTTGTTTTTGCCCTCTGCTGTCTGTAGCTTTGTTGTCCCCAATATCTGCTGCTTCACCTTGTTGTAATAGACTGCCGTCTTAGAAATTTTAAGGATGGAGGCAACCTGATGCTCACTGTATCCCTCTGCTACTAAAGCCAGAATTGAGCCCTTCCTTTCCTCACTAAAGACATTTCTTTTCAACTCCTTTTGGCATGGTTAAAAGTTTATTTTTTCATTCCTATTACTTTTGGGATATTACTAGCACTTGTTTTGCCATCCAGCTTGTCCTATTGCAAGAGGATTGTGAACACCACAGCAGGGTTTTTTATACTTTCCTTAGTTAACTAAGATATGGTTCAGGTTTTACTTAATCAGAAGCACATGAAGTAGACTGAGGTGTACTCTGGTTGGAATTCAACTGACACTGGAATGGAATAGCTGTCAGACATGTAGAGAAGCTGATCTTTATAAAACTGTGCAGTGGTCTCTTAAAGGGAATCTGTCACCTATTTTTAGCCCAATCAGCTACCGACACCAGCATCAGGGGCTTATCTACAGCATTCTGTAATGCTGTAGCTAAGCCCCCGTTAAAACCTGAAAGATAACAAAAACAAGTTAGATTATACTCACCTGTGGGGCGTGGTCGAGTGCGGTGGGTGTCGTGGTCCGGCTCCTCCCATCTTCATGCGATGATGTCCTCCTTCTGCCACGGCTCCTGCGCAGGCGTACTTTATCTGCCCTGTTGAGGGCAGAGTAAAGTACTGCAGTGTGCAGGCGCCGGGAAAGGTCCGGTGCCTGCGCACTGCAGTGCTTTACTCTGCCCTCAACGTATGCCTGCGCAGGAGCTGCGGCAGAAGTAAGGAAGAGGACGGCATCATATGAAGATAGGAGGCGCCGGACCCGGACTGCAACACCCACCGGAACGGACGTCGGGGTGAGTATAATTTAACTTTTTTTTTCTTCACTTTCAGGTTTCATCGGGGGCTTATCTACAGCATTACAGAATGCTGTAGATTAGACCAGTGGAAATCTGTGCTTTGGTCTGATGAGTCCAAATTTGAGATCTTTGGTTCCAACCACCGTGTCTTTGTGTGACGCAGAAAAGGTGAACGGTTGGACTCTACATGCCTGGTTCCCACCGTGAAGCATGGTGTGATGGTGTGGGGGTGCTTTGTTGATGACACTGTTGGGGATTTATTCAAAATTGAAGGCATACTGAACCAGCATGGCTACCACAGCATCTTGCAGCAGCATGCTATTCCATCCGGTTTGCGTTTAGTTGGACCATCATTTATTTTTCAACAGGACAATGACCCCAAACACACCTCCAGGCTGTGTAAGGGCTATTTGACCAAGAAGGAGAGTGATGGGATGCTACGCCAGATGACCTGGCCTCCACAGTCACCAGACCTGAACCCAATCAAGATGGTTTGGGGTGAGCTGGACCGCAGAGTGAAGGCAAAAGGGCCAACAAGTGCTAAGCATCTCTGAGAACTCCTTCAAGACTGTTGGAAGACCATTTCCGGTGACTACCTCTTGAAGCTCATCAAGAGAATTCCAAGAGTGTGCAAAGCAATAATCAAAGCAAAAGGTGGCTACTTTGAAGAATCTAGAATATAAGACATATTTTCAGTTGTTTCACACTTTTTTGTTATATAATTCTACATGTTAATTCATAGTTTTGATGCCTTCAGAGTGAATCTACAATTTTCATAGTCATGAAAATAAAGAAAACTCTGAATGAGGTGTCCAAACTTTTGGTCTGTACTGTGTGTGTGTGTGTGTGTGTGTGTGTGTGTGTATGTGTGTGTGTGTGTGTGTGTGTATGTATGTATGTATGTATGTCCGGGATTGGCATACATATATAATGTATGTCCGGGATTGGCATCCGCACCGTCGCAGCTACAGCCACAAAATTTGGCACAGTCACACATCTGGACCCTGAGAGCGTCATAGGCTATGTTGTGAGACAAAATTTTAACCCCGCACGTTCCAATTCACCAAACAATTTTGCCCCTATTTACATAATGGGGAAAAAGTGAACGGAAAAGTGTTGGAGGCAAATTGACAGCTGCCTGACGTGAACAAGGGGGACTTAAAGAATGAGAGCAATGGCGCCAAACAGTATATACCGTACTGTTGCTAAGGTGGGGCCCTGACATGGGATACTCACCGCACACGGGGATATGAACACACACACAAAATGCGCCACACACTACCACGTGCTTCAACACATATACCACCCTCAGCACACATTTCACCACACATACACCAACCTCACCACATAAAAGTCGAAACACAGAAGTCGCCAATCAAAACTCGCCACGCTGTCCCAGAGCTGTTAAAAAGATGAAAAATTAGCTGTGATTGGTTGCTATCAGCAACGGTTTTCTTTGTAGACAGTTGTGGTAACTGAGGCCTGTTACTCTTAGAATTTCTATGGTGTTGTCGTCCTTCTGTAAAGCTGGAAATAACACAATTTATTACCATGTCAACACAGACCACCCTCTGACACATGCAAAACAGAAGCCGCGGAGACACCATTACGTTTCTCAACGCAAGCAATGACTAGCCAGTTCTTTCCCCGGGAAGGAACAACCACTGCGTTGAGAAACATGTGATGGTGTCTCCGCAGTGTTGGATGTTGATCTCCATGAGTTCATTCATCCTCATTTTTCACAGTCTTTTACTAGGTATTGCTCCTACCAGCCAGTTTCCTACTCCACACTGATGAGGGGCAATACCCCGAAACATGCTTCTGTTTTGCATGTTTTGCATATTTCCCATAAGGGATGGGGGCAGTGCTCTAGAATCACTGCGTTGAGAAACACGTGATGGTGTCTCCGCAGTGTTGGTTGTTGATCTCCATGAGTTCATTCATCCTCATTTTTCACACCCTCTGACACAGACTGCAGGGGGTGCCCAGTATCACACAGGATAGGATTAGATACGCAGCTCAGCACACAGTATCACACAGAATAGGATTAGGTACACGGCTCAGCAGTCAGTATCACACAGGATAGGAATAGATACACAGCTCAGCAGACAGTATCACACAGGATAGGATTAGATACACGGCTCAGCAGTCAGTATCACACAGGATAGGATTAGATGCACGATTTTTACGTGCATTATAATCATTATAATTTGTTATAACTAACTACAGTTGGTTACTATGCCCAGGCAATGCCGGGCTCTTCAGCTAGTGTGTGTGTGTGTGTGTGTGTATATATATGTGTGTATGTGTGTGTATGTATGTATGTGTGTGTGTATATATATATATATATATATATATATATATATATATATATATATATATATATGTGTATGTATATATATATGTGTATATATGTGTGTGTATATATATATATATGTGTATGTATGTATATATATGTGTGTGTGTGTATGTATATATATATGTGTATGTATGTGTATATATATATATATATATATATATATATATATATATATATATATATATATATATATATATATATATAATTTAGTGCATTTGCTAGAAATAAGCTGTAGGACTTCACTGGTTTGATAAAGTAATTTGTGACGGTGAAAACTCCGTTATATACTTGTGGGAATTTCACTCCGTGCACGGAAACACCTGCTGTATAGAATTAGCAGCACCATTTCCCCTGATCATGCTGCTCATGCTACACATTTTGTTAGTGAGAGGAAATTCTGCCATATCTGCGCCAGCTCGGGGAGGGCAATTCTACAAAGAGTTATGATCCATTGTGCACTGAACTGTTGTGGAGTTAATGGCGCATCAAGCCTGTACACTTAATCAATCTGTTTCCTCAGCTCATAAAACCACTCTGGAGGAGACAATGGGAATGCAGAGGATGATGCATTATTCTCCTGTAATGTCTCCTGAAGATGTGACTAAATTAAATTCCAGACCATTCTTCTTCCTCTGATCGGCAAATAATAAACTATCTCCCAATGCCATATTCTAGAATTTGCTTATGTCTCTCTTGTGTTGCATTGTTATTCCGCACAATAGAGAAGCCGCAGTTTGTTTGCTTTTATACCTTCAGTCTGGTTATTACTGTAGTTGTAGACTAGTGTGACATTCTATTAAGGGGAAGATATACTCAGAAAATCACCTACTGGTTAAATCAGGTTTTTGAATTATTGTTATATTGTTAAACTATTTCGCTTATCATTCTCGAATGTCCTGGGCCATTTTTTGATCGTTGGTGTCCCACTGGCTGGCCAGCGTGCATCACTGTGTTTGATGCCATAACGACGAGCGACCTCGTTGGCGACTCAGAACTCAGGGATGCAGGCGTGATTTTGCTTTGTCTTTTCAACGTCCCCTCAGCTCCGATTGGTGGTCTCAAATTAGGATCTTTGTAGCGTTTCCTTTTATAGGTCAGCTATCAATTATATGCAATCATAACATTTAACATGTACAGTAGTAATAAGCGCGTGTCAGTGACCGCCCCAGCACATTAACCCCTGGCACACTGCAATCACGCATGATCGCAGTGTACCGGGGGATCAGGAAAGCATCAGCAGGGAGGGGGCTCCCTCCGTGCATCCCTGAGACCCCTAGAGCAGCAAGATGTGCTGCGCTGCTCTGGGGGCCTCCTTCCCTGCAGGCCTCAGATCCAATATGGCCGGGGCGGCCTGCAGGGAGACAGCTTCCTCAGTGCCTGCAGAGAGCTGGCAGTGAGGATGCCTTTGCAGCGCTTGTCAGATCGCTGATCTGACAGTGCTGTCCAAACTGTCAGATCAGCGATCTGTCACACTGTCACATTACAGTGATGTCCCCCCAGGGACAATGTAATAAAAAATTTTTTTTAAAAAACTGTAAAAAAATAAATTAAAAAAAAAAATATTCCCTAATAAATTCATTTTTTGGAAATAAAAAAAATCAATAAATGTACACATATTTAGTCCCACTAGTTAACCCCTTTAGTGAACTCCTTAAAAAATAAAAATCAAAGCAAAAAACAATGCTTTATCATACCGCCGAACAAAAAGTGCAATAACGCGCGATCAAAAAGACTGATATAAATAACCATGGTACTGCTGAAAACGCCATCTTGTCTCGCAAAAAATGAGCCGCCATACAGCGTCATCAGCGAAAAAATAAGTTATAGCTCGCAGAATAAAGCGATGAAAAAATTATTTTTATATAAAATTGTTTTCATTGCATAAAAGCGCCAAAACACAAAAAAAGACATAAATGATGTATCACTGTAATCGTACTGACCTGAAGAATTAAACCGCTTTATCAATTTTACCACACGCTGAACGGTGTAAACGCACCCCTCCAAAAGAAATTCATGAAATGCTGGTTTTTGTTCATTCTGCGTCCCAAAAATCAAAATAAAAAGCTATCAAAAAATGTCACATGCCCGAAAATGGTACCAATAAAAACGTCAACTCGTCCTGCAAAAAATAAGACCTCACATGACTCAGTGGGTCAAAATATGAAAAATTATAGCTCTCAAAATGTGGTGATGCAAAAACTATTTTTACAATAAAAAGTCTTTTAGCGTATGACAGCTGTCAAGCATAAAAACCTGCCATAAATAGTAAATCAAACCCCCCCTTTATCACCCCCTTAGTTAGGGAAAAATTATAAAATTTAAAAAAAAATGTATTTCCATTTTCCCTTTGGGGTTAGGGCTGAGATTAGGGATAGGGTTGGCGTTAGAATTGGGGGGTTTCCACTATTTAGGCACATCAGGTGCTCTCCAAACGCACCATGGCGTCTGATCTCCATTCCAGCCAATTCTGCATTGAAAAAGTCAAACGGTACTCTTTCCCTTCCAAGCTCTGCCATGAGCCCGTACAGTGGTTTACCCCCACATATGGGGTATCAGCTTACTCAGGACAAAATGCACAACAACTTTTGGGGTCCCATTTCTCCTGTTACCCTTGGGAAAATAAAAATTGGGGGTGAAAAGATAATTTTTGTGGAAAAAATGATTTTTTTAGTTGTACGGCTGTACGTTATAAACTTCTGTGAAGCCCTTAGGGGTTCAAAGTTCTCACCACACATCTAGATAAGTTCCTTGGGGGTCTAGTTTCCAAAATGGTGTCATTTGTTGGGGGTTTCCACTGTTTTGGCACATCAGGGGCTTTCCAAACGTGACATGGCATCCGATCTCCATTTCAGCCAAAAAAGTCAAATGGCGCTGCTTCCCTTCCAAGCTCTGCCATGCGCCCAAATAGTTGTTTACCCCCACATTTAGGGTGTCAGCGTACTCAGGACAAATTGCACAATAACTTTTGGGGTCCTGTTACCCTTGGGAAAATAAAAATTGAGGGTGAAAAGATCATTTTTGTGGAAAAAATTATTTTTTAATTGTACGGCTGTATGTTATAAACTTCTGTGAAGTCCTTGGGGGTTCAAAGTGCTCACCACACATCTAGATAAGTTCCTTGGGGGGTCTAGTTTCCAAAATGGTGTCATTTGTGGGGGGTTTCCACTGTTTTGGCACATCAGGGGCTCTCTAAATGGCATCCGATCTGAATTCCAGCCAATTTTGCGTTGAAAAACTCAAACGGCACTCCTTCCCTTCTGAGCTCTGCCATGCTCCGAAACATTGGTTTCCCCCACATATCAGGTATCAGCATACTGAGGACAAATTGCACAATAACTTTTGCAGTCCAATTTCTCCTGTTACCTTTTGGTAAAATAAAAAAAAATTGGGCCTCAAGTAATTTTTTTGTGAAAATGTTTTGTTCATTATTTTTTTTTTTTTTTTTTTTTTAAACATTCCAAAAATTCCTGTGAAGCACCTGAAGGGTTAATAAACTTCTTGAATGTGGTTTTGAGTACCTTGAGGGGTGCAGTTTTTAGAATGGTGTCACTTTTGGGTATTTTCTATGATATAGACCCCTCAAAGTGACTTCAAATGTGATGTGGTCCCTAAAAATAAAATGGTGATGTAAAAATGAGAAATCGCTGGTCAACTTTTAACCCTTATGGCTGTGTGCGCACACAGCGTTTTCTTAGCGGTATTTTTAGTGGATTTGCCAATAAAACCGCTAAAAATAACCTTCCCATTCATTTCTATGCATTTTGCACTTTTTGTGCATACTGATGCGTTTTTTACCGCGAAAAAAACGCTTCGCGGTAAAAAACGCAGCATGCTCATTAATTTTTCCGCATTTCTGGCTATTTCTATGCGTCTTGAAAACGCGCGGAAAAAAATGCATAAAAACCAGGAGTCAGGTTTTTCAGCAGAAATTTTCTGGTATGTGTGCACATAGCCTAAAACTTCCGAACAAAAAAAAATTTGGTTCCCAAATTGTGCTGATGTAAAGTAAACATGTGGGAAATGTTATTTATTAAGTTTATGTGCCATATCTCTGTGATTTAAGGGCATAAAAATTCAAAGGTGGAAAATTGCGAAATTTTCAATTTTTCGCCAAATTTCTGTTTTTTTCACAAATAAACGCAAGTTATACTTCAGTGAAATTTTACCACTGACATGAAGTACAATATGTCACGAGAAAACAATGTCAGAATCACCGGGATCCATGGAAGCATTCCAGAGTTATTACCTCATAAAGGGACAGTGGTCAGAATTGTAAAAATTGGCCCGGTCATTAACGTGCAAACCACCATTGAGGGTAAAGTAGTTAACAATCTTAATTAAACCATACTTACAACCTTGCCTAGTTCCACCGAAGCCCTTGTTCTCCTGTATTAGACCAAAAGTAATAAAATAACAATATTCCTCATCTCTCCGTCATTTTGTCCCATACCGTAATCCATGTCTGAGGGGGGGAGTTTTCAACGTGGACGGTGCCAAGATGCGACCGTCCAGGCTGAGAACCACTGGTGAATCAGCTGCTGGGAGCGCAGCATCAGCGACTAGTGGTGATGTCACTGAGGCTGCCTTCCCAGCCTGGCTGAATTGTTGGGACCTTTGTTAGATCCCCGTTAGCACCGTGAGAAAGTCGCACTGTGCAGAGGCGTGTTAACCGCAGTTGAAATTTACGCAGTGAAATGCTCCCGGTGATACCAATGGAGGAAGAGAGTTGGAGAAACCTGGGTTGGGAGTACTCTCTTCCTTCATTGGTATCTACTATGTTCCCTTCCGGAAATGTATTTGTTAGTCGTTATATGGCTCTTGCCCATTGTATCTGGTATTATTCTGCTATTCGGCTTCTCTTATAAGATTTTCTCCTTTGTATTGGTGCCACTTTTCGGCATTAATTTACACAGCCATATTTTGTGAATTGTTATGTATGCATATTAGTTTTTTGGAACGTTGCATCTACATGTCAGTTGTAGTTGGCACCTGGGGAAGTGGGGTTCTTGTTCCACCCTCTTCTTTTTTACTGTTTTATCTTATTGGTTTTGATACTTTTCAGTAACGACTTATTATGATTACTGGTTTTCTTGCTTCTACTGCTTTTTGGTTGTTTTTTTTTTTTTTGCTGTATTAAAGACACCACAACATCTGCAAGGAGTTTGTATGTTCTCCCCGTATTTGCATGGGTGTCCTCCGAGTACTTTGCTTTCCTCCCACATTCCAAAGACTTACTGATAGAGAATTTAGATAGTGAACCCCAATGGGGACAGCGATGTCCATAAGCACTGAAGAATTATTGGCACTATATAAGTGAGATAAATATAATTAACGTTAGCTAAACTTGTCTACATACAGTGACTTGTTAAAGTATTTGGCCCCCTAGAACTTTTCAACCTTTTCCCACATATCATGCTTCAAACATAAAGATACCAAACGTAAATTTTTAGTGTAGAATCAACAAGTGGGACACAATTGTCAAGTTGAACGAAATTTATTGGTTATTTTAAATTTTTGTGGAAATTCAAAAACTGAAAAGTGGGGCGTGCAATATTATTTGGCCCCTTTAACTTAATACTTTGTTGCGCCACCTTTTGCTGCGATTACAGCTGCAAGTCACTTGGGGTATGTCTATCAGTTTTGTACATCGAAAGACTGAAATTCTTGCCCATCCTTCCTTGGCAAACAGCTCGAGCTTAGTGAGGTTTGATGGAGATCATTTGTGAACAGCAGTTTTCCCTTCACCCATGACAGCACCACCTGAGAGAGGGATCCGCCCCACCAGGACAGGAACCTACTGAGACATAAGGGGCGGCACCTCTCCCCCGCTTCAGTTGGGTTCCTGTCCTGGAAGGAACCCCACTGTCGGCGGTGCCTGTCATGGGCGAAGAAAATGGACCCAGCCCCGTCCCGGCGCAGGAAGAACAGGTGTCTCACCTGCAGCGCCGGCCGTCGGGTGCTGGATGCGCAGTCCCCGGGCCCTCCGGGGTTCCGGGTTCGTGCGGGCGTCGGTGGGATCCCCGGGGTCTGCGGGAAGCCCCCACCGCGCCGCCCTCCCCTCGCGCACGCCGCATCTCGATCCCCATAGCAGGGCAGAGACGCTGGCTTCTTCTGGCCGCTGACGTCAGCGGCGCATTGCATGCTGGGTGCGCCGGCTGATGTCAGAGAAGGGCGACGGTTTAATGGCGCCGGGTGCGACGCCGGCCGGCGGACGCAGGGGGAGGGGAGAGACGCTCACCTGAGCGGAGGCGCGGTATTAAAGAGAGAAGGCGGCAGCAGACGGCGGTGCAACATGGAGTCAGAGCAGGAACGTTCAGCGTCCCTGCCTCCCTCTCAGCCCTCTGGCAGAAAGCATGGAAGCCATTCCAGCAGCAGTCGCCCCAGCTGCAGGTCGGGGGACTCATCAAGATCCAAAGAACGCAGGTCACGTGCCCCGACGCAGCCTCCGAGTCCGGTACCCTTGATTTCGGGTGGTGAGTGATCTTCGTGAATGTTAGCATTATGTTAATAGGGCTTCTGTTGTATGCTTGACCCTGTAGGAAAGGCCTAGAAAAGCGGGAAGCAAGAAGAACAATAGGGATTGTGCTATATGTAAATCTCCCCTAGCAAGAGATTGGCAAAAAGATCTCTGTGCTGCGTGCATTCAGCGGACTATGGCGGAGGAAGCGCCTAGTTTCGCAGCCAATCTGATATCTGCCCTAAGGTCAGAAATGGAAGGCTCAATTAAGTCCCTATTGAAAAAAGGGAAAAAAACCAGGAAGGATCCCCCTAGTTCCCCCTCGGATTCTGCGTCAAGGTCATCTCAGGCGGAAAATCAGACTCCTCAGACAGCGACATGGGGGGGTAAACCATGTTTTCCTGTAGAAGACACAGACGCCCTCCTAAAGGCAATTAGAGCTACAATGGGCCTACAGGAAGAAAAGGCGTCTAAAACCCTAGAGGATGTTATGTTTGGGGGGCTTCAGGAGAGGAAAAAACGAACCTTTCTAGTAAACGAGAAGATCCAGTCACTTATTGAGAAAGAGTGGAAAAAGCCCGAAAAATCAGGGGCCCTTCCATCCACTTCTAAGAGACGATATCCCTTCGAGCATAAGGATGCAGCAGTGTCCAGGTCCTCCAAAAGGTCGGCCCTGCCCCTGGAAGACGCAGGGGTTCTTAGAGACCCACTAGACAAGAAGGCGGACTCATATTTGAGGCACGCATGGGAGGCGACAGCAGGAGGACTATAGCCGGCGATAGCGGGCACTTGCACGGCACGCTCCCTCATGATCTGGCTGCAGCAGTTCGAAGAAAAGCTGGCTTCAAGGGTCCCAAGAGAGAAAATCTTATCGGAGATGTATCTCTTGCACGGGGCAGCAGCTTTTTTGGCCGATACCTCGGCGGACTCTATGCGGATGACAGCCAGGGCAGCGTCACTATCAAATTCTGCTAGACGCGCGTTATGGCTTAAGGGCTGTCCGGGTGACCTTCAGTCCAAGGCCAAATTATGCTCTCTCCCCTGCGACGGTCGATTCTTGTTCGGCAAGAACTTGGACGATATACTGGAGAAAGCAGGCGATAAGAAAAAAGGCTTCCCCAGATTCCCTATGGATCAGAGGAGACAGCCCTTTCGGAGGGGGAGATTCAATAGAGGGCGCCCTCCCGCTGACAGGAGAAGGTGGGAGGATAAAAGAAGAAAAGAATCGGGATTTATGTTTGGTGGAGGCACCTCCACCTCAAAAAAGTCGCCACAGTGACGCCAGTATTCCAGTGGGGGGGAGATTGGCACTCTTTTTCCAAACCTGGGAGAAGATCTCCTCCAACGCCTGGATCCTAGCCATCCTAACAGAAGGCCTGAAAATTCCCTTCATTCGTCAGCCAAAATCCGTGGTCGTCATCACACCCATCAGGAAGGTGACCGAAGAGCAGGTGGCCTTAGAAACAGAGATCCTGAGCCTGATAGACAAGCGGGTACTCTCCGAAGTACCACGCCTACAGGAAGGGAAGGGGTTTTATTCACCCCTTTTTCTGACAAAAAAAACCCGATCAAACATTCAGGACAATCATAAATCTCCAACGGCTCAATCTATGGATAAGGAACTCTACCTTCAAGATGGAATCAGTAACTACGGCGGTGAAGCTGCTACACCAAGATTGCTTCATGGCCGTAGTCGATTTAAAGGATGCGTATTATCACATCCCTATCCACCCAGATTACCAGAAATACTTGAGGGTAGCACTTTATATTCAAGGCACACTAAGGCACTTTCAGTTCAGGGCTCTTCCGTTTGGCATATCTATAGCCCCGAGAATTTTCACCAAGGTCATAGCGGAAGTGACTGCCTTTCTCTGGATTCACGACACGGTCATAATACCATACCTGGACGATTTTCTCATAGTAGGCAGCTCAGAGGACCACTGTACAGCGCAGTTGACCCGGGTGATCAACACCTTGCAGGAATTAGGGTGGATAGTCAATTTCAAAAAATCTAAATTGCAACCCCTAAAAAAACAGACCTTCCTAGGATTCGTACTAGACTCAGAAAAGCAAGAGTGTCTGCTCCCAGAGTCCAAAATAGAAAAGGTGCAGAATCTGGCCTTCACGGACCAAAACCAACCACGTATGACTTTAAGAAGAGCAATGTCCCTGCTAGGTACCCTAACATCCTGTATTCCGGCGGTCAGGTGGGCTCAGTTTCACACCCGGCAACTCCACTGGGAGATACTAACAGCACAAAGATCACTAAGAGGGCGTTTAGAAGGAAAGCTGGAGCTTTCCTTAAAAACCAGAGACACTCTCAATTGGTGGCTGGACAAGAGAAATCTGACCTTGGGAATACCGTGGGACAGACAGACGTCAGATATAATCTTAACAGATGCAAGCTCCTCGGGGTGGGGGGCACACCTAAGGGGCCTCATAGGTCTGGGTTCCTGGACGCGTCAAGAGAGGGAAGCATCCTCCAACCTGAGAGAACTGTGGGCAGTGAGCAAGGCCCTAAGTCACTTCATTCCGCTACTCCAGGGTCGAAATGTACGCATCATGTCAGACAACAAGGTAGTAGTGGCATACATCAACCACCAAGGAGGGACAAGATCACACTCCTTAAACCGTAATGGAAGCGGCAACAGACATTCTGAGCAGAGCAGAAGAACACCTACACTCCTTGACAGCCTTACATATAAAAGGGGCAGAAAACATAGAGGCAGACTTCTTGAGTTGCAATACCCTGAAGCAGAGGGAATGGGCGCTAAACCGGTCCATTTTTCAAAAAATAACTCCGCTTTGGGGGAAACCGGTGATAGACCTCTTTGCCAACAAACACAACAGGCAAACAGAAAGGTTCTGCTCTCTCAACCCGAGAGAAAATCCATGGGCAGTGGACTCGTTGCACATCCAGTGGAATTTCAGGCTGGCTTATGCGTTCCCCCCCAGTGGCTCTGATCCCAACAGTTGTCAGAAAAATCAGAAACGATCAGGCCAGGGTGATTCTAATAGCTCCATTTTGGCCAAAAAGGCCCTGGTTTGCTCTGCTACGAAGGATGTCCCTCTCCGATCCATGGGTTCTGCCAGAAATCCCGGACCTACTAGCTCAAGGTCCAATATTCCACGCTCGGGTCAAAGGATTCCATCTGACGGCGTGGAATTTGAAAGGTCGTTTTTAACGGATAGAGGGTTCTCCCCCGGGTTGGTGGCCACCCTGCTAAAGAGTAGGAAACCAGTGACGACTAACATCTACGGCAGAACATGGAATAAGTTCCTGCAGTTCTTAGGTAGGCCGTTAGGAAAAGATCCCCCGATTAATGCCATCCTGGAGTTCTTACAATCGGGGTTGCAGATGGGGTTAGCAGTGAACACACTTAAAGTTCTGGTGTCTGCACTAGGGGTGCTCTACAACTGCAAATTGGCATCAAATAGATGGGTAGCCAGATTTATTAAATCCTGCCATAGAGCTAGGCCTATCCCAATACCCCAGATAGCCCCCTGGGATTTAAACCTAGTGCTAGAGGCCCTTACAAAAGATCCGTATGAGCCATTACATCAGCTACCCCTAAAGTTTCTGACCCTAAAAACAATCCTGTTAGTGGCCCTCACGTCAGCCCGCAGGATAAGCAATTTACAGGCTCTCTCAGTAAATCCACCTTATACGCAAGTCTTTCAGAATAGGGTAGTGTTAAGAACAGACCCCGCTTATCTGCCCAAAATAGCATCAGATTTCCATCGGGGTCAGGAAATTGTCCTTCCATCTTTCTGCGAGAACCCAAAAAATCTGGGGGAGGAAAAGTTCCATAATCTGGATGTTAAGAGAGCTCTCGTAGAACACATATCTATGACTAGCCAGTGGAGGAAGTCCCAGTCCCTATTCGTAGCTTTTCAGGGAGCCAGGAAAGGCTATGGGGTTTCAAAAGGGACTATTGCTAGATGGATTAGGGAGGCCATTAGTGTAGCCTACACAGCTAGTGGTATCCCGATTCCTGACGGCATCAAGGCTCATTCCACCAGAGCCGTGGCGACCTCCTGGGCCGAAAAAGCAGGTATCGATCGAACAGATTTGTAAGGCTGCTACCTGGGCCTCACCTTCAACCTTCTTTAAGCACTATAGGTTGAATCTATCCTCCTCTGCTGACTTAACCTTTGGTAGAAGGGTGCTACAAGCGGTGGTCCCTCCCTAAGGGTTTCGAATCTCCAAAAATCTCTCAGGTGGTGCTGTCATGGGTGAAGGAAAAACCACCATGGTTACTTACCGGTAGCCGGTTTTTCCGGAACCCATGACAGCACCCGTATATTCCCCCCCCTTTTTCACCATATGGGTGTGCACAATTAGTAGGGTGTTTTTTGAGTGTTGTGGTGTTGGATTAAACATGTAACTAACCGGGAAGTCCTCTCAGTGCTCTGTAACGCAACTGAAGCGGGGGAGAGGTGCCGCCCCTTATGTCTCAGTAGGTTCCTCTCCTGGCGGGGCGGATCCCTCTCTCAGGTGGTGCTGTCATGGGTTCCGGAAAAAACGGCTACCCGTAAGTAACCATGGTGGTTTTCAGCTCTTTCCACAGATTCTCGATTGGATTCAGGTCTTGACTTTGACTTGGCCGTTCTAACACCTGGATATGTTTATTTGTGAACCATTCCATTGTAGATTTTGCTTTGTTTGGGATCATTGTCTTGTTGGAAGACTAATCTTCGTCCCAGTCTCAGGTCTTTTGCAGACTCCAACAGGTTTTCTTCAAGAATGGTCCTGTATTTGGCTCAATCCATCTTCCCATAATTTTTAACCATCTTCCCTGTCCCTGCTGAAAAAAAGCAGGCCCAAACCATGATGCTGCTACCACCATGTTTGACAGTGGGGATGGTGTGTTCAGGGTGATGAGCTGTGTTGCGTTTACGCCAAACATATCGTTTGGCATTGTTGTCAAAAAGTTTGATTTTGGTTTCATCTGACCAGAGCACCTTCTTCCACATGTTTGGTGTTATGAATGGATCACCGAGGAGGATGGCAAGAACAGGCTAAGCCACCAAAAAACCAGAGAGGTTGGTAACTAAGCAGATTGCAGACCCCTGATCCTATCCACACAACTAGCTGTAGCCATGGAGCGTAGCTACGATGCCCTAGATGCCTCGGCACAGCCGGAGAGCTAACTAAGCCTAAAGCAAGAAAGGTGAAATCTAAACTGCCCCAGAGCAGACCCCAAAAAGAATAGATAGCCCCCAAACATATTTTTGGTGAGACAAGATGAAACACAAACGCAGGCAGAAAAATAGACTGAGCAAATGATGGGGGCCCAAACTGACTAGACAGGATAGGAAAGACACTGTCTGCAATCACGCAAAAACCCTGAAAAATCCAACACGTCTCATGTACAAAAAAAACACTGAAGTCACATGACTTCGCCCCCACTATATCAGCACTCCGGTATGAACTGGAAGCAAAGCAAAAGAGACCAATATAACAGGGGACTGAACAAACTGACACAGGCTGTAACATATGGAGTGGTGGTCCAGCACAGCCCCCAGAGGAGCAAGCTGAACCTGCACAACCAGCAGAGAGAGACAAAACCAGATCAGATGCAAAGGATTAGCAAATGAACCACTTAGCTGAACAATGCAGGATCAGAGCAGGAGACATCCGACCTCAGAGTGGACAGGAAAGCAGTCACCAGCAGGGATTGAAGGAAGGCTGCAGCCTTAAATACTCCAATTAGTAACCCCAGATCTCCAATCGTCATCAACATCATCAGGTGGCAGACCTCTGTCAATCTGGCCAGCTCCACTACCTCCAGTAACCACTGGAGGGAGCAGGGGGAGCTTTGGCTCAGAAGTCTGAGCCAGGGAATTCACAACAGTTTGGTGTGTCTCCCAGGTGGCTTGTTGCTTTAAATAACACTTTTTATGGATATCTTTGAGAAATTGTTTTCTTCTTGCCACTCTTCCATAAAGGCCAGATTTGTGCAGTGTACGACTGATTGTTGTCCTATGGGCAGACTGTCCCACCTCAGCTGTAGATCCCTGCAGTTCATCCAGAGTGATCATGGGCCTCTTGGCTGCATCTCTGATCAGTCTTCTCCTTGTTTGAGATGAAAGTTTAGAGGGATGGCCGGGTCTTGGTAGATTTGCAGTGGTATGATACTCCTTCCATTTCAGTATGATTGCTTGCACAGTGCTCCTTGGGATGTTTAAAGTTTTGGAAATCATTTTGTATCCAATTCCGGCTTTAAACTTCTCCACAACAGTATCACAGACCTGCCTGTTGTGTTCCTTGGTCTTGATCATGCTCTCTATGCTTCAAACAGAACCCTGAGACTATCAGAGAGCATGTGCATTTATACGGAGACTTGATTACACACAGGTGGAGTATATTTATCATCATTAGTCATTTAGGACAACATTGGATCATTCAGAGATCCACAATGAACTTCTGTAGTGAGTTTGCTGCACTGAAAGTAAAGGGGACGAATAATATTGCTCGCCCCACTTTTCAGTTTTTGAATTTACACAAAAATTTAAAATAAGCAATAAATTTCGTTCAACTTCACAATTGTGTCCAGGGAGCCGAATACTTTCGCAAGATGGGTTTGTATGACATTTTGACTGATCTGTGTGAGGACCCTTGATAGATGAGGAGTTGAGGATCCAGCATTTCCGATTTTTGAGTATAGATACTTTTGTTATTGAAAAATTGAGTTGCTGTCAAAGATGTCTAGCAGTGGTTCTCGCGTAGACAACACCATAGCACTTGTGTATATGGGAGACTTGGGAGAGATGGCTTTTGATCCCTATTAAGTGTATGATGTTATAACAGTCCTCCTCCTGCAATCTAGGGTGAGCAGGTCAGGTCTTGGGCTGTCTGCGTCAGCCGGGGACCCCAAGAGGAAGACAGAAGTGGTTTATCTCCACGATAGTCTATTCCTATGCCAATTACACATGGCGCTGTGATTGTTGGGTGTCAGTCCAGGATAGCATAGCTGTGGAGTCCTAGCAGACCTAGATCAGCTCTGCCAGTGACTTGTGCCTTTATCAACATATGTTTTTCTTAGAATTTAGGCTCCTATGGATGCCCCAGTTAAAGTGAACAACTGAACAAAACAATTGCAATATCTCCATTTTATGGTCTCTTGTGGGACATATTTTGTGAAATGTCATTTTTTTTATTGCACTTTTTTATGTCATAACTTGTTAAATGTAAAATCTTCCCCAAGAAATGCAAAAAAGGTCACTATTTAGTAAAAAAGTTAAAATATTGTACAAATATTATATAAAACAAAGAATTACATATTATGTGTCCATACAACCAGAACCTGAATAATTAATTCAGCAGTTTTTAAGTGTGAAATATGAATAGTATATACAAAATGCAATATTAAAAAGCCATTTTTCATCTTGAGTCTCATATAAAAAAATTATTGAAATTTGTTATTTTTAATATTTTGCGTAACTTATACGTTCACTACCAATGGTGAGATAGGTAATTGCTGTGGCTGGAGAATGGCCTAGAGCTCATTTACTGTGTGTCAAGAAGTGGACGGGGGAGAGGATCGGAGAGGTTTTGTTTGTTTTTTTTCAGTTTTGAGCCTAAAAAAAAATTCAAATGTTTGGTTGGACAACCACTTTATAGTTTATTCACTCCTTGTTATTTTTGAAGCAATATTAAGACAAGTTACTGCAAAACTGCAATCTTCCTGTACAACTCTGGCAGCTGATGCTCCTAGGTCCACAGACTTCATCAATGAGGTGCTGGATTAAATATGTAGACGCTGATTGCACCCACATATACGGTAAACACTTTTTTCATGTTTTACACTTTTTTTTTTTTTTATTGATTTTGATGAATTGGCTTCAAAAGCAAAGTAAAGCGCAATCTTGAGTCACTCTGTCATGTCTTTGATATGTTGTGATGGGAATTTCTTCACATTATCCACAGAAAATTTCGCAGTTTATGCTTTAACGTCTGACAGCGTTCATTTCTAGCTTTTATAATTCATCAAATTATAAAGGTCTATGGAAAAAAAATATTATGAAAAAAAGAAATCTGACACTCTAATAGAAAGGAGTGTCCATTATTCATAACTGTATTCTTTCAACCAACTTTCCACTTGGGTTTGTCATGCTACAAATATGACCTAGTGACCTCTATTATAAATGATCTTTCAATCTCTGTTAAAAGTTTTCTAAGGGAATGTTACCATGTATTAAATCCATCATTTAAGGCCTTATGTGGGATCTGGATATATGTATAATATATGTATTTTTTTTTTTTTTTAATGATCCTAAGTTTGTAACTACCTGCCTATACTGCCATGCAATGACCTCTCCCAGTCCTACAGGCGGCCAGAGTATTTCTTCCTCTTCCGCTTTGTTCTGTCTTCCTGTCTGCTATATTGCGTTATACTGAGCTCCCTGTTAATCAGGTTAAGTGCTTGCTCACACTGGTGTATGACACGGCCGAGTGCTATCTTATTTTTTATTGGATGACACTCAGTTCAATGTTATATACTGTGGGGCTGTGCAGATCTGCGATTATTTTCTCACGACGATTTGGCATCAGAAAACTATCACAGCATGCTGCGAGTGGCTGAGATTCGGATCACTTGTACCCATACAAGTCTATGTGTGCATGTGAAGCACTGACTGCACTCGGATGTCATCCCAGTGCAGTTTGACATCCTTGGACAGAGCCAGTGGAGAATATAGAGAAAATAAGTTCTGTCTTGTCTGCACCTGTGCTGCCATTCTTCTCTGCACCTGTGCTGCCATTCTTCTCTGCACCTGTGCTGCCATTCTTCTCTGCACCTGTGCTGCCATTTTTCTCTGCACCTGTGCTGCCATTTTTCTCTGCACCTGTGCTGCCATTTTTCTCTGCACCTGTGCTGCCATTTTTCTCTGCACCTGTGCTGCCATTCTTCTCTGCACCTGTGCTGCCATTCTTCTCTGCACCTGTGCTGCCATTCTTCTCTGCACCTGTGCTGCCATTCTTCTCTGCACCTGTGCTGCCATTCTTCTCTGCACCTGTGCTGCCATTCTTCTCTGCACCTGTGCTGCCATTCTTCTCTGCACCTGTGCTGCCATTCTTCTCTGCACCTGTGCTGCCATTCTTCTCTGCACCTGTGCTGCCATTCTTCACTGCACCTGTGCTGCCATTCTTCACTGCACCTGTGCTGCCATTCTTCACTGCACCTGTGCTGCCATTCTTCTCTGCACCTGTGCTGCCATTCTTCACTGCACCTGTGCTGCCATTCTTCTCTGCACCTGTGCTGCCATTCTTCTCTGCACCTGTGCTGCCATTCTTCTCTGCACCTGTGCTGCCATTCTTCTCTGCACCTGTGCTGCCATTCTTCTCTGCACCTGTGCTGCCATTCTTCTCTGCACCTGTGCTGCCATTCTTCTCTGCACCTGTGCTGCCATTCTTCTCTGCACCTGTGCTGCCATTCTTCTCTGCACCTGTGCTGCCATTCTTCTCTGCACCTGTGCTGCCATTCTTCTCTGCACCTGTGCTGCCATTCTTCTCTGCACCTGTGCTGCCATTCTTCTCTGCACCTGTGCTGCCATTCTTCTCTGCACCTGTGCTGCCATTCTTCTCTGCACCTGTGCTGCCATTCTTCTCTGCACCTGTGCTGCCATTCTTCTCTGCACCTGTGCTGCCATTCTTCTCTGCACCTGTGCTGCCATTCTTCTCTGCACCTGTGCTGCCATTTTTTTCCGCACCTGTGCTGCCATTCTTCTCTGCACCTTTGCTGTGATCCTCTCATTCAAGAGAATTGGATCACACTCAGATGACTCTAGGATCAATTTGACAGAGTTCATTCCAAGTGTCATTCGCATAATCCGCCAGATTCTCTCGCAAGAGAGAATTGACAACAGTGTGAGCGTACTGTAACGTTGGCATTGACATCCTGTTGATATAGCAGAGCTGAAGCGAAGGAACCGCTCTGTCAACGCAACATCACATGAATCTCCGGCAGGAGCAGTCCGTGAACTCTGATCCGGGAGAGATAATCACACTGCAGAACTGCAGGCAGTTAACCAACTATTAAGTGCTTAGACCCATAGAAAAAAAAATACTTTGAGCATGTTGAACTGTCACTGAAACTGTGACTGCAGAGTTGAATTGATTTTCAGAGATATTTGCTTGTAAACATAAGGTTATCATTTATGATAAATCATCTGTGTGTTAGAATAGTTTTCTGTTTTAGGGCGGGTGGGGGGGAGTATTTCTTCTCCTGTGACATTTGCCAATCATAGGCAGGAGCTCTTGTAATCATACATTGCTGCAATGGCATCAGACGTTCTGTCAGTTAGTGTTTGTTTTTTTTCCCCATGCCTGCTTATGATTGGTCAACCATGCAAGTATAAGGAGAAAGGAGGAAGACCGGGCGGTGGGTGCCTGCATCATGCCAGGTCCGGAACTGCTGAGGCTGCATCGATGTTGCCCTGGGGAAAGTATAGGGAACCGGACAGGCCCCATGACCTGGTGAGAGGGGGCACGGCCATGCTGGGCCATGAGGCGAAGGAACAATTAGTTTCCCGCCGTCGGGGAGAGTGCAGGAGGGTGTGTATCGTGCTCCGCATCCAGAGCAGCAGCGCCGCCGAGACAGAGGGACTGTGATGGTGTACAGCGCTGTGCGCCCGGATAAAGGCAGGGCAGCCATCTTGCGGTGAAGTGTAGGCCGGCTACAGGACACTGAGGTGCAGTCCCCTCTGCTGGCCAGCGCGCATCAGCCCACACTTGGTACAGGGACTCCTGCAGCTTTCTTTACTTTGGCTGCACAGGCTTATGGACTAGGGGCTCAGCGGGCAAAAACGGAGACCGCCCATTGCCGCCAGAAGTTGGACCGTATATTGTGGACTTCATCTGAGGACTCTACGCCAGCTGTTGTTGGTACATCAACCCCCATCGGACTGTATATGGATGAGGACTAGCGGAAACCACAACAAGTGCTGTTTAAACCTCAGACTGTCGCATTAACCCTTGTTCTTCCCGTAATTCTTGTTTACTGTTTATCAACTCCCTGCGAGATTTGCATCTTTACTTTTAAATTACACAATATTGTTATACCACATTGCTCTTCAATCCCTGCGTACTGCATTTCCGCACCTGCTTACTTTGGAGAGGCACACATCCCCAGAGAAGAATCTCTGATAACACCACTTTGGGTTTATCATAAATTTTAACCTAAACTTTACAAGCCAATATCTCCACAATGTAGACAATAAAAATTAAAGTGTTTTATTCGGCTCTGCTGCCGTTATTCCATAATGTGACACATTAAACATGCTCAAACTGGTGAAAGGTCCTCTTCTTTTTCTTTTTTTGTTTTAATCAGATCATTTTTTGTTGTAAAAGATATCAAAATGCATTCACATTTTTATTTTATTTTTAGAAACAATCAAAACTATAGAGGTGTGTAGTTGGTGACTTTACCAATTCCCAGCATATTCTTGCCTCTATCCCACACTTTATACATCCGGGTTAGCGTGGGACAATTTGGGACATTCTCCTGGGGGTGGGGGGACCCATGTCTAATACTGACATTGGCAATTTCCATTAAGCTCCTTCTCCAAGTACTTGACCTGATATCCCACAGTGCTCGGTTGTTCCCCAACTGTGAGGCCAAGAAGTAGATCCAGGCATTCAGATAAGCCAGTCCACCCTTATTTTTTCCTCTCTGCAGGGTCTCTAGTTTTATTCTGACTTGTTTCTTTTTCCATTATCTGAACAAGCTATGTATTGTATAAAAGAAGGTCATGGGGATCCATACTGGGGTATTATGTAGGAAATATAAAGGTTGAGGCACGAGAATCCTTTTTATTAAATCGCCTGTCCTGATTACTGACATTGGAAGTCGACACCAAGTGCCTATTTTTGTTCTGAATTTTAGTAATATGGGAACCAGGTTAGGAGAATAATCTTCCTGGGGCCTTGCAGTAACCACTACCCGAAGATATTTAATAGTATTTGCTACTTGTATCCAAGTATTCTCCAGGGATAAACCGGTGATGAAAGGTCCTCTTTTAAAGGTGATATTCAGGACTTTTAAAAAATATATACCATATATATTTGCTATATACCTGCCTGTTGTGCCCGGCACCGTTCTCCACCGGCGTAGCGTAATCTAGTGATGAGCGAGTATACTCGTTGCTTGGGTTTTTCCGAGCATGATCGGGTGGTCTCTGAGTATTTTGGCGTGCTCGGAGATTTAGATTTCATTGTCTCATCTGCATGATTTACGACTGCTAGACAGCTTTAATACATGTGTGGAATGCTTGCTTGTTAGGGAATTCCCACATATATTCAGCCTGTCTACAAGTCACAAATCATGCAGCTGAGGCTATGAAATCTAAATCACAGAGCACGGCACGCCAAAATACTCGGAGACCACCCGAGCAAAGAGTACACTTGCTCATCACGTAATGTCAACAGAGCGACAGTTTCTCTTCCTGTTCACAAGGTGGGACAACCGGATTGACAGCTGTATCTCTGCTGCCTAACTGTAGAGAAGTCGACTGTCAATCAGCATGACACCAGTAGTCCCGCCGCCATGTCAACAGGACGAGAAACTGCTGCTCTGCTGACATGGAGCAGCTCAATCTCTGGCAGGAGCGGTCAGTGACCAGTGTTGGATATAACAGGCAGGTAGCTGCCTCTGTTAGTAAAAATATGCCTTTAAAGAGAAAAATAAATCCTGGATATACCCTTTAAGCACCTAGGTATTTTTCATGCTAATTTTCCAAGAGCCATAACCTTTTTTTCCCCCCTCTTTCCATCGACATTGGCCTTTTTTTGGGGCAAGATGAATTGCAGTTTTGAATAACACCATTTTCTTTACCGCATAATGTGATCTTGTAAGGTATTTGTGATTTGTCTCCGGTATTTTCTGAATTTACAAATACTTTTTCTTCTTTATGATATATTTATATAAATAGCGTTGTAAAATTGAGAATTGATGGAAAGTGCGGTCAAACACAATTTTTTATTTTTAGATTTCTCTCTCCTTCGTTCAGTTTTTTGTTAATAAAAATAAATAAACCTGCCTAAAACTTTTGCACAGTACTGAGTGTGAATATGTGTGTATATATAATTCGATTGTGTGCCCTTCACTATTTGTCTCCATCGTTTTCAGTGTTTGACTACAGCTACAGAGACTACATTTTGTCATGGTATGGAGATCTCAGCAAAGACGATGGTCAGCTCTACCACCTGCTCTCCGAAGACTTCTGGGAGCTGTCCAGACAACTGCGCTGTCGGCTCGCCCATATTGATATTGTGAAGGTGGTCTGCAATGACGTGGTGAAGAATCTACTCACTCACTTCTGTGACCTCAAGGCTGCAAACACCAGGTAACAAGCTGGAGTAAGCATCTGTAATGTATTCTGTGTAAAGTGATTATCGGCCCCTGCACAAAATAATGAGAGTGAGGAGACGCTCGCTCTGGTTTAACTCTTCCAAGTCTGGATAATGACATTAGGAATGGAAACTATAGCTGGGTCTTGTCAACGTTGTGTTTGATGAAGGTCATCAGTACATTAACTTGGGCGAATCTGTGTGCTGTAATGTGTACAGCTTAGGCGACTTTCACATTAGCGTTTTTTAGCGCTGCGCTTCGTGCGCAATAGAAACGTATGCAAAAAACGCATCATGCGTTTTGCATGCGTTTGCTTTTTTTGGCACATGCATTTTAACCAGTTTCTAGCCATGTTAACTCTTAAAACGCATGCGATTTCAAACAAACATGCGCACGCCTGTGTTCCCATAGACTGTAATGTGTTATTTTGTCGCATTCTGTGTGCACCCGTGCACATGTGTTTTTTTTACACAGGTTGGACAGACCAAAAATGAAACGGGTTGCATCCGGCTCACCTAGGCGCACACTACAAAAACGCATGCCCACGAAAACGCATACGAACGTGTGCAAACGTTATACCATGCGTCCGCCATGTTAAACATAAGGGCGCACGATGCGCTGCGCTAAAAAACGCTAATGTGAAACCAGCCTTAGTTTGCAATTCTTTAATGACATTCTGTAGAGTTAGAGGTTGTCTTGGAGTTTTATATTGAAGGCTTATAGGATATCAATATATGATCGTGGGGGTGCTACATCAGGCAACAACGATGATCAGCTGTGGCCGGAGGTGCTGAGTTGTGAATAAATGGTGGATGTGGAGTACCTGACCGCTGCCACTATACCGCTTACTTAGCTGTGCAGCTACGCAATTCGGCACATCCAGCTGCTGCCAGCAATGGGAACAGTGTGTTGCCAAGACATTGATGACCTATCCTACAGTCCGTTTTATGTATTTCTATCTTCTTGCAAGTGCAGGAATGATCATGTAGTTCTGATTGGCTTTAAAGAATGATGCGATTGTGGCCCCTTCTCTGTCCGTGGATTGTGGCCCCCTTCTCTGTCTGCGGATTGTGGCCCTTTCTCTGTCTGCGGATTGTGGCCCCCTTCTCTGTCTGTGGATTGTGGCCCCCTTCTCTGTCTGCGGATTGTGGCCCCCTTCTCTGTCTGCGGATTGTGGCCCCCTTCTCTGTCTGCCGATTGTGGCCCCCTTCTCTGTCTGCCGATTGTGGCCCCCTTCTCTGTCTGCCGATTGTGGCCCCCTTCTCTGTCTGCCGATTGTGGCCCCTTTCTCTGTCTGCCGATTGTGGCCCCTTTCTCTGTCTGCCGATTGTGGCCCCCTTCTCTGTCTGCCGATTGTGGCCCCCTTCTCTGTCTGCCGATTGTGGCCCCCTTCTCTGTCTGCCGATTGTGGCCCCCTTCTCGGTCTGCCGATTGTGGCCCCCTTCTCGGTCTGCCGATTGTGGCCCCCTTCTCGGTCTGCCGATTGTGGCCCCCTTCTCGGTCTGCCGATTGTGGCCCCCTTCTCGGTCTGCCGATTGTGGCCCCCTTCTCTGCATTACTGGCGAAGTGCTGCTTTCTTGGTGTCCCTTTGCTTAGTAGATGTGCTTCCCTGACCTTTGCAGTCATACAGCCGGTGTTCTCCTCGGACAGCTGAGCAGACCATGGGCTGGTATCTTACTTTCACCTACTGTTTGGGGTCTCTGATGTGTTTAGTCTCATTAGTGCCAACGACGTGAATACTAATTAGTGCTATTTAATTATTTATTGCCACCAAATAAATGCAGGTATAGTGTGCGTCTCATATCCCGCTCTATACAACATCCTGGTCCATTACTTGGTCTACAGCCAAGTCGTCATTCGCTTCTTCCTTCCATTGTGAAGGTCATTATTGATTGTGTTTCTCACAAACTCTTTTAGACTGGACAGATGGCTGCTTTCACTTGGTTATTGATTCGAGTTTCTCGTTAACTGGAGCTGTTATTTATGACGTTACGGCTCGAGGCTAGAGTATTTCTTAAGTATCTTTGTGTAACAGTTAAGAATATTACAACAATTTACTCTGATCGGCTGCTAAAAAAGACAAACTTTGTCCAACTTTTTAGTAAACAGAATCTTATGACCCAAAACCAACACACAAAAGGGAAAACTCTGCAGGAAAAGTGTGCTGTGAAATGCTGGCGCTTATGGGGCCAGTGTGATCGTCTTATCTCTAATATAGGAATTTTTCTTTAGTTAAAGGGTACGTGTCATCAGAGAAAATGACTTATTTAAAGGCATAGTCCAGGATTATATTATTTTTCTCTTACTATGGGCCTAAGAACTAACAGGCAGGTAGTTGCTAACGAACTGTCTGTTATTCCTGGCACCGATCCCTGCAGAGCAGTTAGAGACCGATTTGGGCAGCAATGCGGCAGCTTGTGTTGTCGTCACATCGGCAGAGCAGCGACCTGTCCTCCGCTCTGCTCTGTTAACTGAGACATGACTGCTGACTGAGAGCCGCCGGCTCCCTGCAACCTAAAGGGCCTGTTAAACATAGCAATATCGCTAAAGCGTCTATATGTGACACTTACCTCCGACCCGGCTCCCCCGCTGGATTTCGCTGCTCTCGCGAGATCGGTCTGGTCCATTTCTCGTCGTCGGCTTCCTGCTGGCGCCGACGAGCGACTCCATGGACGCGGGAGGAAGACTGTCATCATCGCTGCGTCTGACAGGTAAGTATCGACCGCCGACCGCTGCTATGTCGCTGGGGAGATCTGCCTGTTTGGCAGCTCACTAGCGACCATTTAGCGATGCACCAGCGATCCTGACCGGGTCATATTGTGGTTGGGATCTCTGGTGCATCACTAAATGTAACGGGACCTTAACTGCGGGGAGACAACTGTCTAATCAGCATGATATTGGCTTTCACACCTCATCGTCAGAGCAGCCTGGAAGAAGAGCTGCTCTGCTCTGTTTACACGGAGCTGCTGGATCATCAGCAGAGCGCGGTCTGTGACCATTCTGAGCCGGTGCCGGGTAGATTCTATAATATATAACAGTACTGGACAACCCCTTAAACTCAAGTTTTATATTAAATGTCTGTTTATAATGTATTGTTTTCTTTCTATATAAATATTTTTTTTTTTTAAATCCTGCCGTGTTCACACAGGGCACTAAGCCTTATATATTAGCCCCACACACCCTGTTATGGAGAGATCACTTTTCAGTAGTCATCTCATTATTATCACAATCAGGATAACAATGACAGATAAGGTCTAACACCAGACAGTTCACGGCTGCTGATGTCACAGCTCCCCCCTCCCTGTACAGTGATGTATAGATCATGGAGCATTTCTAGAAAAGAACTTAATGAGTCTGTTCCTGTCTATTGCACCTGGCTGCTGTAAAGTACAAATCCCAATACTTTTTAACAGAAACTCAGACATGATGGCTGTCCCCGTTGTCATGTACAAGAAATAGAATAATACAAAAATAATAAAAATTTAAAGTCTGATTTTTGTCATACTGACATGCTAGCATAATGCAATGGCAAGACATTACATTGTACAATAAAGGCTGGTTTTCCAGTAAGGTGTCTTTTTTTAATTTATTTTTTTAAAGTAAATTTTACTTCTAAATGTGTATTTTTATTATATTCATCCCACTTGATCTGGTGTCTGTTATGATCTGGCATCCATGTTCATGTCGATAGTGGCCTCTTTTGTAACTTGCATTATAGACCTAAGCGTTATTTTATTCCATAGGCTTACTGTGTATAAAAATATAAAGTCATCTTTACTTGCTCCCTGCCTCTCCAGCGCCGACGTTCCAGTGCTTCCCTCATCCTTTATTGATATGACTGCAGTCGTGATGTCGGAACTACTTCATGTGACCGCTGCAGCCAATCACTGGGCTCAACAGTGATGTGATCGAACACTGCTCAAGACCGCTGCTCCCAGTGATTGGCTGCTTTGCTCACGAGATGTCATATAGATGTCACCGCTACAGAAATATCAGCACAGATTGGGGACTAGCAGAGAGCCAGCTGATGAGCGGCAGGGGGTAAGTACAGCCGATTTTGCAATTAATACATACTAGAATCACATGGAATAAAAGATTAAAGACCGCCGGCACTTTAATTATCGAAGCGTGTTATCGTACCTTCACGCATTAATTGACATTTTCTGGGACATTTGAAGCTTCGTCCCCATTTCATCTTCAGAACTGTTCATCTTTCTTTTAGTGAATGTTTGCACAAGTTCTGATGTCTTTTTGGGACATTCGCACATAAAATGAGCGTTCAGTGGTTTGTAGTAACTTGGTAATGTGTCTGTTTCATTTAACTTCAGTTTCTTTGCTTTCCTTTTTGTTTTGTTCCTTTTTCTTCCAGACAGGATGAGCAGCCAAGACCTTTTGCTCTTCATCCCTGCTTAAAAACCAGCGAGGAGGAGCTCCAGTTCCTGCAGACGTGTGCCCAGGTGCTGGTTCTGTGTCTGATGCCCACCCGGGATGCCCAGTCTCGCAGTTTGCGCATTGTTCTTTCTGAGATACTTGCCACCAAAGGTGCGTACAAGGATCAGATCCCTGCCATTGTTTGATCAGTCTCACACCTTGTGTAACTACCATAATAGCACATTTCTATTTGCTAGATTGCCTAAAATGACATTTCTATTAGTTACGGTACGTTGAAATGAGATGTCACAGCTTGATATTCTCTTGTTTTGTTTTTTTATGATTACTTTATTAAATATGGTTTCTTGATTTTATGCCTTCACATACAAAGTAAGCCAGTCTGTTGACAGAGAATTTGTTTTAATATTTTTTTTCTTAATTATTTGTGATGTGTAGTTCATTACAGTGAACGCATGCATTTTCTATATTGTTAGCAATATAGGAAGGAACGTTTCTGCTTCTCGGCCACTCTTGCTTTATTTTACCATGAAAATAGCAAGTGCATCTAATTAAATATCATGGTTTTGTCAGAACGGCTTCTTTTCAGACCACAACAAGCTCTTTGTAGTCTGATGCTGCAGTTTTGTTTTCCTTTTTCTTTCACTTTCTTGCTTACGAAACCAAATGTAAGTTAGAAAGAAATGGCATCTAATAATGTGCACTTACATTTTCTTAAAGGGAATCTGTCCCCAAGTTTTTGCTACCTCCGCTGAGAGCAGCATGATGTAGAGACCGAGACCCTGAATCTAACGATGTATCAGTTAGATTACTGGGTGTAGCAGTTGTGACACAATCGGAGTGCTTGGATATAGAATGCAGCAGAGCTAAGCAAGCTAAGCCTGCCCACTATCTCTGTATGTATATAGTCTATTGACAGTGAGCAACTTATCACCGGTGGAGGCGCACTATTACTTGCGTACCAGCTGGGCACAGAAATAACATCCTGGTGATAAAATCTTCATTGTAAGTAAACAGCAGCACCCAGGCTGAAAAGTGACACATCATTGAATTCAGGGTTTTAACCCCTACTTCATGCTGTCCTCAGATTATATACCAAAAACCTGCTGACAAATTCCCTTTGGGTTTACACAGGCGCTGCAGACACAAAATGTCATCTTTATATTTTAATTTAAAAGTTGCTTTACAATTTGCAGGCATCATGACAATAAAATTGTGGTTATGCCTCATTCACACGTTCGTTTAGCACAAACGTATTTTATCCGTTTTTCAGTCAAGGATTTGACACCTACCCATCATAATCTGTAGTGCTATTCACATGTCTGGTTTTTTTTCCAAGGACCGTGTGTCTGTGCAAGACACACACAGACATGTCATATTTTTTTTTCCCGGCAGCAAAGATGAAAAGGACTAATACAAGTCTGTGAAAAACACATACATCCGTGTGCTGTCACAGTTTAACCCCTTCAAGCCGCAGCCCATTTTCGTTTTTGCTTTTCTGTTTTTCACTGCCCTTCTTCCCAGAGCCATAACGTTTTTCTTTTTTGGTCAATATGCCCGTGTGATGGCTTGCATTTTGTAGAACAAGTTGTACTTTTGAACGACACCATTGGTTTTACTATGTCATGTACTCAAAAATGGGGGGAAAAAATTCCAAGTGCGGTAAAATTGCAAAAAAAGTGCAATCCCACAACAGTTTCTTGGATTTTTTTTTTTTTTTTTTAGCGTGTTCACTAAAGGCTGAAACTGACCAGCCTTTATGATTCTCCAGGTCATTGAGTTTATAGACACCAAATATGTCTAGGTTCTTTTTTTATTTAAGTGGTAAAAAAAAAATTCCAAAAAAAATTAGATTTTTTTTTTTTTTTTTTTTAATTGTGTTATTTTGAAACGGGGTGATTTAAACTTTATTTTTAAAAACTTTTTTTTTTTTTTTACTTTTGGCATGCTTCAATAGTCTCCATGGGAGACTAGAAGCTGCCATATAACCCGATCGGCTCTGCTACATAGAGGCGATGAACAGAACGCCTCCATGTAGCAGAATACCTCACTTGCTATGAGTGCCGACCACCGGGCGGCGCTTATAGCAATCCGGCATTGACAACCATAGAAGTCTGCAGGAGACCTCTGTTTGTCATGCCAACCCATCGGTGACCTGCGAACACGTGACGGGGGTCACCAATGGACAGATTTCTGGCCCGATGGCTGGAAGCGCATGTTAAATGCCCCTGTCAGTTTGACAGCAGCATTTAATGTGTTAATAGCGGCGGGTGGATCACGGTTCCATCTGCGGCTGTGCCGGGCACATGTTAGCTGTACAAAACAACTTACATGTCCTGGGAAAGATGTGGGCTCATCGCCAGAATCCACATTAAAGGGGGAGACACGACGTGTGCTGTACTAGTACGGCGCATGTCGCAAAGGGATTAACATTGCAAAGTAATTAATCCATGTGTGAAAAACACTGCTGACACACTGATGGTAAAAATGGACACACAGATGACACACTGATACAAAACACTCATTAAACACAGACGTGTTAAATGTGGAGGTGTGATTAAGGGCCCCGTTACATTTAGCGATGCACCAGTGATCCCGACCACGATTAGACCTGGTCAGGATCGCTGGTGCATCGCTAAATGGTCGCTAGTGAGCTGCCACACAGGCAGATCTCACCAGCGACGCAGCAGCGGTCGTTACTTACCTGTCAGACGCGGCGATGATGACGTCCTCCGCCCGCGTCCACATGTCGCTTGTCGGCGCCAGCAGGAAGCCGCCGACGAGAAATGGACCAGGCCGATCTTGCGCGATCAACGATAACCAGCGGGGGAGCCGGTCGGAGGTAAGTGTCACATGTAGAGATATCGCTAGCAATATTGCTGCTGCGTCACAAAATCGGTGACGCTTTAGCGGTATTGCTAGTGATATCGCTATGTGTAAAGCCCCCTTAAGACCTTTAAGGGAGTCTGTCAGCACAAAATGACTGTTCAAACTAAACACAGGCGCAAAGGGTGCGCTCCAGCACTTTTGCTTGGTTTGATCAGTTTTTGGTGCTAACCAACTCCCTTTTAATTGGAAATTGCATTGTTTTTAGGGACACATTAACAATATTTATTATTATTATTATTATTATTATTTATTATAATATGTTTAATAACACTGTCCAAGTCAGGTTGTGTAGCGGAGACGACATGATTAACTAATCTTATGTCCTTTTTAAATGCTGAACATGAAAATCATATTGAAAATGTGATGTTCATTCTTGTTTGGAAGTTATAGAATGAAAAAAGGAAAGAATGCTCAGTTTAATGAATTACTTTTATTAGAAATTCGACTGTTATATTCCACGTCTGGAGCATTTCTTCTGGTCATCTATCTGTATACATTGCAGGGCACTTTTTACATTTGTGATATCACTATAAAACTGAAACCGCTCCCCATGTTCGTTGCTAAGTGCACCACAATTAATGGGCTAGACATCTCTATGTCTAAATGTGAGTAGAGGATATGCGGAGTCAGGGACATTCTGCAGCCATTTTCTCATATGCCTTTAAAAATTAATCCATACGCTGACGGAAGCTTTAATCTCTGACGTTTCCTAACAAACTATTTGACACGATTCTGAATCCTTCCATCTTTCCATTTTGCTGTCTTTCACACGACTCTCACCTTTTTCGTCCTTTTTGAAGTTGCCTGATCTGGGATCCAATATTTACTCCTTGCTTTTGTCTGTGGAGATCCTTGGAAATGGTGACACAAATGGGTAAACGTATCAGAGTTGGTATCGAGTACCTTTGCGGCCAGTTTTGTGAGTTTGCGTTGAATAGGGATGGAAGGATGACTTAACCCAGAGTAACACTCATCGGCTCATACACTGCATCCTTCTGCCCTAGTGTAAATGATGATCAATGAGGTCAGTCCTTCTTGTGATTATTTAATCCGTTAAGATTGTCCCATTCACAGAAATAACAGAATTTTATGTAGTTCACTAAAATAGTGATAACTTTAAAATCACAACACATACATACAAGTCTGTGCAGGTTTTCAATGACTGTATAGATTCCTTTAGTTTGTGTTACATATGCCAGTGGAACTGAAGGCCACATATTGCGGTTGTCAAAAAGCACTTCCTTCATCTGAACTTTTGAAGACTCTCTATAATGAACGCCAAGTTCATAGGAGGGCTTCTTTAAATTTAATCTGGTAACAGCACGATGTTGGAGCTGAGAGCCTGGTTCCAGAGAAGTCTCTTAGTGGGCTGTGCTGTTTTTTTTCTTATCCAATAAAATTTAGTGTTTTGCCAGCAGGACAAACCTCCTCCTGACTTGTGACGTTCTAGCGATATTGCTAGCGACATCGCTGTGTCTGATACTTACCTACGACACGCTCCCCCGCTGGTTATCGCTGATCGCGCGAGAACGTTCAGGACCGCTTCTCGTCGTCAGCTTCCTGCGGCGCTTCCTGTGGAGAGACTAGCGTGGAGCCGGGCGGGAGGACGCAGGATCGCCTAGTGTGACAGGTAAGTAGCGACCCCCGTCACCAGTGATGTCGCTGGTGAGATCTGCCTGTGTGGCAGCTCACTAGCGACCACTTAGCGATGTACCAGCGATCCTGACCGCGTCATATCGCTGGTCGGGATCGCTGGTACATCGCTAAGTGTGACAGTACCTTAACCCCACTCCCCCCACTGGTTAGCAGGTTTTGTCAATATACAGTGTACACAGATTTGCTGTTCTACTGGGCTGAGCGTGTCCTAGTCATGTGTCCATATGGGCTGCAAACTGAATATTCAGTGGTCACATGACTTGCATGTCAACTGACGAGCTGTATCACACATACTTAAGTCAACTGGTGGCACGCTTGTGATATGTGAAGAAATATGTTTTAACCTACAGTATGATGTGGTTCAATCAAGGGAGATAATGTGCATTGTAGGAAGAGGGAGAGACATATGATATCATAGGCATCATTGAAACTTGGTGGGATGACACACATGATTGGAATACAAACCTTGAAGGCTAGGACTTATTTATTAGAAACAGGATTAACAAGAGGGGAGGAGGTTTTGCATTGTATGTTAGGAAACCCTATATCTCCACAGAGATCCAAGCTTCAGAGAATGGTAACTCTGCGGAAACTGTTTTGGGTAAGAATAAAAGGAGAGAAGAACAGAAACAAAACTATTGAAGGTGTTTACTAAAGGCCACCTTGGACAGACAGAAAATATGGATAAACTCTTTTTACATCAGATGTCTGTTCTCAAAAAAGTACATGGTGATCATGGGAGATTTTAGCTATCCAGATATTTGTTGGGAATCTCTCTCAGGCATAAGTAATGGACTCAGAAAATTCCTGCTGACAACTTTATCTTTCAAAAGGTAGCAGAGCAAACAAGAGGATTGGCCATCTTGGACCTAATTCTCAACAACCATGAAATGGTTGAAGTAATGATGACTGGGAGTTTAGGAGGCAGCGATCATGCTATCCCCAAATTTTGCATTCCAAGAGGAGGAAGACCAGTGACAACTCAGACTTTATAGAGGGTATGAAAGGTCTGATGGATGGATGGATGTTCTAAAGTACAGAAATGTTCAAGAAGTCCCAGAAGATTGAAGAAGGGAAAATGTCCTTATCTTCCAAAAATAAAAGAAGATGGAGCCAGGAAATTACATGCCAGTGAACCTTACTTCTATAGCAGGAAAGAAAATCACAACTACAGACTGCAAGGAATAGTACTAAGCAACATCACAAGTGAGAAAGACTTGGATATATTAACAGATCACAGACTGCACATGAGTCAACAGTGTGATGCAGCAGCAAAAAAGGCTAACAGTTCTAGTATGTAGTAAGAGAAGCATAGAGTCTAGATCACGTGATGTAATTATCTCCCTATACTCCTGCTTGGTCAGACCTCATCTGGAATACTGTCTAGTTCTGGGCACCATATTTAGAAAAGACATTGAAAAACTGGAGCACTGCTGACAAAAATTGACCAACTATGAGATTGTTGCCTCAGTGAACCATTCACAGTTATCTTTTGAAGAGAATTGGCGCTCCTGGATTAAATATAGATCTACCCTCAAGCCTCTACAAGTATGAATATTTGATCAACTCGAAACTTGGTCTGTGATGTTTCAGAAAACTTATCCCCTCTCTCTATCTCTCCTCTACATTCCCCCCCCCCCCCCCCGCCTCTTTCTTTCCTTCTCTTTCCCCCATTTTCTTGGTTATTTCTATGTGGTGTTATCTCTTGATTAATCATTGAAAGGAAAAGAAAAACTGGAACAAGTTTAGAGAAGTTCTACAAATTTTTGTCCTGTGAGGAATGGGTAAAGGGAACCTGTCGCCTCCCCAGGGCGTTTTTAAGTAAAAGAGCCACCTTCAGCAGCACTAAGGGTTCATTCTGTGAAGGTGGCTCTTATGCATAGGAACGCTGAAATAAAGAGTTTTATAAATTCCCTGCCATACCTCTATTGTGCCAGGGAGGTATGTTTTCTCCCCCCTGTGTCAACCGTCTCGCAGCCGTCCATCTCCCTCTTGCCTCTGTGCATTGCCTCCTCTGCTCCTCGTTGCATGCTCTGCAAACATTTCTCGGGCATGCGCCGTGCGTGCTGCCCTGGAACTTACATGATGTAATGATATGGCGCCTGTGTGGAGTGGAGGTCACAGATACCGCCCCGCCGTGTTATGATGTATTCACACTGCGGGGTTGAGAATCTGGTGCCTGCGCAGTGAGGATCTCTGCACCTGTCCCCATCTCCCTCGTCCTCTTTCCGAAGTATTGCGGTGGTTATAGCATTGCAAGTTGACTGAAAAAACAAATAAACTTTGAGGATGAAGCTGGAATAACACCCTTTGTGCTCAATGAGGAAGAGATTTATTAATTTCTTCATTTATGACAGAGGTGTGTGATACAGCCCTTATCAGTTGAGAAATAGGTCTTGGGACCTGTTTATCTTCAGTCTGCAGCAGGTATTGATACATGACTAGGACAGGTTGCAATTTGAATTATATCAGGGGACACCACTTTATCTCATTCTCTGACAACCCCCCCCCCCCCGAAGGTCAGCAACTGCCTCCATGTTCAACCAAGACGCAGACTCTCAATTCTACTCCAGTCTCCTTTCTCTCGAGTGATTTTGTTATGTACTCCAAAAGATTTGGTGCTGTTTTTGCTCTATTCTGCAAAGCATACTAATTTTTGCTCTGAGTTGCAAAAAAACGTTTAAGACAAAAATAGACCCTTTTTGACTTTGCACAAAATTTATGAACCACGTGTGTCGTTTTGAAAACTTTGGCACAGAAAACAGCAACAAATACCACAAAACAAAAAAGAAAAGTGACTTTAAAAAAAAAAAAATGCCAATGGTGGAATCAGTCTTTATTTTAAAACTTGTGTCAGACAGAATATCAACAAAAATCAAAACGATCAGTGTCAATCACTCCTTGTTGAATCCCAGCATAAGAGTTCTGGATATATATCCATCTGCAATAGTATATGCAGATGTGAAATAAATGCAGGCAGTCCCTAGGTTGCAAACTGTTTGTGGACTGTGGTTTATAAGTAACTTGAATATGTAAGTTGGGACATGGCCAGGAAAAAAACTAATGCTCATCTCATCCAAGCTGGGACCTCTCAGGATGCTTGCTGTCTAGTCCTTTTCTTTCTGTTCTTCGCTGCATCTCTAACCTGTTCACTATAGGCCTGGTTCCGTCTGGGTTCATGATCCGTCAAGTGCCTCATCTTCTGCATCTTCACTACAGGCCAGGACCTACGGCCATGTCCAGACTTCAGAGATCACTGGGCGTCAAAAGATTGGTGGTCGTCTTAATGTCACAACATCGCAACCTAACAGCCCACACTGACTTCTGAAGACTGAACGTGACCGGAACATGGCCTATAGTGAAGTTTGCGCACACATCAGTGGAAAGCAGAGGTCCAGAGAGGTGAGAGATGAGGTAGTTTTATTTTTTAACATCAGACATTTGTTTCTACGTGTTGTACGCAAGTCCGATGTTTGTATGTCAGAGAGGAATTTTCCAAGTTTTAGTTTTTTTTCAACTTTTCTTTTTTATATTCCCTCTGTATCTTTTAAGAACCATTCTTGCATTTTCAATTCTATTTTCTTGTACAGCACCAAAAAAATGATGTAAAATCACTTAATCATGTCTCCGTTACACTGTTCTACAAAAAGTTTAATACATGTATTTTGAATTGCTATGTTGCTGTGGTGGAGTGCCACTCTGGTAGCACTGCAGCACACTGACTCCTCCAAGTTGACAGCTTTGATATCCTTCATCTTTGCATGTCCTGATTCTGTTTCTTCAGTGCTGAAGCCTTTGGTGGAGCTGCTGAGTGATCCGGATTACATTAATCAGACGCTGCTCAGCCAGCTGGAGTACAGGGAGCAGGTGAACGAGCGTCACAAGAAGGCCTATACATACGCCCCATCTTATGAGGAGTTCATCAAGCTGATCACAAGCAGCTCCGACATTGAATTCCTTAAGCAGCTAAGGTACATTACCCGTCCTAAAAAAATATATCTATGTATATACTATGTATGTTGAATTTTTGCATTCCATAATCGTAGAGGAGATGATTGATAATGAAGTGTGGTGCACCACAATCATGCCGTGCAATAATATTGGAGTATCTCTGTGGAGCCAAGCTCTCAAAGGGACTCTCCATGATAAGGCCCTGATAAATTTTCATTTTTGCCTGAGTATTTGTCAGGAATATTCCACAACAAATACTACTGAAAGAAATCTTTGACATGTGCCAGTTTTATACATAAGCCATTTACTCTAATGAAACATAAATATACTCTTTTTATTTTGTGTGTGCCTGTGCAGCCTGGGCTTTTTTGCATCATAATTCTAACATGACCTAAAGGCACAACATTACAAGACCCTTAGAAATACATGGCTGCTTTCTTCCAGCAGTGGCACTATTTTTTGGGTAGTGTCTGACTTTGCAGGTCAGCTCCATTGAAGTGATTGGTGCTTAGTTGCCATGCCACGAGTGTTTGAAAGTTCGAGGCCAGGATTTTCTAATGCTGTAGAAGCACATTTAACCAAAACTTGTAAATGCCTTGAGCATTAATCTTCAAGGCATTTTCCGGGAATATAAAAAAAAGGAATTAAAGGCAGTATAAATAAATTTCTTGATGCATTTAATTTAAAAATCATACTTTCTGTGGCTTTCTTTTTCTCGTTTAGAGAGAATCTTTAAAGTACATTAACATTTGTCAGTTTTGATACACTGAAAGAAACCTATCCTAAAGTGTTAATAGGACAGAAGCATGTGAGCATGTGCAGTAGGAAGCTCCACCCCACTCCCTTCACATGGAGGAAGATGAGCTCCAAGTGGATAGTTTGATCTAATACTTGAGATAGCAGAATTGCTGAGGTAAGGAGAGGCTGCTCACACTGCTCTCCACCCTGTCTGTCTGATCTCATGCTGGAGATACCAGGGGTGCTGAAGTAAGAAGAGACTGCTTACACTGCTGTCCTCCTGTCTATCTGATCTCATACTGGAAATACCAGTACTGCTGAGATGGGAAAAGTCTGTTCACACTGCTGTCGTCCTGTCTATCTGATCTCATACTGGAGATACCAGGGATGCTGAGTTAAGAATAGGTGTTCACATTGCTGTGTTCCTGTCTATCTGATCTCATACTGGAGGTATCAGGGGTGCTGAAGTAAGAAGAACCTGCCCACACTGCTGTCCTCCTGACTATGTGATCTAATACTGGAGCTACCAGGGCCGCCTAGTTAAGAAAAGGCTGTTCGCACTGCTGTCCTCCTGTCTATGTAATCTAATACTGGAGATACTAGGAGTGCTGAGGTAAGAGGCTGCTCACACTGCTGTCCTCCTGTCTATCTCATCTAATACTGGAGATATCAGGAGTGCTGAGTTAAGATGAGACTGCTCACCATGTTCACCATTCACCATGTCTATCTGATCTAATACTGGAGATACCAGGGTGCTGAGGTAAGAAGAAGCTGCTCACGCTGCCGTTCTCCTGTCTATCTGATCTAATACTGGAGATACTAGGGTGCTGAGATGAGAAGAGACTACTCACACCGATGTCCTCCTGTCTATCTTACCTGATATTGGCGATAATAGCGGCATAGGTATGTCCAGGTCACAGTAGAGTGACTTCCTACTTCACATTCTCACAGGCACCAGCCTTATCCCAGTTTGGTACAGGTTTCTGTCAGTGTAACAAGACAGCAGCCGTTATAATGGTTGTAGTGACCTGACTGTGAAAACTTGTATACCACAGTTTGCACTGTATAGGACTCATCGGATTATGACGCACCCCAAATTTTGGTGTGAAAAATAGGAAAAAAAAACACTTTTTTTCTTTTTAAGTAAAATGGTGGCACTTCTTATAATCTGTGTGTCTTATTACTTAGCGGGGATGGCAGCTGCTGTAAAGCGGGGTCCCAGGGTCGCTGCTTTCGGAGGCAAGTGTTTATCGATACTGAGGACCCAAGGCTCAAAGGAAGAGGTGCGATGCTGTGGGTGTTTGGTGGTGCAGGGGCTCCAGGCTTTCACAAAATGTCCAGCAATTTGTGAAAAGCCGGAGTCCCCGGTCTTTCATGGTTTACATTGTGGTAGACTCTGGGGAAAATGCGCTGGGGGCGGCGCATGCAAAGATGGCGATCTTGGTGACGAGTCCACCGCAATGTAAACCATGAAAAATCGGGGGCTCCAGGCTTTTACAAAATGTCGATGGAGCCCCTCATCACTGAACACCTGTAGTGTCGCACCTCCTTCTCCTAGCTTGCAGCCCGCAGCATCGCCTCACTCTTGCCTTCACCAGCAGTGACCCTTGGACCCCGCTCCAACGCAACCGGTACTATATATTCTAAATATTTTTTTTCTCTCTCACCCATGACAGCACCACGGAGAGAGAGGATCCACCCTTCAGGGACAGGAACCTACAGATAAAAAGGGCGGTACCTCTCCTCCGCCTTCAGTTGGGTTCCTGTCCCTGACGGAGCGACCCACAGGACGGTACCTTTCGTGTGTCCAGAATCCGGGGCCGGCCTGACCGGTGATGGCAGCGGGGAGGCCCCTGCCTCGGGAGGGTGCGGTGCCCGAAGCCGCCACTGCTGGGGCCGATGCGGGCTGCCGGGTGAGCGGGCGGGAGTGACGCCGGAGCCGCCGCTCCGGAGAGGAAGTCGGGGCTCGCGGGGACCCGGTAAACATGCGGGCGCCGCCGGGGTACAGAGGTGTACCAAGATGGCGGCCGCCCCGGAAGTAGAAGCTGGCTTCCGGGTCTCCAGAACCGGCGCATGCGCAATAGTGCTCTCCCGGGGACCGCGGTGCAGGATGGGAGCGGTGACGCCAGCCGGGAAATTTTAAAATGGTGGCTGCACAAGCGCTCCGGGCTGGAGGCGATCCTGAAGGGGATAGTGACCAGCAACAGGAGCAGCAAGCCAGGCAGCAGCACCACAATCATCATCAAAAGGAACGCAGTACGGATGGTCATTCCAGTAGTCACTCCACGCAGCATAGCACGTCAGCTGCAAGGAGCAAATCGCCACCAGGAGAGCAAGCCTATTCAGGACCTGACTCCATCTCCCGAATCGATACCTGCAGCCGCATACCTTTGGGTGAGTGATCTTCGTGAATGTTCACCATTGTATTAAAAGTTCCATTTCCCTTACTAGGGAAAGAAGGGGAAAAGAACAGGGAGTGCCCCACTTGTGCTAGTCCCCTACCTATTTCTTGAGAGAAAAAAAAAAAAAAAACAGAGCCATGTACAAAAGAAATCCTCTGTTAGGAAACTCCGGATTTGGCCTCTGACCTAAAAGTTGCAATTAAATTGGAGGTCAGAGTGCCCTTACATCCCTTAAGCATAGGGACAAATCAAAAAAGAAAGACACAATAGTGATTTCCCAGTCGGATTCCTCGACATCGGGAGAAATCACGTCAAAACCCTCAGATTCCAGTTCCTCATCCTCAGACGAGGAAACAGAGGGGCGTCACTGCTTCCCCCTAGACGAGGTAGACAAACTAGTGAAAGCGGTAACGTCTACCATGGGGGTGCTGGACCCTAGGCCTGATAAAACAGTCCAGGACATAATGTTCGGGGGACTGGGCCAGAAAAGGCGCGGAGAGTGTTCCCGCTAAATGAAAATGTGCGGGGTCTAATCAAAAAGAATGGGATAAACCGGACAGGAAAAACACCACGGTCCCTTCCCTTAAAAGGAAATATCCCTGTGAGGAAGAGGGCCCGAAGCTCGATGTAGCTGTCGCAAAGGCCTCAAAAAAAAAAAAAATTTCGCCCTCCCCTTTGAGGACATAGGCACCCTCAGGGGTCCCCTAGATAAAAAGGCAGATACCTTTCTTAAAGGTGCATGGGAGTCAGCTGGAGGTAACCTCAGGCCAGCCATAGCGGCAACATGTACTTCGAGAGCCCTAATGATTTGAGTGGACCAACTAGGAAAGCAACTAAGAGAAGGGACGCCAAGGGATAAAATCCTAGACTCTATCCCAGTAATAAGGGGAGCGGCTGCCTTCCTAGCGGACTCATCGGCAGACTCAGTCCGGTTATCGTCCAAAGCAGCAGCACTCTCAAATGCAGCTAAGAGGCCCTTTCGGAATGGAAAGTTTTTTCAGCGGAGACCACCGAGAGAGCAAAAGTGGGATGAGAAAAGAGAGAGGGTTCCTCCTCTGCAACTTGTCCTGAGACAAAAAGCCCTCTAGGTGACAGTTTGCTCAGGGTGGGGGGAAGGTTAACCCCTTTTTCTCCCAGCCTGGAAAAGAATCTCAAACAACCCATGGATAGTAGGCCCTCCTGGATTAGGGGTTTAAGGATAGACTTTCTCTCCCTCCCGCCTCAAAAGTATGTAATGACTCCGCTAAGATCCAGTATGCAAGAGCAGGAAGCCCTAGGAAACGAAGTTCTAAGCCTGGTAGAAAAAGGAGCCCTCCAGGAGGTTCCCCCTGCAGGGAAGGGGCAAGGGGTTTTGCTCCCCTCTTTTTCCTGGTGACCAAGCCAGGCGGCAGGTTTCAGACAATTATAAATTAAAAAAAAAAAAAAAATTTAAAACTTCAAAATGGTGTCTCAGGTCCACCACCAAAATCCTGTTCCCGAACTGCTTCATCTCTGTGTTAGATCTCAGCGACGCCTATTATCACGTCGCCATTCACAAAAACTCCAGGCAATATCTCAGGTTAGCCATCTCGATAAAGGGCGAGATAAGAGAACTCCAGTATAGAGCCTTGCCATTCGGAACATCCGTAGCTCCACGGGTATTTACCAAAATAGTGTCAGAGATGATGGCCCATATAAGGGAGCAAGACATAATAATAATCCCGTATCTGGACTATTTTTTAATAGCAACCAGCTCGGCTCAAAAACGCTGGGAACAGAGGGACAGAGTGATGGACACTCTGCAAGGCCTGGGCTGGCTCCTGAATCTAAAAAAATCAAGATCGGAGCCCAGCAGAGTACAGGAATTCTTGGGTCTAACATTGGACTCAAACATTCAAGAGTGCCGCCTCCCAGACCGCAAGAAGGAGAAAATCGCTCAAATTGTAACGAGCCATCCAAAATCCCTCCATGACATTAAGAAAAGCGATGTCACGACTAGGTTCTCTCTCCGCCTGCCTGCCAGCAGTCCAATGGGCTCCGTTACACACGAGAGATCTACAGTGGGATGTACTAGCCAACTAGTCTGCAGTAGGGGGACACCTAGAGGGTCGTATTACCCTAAATTCAAAAACTACTCATTCCCTAACCTGGTGGAAAAGCCAAGACAACCTTTCCAAAGGGATCCCCTGGGGTGCCACCGGCCATTCTAGGCCGAGCGTGACTGCATTCGTCAGGTGGTGGCTGCTAAGCAGCTTGAGCCTTGGCTGGAACCTGAATGGGAGACCAGCCCGCTCTAGCAGGTCCAGGGTCATGCATTTAAAGGAGAAAAAAAAAAAAAAAAAAAAAGCCACAGATGCCAGTCCCACGGGGTGGGGAGCACACATGAACAACGAAGTGGCCCAGGGTACGTGGGGAGTTCAGGAATTAGAAGCCTCCTCGAACCAGTAAGAGCTCTTAGCAGTGGGCTACGCATTAACACACTTCTTACCCCTGCTCCGGGGTCATCATGTCCGCATATTTTCGGACAATCGAGTCACATTAGCATATATAAATCATCAGGGGGGAACCAGGTCCCGAGCCCTAATGGACACATTCTCCAGAGTCCTCAAATTAGCAGAGGCAAACCTGCTATCTCTGTCACCACTACACATCCGGGGCACGGAGAATCAAAGGGCAGACTTTCTGAGTCGCACCCAATTACGACAAGGGGAATGGGTTCTAAAGCGGTCCGTTTTTCGGCAGATTGTAAAAATGTGGGGGGACGCGGACATAGATCTGTTCGTCGACTTCAGAAACAAAAAGTGGAAACTTTCTGCTCCATAGACCCCAGGGGGAATCCTCTAGCTCTGGACGCCTTCATACTCCCATGGACATGGGGCCTAACATATGCCTTTCCCCCGATCATGCTGATCCCAGCAGTGCTAAGAAAAGTCAGGGAGGATGGGGCAAGAATGATTTTAATAGCCCCCTTCTGGCCCAAAAGAACCGGTTCTCCTGGCAAAGAATATTCTCTCTAACCAACCCATGGATCCTCCCGGATCTCCTGGACCTGTTATCGCAGGGGCCAGTGTTACACCCTCAGGCAGGGAGATTCCATTTAACAGCATGGAATTTGAGAGGGCACTGATGAGAGACAGAGTGTTTTCAGAGAACCTGATAACCACATTACAAAAAAAAAAAAAAGTAGGGAACTGGTTACGATGAGAGCCTACAGGAGAACGTGGAAAAAAAAAGAAAAAATTCTTATCCACTTCGGGGGTAAAGGTTCAGGATGAGGTTCACATTGACAAAATCCTAGAATTTCTACAAAAGGGCCTAGAACAGGGTCTAGCGGTCAACACATTAAAGGTACAAGTAGCGGCCTTGGGCGCCTTTATAACCATAATGTGGTAGGTAATCCTTGGGTGACAGATTATTAAGGCCGTATCCAGATCCAGGCCGATAGCTAATCAAAGATTACCATCATGGGATCTAAATCTTGTACTATCCACGCTAACAGGCCCTCCATTCGAACCTATTCACTCAGCATCCCTAAGAATCCTGTCGTTAAAAACAGTGCTTCTTTTGGCGCTAACATCAGCTCGCAGAGTGAGCGATATGCAAGCTTTATCAGTAGGGCCACCTTTCACAAAGATTCTAGATGATAGGGTCATTTTAAAGCCTGACCTGGCATATCTACCGAAAGTGTCATCACACTTCCATAAGTCCCAAGAGGTAGTCCTTCCTTCATTCTGCCCAAATCCTAAAAAGAAGGGAGAAGACAAATTCCACACCTTAGACGTGATGAGGTGCCTAGTGCAGTATCTAGAGGCCACCAAGAAATATAGGAAGGAAGGCTCTCTTTGTGTGTTTTCAGGGACCTCGGAAGGGACTCAAAGCATCTAAGAGTACCCTGGCAAGGTGCATAAGGGATGCAATTGCCCTGGCATATTCATCCAGTGAAAATACCATCCCGGAAGGGTTGAGAGCCCATTCCACAGGAGTGATGGTGACCTCATGGGCTGAAAGATCTGAGGTATCAATAGAACAAATCTGTAAGGCGGCCACCTGGTCATCACCTTCAACCTTTTTTCGGGCACTATAGATTAGATCTATCCTCTATGTCTGACCTGACCTTCGGGAGTAGGGTCTTTCAGGCGGTGGTCCCTCCCTAAGCTACCAATCTCTGTAATTCTCTCCGTGGTGCTGTCATGGGTGAGAGAGAATAGCTTAGTTACTCACCGATAACGGTGTTTCTCGGAACCCATGACAGCACCCGCTTATTCCCCTCCCCTTCACGAGTGTGGTGGGCACGTTTTACTGTTAGTAGAGTGTTTCCGTTTAGGCACGGTGCTTCTGATAGTAAGCAATATTATAATGTTGTGCATATATTTCTGTTGTCTAACTAACCTGGAGACCCTCTGATGCTCTGTAACTAGTGTTGAGCATTCCGATACCGCAAGTATCGGGTATCGGCCGATACTTGCTGTATCGGAATTCCGATACCGACTTCCGATATTTTTTCAATATCGGAAGTCGGAATCGGAAGTTCAAAGTTGATTGACAGCCTGACGTCATCATGATGCGCGGTGTGTGCGCATCATGATGCGCCGTCATTTCGGGCCTTCCGGGGGTCTCTGCCGTCCTGCCGGGGGGCTGTGTGGACTGCCCGGGGTCTGTACCGGCCTGCCGGGGGCTGTGCCGGCCTGCCGGTGGTCTGTGCACCCTGTGGGGGTCTGTACCGGCCTGCCGGGGGGCTGTGCCGGCCTGCCGGTGGTCTGTGCACCCTGTGGGGGTCTGTACCGGCCTGCCGGGGGGCTGTGCCGGCCTGCCGGGGGGCTGTGCTGATGTCCGGGGGTCTGTGCAAGCATCGTCCGATGGGACTACAAGTCCCATCTGGCGATGCCTGCTACCATGACAGTGATTGACACATTAGCCAATGATGGGACAGTAGTAGTCCCATCATCCGGCTAATGTGTTAAATGTTAAAAAAAAAAAACAAAAAAAAACATACTACATGCTACATACATACTACATACATACTACATACATGCCACATATATACTACATACATAACACATACATACTACATACATACTACATACATACTACATATATACTACATGCATGCTACATACATACTACATGCTACATACATACTACATATATACTACATGCATGCTACATACATACTACATGCTACATACATACTACATATATGCTACATACATACTGCATGCTACATGCATGCTACATACATACTACATACATACTACATGCTACATACATACTACATGCTACATACATACCACATATATACTACATACATACTACATACAATACATTCATACAATACATACATAGACATACAGTACATATAACAGAGTAACATACTTACCAATACTTGTCACATTGTTCCCCGAAGCCATTGTCTTTTACGGAATAAATATTAACATAACAAACCACAAAAATACTCACCCACGATCCGAAGCAGTCCACGAGTGTGTCCCACGACGATCTTGGGTAGAGAACGGCAGCATCAGCTGTTGCTGCCGTTCTCTAGGGGCTGCAGGAATCCAATGACGGAAGGTAGGTATCCTTCCGCACTGTATTCCTCCGCCACTTAAAAAATAAAGTCCCTAGTCTCACTTTATGCCATTGCTGTGTGGGAAATTCCCATGCAGCAATGGCATAAAGTGAGACTAGGGACTTTTTTTTTTTAAGTGGCGGAGGAATACAGTGCGGAAGGATACCTACCTTCCGTCATTGGATTCCTGCAGCCCGTAGAGAACGGCAGCAACAGCTGATGCTGCAGTTCTCTACCCAAGATCGTCGTGGGACACACTCGTGGACTGCTTCGGATCGTGGGTGAGTATTTTTGTGGTTTGTTATGTTAATATTTATTCCGTAAAAGACAATGGCTTCGGGGAACAATGTGACAAGTATTGGTAAGTATGTTACTCTATGTTATATGTACTGTATGTCTATGTATGTATTGTATGAATGTATTGTATGTAGTATGTATGTAGTATATATGTGGTATGTATGTAGCATGTAGTATGTATGTAGCATGCATGTAGTATATATGTAGTATGTATGTAGCATGTAGTATGTATGTATGTAGCATGTAGTATGTATGTAGCATGTAGTATGTATGTAGCATGTAGTATGTATGTAGCATGTAGTATGTATGTAGCATGTAGTATGTATGTAGCATGTAGTATGTATGTAGCATGTAGTATGTATGTAGCATGTAGTATGTATGTAGCATGTAGTATGTATGTAGCATGTATGTAGCATATATGTAGTATGTATGTAGCATGTAGCATGTAGTATGTATGTAGTATGTATGTAGCATGTAGTATGTATGTAGCATGTAGTATGTATGTAGTATGTATGTTGCATGTAGTATTTATGTAGTATGAATGTAGCATGTATGTAGTATGTAGTATGAATGTAGCATGTATGTAGTATGCATGTTGTATGTATGTAGCATGTAATTTTTTTTTTTTTTTTACATTCAACACATTAGCCGGATGATGGGACTACTACTGTCCCATCATTGGCTAATGTGTCAATCACTGTCATGGTAGCAGGCATCGCCCGATGGGACTTGTAGTCCCATCGGACGATGCCTGCACAGACCCCCGAAGCCTGCACAGCCCCCCGGCAGGCCGGCACAGCCCCCCGGCAGGCCGGCACAGCCCACCGGAGCCTGCACAGCCCCCCTGGCAGGCCGGCACAGCCCCCCGAAAGGCCCGTACAGACCCCAGAGAGGCTGTACAAGGGAAAAACAGGATTTTTCTTATTCCGATACCGGAAGTCCCATAGACTTGAATGGGACTTCCGGTATCGGAATCGGCGATACCGATACTTTTTTTTTTAAGATCGGCCGATCCATTCCGATCCGATACTTTGAAGTATCGGACGGTATCGCTCAACTCTATCTGTAACCAACTGAAGGCGGAGGAGAGGTACCGCCCTTTTTATCTGTAGGTTTCTGTCCCTGAAGGGCGCATCCCCTCTCTCCGTGGTGCTGTCATGGGTTCCGAGAAACACCGTCATCGGTGAGTAACTAAGCTATTTTTTTTTCTTGAAAGATCATTTTCATTGATTTTGTAATGAAGTTGCATATTACAAGTTATAAACGTTGCATTGAATTGTTACAAAGAACATATTTAAACATGCTTATCACCTAGGCCTGAATAGAAGCAAAAGTAAACTTAACAAACATAAATTATCGAACCCCCTTACGTCCACATTTTCATAGATCACATTGACTGAAATCAGACACCTTATCTCCAGCTCCACCTTATCCTCCATATAGCTCATATAACACATTTCAGTTTACCCAAATTACCACTCAAATCCTCTAATAGATACCACTCCGAATCCACAAAGGTGCTCATTAAGTCTTGAATTTCTCTGGAGGTCAGTGACGTTTCTATAAACACTCTCCATTTTTAAAAAATTTTTTTGTCATTTTATCTTTATTTCTTTCTGTTTCTCTTTTTTCCAAAAATAAGACCGATGTTAAACCTTCCTTGACCTCTTTAATCCCTGGGAGTGTTTTAGCTAGCCAGTGTTGCAGAATTAGACGTTTTGTCACCATTGCAATGGTGTGAAACAAGTCATGTAGCCGTCCCCCTCTTGTTTTACCCGTCGTAAAGTGAAGCAACCAACACAGTGGATCTACTTCTACCCATATCCCACAGATCTTCAGATACATATCCTGGACTTTTAACCAGAGTTCTTGTGTCCTGGGACATGACCACAATCCAAGTTCTGTCTGTTTTGGGCATTGTACATTTTGGGCAACTTGTCTGCCTATCAGGATTCTGCGGAGTCGGAGGTATATTGAAGCCGCATATTGCTTTATGCATTATTCTGAACTGACTCTCTCTCCATTGTTCATTGATGATATGCTTTCTTACCAATTCCCAGCCCTGCAGAATCTTATGCTCAAGTTCTTTATCATGTATATGTTTTTCCCATTTGTGAAATATTTTGCCCTTCCCTGAAGTGCGTAATATGTCCCTGAGCATCCCATATATTGAGGTGATAGATATTTCTCCAATGTCTTTGGTCACCAAGTCCTCCCATATTTCTGAATCGATTTCCTTCCTCACATCCTGAAGGAGGTCTAATGCATAATGCTTTAATTGACTATATAACATCAAATGAAATCTCGGCAACTCAAATTTGTCTATCACTTCCAATCCCGTCAACCAGCGGCCTTCTTGTAGATGTATTAAGTCCCCTAACGTCTGTTTACCTTTCCCCAACCACTCTGTGTATAATTTATTTTCTCTTCCTAATCTAAAGGCTGGAAATGCCCAAGGATTCAGGTGTTTTGACACTCTCCACGACATTTTTAGTTTCTTTCTTACTGCCTTCCATGTGGCAATGGTATCTTTACATATTACCGAATATTTAATGTTTGGCGGTATGTGTGACAGCGGCGTATGTAGCAGCGCCGTCAGGTCCCACAAACCACAAAATTCCGTTTCCAATTTGTAGCCAGTATATCGCCCCCTTTTTTTAATCCAGTCTATTACATTCCTCATTAAACATGATAAATTATATCCCCTAATATTTGGCAATCCCACTCCCCCTCCCTCCTTTGTGTGCATTAGAGTTCTTATAGCCAATCTCGCTCTTTTTACCCCTCCAGATGAATTTAGAAAAGGCCCTGTTTAATCTGAGAACATCTGCGTGACGAATTAACATTGGGATAGTTTGCATTGGGTACAGTAATCTCGCAAAGCTTGTCATCTTGATTAGGTGGCAGCGACCCAGCAGCGAGAGGGGTAGATTTCCCCACCTCTCCAACTCCTTCTCTATTTTGTCTATTATAGGCTTATAATTGAGATCATAACTCTGTTTCGGCGTTCTCCCCAAATAAATTCCCAAGTACTTTATAGATGTTGTCGCTTTCGGGATACCCATTATATTACTCTGCTGGCCACGTTTTACCTCACTCCTCCTGAACAGAATCTCACATTTAGGCTATGTGCCCACGTAGCGTTTTAAAACGCTCACTAAAAACCGGACTCCTTCCCAGAAATCGCGCGTTTTTTTTCCGCGCGATTTCACCGCGATTATGATCACGATTTTGCAGCGATTTTCGCGTGCGATATTTAAGCACTTTCCAAGCGATTTGAAGCATCGCTTGGAAAGTGATTGACAGGTTGGTCACACGCGTCAAACATAGTGTTTGACAAGTGTGACCGGGTTTTTACTATTGAGGCCGCCTATGCAGCATCAATAGTAAAAGATAGGATGTTAAAATGCTAAAAAAAAAATAAAAAAATCGGGGTATATTTACCTTCCGGCGTCCTGCGCTGCATTCCCGGGCCTCAGTGTTCCCAGTAATGCCTTGCGTGACCGCTAGAGTCACGCGAGGCTACGTCATCACTGGACCGTGCCGCAAGGCATTACTGGGAACGCTGGGGCCCGGGAATGCAGCGCGGGACACCGGAAGGTAAATATACCCCGATTTTTTTATTTTTTATTCTTTTTTTTACAGGGGGATGGTACCCAGGGCCTGGAGGACAGTCTCCTCTCCTCCACACCGTGGGTACCAACCGCACATGAGACGCTTAACTTCCCGCATGGTGGGCATAGCCACATGCGGGAAGTAAGCGATTCTCATACATTCCTATGGGTGCGGAATTGCGGCAATTCTTTGCGATTCCGCACAAAAGAATGAGCATGCTGCGATTTTTTTCCGCGATGCGGTTCCGCCGCGGAAAAAAGCGCAGCATTAGCACAGCATGTGCGGAATGCCATAGGAATGCATGGGGGGCGTTCTGTACACGATTTTTAAACGTTTTCGCGCCGAAAATCGCGGCAAAAAACGCTTAAAAATCGCTACGTGGGCACATAGCCTTAGACTTATTTAAACGAAAGCCCAAGAATTTTCCAAACTTTTCAATTTCAAGCAGCAACATAGGGAGAGCTTCCTCTGGGTTGTTCATGAACAGAATTATGTCATCTGCAAATAGGGCATTTTTGACTGTCTCATTTCCCACCTTTATCCCTTTGTAGGAACTGCAATCACTTAAATATCTCGACATAGGTTCTATCGCCAAATTAAACACTAAGGGGGACAACGGGCACCCCTGCCTCGTTCCCTTTTTCAGCTTGAAGGCATCTGAGAGAAACCCCGGCGTGTATACCCTTGCTTTGGGATTCTGAGATAGTAGCGCCAAAAATTGTCTAAACGGACTTACCAGATTTATTTTATCCAACTCTTGACCCAGCCATGGCCACCTCACGTTATCGTATGCTTTTTCTGCGTCCAGTGTGACCATAGCTGGATCCTCTCCCTTATCCAAATGCTTCCCTCTAATCTTGTCTAGCAATAACATGGCTTTCCTTATATTAGTAACGGCTGATCTTCCCTTCACAAAACCTGTTTGCTGCTTTGATATCAATCTAGGCAGTAACCTAGCCAGCCTGTCTGCCATTATCTTTGAGAGAAGTTTAACATCTTGATTTATTAATGATATTGGTCTATATCCGGAAGGGTCTTCCAAATCCTTCCCTCCCTTCGGGAGAAACTTTATGTAGGCCGTATTCATCCCTTCTGACATAGATCCCCCTTGCAAAATGTGATTATATAAATCTTTACGCGTGGGAACTATTTATATTCTAATTATAAGACACAATACCATTTTTCCACAAAATTTTTTGGGGAAAAAGCGCATCTTATAATCTGAAAAATATGGTACTTAGCTGATTAAAGTTTTTAGGAATGCAGATATATCTGGTTTTCTTTCCCATCCATTTCCTTCCTCCCTCATTTAATGTTGAAGCCTCTCTGCTGGAGAAATGGTCCTAACAATCTGCCACAGGATGATTTTTTTTTTTTCTATTTTTTTTTTTTTTTTTAATCTAAGTTCTTTTCTACTACACGTTTCTACAATATTCTTTAGAAATATTCTTGAACTTGAGTACAAAGCGAGCGGTGATAATTTTTCTATTTGTGTGTGATAGTGATGCTTCTGGCGCCAATCATTACAGAAGTGTAGTGACGGGGATCTGATTTGGGCTTATGATCCTGTGATGGCTTCATTGTTAGTCGAGCTGTTTTGTACTTGTTATTGCTCTGCTGTTCTATCACAACATGAAGACGTCAGCTGATACACGAGGGAGGAGAAACTAAGGCGACAAATCAATACGCTTGATCCACCGCTGGCAAACTTGTATTTTTCCTTGATTTAATCATAGAGGTTGTAGCTGAAATGTGACTTGAATTCATATAAAGTTAATTACAGTAATGTGTTGACTGGTGTTTGTGAGACAGGTATCTGTCCCAAAGCCCTTATGAACATGCAACATTTTGTTTTCATACACGTTTATCCCAATACTGAGCCAGAAACAACATGTCATGTTGTTTCCCACATTCTCCCTACGATGGACAGGCGGGAGACCCCAATGCACATAGGTTAGTCAGTGTTGCTGAAATCAGCAAGTCTAGTGACTTTTGCCCAATGTGTACGTTAAAGGAGTATTCCCATCTCCAACGTCCTATCCCTGCATGTAGTAGGTGTGTTAATAATACTATTTGCAAATGCCTAAAATTAGAAACATAGTATAGTTCTTCTGATTTACTGTCTTTTACCCCATGTGCAGGCCACTGCAGTACATTAGGTATCCATGGTTATGACCACTAACAACTAACTGCAACTCTATGAATGGTCGTAACCATGGATACCTAAGCTTCTGCAATGTCCTGCACATGGGGTAAGCGACATAGCGAGTCAGAAGAACTATACATTTCTAATTGGAGGTACTTGCTATTATTATTATTATTACACCTACAAAGGCAGATGGCTAACTCTGGTTGCCGAAATATGACTCTCTATAAATCAGAGGTTATACATGGTTGTTATATGGTAGTGTGCTTAAATTCTTAAAAGGGGATTTCACTTTTAGTCTATTCAAAATATTTGCAAAATAGCAAGACATACAGCTTACTCATACACATCAATAAACAGGCATGTCACAATCTCGATATCTGTGTGGTTGCAGCTTCACTTTCGCTTTGTGTTTTAACCCCTTAGTGACAGGGCTAATTTTTTAATTTCTGACCATTGTCAGTTTATATGGTGATAACTCTGGAACGCTTCAACAAAGCCCATTGATTTTGAGACTGTTTTTTCGTGGCACATTATAATTTATGATAATAGTAAATTTAGGTTGATGTGTTTTATTTATAAAAAAAAATATCAAAATTTGACAAAAATGTAAAAATAGTTGCAATTTTCAAACTTTGAATGATTATCCCTTTAATCCAGATAGTCATTCCACAAAAAAAACATTAATAAATAACATTTCCCACATGTCTGCCTTACATCAGCACCATTTTTAAAACGCTATTTTATTTTGTTAGGCTTTTAGGAGGTTTAAAAATGCAGCAGTAATTTTTTCATTTTTTTCAAGGAAATTTACAAAATTTATTTTTTTGAGGGACCTATCCATGTTTGAAGTGACTTTGGGGGTGCTATATATTGGAAAACCCCAAACATGATAGCATTTTAAAAACGGCACCCCTTGACACATTGGAGACTACTGTCAGGTAGTGTATTAACCCTTGAGGTGATTTTCAGGTATTAATGCAAAGTGCTATAGCAGGAATGAAAAAGTGTTTGTTTACCACCTAAATGTTGCTAACTTCTGAACTGACCGCTAAAGCCGGGAGACTCTAAAGGCCCCTTTACATTTAGCGATGCACCAGCGATCCCGACAACGATACGACCCGGTCAGGATCGCTGGTGCATCGCTACATGATCGCTGGTGAGCTTCCACACATGATACACAGCAAGGGAACAACAAGGTTTACCCGTACAGGCCTCCAGACAGTGCACTATCAGGGTGCAGTGGACCCATATAATTAGGATGGCAACACAGGTGCAAAAAATACCAACAAAATAACCTGCTCACATCCTACCAATACATGGAGGGGGCGGTTATCTGGCATATAGATGCACATGGAACTTGTGTTTGCAAAACCAAATGGGCCCAGCTGCACCCTGAAAAAGAGTGCAAAGAAAAACACATTTAAAAAAATGTGGAGTATTAGCTGAGATTTTGGCCAAAATACGTGAGCCCGTAACCTGCGTCAAAGATCTCCACGTTTACGGGTACCTAACACTAATATATACTAATACAGCAAAGCACAGAAAGAGCAAAAAAATACTCCAATAATGATACACAGCAAGGGAACAACAAGGTTTACCCGTACAGGCCTCCAGACAGTGCACTATCAGGGTGCAGTGGACCCATATAATTAGGATGGCAACACAGGTGCAAAAAATACCAACAAAATAACCTGAGAAAAAGGAGGACATAGAATCCAAATCCATTGCAAACGTATATAAATTTATTTGTCAAAAAGGACACATATCAGAGATACAGGGTATTACAAAGATCCAATAAAATGGGTAATCATATAAGGCCCGATGCTAGAAAGAACAAGTGGGCAGCCTGTGATGGGAATAGATATCCAAAATCAATACCACAAAAAATATGAGATAGTTTGATAGTAAGGTGTAGTCATTTTACCAACCAAAAAGTATATAGTGGGATATACTAATTCAAAGGTCACCAATATGGGATTTCCCTTGGGCAATATTATATCATATGTAAAGCCCAGATAAGTAATACTGGTGATGCCAATAATTACTGCACTGGATGTAAACCAGCTGACATATCCTACCGCTGAGTCTGTACAAAGCTCAACTACATAACATATAATTAGAAACCAAAACCAAAATGGGCCCAGCTAATACTCCACATTTTTTTAAATGTGTTTTTCTTTGCACTCTTTTTCAGGGTGCAGCTGGGCCCATTTGGTTTTGCAAACACAAGTTCCGTGTGCATCTATATGCCAGATAACCGCCCCCTCCATGTATTGGTAGGATGTGAGCAGGTTATTTTGTTGGTATTTTTTGCACCTGTGTTGCCATCCTAATTATATGGGTCCACTGCACCCTGATAGTGCACTGTCTGGAGACCTGTACGGGTAAACCTTGTTGTTCCCTTGCTGTGTATCATTATTGGAGAATTGTTTTGCTCTTTCTGTGCTTTGCTGTATGAGCTTCCACACAGGCAGATCTCACAGCGATGTAGCGACACAGCAGCGGTCGTTACTTACCTTTCAGACGTGGCGATCCTGACGTCCCGCCTGCCCGCGTCCACGCGTCGCTCGTCGGCGCCAGCAGGAAGCGCCCGACGAGAAATGGAACTGGACGATCTCGTGCGATCAGCGACAGACAGCGGGGGAGCTGGTCGGAGGTAAGTATCACACATAGCGATATCGCTACTGCGTCACAAAATCGGTGACGCTTTAGCGATATCGCTATGTGTAAAGGCCCCTTAAGGCCGCTATTTGGCCATGAACTGCCATGGCAAACATCAGGACCACACAATCATGATCTCGGTGTGTCAATTAGATTAAAGCGGAAGCCCCCACAATCTATTAACCATTTATTTGATGTAGTCACTTTTGACAGCAGCAACTAAGGGGTTAAACAGATATTGATTGTGTCAACACTGATCGTTTGTGGTACAGCAAGTTGTCAGCTATAGTGTACAGCCGACAGCTGCTGGATTGTCACCTGTATGGAGATGCTATTCTCTTAAATCTGAGGTCAGTTAAAAGACTTAATGGCTGTCATTAAGGGGTTAAACAAGCACGCTTCCTGTGTCAACATGTGACCCGTGATTGGGGCTGGCTCACGGGCTTATTTGAATCGCTTAGCCTGTTCCCTCCTTTGCCGCAGGCAATCCATAGACATGGAGTGGGGCTGGCTTACTTATTGTAATACCTAAAACATTCATCACTTTGACTACATCTAACATGCACACGTGCCTAAATGCCACCGGCAAGGTTCTACTGAAATGTCAGGGCAGAATATATTGTGTTCTGATGTCACACACACACACTACCGTTCACATGGAGTAGTTTCTATAGTTCCCTCTTCTGGCGTAAAATGCTGAATGCAGTAATAGTACTAAGCGATTACACAATTCTTAGGCCTTTCTTGCATCTACTCACATGTGTGCATTTATATTTGGTTGCTATTTGATGGTTGAAGTTCAGTTTGACACCGAGGGGTTCGGAAGTTTTGGCTATAAAAATACACACAGATTTTTTTAGTTTTTTTTCAAGCCAAAACCAGGGAATCTGTCACCCTTTTTTTTGGACTATGAGCTGCCGGCACCGACATCAGGGGCTTATCTACAGCACTCTGTAATGCTGTAGATAAGCCCCCGATGTAACCTGAAAGTAAAGAAAAAGGAGTTAGATTATACTCACCGGGGGGCGGTCCGGTCCGATGGGTGTCGCGGTCCAGTCAGATGGGTGTCGTGGTCCGGTCCGGCGCCTCCCATCTTCATACGATGCCGTCCTCTTCTTCCCTCCGGCACAGGGTAGAGCAGTGCACCTGCGCCGGAGCCACGACAGAAAGGGAAGAGGAGGACTGCGTCGCATGAAGATGGTAGGCGCTGGACCGGACCACGACACCCATCGGACCGGACCGCCCCCCGGTGAGTATAATCTAACTCCTTTTTCTTCTCTTTCAGGTTACATCGGGGGCTTATCTACAACATTACAGAATGCTGTAGATAAGCCACTGATGTCGATGCCGGCAGCTCATAGTCCAAAAAAAGGGTGACAGATTCCCTTTAAGGAAACTCCTAATTTTGTGGAGTTTTAGAAAATATATATATATTTTTATTATCTCTGAAGCCATTTTTTACAGCCCTTTTCATTGGCCAGTACCTAGTTTGGAGTGGATTCCACCAGAAGTTGCTTCAGACATATGATATGCTCTTTGTTTTTGTTTTTGTTTTTCCTTTTAGGTGTTTTTAAAAATCTAAAACAAACACTCAAGAGACAGAACAGATGAACAGCCAAATGGTTCTATAGCAGAAATGACTAGGAAGAATCTTCCAGTCGTTTATAAGCCATTTTTCAGGCTTTTTTTTTTTTAAGAAAAAAAACTTCAGAGGACACTTTACAAATAACCTGTGTGCACACAGAGTAGGCTTTTGGACAAATCATGAGGGGAAATATGAAAACTACTCAGACTTTCTGCTAATAAAAAAAAAAAAAAAAAAAAAGTGTTAAGTCTGTGCGCCCAAAGCATTTCGACAACCTAGTGAAGCAGACATTACTGCCAAAACAGGATTCTAGTCTTATATATATTTTTTTGTTGGGGGAATTTTCTTTTTATTTGTAATAAAATAAAATTTATGCTTTTGTATGCTTGATTATGTGTCAATGTTCAGTATTAGAGCTTCATTTTGTTGCCTGGCAGCTTATTATGGGATGTAAAAATAGCTGTCTGGGCCAAGTGCAGATCTGCTGAGTGCTACTGACAGACGAAATGATGGCTTATTAGATGCCATCTAATGTAAAAGTCTAGGTGACCATTATCTGTGATGGAGCACTGTTCTGTTGAGTCTCTCCTACAACTGGCTCTGCTGCTACATAAAATGCCAACCGTTCAGTGAATGGCTATAAATAGCGGCTTCTCTTTTTACCCGTCTGTTCAACAACCCATATAATGTGGTGGTAGTCTGACATCTTTACACTGTGTTCCAAATTATTATGCAAAAAATATTTCCTCATATTTTCTCTAAATTACCTATATGAATTGCAGTCATTGTTATTTTCCAGTCATCTAATATTCTAGTATAATTGCAATGTTTTTGAACAAACTGCCTATGAAAATAGTATATTTTTAAAAATAAGAAACACTCAAAATGCATATTCCAAATTATTATGCACAGCAGAGTTTTCAACCTTTTTTCTTTTTATTTTGAACAAAAAAATGGTCAATTGTGAAATGATAAGCATTATCCGCTTAATACAAAATGAAAACAAACAGTTTTCAAGTCAAAACTTTATTCTAGGTGATGTTACATTTGCACATAGGCCCCCTTGTTCGAAAGAAGCTTCTGAACTCTCTCATCCATTGAAAATGTCAGTTTTTGGATCGTTTGTGCTTCAGTTGTTTTGCATGTGGACAGAATACCCTCCCAGAGCTGTTGCTTAGATGTGAACTGCCTCCCGCCATCATAGACACTCCTTTTGATGATGCTCCAGAGGTTCTCAATGGGGTTGAGGTCAGGGGAAGATGGTGGCCACACCATAAGTTTGTCCTCTTTTATGCCCATAGCAGCCAGAGATGCAGATGTGTTATTTGCAGCATGAGACTGTGCATTATCATGCATGAAAATGATCTTGCTGCGGAAAGCACAGTTCTTCCTCTTGAACCATGGCAGGAAGTGCTGTTTTAGAAACTCCACATAGATTATGGAGTTCATCTTTACCCCTTCAGGGATCCTAAAGGGGCTGACAATCTCTCTGCCCATGATTCCAGCCCAAAACATTACTCCACCTCCTCCTTGTTGGCGCCTTAGCCGTGTTTTCATGGGGTGTCCATCCACCAGCCATACTCCACTCCATCCATCTGGACCATCGAGCGTTGCACGGCACTCAGCGGTGAACAAAACAGTTTGGAAGTCAGTCTTCATGTATCGTTTGGCCCACTGAAGCCGTTTCTGCTTGTGTGCAGTGGATAGAGGTGGTCGACAGGATGGCTTACGCACAGCTGCAAACCTCTGAAGGACCCTGCATCTTGTTGTTCGGGGGACGTTGGAGGCACCAGCAGCTTCAAAAACTTGTCTGCTGCTATGACAAGGCATTTTTGCAGCTGCTCTTTTAACCTGATGCAATTGCCTGTTGGAAAGAGTCCTCAATTTTTCCTTATCAGCACGCACACGTGTGTGCTGGGAATCAGCTACATACTTCTTGATTGTGCGATGAAGTGTCTTGGCAATGTTGATTGTAGTCATGCCTTGACCTAAATACTCCACAATTTGTTGCTTCTCAGCAGCCGACACATCCTTTTTCTTTCCCATTTTGGCAAAAAATGTAGGCTGCTTAATAATGTGGAACAGCCTTCTTAAGTAGTCTTGCCTTTATTTGGACACACCTGCCATACTAATTTGCACTGGTATCTGCAATTGCTTTCAGTGATATAAAGAGCCCTGACACACATCACCATCAATGAGTTTAAATGACAAACAAAAAAATTCTAACCTTATCACTCCTAAACTTTTTTGCATAATAATTTGGAACACAGTTTAATTTCTACTTAAAGGAGAAATCCAGTTAAATTAATCTTCTGATCTGTTGCAATAGAGATGGGCGAACCTGAACAGTAAAGTTCAGCATCCGTAATGAGCAACTACTGTTCAAACATGGACACCGAACACGGATTTACCAGGAAGTCCGGGTTACTGTTCGGGTTCAGCCTACCCAACACCGGTTGTGTGTCTCGCTGTCATGTGCATGACAGCACAGCAAACACTGCTTCTGATCAGCAGTAAAATCATTACTGCCGGTCAGGCAGCCGCGGTTCCCACACTGTCAAATGACATCATGAGCCCGCAGCTGTGATTAGAGGTAAAAAGTTTACCTCCGGTCATTGCCGTCCACTGATGAGACTACTACTTCCATCAGCTGACGCCTTCTATCACTAATGAGAGTGAGAGCAGGTGGCGGCTGATGCGAGTGTTCCCCTGTATTATTGTTAACCAGCCAGGCAAAACTGATAGTTTGGGGGCAGCATCCATCAGCTGTCAGCATTATCAAGGTTGGTTTTCAATTAATAAATACTTTTTAAAAAAGAAACGTGGGGGCCCCCTATTTTTGACAACCAACCTTGCTAATGCAGCCAGCTGGGGGCTGGTATTCTCCGGCTGGTAATGGGCCAGTGATGTTGCCCCTCCCCCCAGCCTAAAAGCAGCGGCCCATATCTGCCCAGAAAAGGTGCATCTTTTAGATGCGCCAATTCTGGCGCTTTGCCCGGCTCTTCCCACTTGCCCTGTAGCGGTGGCAAGTGGGGCTCATATTTGTGGGGTTGTCACCTTTGTATTGTCAGGTGACATCAAGTCCACGACTTAATAATGGAAAAGTGTCTATAAGACACCTATCCATTACTAATCCTACAGTTATATTGTAAAAAACACACAGCAAGAATAAAGTCCTTTAAGTGAAAGAATGACACAGATTTCTTTATTTATAAATTAAACCATACTTGCTTCATCGCAAAACAAAGATAAAAACAACCATATCCCTCACCTCTCTGTTGTTCTGCCTCACACCGTAATACATGTCTGGTGGATAAACCATTTTCAACCTGAATGGTGCCAAGATGACTGTCCAGGCTGGGAGAATGAGCTGGTGCAAGTGCAGCTTCAGTGACTAGCGGTGACATCATTGTGGTTACTGCAGGTCACTGAGGCCATGTTCCCTGCCGGGCTGAACTGTGGAAACCTCGGTAAGATCCCTACTAGCACAGTGAGAAAGTCTCACGGTGCAGCACTTTTCTCCGAGTTTACCGCAGTTCACTGGAAGAAATTTTTCACTGTGAACTGCGGTGAACTCTCTGAGCTCAGCACTGCACGGTGAGACTTGAAATAATTTTAAAAAATGGTGTTGGTTTCCTTGTATTTTTGATAACCAACCTAACTGAAGCTGAGGGTTGCAGCCCCCAGCTGTCAGTTTTGCCTGGCTGGTTATCAAAAATACAGGCGAACACACAGGTTTTTTTTTAATTATTTACAGTGCAGGAGCGGCTGATGAATACTCCCCTCCGCCACTCCTGCTCTCACTGTAATTAGCGGTAACAGGTGTTGGATGATGGGATCAGTAGTCCCTTCAGCTGACACCAGTGACCGGAGGTAAACTTTATACCTCCGATGGCAGCATGAGTGCACAGCTGTTTTGCACAGCGAGATGGTTTCCCCGCGAATCAGAAGCGGTGTTTGCAGCGCTGTCATGCATATGACAGCGTGTCACACAATGTATTGTCGAGCCCTCCATTCAGTTTTTTTTTTTTTTTTAAATTTAATATTTCCTCCCTCTAAATTTAATCGCTAACATGGCTTTATGTATTAGTCCGCCCCCTAGTCTTTTATATGTTATGCTTCGTTCGGGTTGTAATCCTCGTGTCTTACACGTTATTTATTCCTGTTTCAGCAATTTTCCGTTACTGGTATTTCTAATGCTTAATAATTTAATTTTTTTTTTTTTTTTATAGTTACACACCCCCTCTCTGTTTCCTTGTGTCCTGTCAACTCCTTATGATAGCATTTCTTTTACTTTGCACTTTTGTTTTTTTTTTCCCCCCTTCTTTTTTCTTTCGGTCTTCCAAGGCTCACTTTCAATTTGACCTCCAAACCCTCAGAGCCATTTTTATTTTCTCGTCCTCCTTTTCCTGTGTTCCAGGCCCCTTTTTGAATTTGACCCAAACTCACCCCTTAGTTGATGGTACCATAGGCTTTTTGGCTCCCATTTTTGTCTATAAACACCTCCATGTACCAGTGTGTGTAAGTTGTTTTATTTTTTTTCTTACACTTGATAAAGATGCCAGTATACCGCATTGAGACTCATAGAGGACAATAAAGAACCTTGTAATGAATATCGCAGCAAGAGATTTCTTTCCAGCAGCGCCAGTGCCCGGGAGCAGCCGGCAGGGGAGAAGGACTTGGGGATCCTAGTTAATGATAAGCTTACCTGGAGCAGCCAGTGCCAGGCAGCGGCTGCCAAGGCAAACAGTATCATGGGGTGCAATAAAAGAGGTCTGGCTACACTTGATGAGAGCATTATACTGCCTCTCTACAAATCCCTGGTTAGACCGCACATGGAGTTACTGTGTAAAATTTTGGGCACCGGTGCTCAGTAAGGCTATAATGGAACTAGAGCGAATACAAAGGAGGGCAACAAAATTAATAAAAGGGATGAGGGAACGACAATACCCAGAGATATTAGCAAAGTTTGGATTATTTAGTCTAGAAAAAAAGACTGAGGGGCGATCTAATAACCATGTATAAGCATATAAGGGGGCAATACAAATATCTCTCCGAGGATCTGTTTATACCAAAGAAGATGATGGTCACAAGGGGGCATTCTCTGCGTCTGAAGGTTTGACCTCCAACATAGAAGAGGATTCTTTACTATTAGGGAAGTGAGAATCTGGAATTCCTTGCCTGAGGAGGTGGTGATGGCGGACTTAGTCAAGGGGTACAAGAGAGGCCAGGATGTCTTCCTGGAGCGTAACAATGTTGTATCTTACAGTTATTAGGTTCTTTGGAAGGACGTAGATCTGGGGATTTATTCTGACAGAATGTAGGCTGAACTTAATGGACAATTGTCTGTTTTTGGCCTTGCTAACTTTTACTGTTATTATAGGACTGCTGGAAAAAGCTGAGCACAGCCCATAGGGAATGAATGGAGCGCAGGGTTATCTTGCTCACTGCCACTCCATTCTTACAAGGGAGTAAAGTTCCCCATTCTGCTGAACAATGCAGGTCCCAACATTCAGACCCCCACCAATCAACGAGTTCTCATATATCCTGTGCATAGTTGATAACCTGTTTTCCCAAGACCACCCTTTTAATTTATGGGGGACAACAGCGTTGCACAGATGGTCCATTTATTTTTGGGCCTCATTTACCCTATGACTGGTGCAAGAAAGTGTAACACTTTCTACAAGGTTTTCCCATCCCAAAGAGTACAGCCAATAACTGCATTTAAACATGAGTGCCCACCTTGTAATCACCTTTTTTTTTTTTTTTTTTTTTTTTTTTAAAGCAATACTCCAAATGTGGATTTGGGCTGACATTAAAGTAAGGTGTCATTGATAAGATGGGCTACAAAGGAAACATGGAGTCATTTTTAATAGCAAAAACGATCTTCTCTAAATCATAAATTCACATAAAACCCCTTAAAAACCAACACAATGAGATGAAAAAAAAAAGATGACATTTTTGTTAGGAATTGTGGTTCTGTGCTACCACCTGGGAATGGATCGGGTCCAGTGCTAAGCTACTCCGGTCCCAATTGCCACCATTGTCCTGACCTTGGAGGTGGAGTTGCCACATGCACAGAGAGATTGTCCCAATCTTATGGAGCGTTGTGTTCTGTAGTATTGGGGACGCAGTACGCCGTATCTCCCATGGATTTCACTGCATGGGGAGCATGGGTTGTCTGGGGGTGATTGGGAGGTAGTCAACACCTGATCGTTGGCATTTTAGCCCTGCTCACCAGCTCAGGTCTTTGCTGCTTATTGCAGTTCCTATGTTTTGTGGTGTTTGCATCTTGGTTGCTCTCTTTCAGGGTTGGTCTTAGGATTCATTTCCCTTTCTCTTCATGCAACACTCCCAGGGTTTCTTGCTGATAGGTATGTACCTGATCTCGAATAGTCTCTGGCTGCATCACCTGTCGCCAGCTGCTCGGCTACAGCGGGCCTGGTAAGGGCTCTGACAAAGTACCCATCCCATGTACTCGAGGCTTGCTTAGCTTGGGAAGCTGGAACCAAGTGTGTCTGTGGCTGCGCCTCTGCTGGTTGTTGGTTCAATGCCAGTCTTGCCGGGCCTATGTGAAGCAGCAGGCTCAACAGTAACGCAGGCACCTAAACATATACAAGTGATTCCACTTACTGTATATCCAGAAATAAGCTAAGCACCTATGTGATATACCATGCACAATGTTGTGTAAAATCTTACGATGTCAAACACAATAATTACAATGTAATACACAAGATGGACTGCTGATGGGAGCAAAACCCTAAGCACCATGCCTCATATGACTGTGCTTCTATCACTGTGATGCTACTGACTGGGAAAGTCATAGTAGTATAGGAAAAAAAATGCTGGCATGCACCAAGTCACACACCACTTCCAGCATACGTTTCACCACAAACGCTTCTTCCAGCGTTGACATTAGATGTAATTCAACTAAAACTGCCAAGTTGAGAAAATAGCTGTTTGGCTGACATCAGAGTTGTATGGTCACTTTTAGCTTCTAACGTGCTGCTGGTTATGGCTGCCTAATTAAGTAACTATTATTATGCTTTCTTAAAAGACTTAAAGGGACCCTTTCATTCCTTGTATTTGCTTTACATAATGAAATTATGTCCCATATGCTCTAAAAATAAATTTTCTGCTTCCCGGGAGGGAAGTAAATGCCAAAGACCAACTAGTGAGTGCTAAACTATAGCTTGTATCTTCTAATTTATTATATAATGTGTGGGGTGTTATTTTCTCTGTTCAAAGCAGTCTTTAATGCTAGATGACTGTTTTTGAAGGCCTCTTGGCCTAAAATCCCATAGGAGATGTGGACATGCTATTCGTGCAACCTGTGTTGCTGCACAGGAGGTAAGGGGGCCTAGTACCACCTCCAAAGCAGGGGGAATTGTACGTTATGATGAGCTACTGGACAGCAAAAAGCGCATGTACTGTTCTTAAAAGGGTTCTCTTCTGCCAGTGTCTGCCACTGAATAGAAGCTAATAAGATATTTATTTTCTTACACTATATTTTCACAATAGTTTTTCCAACAGGTACATTCCGACACATATTAACCTCTATAGAAGAATAGTATATAGAATATCAGCAGGTCACAGTTCCTATCGGGGCATGTGATGACTTGTGCAGAATGGCGTTTATTGGTCACCACATTACATTGCTAAGAGACCCATAATATAGAGTCCTAATTCCTAAATCGTAGCTATATCATCTGAGTCTGAATCTTGATACAGCCTTTGCTCTTGGCTGCAAAGTCTTTCCCTGAGGGCCTCTGCCAGACCTTGCCACCATCTGTTCGTCCTTGCAGATGTACCATCCATCTTTACTGCTGAAGCTGAGCTCTATGTGACTGACATGGCATCATTACATTGACACAGCACAGTTACACTGACGATTGTACACAAAAAATATGTAGCAATAAAAAAGAAAAAATGCCAGCTTACCCGGTTGGTTCAAAAGATAAGCTGCTATACTGTATAGGCTCTCAGCAACGGATAAATGACAGGAGCTCTTGCCAACAATAAATGCGAAAAGGAGATGAATCCAGCGAGCCAAGTTTGAAGTACATAAAAAATCTTTTTCTTTATTTCAAACGTAGATTAAAAATATTTATCCATAGCTGCATATTATAGATATAAGCAGAAATAGGAAAAATTACTGCTGTGAAGCGCACGGCAAGATGCGTTTCGGCTAGACCTTTATCATTGGCAAGCTTGGAAACCTCTAAAAACGCGGACCTATGCGGAAAATAATGAGCATGCTGCGTTTTTAGCTGCTAAGCGTTCTCTGAGCGGAGAAAAACGCATGCATTAGCACAAAAAGCCAAAAATGCATTAAATTTAATGGGAAGCTTATTTTAAGCATTTCTGAAGCGTCTGATCTGGCACAAACGCTTCAAAAACGCTTAAACGCAACGTGGGCACACAGCCTTACAGTGATCTATTAGCATTTCTTGTTGCCAGTGATTAGAGCAGCTTGAATCTACTGATAGTTTTTTGTTTTTTTTAGGCACCAGCTGGGTCTTCTGGGACCAGGGAAGCCCATGCGTCCCCCTGGCTGTTAAGGTCCTGGGGTATGTTGCCTACCTTTTAGAAACATACATTACTGGATTCTAAGAGAAAAGCTAACTACCCAAGTGGGATAATATGTTCGATATACTCATTGGCCTCTTAGTGTTTGTGAAGTGGCAGCTGGACAGGAGATGTGGGTCACCGTGGTGGTTAGCCTCGGTGATACAAAGCATGTAAAAGCAGGCTCCAGCACAGTTAGTGCTGAGAGCTTTTTTTTTTTTTAATGGGCCTGGATTTTGTGTCTGGGTTTTAGGAGCCGCTGTAACAGCTGTTTGGGATTGGTCATTCCCATCTCTCCACTTGCAGGGTATGAGTGGCTTGTTTAAGAAAGCGGAGCTTCCTCAGTTGGTTCTGTGAGTGAGAGGTGAAAGACCTCTTGATGCTGATCTTTGATATGAGTTGAGAGAGAGCTGGACATGTTTTGCACCATGCAAATTTGTGCTTAGCTCATCCGCTGCTAGAGAGCGTGAACCCCCCTGCAACGTATAGACCAATAAATAAGTCTTATGTTTTTTTTTTATTTCTGTATACAGGGAGTAGTCCCTGCCATCATTACAAAACAGATGAGCAAGTGTAGAAATGCTGCTGAGTCCCATTTTCATTTGTCTAGCTTTTATGGGTTCCTAAATATTACTGTTACCATCTGTAAAGTTAGCAAAAGTTCATCTTGTCAAAAATTTGTTTTGTTAGCTTCATCCGACCATCCACTGCTCCATTACTAACAGAAATTGTTTTACTGTTCACGAAGTACACGCAACGGTCTAAATATGTAACGTGACTTTTCTGTTGTCCCCAAAGGTATCAGATTGTTGTAGAAATTATCCAGGCCACCACTATTGGCAGTTTCCCACAGTTGAAAAGACAAAAAGGTAAGAGTTCCTTTTTTGGATGCATTTTATTCCTCAGACAATTAGTGACCTCAGGGCTTCTGTGTACAAAAGTCTAACCGTATTAATGGCTGAGAGACGTGTGTGTATCAGTGATGTGAGATCATTGCTGGCAGCTCTTCTTCCGTGTCTACAAAACCATCTCCGTCTTATACCACCGAAGTAAAGTTTAGAATAGGGAGAAGCAGAGTTGACTGAAGTATTTCTGCCATTTGTTGGATGGGATTGATCCCGCTGTTTTTCTCTTTGCTATGTGTGGTCTCCAGAGTGTCTGCTTGTTAGGAATCCGTATTCAGTTACATGGGTCTTAACAACAAGCATGGTGGGCGTCCTACAGCAAGAATCCTTGTACTGTGTATTTATCCTGTGAAGGCAGAGGTGAGATGTAACTTGTGTGGAAAGGTTGTCATTGCAGCCAGGAATGGCAGCTATATTCAATGGGGATAAAGAAATCTAGATGTGGGGAACAGTGGGCACAATGGGGTGACACCCTATGTAGGGAGAGTGGGTAAGTGTTGGCTGCACTCCCCTGGTGGGGTTGTGGTAGGCACAACCTCTATGGAGACCTGAACAATCCAGCTGCTGCAGCCTCGTGGCTGGTGGGTAAATCCTCCTGGAGATATTGGATCCAGTTGGATGAAGGTGCGCTATAACTGGAGTAAAACAATTCGACAACGATGATAATAAGGTTTTTTATTCGCAATATGTTTACCGTCATACCAGCGTCTTTATCAAGTGAATATAGCAAATGCTTATCAGAGATTGACAACTTTCTTTGTATAAGAGTGTATGCAGATATAGCTGTCAGTCACTGATGGGACCGGCCACTGGACCCAAAGTCCCGGAAAGTGCAGAAATTTAAATGGTTTAAACACAGGTCATACTGGATCTTTTCTCACAAAAATCTGTAATCTGTCTGCTCAGCTCTAGTGATGAGCGAGTATACTCATTACTCAAGATTTCCCAAGCATGCTCAGGTGATCTCTGAGTATTTGGAAGTGCTTGGAGATATAGTTTCTGTCGCTGTAGCTACATGATTTGGGGCTGCTAGACAGCCTGAATACATGTGGGGATTTCCTAACAAACAGGCAACCCCCACATGTATTCAGACTGTCTAGCAGCCACAAATCATGCAGCTGCGGCAAGCGAAACTAAATCTCCGAGCACCCGAGCAAGCACTGGAAAACCCGAGCAACGAGTATACTCACTCATCACCACTACTCAGCTCCTCTATACTCTATAACATGGTGTCTGCATTTTTAGGGTGACAGATTCCAGGTAACAGCTAGGAAAATGAAGATATGATCAAAGGAGAATTTGAGTATCTAAAGTTTTAATTTTTATTTTACAATTTTGCCCAGCATGAAAAGTTACGAAACTTTGGAAATCTCTTTATTTGTCTTCATGCTTGTAAAAAAAGAAAAAAAAAATGCATGCAAGTGGCTTTCAAATCGGAAATGTTTGAATTGCATACATACGTTCACATGGCAACTATTGGATGCGTCCTCGCTCAATGTAAGTGTATTATGATATCCTGGAAACGGTGTAGTCGGAATGTGGCATGAAGCATGCAAGTCACATACTGGCGGTCACATGATCTCCTGCTCCCAGCGCTGCAGAATCCTCACAGTGTGCAGTGTTGCGCTTTTACAAGGCTGCAGTCTGAGTGACTGCATACTTGTAGCCTAAGGCCGGACAACCCCTGTAAGTGTGAAGTATATATGCTTATATGTGTTTGCATAAGTGTCTTGTATAATACGTCATGTATTAAGGTGTCCATGAGTGCAAAGTGATGGATGACTTTTTATAATGTGCCAGTGTTTAATTTCACAAGATGTGTTATGGTAGTGTAATATGATTTGTGTATTTTATTATTCAGGTTTTATTTGTGCTTTTTGAAAGGGTAAATATTGTCTTAGCAGTGAAATGGTTAAGCATCGCTGTCGACCACTTTGATTGTTTGCTTGAAGAAATAAAATTTTGTATAAAAACTGGTAATAAAATCCCAATCTATCCAGCAGAACTCTGCTCTAATTTTTCCGTGTAACATCAGAGCTTCCCAATTCCCTTGGTTGTAGAGGACAATACCACATGCCTTTAGCGTTCTCTCTGTAATTTATGGCTTCTCTTTATATTAGCCCCGTAATACAATACCGGGCTCTGGATGAATGTGGTTAATAGAAGACTACAGATGACGTCTTCGTTATGTACACTGGTTCTGCAGGCACAGATAAAGCTGACGGTGCCCAGCTCCCCTGATATCACGGCTCATAAGAATAATATCAAAGTTTCATGAATGTCCAGAATCAACAAGGAATAATGGCTCACAGCTGCTGTTATGTGCGCCTCTTCTCTCGCTCCACAATGATGCCTGTTGGTTCTCAGCGTATGTGGCATTTCCCATGATAAAACATGACATCAGGAGTGAGCCATGCTTCCAGCAGACATCTCTTATCCTACACGGCAGTTTCCAGTGGTGACGAGTGTTGTCTGTTACCAGAGGTCTCGCTTTTCTTTCTTGCCACTTATACCTTACAGAGAGAAAGGCACTGTCGTGTAGCCATTTCCTATGATGGTACACACACACTAACAATTGTGCAGTGATACACGACACATCATCCTGGTGAAAAGACATTATTTTTGGCAATAGAAGTGATACAATGTTTAAATAGGTCATACATGTCCTGTCAAGGTAACATTCACATGAACCCGGGACCCTATGTATCCCACCAGCGTCACATTGCCACTCCCACTGTAGTATATCCTGGTGCCACCTTTTTCCAAGGTAGGTGACACATGCACAGACAACTGACCATGGTTCCTCATACTAGGTCACCTTCTGGAATTCCTCCATGTTTTGATGCTTAGATGCACTTTAAAAACTTTTAGATATGGATAGGGGCAGGATGAGTTACTGTGCACCATGACTTCCCAGTTTGTGGTTCCCTTTTGGATTCCTTCCTGAATCAAGGTTGGGGTGTGTAGCCATCAGGTTTGCACCACTTCCCCTGCAAGTGTAAGGTGTTGGGCACGTGTGGCATCCAGATGGTTCACCCCTGTGTTGGTGTATAATGTCATGTATTGATGTCTTACCAATGTATTGTGCTGTTTGTATGTATGTTCTCGTATTGTGCAAACTGTGCTGAGAATGTTATCTGTTTCATCTGTTGAGCTTAGGGATAGAAGGGGTTAAAAAGAGGGGCCGATCCAGAAGGCTGACTGGACAGGAGGTTCCTGCTTCTGCAGCAGAGCCTGGGCAGGCTTGCCCAGGGCAGGACGCTCTACATCACCAGGAGCAGAGGACACCCCAGGAGGGGGAATAAAGAACTGCCAAGGACTGTTGGGCAGTGTGGATGGGCACCAGTGCTGCAGAAGCGACTGCAGCAGGACTGTTGGTTCCCAGCATCCGGATGGGAGTCATTGATGCTGCATAACTTGGGAAAGACGCAGGCAAAGCGCAGGAAGCATTACTTTATTCACCTCATGTTCATTAAAAGTTTTCCTAACGTTGAACAAAGTCTTGGCTTGTGATGCTTCCGGAGGACGCAATCCCAGTGTGACAGTGGCCGGGGTGCTCGCTGACTGTGACTTAGTGGACTCGCCCACAACAACCACCCCATGCCACCTTGTTACACAACCTCCTGACTCTTGCCTTTTGGAGAACTGAAATAGACTGTACATTTCAGCAGCCTAAGTTGATGCAGGCTCACTCAGAGCTTCGGCAAGGGAAGGCCACTGATCCCCATGTCTTTCTTGTGACCAGATGGACAAGGAAATGTCTATTGGGGACCCTGATTTCTTTCAAAGTGGACTGCGATCTGCTTTATCTTTTTTCTGAGTGGCATGCTGCATGATTTTTGTGCTTCAGGTTGGGGAGCTTTATCTTGGGTTTAAGTGGGCGGCTATTCAGCAAACACTGACACTGTTCAATCATAACCACTTTTCAAAGTGTGTTTCCATCTTCGACATCTATGGCACATCTGGAGACCCTGTCCTACAGCCACTCTGAATAGAGGTGGCCATATATATGTGGTTCCATCCGTTCACTTCTGTGTAAGCAAGTGTGTGTAGATATGTGAAAACTTAATTTGTTTATTGCAATAATGATATATTTACTCATGAACAAGTATTTTTACAGCATATTTTTCAGTGTTATAGGACAGTGGGGTCCCTGGTTTATTGTTTGGTGTTTCGTGCAGTACACCGATTATGCCCAAACAGCAAGCAGAATTGGAGCAAAGTCTATCAGTGCACTGTAGCCCTAGGTAAAGCATCCGCCTCATCATTTAATTGTTTTTTTTACTGCTAGTCTTTTGACAGTGGATAAATAGTCACATTGTCAATTCATGGCGCAGCTGCTGGAGACAGGACACGGCGCTGGAAAAGGTTCAGCATGGAAATGAAGAACTCGTTAAGACTTTGATATTTGGAACATTGCATCTAAAGGACACCAGCACCATTACTGAAATCAGGAGGTGATGCTTTTACTTCAATTAATAGATGACTTCTGTGCAAAGCACAAAACAAGCTGAATCCAGCTGCTGCCCCGTCTACAGCTGCTGCCCCGTCTACAGCTGCCGCCCCGTCTACAGCTGCCGCCCCGTCTACAGCTGCCGCCCCGTCTACAGCTGCCGCTCTGTCTACAGCTGCGCCCACACAGAGGACTTGTATCAAAGCCATTGCCCTTGTAAAACATTGATCAAAAAAATGTTATGCATTGAAAAATATCTAATGTTCTGCAACCAAACGACCTAGTTTCTATTGTTAGTATATTGTTTCTGAAGCGTTGTGCTGCTCCTCGGTTGTGCCTCCTGCGTGTTAGAATTTGCTTTCTCTATTGAGTGTCTCAATGGAGTCTGGCACGGTGACCAATTATGGGACGGTGTCAGGCGGGCAATCTTTTGACAAGGCAAATGACAACTCCCATTTTTATATCTTAGTGGAAATATTAAAGGCAATACAATGCAGAATCTTAACAAGAGATTCTCCAGAATAGTTGTTTTAGCAAAGCATTTTGTAAGTGACATAGATAATAATTGTACCTTTAGTGCCAAATCCATTGCTGCGTTAGCCAGAAATCCTTTATTCAGATCTGCTCATCAGGTGCTCTGTGCACCCTCGGTGTGAATGAGCGGTTAGTTTGAGCAGTCATTATCTGCTGACAGACTCCCCTTTAAGGTCGAGTTCAAATATTTTGCCTTATATTTCAGTGTGAATGTCAGATAAGCCCCCGGCATACATGCTAAATATTTCTCTGGGATCGTGTTAGCCCAGTGGTGGCCAAATATATGTCCTTTTTGCTTCCTGTGTTTTAGTTTTTGAGTGACAGATGGTACTGTGCGGCATTTGTTTAAGGGATATATCTTGAGCTTTCAGTAGCTGCTAATGTTGGATCTGTTGCATACAGTAAATGCTACTGTAGCATTCATTGCCGGTACTTAACTTTTATAATGGCAACTCTTTAACAGATTTACTATGGACACCTGCTGAAAATCTCCTGGTATTTCCACCAAACACTTTCTATTAAAGTCAATGGTTGGCAGACACCATTCAGTGTATAAATAATAGATGCAGTCTACTATGTCTGAGGTGTCCACCTCTAGTAGACGTGCAGGCTCGAAACTGATGCACAGCAGAGCGCTTGTTTGCTCTTCCAGCACCATTATAGCCTATGGTCTCATCTGTGCACAAGTCCGAATCTCCTTTTGCGGTGGATTCAAACGTGTTCCTGATGGGGCGACCAGGCATGTACTAAAGGTAACATGGGATTTTCCAGTAGTACATATTACATGTAGGTCTTTAATGGTCATGTGACCATAGCCTAAGGCTATGTGCACACGCTGCGGATTCACCTGCGTGTTTTTCCGCGCGGATCCGCAGGTAAAGTGACCTGCGGTTTTGCTGCTGTTTGGTCTGCAGTTTTGCCCTGTGGTTTCACACCTCTACTATGTTAAAGGTGTGAAACCGCTGCGGAATCCACACAAACAATTGACATGCTGCGGTTTGTAAACCACAGCAAAACCACGCGGATAAAATCGCAGCGTGAGCACAGCGGTTTTGAAATGCCATAGGCTAACATGGTACTGTAACATGTCTGCGGAACTGCTGCGTTTCCGCAGGGCCAAAAACGCTGCGGAAATGCAGCAGAATCCGCAACGTGTGCGCATAGCCTAAGACAAATGTGAGTCAGCATGTTTTCCTTAATTAGAAGTCTATTCACAGGTTTCGGAGGAGCTCTGATGTTGCATGAAAATGTTCCCTATGCCATTACACCACTCCCGGCCTGAACCTGATGAGAAAGGTTCATCAACTTATACTGATTCTCCCATCGGCACGGTGCCACAGAAATCCAGTGTTCAGTGGTCAAATTTTGTTCTCGTTTGCTCACCAGAGTCTTGCTTTTCTGTCTCTACTAGGCAGTAATGGCTGAAGAACTTGCCTGCTCTTACAGCTCATCCAGGCTAAGGAATGATGGGTTGGATGATGTTAGTTGGAGCACCAGCATTGTATTTGGATGTTATTTTGCTTGACAGTGCTCTGCCTGTTGACATCCGCCCTCACTCCTTTTGTTCACGAATGGTTTACATTTAAACGATCCCCCCCCCCCCCCCTTGGCTTTTTTTGTAGTTCCTCAGTCACCATTGTAAGAGAAAACCCTACAAGGTCAGCAACTTTTACAATGCAGGTCCTGCCTAATCTAGTACTAAGTGCCGTGCCTTGTTCAAAGTCACTCAGATTTCAGTTTCCTAATTTTGCCTTTCTAACTTGGATTCATGCAGAAAAGAGATTAAAATCAAGTGTGCACACTTTCATTCTGCAGACCAGGGTCACATGGCTAATATCCATACTAGAAATCTCCAAGCGTCTCTAATAAAGTGGCAGTTTTGTGAGTCATACCATGCTAATTGCCCAATGCCAGCATCTTATGCTCAGGAGCTTCTAAGAACACCTCTGGTTTCAAGGGGTTGTCCGGCATTGGGGTACAAGTGTGCAGTCACTCCATGTGACTGCAGACTTGTGAATGCTTACAGCACGTTGTCTGCATGCTGTGAGGATTCTCTCGTGCTCGCACCAAGACAGGGATTTGCACATTCCAACTAGATGTCCCCGGCCTCACTCAATTCTCTTGCATTCAGCGTGGCTGCTCACGTCTAGTGGGCACATGACTGCAGGTATGGAAATCTCATGCTTATGGTCACGCGTTCTCAGTACAGTGTGTACGTGCTATGAGGATTCACAAGTCTGCAGTCACAAAGTGTGGCTGCCGGTGGATTGATCGTTTGTTGATCAATGAATGAATTGCAAGTAGTTGCCAGTGGTAAGCTGAATTACATTTTCTACGTATATTTTTCTTACAATCATCTGTCCCTTTTAGAGCTTTGGACGTTTTTTGTAACCACTATTTTGATAGTTGGCTGCAGAATAAGCGGATGCTAACAGACAGAGGAAACCCACACAAACATGGTCCGAGCTTACAAAATCGGTCCACATGGTGCCCCAGTAAAAACTGCTGTTTCCACACACACCATAGTTGGGGCTCTGTTTATATTTGGGAATTGGTTAATTCATGAATACTATATACTAAAAGTTCCGGACTATCAGCCACTCTGTGTGGGATTCATTTGCCATGTATCGTGAAGTGACTTGTTTTTCACTTTGACCTAAATCTATTAAACAATAACCTTTTTCTGCTCAGTTGTGGCTGGGTATTGGCTGTGTTCCTAGATGCAGAAAAAAGCCCCATGTGAGCGCCTGGATCTGATCCTTTATACACACAGAACTTTATTTAATTGATACTTTTAACTGTAGCTAAAAAATAGAAATACTGATAATAAAAAAAAAGCTGTGATAAATAAGGTAATTTGTAGCTGATTTGTCATCTGAATTAGGGTATCTGAATACATTGAGCATTCTAATCGTTGAAACACCAATGTTGGAAAGTGAAAAACTGCATTAAAAAAATTGTAATCATTTACAGTAAGTACCATATTGTTCAGACTAAATGACGCACAGGACCATAAGACGTACCTAGGTGTTAGAGGAGAAAAAAAAAATTGACGCAAAAAATGTGGTCGTGATGCATTGGGGGGGGGGGGGGGGAGGGGGATCTGCTGCCTACACTGTTATAGCGGTAATGTCCCACCATTTTGTACTAATATCCCTCATCCTGGTATTTATATGATACCCATCCTGGTATTTATATGATACCCATCCTAGTATATATGGCTCCCTCCTACCCATTCTGGTATATATGGCCCCCTCATACCCATCCTGGTATGCATGGCCCCCTCATACCCATCCTGGTATGCATGACCCCCTCATACCCATCCTGGTATGCATGACCCCCTCATACCCATCCTGGTATGCATGACCCCCTCATACCCATCCTGGTATGCATGACCCCCTCATACCCATCCTGGTATGCATGGCACCCTCATACCCATCCTGGTATGCATGGCCCCTTCATACCCATCCTGGTATGCATGGCCTCCTCATACCCATCCTCATCTATCTTCATGACCCAGCCTATTTTGACCTTAATGACCTGGCCATTTTTTGCAATTCTGACCAGTGTCTCTTTATGAGGTAATAACTCAGGAACACTTCAACGGATCCTAGCGATTCTGAGACTGTTTTTTCGTGACATATTGGGCTTCATGTTAGTGGTAAATTTAGGTCGATAATTTTTGCGTTTATTTGTGAAAAAATCAGAAATTTGGCAAAAATTTAGAAAATTTCACAATTTTCAAATTTTGAATTTTTATTCTGTTAAACCAGAGAGTTATGTGACACAAAGTGGTTACTAAATAACATTTCCCACATGTCTACTTTACATCGGCACAATTTTGGAAACAAATTTTTTTTTTTGTTAGGAAGTTATAAGGGTTAAAAGTTGACCAGCGATTTCCATTTTTACAACAAAATTTACAAAACCATTTTTTTAGGGACCACCTCACATTTGAAGTCACTTTGAGGGGTCTATATGGCAGAAAATACCCAAAAGTGACACCATTCTAAAAACTGCACCCCTCAAGCTACTCAAAACTACATTCAAGAAGATTTTTAATCCTTCAGGTGTTTTCATAGGAACTAAAGCAACGTGGAAAGAAAAAATGGACATTTTAATTTTTACAACAAAAATTTTCTTTTAGCATCAATTTTTTCATTTTCATATGGGCAACAGGATAAAATAGATCCTAAAATTTGTTGGGCAATTTCTCCTGAGTACACAGATACCTCATATGTGGTCGTAAACCATTGTTTGGGTACATGGCAGGGCTCAGAAGGGAAGGAGCGCCATTTGACTTTTTGAATGGAAAACATGCTGGAATATTTAGCGGTTGCCATGTCACGTTTGGCGAGGCCCTGTGTGCCTAAACTTTGGATCTCCCCCCACAAGTGACCCCATTTTGGAAACTAGACCCCCAAGGAACTTATGTACATGCATAATGATCACTTTGAACCCTCCAGGTGCTTCACAAATTGATCGGTAAAAAAAACACTTTTTTTTCACTAAAATTTTCTTTTAGCCTCAGTTTTTTCATTTTCACATGGGCAACAGGATAAAATGAATGCTAAAATTTCTTGGGCAATTTCTCCTGAGTACACCGATACCTCATATGTGGTCATAAACCACTGTTTGGGTACACAGCAGGGTCCGGAAGGGAAGAAGCGCTATTTGACTTTTTGAATGGAAAATTAGCTCCAATCGTTATCGGACACCATGTCGCGTTTGGAGAGCCCCTGTGTGCCTAAACAGTGAAATCCCCCCACAAGTAACACCATTTTGGAAACTAGACCCCTTATGGAACTTATCTAGATGTGTGGTGAGCACTTTGAACCCCCAAGTGCTTCACAGAAGTTTATAACGCAGAGCAGTGAAAATAAAAAATCATTTTTTCCTCTTCGCCACGACAGCACCCACTGAGAGAGGGGATCCGCCCCCGGAACAGGAAACCTACAGAGAGATAAATGGGGCGGTCCCCCTCGCTCCCTCAGTTTGGTTTCCTGTTCCTGGAAAGGAACCCGCAGAAGAGGATTCCTGGTCTGGTAGCCGCCTGCGTGCAGAATATGAGCAGCAGGGGCCCCAGGACCGGAGGCAGCGTCGGGCGGAGAGGTGTATTCCCCCCCCCCAGAGCTGGTGTAATGCAGGTGAGGCTGGAGGCGACAGTGGTGCCAAGGCTCACTGGGGACATGGCTATACCCCCCCGAGGGGGTAGACGCATTACTAACGCCATCTGGACGTACTGAGCCGCGCGCCCCCCCCCGAAAGGAGAAGGGCTCGAGCGTGTGTGCTGAGCGGTGCACTGGGAGTCATACCTGCGGCAGGAGAAGGACCCCGTGCGTGGAGGGGGGCGCAGACGCGCGGTGCACTATTTGCGGTGACCCAGCGCTCCCCAGGAGAGGCAACCCGGAAGTGGAGGAGGACTTCCGGGATCAGGCAGAAGGCAGAGACCGTGGGACAACGCCCGCGCATGCGCAGTAGAGGCAGAGAGAAAAAAAAAAAAAAAAATGGCGGACGAAGAAAAAAAAATTCAAAAAAGAGGAGCAGCTATAGCAAAGGCTTTAAAAGGAAGCCACAGACACAGCGCTAGTGCGCAGTCATGTCGTCCTTAGATGACCCAGCTTCGCTCCCATTAGGTCAGCTAGTGGTATCCCCACTTGGCAGTAGACAGAGCAGTGCTACAAGGAGAACCAATAGCACCAGAAAAAGTGGCAGCTCCAGGAAGGAATCTAGTGGACCTTCCAGGCAAGATGAGCCATTAGAGAAAAAACGCAAGGAAAAGAAGTCGTCCCATGCCTCGCCTCAGCCTGGGTCTCGGACACCGCAGCCGGTAGTTGCTGACGAAATTCACGGGTGAGTGTTTTTTTAGTCAGGATAAATAATTGATGGCCTTCTCTTTCTGGTCCATACCCCCTTTAGGCTAAAAGAACAGAGAAGGCGAAACATAGAGAGTGTGCCTTATGTTCACAGCCCCTCCCGGATGGCCACCCAAAGAGATTATGCCAGTCATGTATTGAGGAGGCCTTACAGGAGGAATCCTCACGAAAGAAGGAGGATATCCGGGCTATGATGAGAGGAACTACGGGCCTTAGGCGGTTCCAGTAGTCTAGGGGGTCACTCCTCCGTGAGAGAAATACGTTCACCTAAAGGAGGAGTCTCGCTGGCGTCAGTCACCGTCAGATACCGTAGAACTTGATTCTGATAAGTCCCAGGAATACCTTTTTCCTCACAGGACGAGGATCAGACGTGTTTCCCCACGGACAGTGTCAGTAATTTAGTGAAGTCCGTCCGAAATACCATGGGGTTGCCGGAGAGTAAGGACCCTAAGACCCCTCAGGACATAATGTTTGCGGGTATTTCCCGTAAAAAGGTCCGAGCATTCCCAGTGGTCCCAGCTGTAAAGGACCTAGTTAAGAGGGAATGGGAGAAACAAGGTCAGAGAACCTTCCTCCCCTTAACGTCAAAGCGTAAGTATCCCTTTGACGATGAGGAGTTAACAGCCTGGTCGAGAGCCCCCAAGGTGGATGCGGCAGTGGCCTCTACCTCCCGTAGATCCTCTTTGCCGGTAGAGGATTCGGGAACTTTGGCTGATTCTTCGGATCGTAAGACCGGTGCATATGCCTCGGCTACCAGCGTGGAACCTTACTCTAGTTTTGGATGCCTTCACTCAGGCACCGTTTGAGCCCATTAGCTCAGCATCAGTAAAGTGCCTCTCATTGAAAACGGCTATGCTGGTGGCCTTAGTATCGGCCAGGAGAGTGAGTGATCTTCATGCTCTATCAGTAGACCCACCGTTCCTGTTAACAACACGAGACAGTCTCATTTTAAAGACGGACCCGTCCTACCTGCCCAAACGGGCAACTAAATTTCATAGATCTCAAGAGATATGCCTACCTTCATTCTATGAGAACCCGTCAACACAGGACGAGGAGAAATATCACACCTTAGATGTGAAAAGAGCCGTGCTAGCCTATCTAGATAGGACCAGTCCCTGGAGGCAGAGTAGGTCTCTTTTTGTCTCCTTCCAGGGCAGCAGGAAGGGGTCTGCAGTTACATCAGGCACGATATCCAGATGGATTAGAGATGCGATCACAATGGCGTATCTGACAAAAGGAGAAGACCCTCCACTGGGGATTAAGGCGCACTCCACTAGAGCCATATCATCCTCCTGGGCCGAGAGGGCGAACGTCCCAATTGAACAAATATGTAAGGCTGCAACCTGGTCTTCTCCGTCTACCTTTTATAGTCACTATAGACTAGATTTGTCCTCTACCGAGGATCTAACTTTTGGTAGATCAGTCCTTAACACGGTGTGCCCGCCCAAGTGATTATCTCTGGAAATCTCTCAGTGGGTGCTGTCGTGGCGAAGAGGAAAAACCGGATTACTTACCGGTAATACTCTTTTGTAGAGTCCACGACAGCACCCGCTCACTTCCCTCCCGTAAGAATTTTTCACACATGGGTCTCCTTGGTGGTGGAGATTGTGATTAAACTTAGTAAACATAAAACTACATAGGGGTAAGATGGATGAATTGCCCAAATAAATTGACTAAAACATGTATGGCGGTTCCTCCGTTGTTCTCGGTAACACAAACTGAGGGAGCGAGGGGGACCGCCCCATTTATCTCTCTGTAGGTTTCCTGTTCCGGGGGCGGATCCCCTCTCTCAGTGGGTGCTGTCGTGGACTCTACAAAAGAGTATTACCGGTAAGTAATCCGTTTTTTTTCCTCAAAAATGATTTTTTAGCACGCTATTTTTTATTTTCACAAGGGTAACAGGAGAAATTGGACCACAAAAGTTGTTGTGCAATTTGTTCTGATTACACCGATACCCCATATGTGGGGGGGAACCAATGTTTGGGCGCACGGCAGGGCTCAGAAGGGAAGGAGCGCCATTTGACCTTTTGAAATGAAAAGTACCTCTAATCGTTTGCAGACACCATGTCGTGTTTGGAGAGCCCCTGTGTGCCTAAACATTGGCGCATCCCCACAAATGACCCCATTTTGGAAAGTAGACCCTATAAGGAATTTATCTAGATGCATAGTGAGCACTTTGAACCCCCAAGTGCTTCACAAAAGATTATAACGCAGTGCCGTGAAAATAAAAGACAATTTTTTCCTCAAAAAAATATTTTTTAGTGCGCAATTTTTTATTTTCACAAGGGTAACAGGAGAAACTGGACCCCAAAAGTTGTTGTCCAGTTTGTCCTGAGTACGCTGGTACCCCATATGTGGGGGGGACCACTTTGGGCACACATCGGGGCTTGGAAGGGAAGTAGTGACATTATGAAATGCTGACTTTGATGGAATGGTTTGCGCGCGTCATGTTACATTTGCAGAGCCCCTGATGTACCTAAACTGTGGAACCCCCCACAAGTGACTCCATTTTGGAAACTAGACCCCCCAAGGAACTTATCTAGATGTGTGCTGAGCACTTTGATCCCCCAAGTGCTTCACAGAAGTTTATAACGCAAAGCTGTGAAATTAAAAAATCATTTTTTTTCCTCAAAAAATGATTTTTTAGCTCGCAAATTTTTATTTTCACAAGGATAACAGGAGAAATTGGACCCCAAAAGTTGTTGTCCAGTTTGTCCTGAGTACGCTGATACCCCATATGTTGGGGGGAACCATTGTTTGGGCACACGTAAGGGCTGAGAATGGAAGTAGTGACGTTTTGAAATGCAAACTTTGATGGAAAGGTCTGCGGTCGTCGTTACGTTTGCAGAGCCCCTGATGTGCCTAAACAGTAGAAACCCCCCACAAGTGACCCAATTTTGGAAACTAGACCTTCCAAGGAACTTATCTATATGTCTGGTGAGAACTTTGAACCCCCAAGTGCTTCACAGAAGTTTATAACGCAGAGACGTGAAAATAAAAAAATCATTTTTTTTCCACAAAAATAATTTTTTAGCCCCCAATTTTTTATTTTCCCAAGGATAACAGGAGAAATTAGACCACCAAAGTTGTGCAATTTTTCCTGAGTACGCTGATACCCCATATGTTGGGGTATACCACTGTTTGGGCACACGTCGGGGCTTGGAAGGGAGGGAGCACTGTTTGACTTTTTGAACGCAAAATTGGCTGGAATCAATGGTTGCACTATGTCACGTTTGGAGACCCCTTGATGTGCCTAAACAGTGGAAACCCCTGAATTCTAACTCCAACCCTAACCCCAACACATCCCTAATCCCAACCCTAACCCTAATTCCAACCCTAGCCCTAACCTCTTTCCAACCCTAACCCTAATGGAAAAATAAAAATAATTTCTTTATTTTATTAGTTGTTCCTGCCTATGGGGGTGATAAACGGGGGGTTTATTTTCTTTTCATTCTATTTTGATCACTGTGATAAACTCTCAGTGATCAAAATAGAATGAAAGAATCTGCAGCTGGCGGGTGCACTGCGCATGCGCCCGCCATTTTCCAAGATTACGGCACCCATGAAGCAGGACCGTGGGACATCGGGAGCAGGAGAGAGACATCGGAGGTACCGGGGGGGGTCGGAAGGTGGGGGGAGCCTAGAGAAGGGGGAGGGGAGCAGAGGGCGGCGGCACATTGCCGCCGTCAGTCGGTATCGGGGGGCCGATCGGCCCCGTGAGTCATGGGGGGGGTCTGATCATGGACTCCAGCCATGTCCGATGCTACTGCAGCATCGGCCATGGCTGGATTGTAATATTTAATCAATTTTCATTGATGAAATATTACTATCGCTCTGATTGGCTGTTTCACTTTTAACAGCCAATCAGAGCGATCGTAGCCACGTGGGGGCGAAGCCACGCCCCCTGTGGTGAAGAACTAAGCCCCCTGTATCTGCGGGTCGGGTGATCTTTCAGTGACCCCGGTCACCCGACCTGCAGGGGGGCTTTAAAGTCATGACGCTACATTTATTCACTGCTGTCCAGTCCCATAGACCCTCCCACCTCTGGGCGCCAGCTTCAGTGCATAGAGGTGGGAGGGACTATGGGTGTGAGGAGGAGTTAATATTCATTACCTTTAGCAGCGGGCACAAGTGTTAGCTGCTGCAGCCGCTCCTGCCTACTGTGACTCGCTGCTCCGCCACTGCCGCCCCCCCAACCCAATCCACAGCCAGGCTATAAGATAAGGTAGATCTGGATTATAAGATGCACCCTCACTTTGCTTCAATAGCTGTGTCTTACAGTCTGAAAAATACAGTATTTGCTACAGAAATTTCTGCCTTTCTTGGCAGGAAAACAGCTGCTTCACATGGGCATATTTTGGATGCATTTTAAATGTTTTTGGTGCAGATTTATTAGTATGAGTGAAATCTGTAGCAAAAATGCTGAAAAAATTGACATGCTGCAGATTTAAATCTGCAAATCCAAAGATAAAAACAAAATGAGCATTTAACCGGCAGTAAGTAAATGGTAATAGTACATGTGAATAACATAAGTTACTTAGTTAACACTGTTTTTCTCTAAGTATAAAACCATCCCACCACGACAAGGTGTACCCCCATCAAGATTGTCCTATTCTCTAGTAATAAAACCTCACTTTGTGCCATTAAGCCTCAATTTAGATGGGGCAGAGCAGAACCGATGCCCGACTGTCGAGGCACTTGCTTGTGCCTAGCTCAAAACGGGGGAGCCACATCCCTGTCGTACAATGGACAAGAAACAAGAGCAAAACCAAAGAAATGAGCCGGAACATAAGTTGGTCTACGTGTAGTATGTAGGAGCACGTTCACACTGGCCATTTAACAGACAAAACCCAAGATAAAACAAAATGAGCATATATGCCCTGCAGTAAGCAAATGTTAATAGTACATATAAATAACATGGGGTACTTGGGTAACACTGTGTTTTGATCCAAAAAGCGAAAAAGCCATCCCACCATGACAAGGTGCACCCAATCTGTACCTTCGGGATTTAACCACTTAGTGACCGGGCCAATTTTTTAAAATCTGACCAGTGTCATCTTATGTAGTAATAACTCTGGAAGGCTTTAACATATCCCATTGATTTTGAGACTATATTTTTTGTGACACATTATACTTCATGATAATGGTAAACTTAGGCCTCTTTCATACTTCAGTCTTTTTGCCATCAGTCACAATCCATCAAAGTGTGAAAAAATGGATCCAGTGCAGATTGTAAAAAACTGATGCACTGGATCCGTTTTTTTTGATGGATCCATTTCAGCAGCCACAGCAGAAAATTTAAAGGAATAGGATTCTGGATAGAGAGAGAGAGAGATTATGTGCCAGAACGGCTTTTGGGGTTAAATTAAAGAAATGGAAATTCTTCCGGGCATGCTCAGTTGAAAAAAAAAAAAAAGGAATCCGTCGCTGGATTCCATCATATGCTGGACGGCGACTGATACGTCTCCCATAGACGTCCATTCTATCAGGTGACGGACAGCGAAGGATCCGTCGCTGTCCAACTTTTCGACTGACAAAAAAACGTTCCTATGGATGTTTTTTCCGTTTGACGGAGACCGATTTTCCGACGGATCCGTTGCACGACTGACGAAACGGAAGGCCATCCGTCACAATCCGTCGCTAATACAAGTCAATGAGAAAAAACGGATCAAGCAAAATAATTTGCTGGATCCGTTTTTTTCTAAAAACTATATTGTGACTGATGCAAAAAGACTGAAGTGTAAAAGAGGCCTTCAGAGGAGAGCACAAACAGGCTCTAATCAGAGTAGAAAGAGAAGTGGGAGGCTCCACTGCACAACTGAGCAACAAGACAAGTACATTAGATTCTGTAGTTTGAGAAATTGATGCCTCACAGGTCCTCAACTGGCAGCTTCATTAAATAGTACACGCAAAACGCAACGCCAGTGTCCACGTCTACAGTGAATAGGCGACTCCGGGATGCTGGCCTTCAGGGCAGAGTGGCAAAGATAGAGCCATATCAAAGACTGGCTAATAAAAGGAAAATATTAATATGGGCAAAAGAACAGACATTGGACAGAGGAAGATTGGAAAAAAGTGTTATGGACAGACGAATCCAAGTTTGAGGTGTTTGGATCACACAGAAGAACATTTGTGAGACGCAGAACAACTGAAAAGATGCTGGAAGAGTGATACCATCTGTCAAGCATGGTGGAGGTAATGTGATGGTCTGGGGTTGCTTTGGAGCTGGTAAAGTGGGAGATTTGTGCAAGGTAAGAGATTTTGAATAAGGAAAGCTATCACTCCATTTTGCAACGCCATGCTATACCCTGTGGACAGCACTTGATTGGAGCCAGTTTCATCCTACAACAGGACAATGACCCAAAGCACACCTCCAAATTATGCAAGAACTATTTAGGGAAGAAGCAGGCAGCTGGTATTCTATCTGTAATGAAGTGGCCAGCGCAGTCACCAGATCTCAACCCCATAGAGCTGTAGTGGGAGTAGCTTGACCGTATGGTAAGCAAAAAGTGCCCATCAAGCCAAACCAACTTGTGGGAGGGGCTTCTGGAAGCATGGGGTGAAATTTCTCCAGATTTCCTCAGCAAATTAACTGCTAGAATGCCAAAGGTCTGCAATGCTGTAATTGCTGCAAAGGGAGCATTATTTGACTAAAGTAAAGTTTTGGGTTTTTTTTAACTGTGTATTTTATTAACATTTTTAAACAGATACAGAAAAAGTACATGAATGTATAGATATGTCTCACAAGCTTGTTAGCAATAACTGTAAACCAGAAATCAGTATACATATCTTAATATCCACTAATACAATGAAAACAGGGAATATGACAAGACGAACAATACAATACTAGACAGGGAAATATAAGGAGGGGGGGGGAAGGAGCCGGGAAGGTGAATATTTCAGGCTTCCATCAAGGCCAAGTTTCACTGTTATTCTTTATTGGCCCAATAAGTGTTAAAGCAAAGTTTGAAGGAGAAAATTTTCAAATAAAAATCTTTTTTTCGAACCTTGTCAATGTCTGGACTAGACTTTAAATTAATTTGGCAACTCATTTGATTTATAAAAGTATGAGTTTTCATGGATAACACAATTGTCTAGGTGACCCCAAACTTTTGAACGATAGTGTACATTTCTCAGTTTTTACAGGAAAGAAAAAAATTTAGCCATTTTAAATTTTTCACTATCATTTATAGGTTGTCAACCAATATTACTCTATTATAATACTTTAACTTTTAGTTGAACAATTTAAAGTACCGTATATACTCGAGTATAAGCGGATCCGAGTATAAGCAGACCCCCCCCTAATTTTGCCACAAAAACTTGGGAAAATTTATTGACTCTAGTATAAGCCTAGGGTGGGAATTGCTGAAGATACTGGTAAATATATATATGTCCGCTGGGACACTGACAGGCTGCAGGGGACCGCGGACATATATTGGAGACGACAGGGACCTCTTCCCTGCATCGGTAAAATGTAAGTCAGAACCGTGACTCGTATATAAGCCGAGGGGGGACTTTCAGCCCAAAAAGGGGGCTGAAAAACTCGGCTTATATTCGAGTATATGTGGTATATAAAATATAAAAACTGAAGTGTATATATATTTCTAAAGCTGCTATTGACATGAAATTCTCAACACATGTCTGTAACAACCCATCCAAACCACACAGGCAAAGAAATCAAACTATAGATGGCCACAAATTTAAGTTGTTTAAAATTGAGAAATGATACAGATAAAAAAGTATTACTGAAATTTAATACTTCATACAAATGGTCCTAGTTGGTGATGAGTTTCAAGACGCCTCCTGTATGGAGCAACTAGTCGCATGCATTGCTCAGGTGTGATTTAGGCCAATTCTTCCACACAAACACTCCACAAATCCTGAAATTTCCGTGGGCTCCTTCTACGAACTCTGAGCTTTAGTTCCGTCAATACATTATCTATTGGATTCAGGTCAGGTGATTGGCTGTGCCATTCTAGCAGCTTTATTTTCCTTCTCGGAAACCAATTGAGAGTTTCCTTGGCTGTGTTTGGGATCATTCTCACGATGAAATGTCCACCCTCATTTCATCTTCATTATTCTGGTAGATGGCAGCAGATTTTTATCAAGAATGTCTCTTTACATTTGCTCATTCATCCTTCCATCAATCAAATGAAGTTTGCCAGTGCCATATGCTGAAACACACACCCACATCATGATGTTCCCACCTCCAAATTTCACTGTTGCGTTTTTGGGTGATATGCAGTGCCTTTTGTCCTTCAAACATGGTGTCTATTATGGCATTCAGTGAGTTCAATTTTGTTATCATCTGACCAGAGAATATTCTCCTAGTTTTTCATAGGCTTGTCTAAATGTTGGTGAGCAAACTTTTAATGCGCTTGAACATGCTTTTACTCTAGCAGTGTAGTCTTGCGCGGTGAGTGTGCATACAGGCTGTGGAGGTTTAATGCATTACTTATTGTTTTCTTTGAAACAATTGTACCTTCTGATTCAAGTTCTTTGTGTAGTTGTACACAGGTGGTCTTTGGCTCTCGGACATCTCTTCTGATAATTCTTTTCACTCTCCTAGCTGAAATCTTGTGGCGAGCACCTGGTCATGGTGGTTTATGGCGAAATGATGTTCTTTCGCTTTGAATTCTCGCTCAGTGTGTAACAAACTCTCCTTCACTCATGACTTTTTCCTTTCTAATTCTCTTAACCTCCTGGCTCTTACTGAAACCTGGATCCAGCAGTCAGACACTACCGCTGCGGCTGCTCTTTCATACGGGGGACTTCATCTCTCTCATACCCCAAGATCAGACAATAGAGCAGGTGGAGGCATTGGTCTGCTCCTATCATCAAAATGTACGTTTCAGGTAATCCCTCAAGTACCCTCACTTGTCTTTCCTTCTTGTGAGGTCCATGCCGTCAGACTCTAAACCCCCTTCTCCATGCGAGTGGCGATGGTATATCGTCCTCCCAGCCCCTCCCATCAGTTCCTGGATCATTTTGCCACTTGGCTTCCACATTTTCTCTCCTGTGACAAACCTACCCTCATCATGGGCGATTTCATCATCCCCATTGCTCTTCCACTCTCCCCATCTGCTACTCACCTTTTATCTCTAACCTCCTCGTTTGGCCTTTTGCAGCTTACTAATTCTCCAACGCATGAAGATGGGAACTCCCTCGACTTGGTCTTCTCTCGGCTTTGTGCAGTGGATGATTTTGCAAACTCCCCTCTCCCGCTCTCTGACCACAATCTTCTTTCTTACTCTATCAAGAACTGCCAGGCTGCTCAGGTCACCCCCACTGCCCATATTTATAGAAACATACAGGCCATTAACACCCAGAAACCTATGAAGAACTTGCACACTTCATTGGCCCCTATCTCCTCCCTTTCATGTCCTGATTCTGCATTGAAGCATTACAATGAAACACTTCAAAGTGCCCTGGATGAATTTGCTCCTCCTATACATAGAACTCCACAACACAGATGGCGACAACCCTGGCACACCCTGCGAACACATTTCCTGCAGCGGTTCTCCAGGTGCGCCGAACGTCTGTGGAGAAAATCCAACCTTCCCGAAGATTTCATCCATTATAAGTTTATGCTTCGAACATACAACACTGCCCTTCACCTCTCAAAACAAACGTATTTCAACACCCTCATCACCTCACTGTCCAATAACCCGAAACGTCTCTTTGACACTTTTCATTCTCTACTCAACCCAAGAGTGCAGGCCCCTACCACGGAGCTTCAAGCTGACGATCTGGCCAATTACTTCAAAGAAAAAATTGACCAGATCCGACAGGAAATTATCTCCCAATCACCTCATACCATGCACTGTCATCCCTCCCCCACTGCATCTAGCTCACTCTCTGACTTTGAACCAGTCACAGAAGAAGAAGTAAGCAGGCTCCTTGCATCATCTCGCCCAACCACTTGCACCAGTGACCCATTTCCGTCACATCTACTCCAGCCACTTTCCCCTGCAGTCACCCCTCACCTAACTAAAATATTTAACCTCTCTCTCTTCTGGTATCTTTCACTCCTCATTTAAGCATGTCATCATACATCCACTACTTAAAAAACCATCCCTCGACCAAAACTGTGCCGCTAACTATAGACCGGTCTCTAATCTTCCCTTCATCTCTAAACTCCTGGAACGCCTGGTCCACTCCCGTCTTATCCGCTATCTCTCAGAAAACTCTCTTCTCGACCCTCTCCAATCCGGTTTCCGCTCTTCACCTTCTACTGAAACTGCCCTCACTAAAGTCTCTAATGATCTACTAACAGCTAAATCAAATGGTCATTACTCCATGCTAATTCTCTTGGATCTCTCTGCAGCATTCGACACTGTGGATCATCAGCTCCTCCTTACAATGCTCCATTCCATTGGCCTCAAGGACACCGTTCTCTCCTGATTCTCCTCCTATCTCTCTGACCGCTCCTTTACTGTATCTTTTGCTGGCTCCTCCTCCTCTCATCTTCCCCTTACTGTTGGGGTTCCTCAAGGATCAGTCCTAGGCCCCCTCCTCTTCTCTTTGTATACTGCCCCTATTGGTCAAACAATAAGTAGATTTGGTTTCCAGTACCATCTCTATGCTGACGACACCCAATTATACGCTTCTTCTCCTGACATCACGCCAGCCTTTCTAGAAAACACCGGCGATTGTCGAAATGCTGTGTCTAACATCATGTCCTCACTATATCTGAAACTGAACCTGTCAAAGACCGAACGCCTTGTGTTTCCTCCCGCTACTAATGTACCTATACCCGACATTGCCATTTCCTTGTGTGGTTCTACTATTACTCCCCAGCAACATGCCCGCTGTCTTGGCGTCATACTTGACTCTGAGCTTTCTTTTGTCCCCCACATCCGATCACTTGCTCGCTCTTGTTATCTGCACCTCAAAAACATTTCTAGAATTCGACCTTTTCTTACTTTTGGCTCCGCAAAAACTCTTACTGTTTCTCTTATTCATTCTCGTCTCGACTATTGTAACTCCCTTCTAATCGGTCTCCCTCTTACCAAACTCTCCCCCCTCCAATCTGTCTTGAATGCAGCTGCCAGGATCATATTCTTCGCCAATCGTTACACCAATGCCTCTACCTTGTGCCAGTCATTACACTGGCTACCCATCCACTCCAGAATCCAGTACAAACTTATTACCCTCACCCACAAAGCCCTCCATGGCTCAGCACCACCCTACATCTCCTCCCTTGTTTCAGTATACCACCCTACCCGCGCCCTTCGTTCTGCAGATGACCTGAGGTTAGCATCCTCAATAATCAGAACCTCCCACTCCCGTCTTCAAGACTATACACGTGCTGCGCTAATTCTTTGGAATGCACTTCCCAGGTCAATACGATTAGTCCCCAATCCCCACAATTTTAAGCGTGCCCTGAAAACGCATTTATTCAGACTGGCCTATCGCCTCAACATATTAACCTAATCTATCCCTGTGTGGCACAGCCAAAAGTATTACCATAACCAGGTTCCCCGCATCATGTTCCCACATGCTTTATGCATCCATTAGCCCTCTGTGTCTGTACTGTTACACACTTAACATTATGGCTGGTCCATACAATCAGGGCAATTGTTACCACCCACCTTTCGTGTCTACCTTTTTCCTCATAGATTGTAAGCTTGCGAGAAGGGCCCTCATTCCTCTTGGCATCTGTTATGATCTATGTGATTATTGTTTTGCTGCGGAATATGTCAGCGCTATAGAAATAAAATTTATTATTATTTTCCAAGAGAAAAAGGTCGCACTCTGCGGGCTAATGATGAATGTTTATTGACACTGAATTACATGTCACGTCGGAGATGTGAAGGAGAGTGTGTCAAATGGCTGACTACGGCCGTTTCACGCTACTCGAGCGCTTCCACGGGTCAAAATGCAGGAGGAAATGACGGATACTTATGCATACCAATCACTCCTCCTGCCAGCCACTACAAAACTAACAAGTGAAACAGACAAGTGTTACGTGCAGACATATAAAAACATACAATTTACCGCCTCAGCGGGAACAATACCTTTACATGTAAAATTACAAAAATTACAAGGAACAATAAATCATTATCAGTATTACTGGTTAACCCCTATAATTAAGTTGACTATTCTGGATAATCTATTCCGGACCAAATATGTGCTCCCATTAAATATAATATAATTGTGATATATTGCAACTATGCCGTAGCTCCTGTCACCAGGATAAAAATCACTGACACCTATCTTTTTGCCATTTATATTATAATAATGTCCTAGAAAAACTATTTTCTCACGATCAAAACGGATTAAGACAAATTTAACTATGTAGTACAAAATTAAGCGAATAATAAACTGCCCCAATTTTATATAAATTTTTTATCAAGCAAAATACCACGCCGAATGTCATAAATTTATATACCACCCAAACATGATTCTTGTGTTATAATCTCATAATATTAAGCAAAATACATTTATATGAATCAGTTATCATTAAAAAATGGCCATATCTACTTTATCATTGAAACCTGCGGGACCCGTCGCCCGTGTATCGTGTATCCATGATCCTTTTCGATTCCCGCTGCAATAATTTATGCAAGTTCCCCCCTTGTGGGGGTAACATCACTTTTTCAATACCCGCAAAAGTAAGGACACCCGGATCCGTCCCATGTACAGTCCTGACATGGTCAATGAGACGTGGCACTCCTTTCCCAGATTTTATCGACTTGAAGTGCTCCCGAAATCGAACATAAAGCGGGCGTATTGTCTTTCCTATATAAAAAAACCGACATGTACAGAAGATAACATAAACCACATGATCAGTCTTGCATGTAATAAAGCTGGACACCGTATGTCTAACTGCACCCATTTGCAGTGTACGATCAGTACAATGATACCTGCAATAGGGACATTGTCCACATTTATAATTACCTTTAGGTATTCCTTGATTTAACCATGTGTCACGTTGAGTTATTAAACGATTCTGGACTAAAACGTCCCTAATCCTTGTACTGCGTCTATTGGAAATCAAAGGTCCTCTGGACACTATATCAAATTCCCTGTCTTGTTCCAAAACATGCCAATGTTTCCTTATTACGGATCTGATTTGTCTATCCATGGGGCCATAACGAAAACAAAAGGTAAATCTTTTTTCTTTCTTACTTTCTTTACTCTGTTGATTTATTATGCATCTCCTGTTATCATCCCATTGTGATTTCACTTTTTGAAGTGTAGTAACTAATAAATGGTCAGGGTACCCTCGTTGTCTCAATCTCTCATGTAATTCTCTGGATTGTCGTTCCCGACTCTCGACTGTATTATTGACACGAAATATTCGTAAAAATTGACTATATGGTAATGAATTAACAGTATGTGTGGGGTGATAACTGTCAAACCGCAATACGGAGTTGGTGGCTATAGGTTTCTTAAAAACCGATGTACATATAGTATCATCCTTGATCTCCAAAAGGACATCAAGAAACTCCAATTTGGTACCTCCAAAATTATATGAGAACACCATGTTCATGTGATTCATGTCATTTAAATAGTTAACAAATTCAACAAATGTCTCTTATGTACCCTCCCAGATTATGAACACGTCGTCCACATATCTGAGGTATAATCTGATATGTCTGAAATACCTCTGCATATTATAAACGTATTTCTCCTCAAAAGCTCCCAAGAACAAATTCGCAAATGTGCAAGATACCGGCGTGCCCATCGCAGTTCCCACATTTTGACAATACCATTTCGAATCAAAAGTAAAAGCATTGTGTGTTAAAAAGCATCACAAACTAAATCTATGAAACCTTGCTCTTTCCCTGTCGAACCTAAAATTTCCCTAATAGTGTCAACTCCCAATTGTTGAGGAATTCTTGTATAGAGACTTCTACATCTATTGATGTTAAAAAGAAACCAGGTTGCCACCCAAACCCATGTATTACTTCTAGAAAAGCTTTAGTGTCTCTTATATAGGAAGGGATCTGAATAAGCAATGGCCGTAATAGCCAATCTACATATTGTGAAAGTGCCTCCGTCACTGATCCTATCCCAGAAACAATGGGGCGACCTGGAGGACAAGATAGGGATTTGTGTATCTTAGGTACATGGTACCAATGGGGACGCGTAGGAAAATCAGGCAACAATTTTTCTGCCTTTTCTTCAGAAATAATATTTTTTATGACATATTGCCTGAGTAAAGACCTCAAATCTTTTATGAATTTGTGGGTAGGATCCCCCATCAATTTCGTATATGTGACTGTATCTGATAGATGTCGGTGGGCTTCTGCTAGGTACATATCTCTCGGCAATAACACTGTATTCCCTCCTTTATCTGATGGTCTCACCACTGTGTCTGTCCATTCTCTAATTTCTCTCAAAGCTGACTTCTCTGCCACTGTCAAATTTGAGGGAGCTGTGGGATATACTAATGCCTCTACATCTTTAATGACTAACGTCTCAAATAAATCATTAAGATTTCCTGGGGAGACAGGGGGCATATATTGTGATGTTACCCCCCCTAAAAAAGGTGTATAAATCGTTTGTGGGTAGTCACCCCTAGATTCAGTGATACTCAACAATAGGGCAGCATCTTCATGCACTTCTGCCAATGTACCTACTCCTGCCATAAATCCCAAAGGACCCACTTCACATTGCACCTCCCCTGATAATGGAGTGTTAATGGGGGTTTTTTGTAAAAATTGCTTATGCAGATGCATCTTCCTAATGGATTTAAATAAATCAATCTTAAATTCTGTCAAATCAAAACTATCTGGTATACAAAAATTCAGACCCTTGGCTAATAATGAATGATGTGAATCATTCAACACATGATCAGTTAAATTTATTACTGCATGCGACAGTGTGTCCCTTATCATCTCGATCTCCATGAGACTTGCTTTCTCTTGCGGTTTTGTCCATACGGCCTTCCTCCTTCCTCTTCTGATCCTCCGCCTAAAGGGATATTATGTCCAGACACACCTGCTTCTGCTGATATCTGCTGGTCAATTGCAGACATGGATAAACTGGCTCCCTCTCCCATGCTTGAATCAGAATCCGTTGTTAAATAATCTCTCCTGTTTGGAGCCTGATTCTGTTTACGATAATGGCGCTTATATTTCCCTTTTCCTGATTGTCCAGTATGTACGTTCATTCTTTGCTTATTCCAACTGAATATCTGGCCATTCAAAAAATCATGTTTGTCTCGTAAAAATTTGTCTCGTTTTCTAGACTTAATCTCTGCCTGCATTGGCAACAATTTACTGTCCATTTTTTTATTAAATGTAAGCCACTGATTATCTGTCATTCTCGATTTTAACTCTTCTTGTGATTTCATTAAATCCTCTTTTACTGTGTCATAATTACGCAAGTTGGTATCCAAGACCAATTGCAATAAATCTTGCGAACATTTAAGTAGAATTTTCTCCCATTCTAAAGGAAGCATCACCTTTGAACTCAGAAATTTCCTTCCACACTCTCAATCCGCGGGGTACACGTCCACAGTCTCTGTAGGACTTCAATGAATTATTGGTCCAAAATAACTTTGTTTCCCTCTCAGCCAGATTCATTAATTTAAATTCCAAAGCTTTAGTGCTTAAAGCCTGCACTTCATCACACGTTTCACACTCTTTGAAGTAATTATCAACATCCTCCCGACCAGCCTGTAATCTCTGTCCCAGTGTAGCTGTATCCGCCTCCATGTCCAACGACATGGTTAAACTACTTCATGTGCTGCGTCTGGATAATCCAAACTAACAATCCGGTAACCAAGCGTGCTCAGTCCAGAAACAAATAATGCTAATGAAGTCAATGCAAGAAAGCGGACGGCACCGCTGTTACCGTGCTAAGGTCCGTGGCTGGCAGCAGGCGGAGAGCTCACATCCAGGACTCCCGGGTGCTTGACCTCGTAGCAAGACGAATGTAGTTTCCAAGAGAAAAAGGTCGCACTCTGCGGGATAATGATGAATGTTTATTGACACTGAATTACATGTCACGTCGGAGATGTGAAGGAGAGTGTGTCAAATGGCTGACTACGGCCGTTTCACGCTACTCGAGCGCTTCCACGGGTCAAAGTGCAGGAGGAAATGACGGATACTTATGCATACCAATCACTCCTCCTGCCAGCCACTACAAAACTAACAAGTGAAACAGACAAGTGTTCGTGCAGACATATAAAAACATACAATTTACCGCCTCAGTGGGAACAATACCTTTACATGTAAAATTACAAAAATTACAAGGAACAATAAATCATTATCAGTATTACTGGTTAACCCCTATAATTAAGTTGACTCTTCTGGATAATAATTTTTTATGATAACTGATTCATATAAATGTATTTTGCTTAATATTATGAGATTATAACACAAGAATCATGTTTGTGTGGTATATAAATTTATGACATTCGGCGTGGTATTTTGCTTGATAAAAAATTTATATAAAATTGGGGCAGTTTATTATTCGCTTAATTTTGTACTACACAGTTAAATTTGTCTTAATCCGTTTTGATCGTGAGAAAATAGATTTTCTAGGACATTATTATAATATAAATGGCAAAAAGATAGGTGTCAGTGATTTTTATCCTGGTAACAGGAGCTACGGCATAGTTGCAATATATCACAATTATATTATATTTAATGGGAGCACATATTTGGTCCGGAATAGATTATCCAGAAGAGTCAACTTAATTATAGATACAAAATCTATTAAAGGTCTTGCGGAACGTGGTGAAGCCTGTGTGTTGTATACAACAATGCGTAGCAGGCTTCACCACGTTCCGCACAACCTCTAGTAATTGAAATGTTGAGGGGCCCCACTATGAAGTTTTGCCTCGGGTCCCAAAAGTTTATAGATACAGCACTGCTTCAGCCCAGGAATGGGTTTGTTATCTTCCCTAAAATTGTCTGCTACTAGTTTCTCTTCTTAGGCTATGTTGAGGGACCTGTATTTAACAGGCTTATTACTTTCTTCTCACATGCCTTTTTGTGTTTCTCTGGGCCCATATGGTACTATTGTTATGCACTTCATAGCCATTTAAGGTTTTTTTGTCATCTTTTATAAACTCTGTGTGCTACTGGTATTTTTACTTTTTGCCATTGCTGAGAGACCTGCATTCAACAGGTTAAATTACTCTCTTCTCATACGCTTTTTTTTTTCTCTGTGGATCTCTGGGCCCACATGGTATTTCTCATATGCACTTTATAGCCACTGAAGTATTATCTGATGCTGCTACATATGTACAGTATTATATTTATGATGTGCAATACCTCTGACAGTGGCTTTATGTACTTATCTGGTTCTTTGGGAGATTAGTAGGTGTGGTAATTCATTGCTTCTATAATAAAGACAGGATTCATTGTAGGTCCTTTTTGTATTTTAAATGTTTTTAATATGCTTTGTGTGCTTTTTTGCTTTTTGTAATATTGTCTAATAAAATGTCATTATTCTTTATATATGGGCATGATCTTTTTTCTTGTTCTTCTGGTCTATCCTGACGTCCCTGTACGGCTTCTTTCAATCCGTCGCCCAGCAGGATACCTTAGCCCTCGCTTGCCCTGCACCTATCCCTCAGTAGGGAATTGGCAAGTGCGGACACTGGTCCCACCGCTGCACTAACACAACACCAAGGGAAAATATAACAGACAAGGTAAGACAAACAACACTTTGCTTTCTCTGCTGCAAAGCACCGCACAGCAGAGTAAGTTACCCGATCACAGCATTCAGCTGAAGCACCACTACACCGGAAAGCTCCCATCTTCAGCATGTCTGGTTTCCGAAAGGACCTGTATAACCAACAGTCAGCTGATGTACCAGGTGACCTTTTAAAGGAAGGTGGGAGTGGTCACCACCTGCATCAGCAAACAGACCAGCCATGTAGTTACACCAGCAGCCACCGGGGGGGGGGAACGGCTATTAACCCCTGATGGCCTGAAAGGAAAAAAGTTTTAATGTGAGAATGCAGATCTGCCACAGATCCAAAAATGGTTCATGACAATTTTAATAAATAGAACAAATCACTATCTCCAATTATGAAATACAGCACCATAACCATGATCAGTACAGCAAAAATATAACCATTATCTGTGCAGGAATACATCACCAGAACAACCATCAGCACAGGAATACAGCACAAGAAACACAGTCACTACATGAATACAGCACCACAAACACGATCAGAACAAGAATATAAATCAACAGAACCACCATCAGTATAAGAATACAGCGCTAGAACCATGATCAGTATACAAATACAGCACCAGTACCAACATCAGTAACAATAAAATTACAGTTGAACAAATGCATTTTCAATCCTTCACCAGGATGTTCTATAGATTCAGGAGTTTAACTAGGGTTTTTATCCTGGCTTTAATTGGTACTAGAAATAAAATAGGTTTTAGCAACTGTCATCAGCACATTTTTCTTCCTATCTTTCCTGTTTGCATACCTGTGCTCTATACACCCACTTGGTGATCTGAACAGAAGCGATCAGAAGTTTGAGCAGTCTGTGTATTGCTCACCATGTGAGCATCTTATACATAATCTGCTATTTCAATAGTTACACCCAGTACTACCCAATGAAGTGCCCACGTGTCCCTGTTTTTACACATTAGCAAATTAGTGTCGGTATAATGGTCCTGATTAAAAATATCTGCCCTACACTGTGCAATGGAACTACTGCTTTTGACTGTCCTCCCTGCACAAAATAGAATTCCCACACTGTCCCACTTACGACATATAGCCTCAGCACTTTACTGTAAATCACCATCATCCTTTAGGATTCATAACCTCCAGATCATCCACCCGTATGAACCATAACACCCGCACTGTCTGCCCCTATATCAACTCTAACTGCCTTACCAACCTGCCCTTATGAAATATAACCAGCACACTTTCAATGCTTCATGTTGTCCCCTCTCCGCTGAATCCAACTACACTGTCCTGAATCCTGATCTCCATACTGCCCCTCACGCTGTCCCTATCTTCAGTGTGTCCCTCCCTCTATACTATGGCACCGCAGTCTACCTCCTGAGGAGATATGCTCCTCTTGCCTCTTGGGAGAAGCAACCAAGCTTATGATACTACAAAAGAAAACCAAGAGAAGGTTCTTTTTCTCCTCTTAGAGAAAGACCCTGATTCCAGCGATGTGTCACTAACTGGGCTGCTAGTTGATGTAGTTTTGATATAGTCACTATTTTATCAAAATGAGATTATCACAAGAGAACTAGTAAACCTGCTGCCATGTTGTCCTTCATATTCATGAACTCTGCATGATACTGCCCTGATTGGCAGCTTTCAGCCTATGCACAGTATACACAGAAAGCTGTCAATCATTGGTGTGCGCAGTGTTATACAGAGCTCAGCATTCAGAGCACTAATAGATCTGCAGCTGATAAAACAGGGATTTTGATAAAACTACAGCAAGTAGCCCAATAAGTGATACATTACTGGAATCAGGGTTTCTGCCCCTATATCATGCTGCTCTCAGATGAGGTAGCAAAAATCTGGTTCCAAATTCCCTTTAATTTATGCTGAACCCTGATGCTATTAATCTCTTAGCTCCTGGAACAGCACTGTTCCTCAAGTCTCAGCCCTGTGTACCCTGCAAAAACCCTGACAAAGAAAGTCACGTGATTTCTGACTGGGTGCATATCTTTGAAATTGCATAAATATATGAAGCCCATATGCACATGTTATGTTCTAATATATATTAGATTTTACCATGTAAATATGGGCCTTATATACAGCAGATGAAATTAGTACTGAACACGTCACCAATATTTTAAGTAAATATACTTCTAAAGATGCTATGGAAATGAAATTTTCACCAGATATAGGTAAAAACCTGTCCAATCCACAAAGGAAAGAAAAGCAAATGTCCATAAATTATGTGTAATAATGAGAAATTACATACAGAAAAAGTGTTGAACACACGAAGAAAGAGTTGCAAAAAGAATTGGAAAATCATGACATCAGCTGAAATCTATCAGTAGTTAGAGAACAATCCTGACACTTAAGGAAAAATAATATCAGCTGCTTCAATTGATGGCCAATAAAAAGGTGTCTCATTACCAAGATGCCACACAAGATACATCTTATGTTGGTTATAACCAGTGAGCTGTCTCAAGGCCTTAGCAACCTTATTGTTACAAAACATACTGTTGGAATTGTTACAGAAGAATGTCTAAACTACTGAAGGTTCCAGTGAGCACTGTGGGGAACATAATCCAGGAGTGGAATAATAATAATAATAATGCTAATGAAGTCAATGCAAGAAAGCGGACGGCACCGCTGTTACCGTGCTAAGGTCCGTGGCTGGCAGCAGGCGGAGAGCTCACATCCAGGACTCCCGGGTGCTTGACCTCGTAGCAAGACGAATGTAGTTTCCAAGAGAAAAAGGTCGCACTCTGCGGGATAATGATGAATGTTTATTGACACTGAATTACATGTCACGTCGGAGATGTGAAGGAGAGTGTGTCAAATGGCTGACTACGGCCGTTTCACGCTACTCGAGCGCTTCCACGGGTCAAAGTGCAGGAGGAAATGACGGATACTTATGCATACCAATCACTCCTCCTGCCAGCCACTACAAAACTAACAAGTGAAACAGACAAGTGTACGTGCAGACATATAATTACATACATGGATGGATAGACATGGATTTTGTTTATGATGCAAGTTTTAGAAGTTAAATATTCAGTGAATATGTTTGGAAAATTAATAAGGTGAATAATAATTCCAAATATTACACAATTTTCAAATAACTATATGTTTATTAAATATTAAGTAGTTTTAAACAGTATATATTTAAACTTTGTTCACTTAAACATAACATTACTTAAACATTACCAATTTGTTCAGTTTTAAACAGCTACTTAAACATTTGTTTCCTAACTTTCAGAGAAGCGAATTCATCAATTACTTTGTCAAAGTTGATCTGTTGAGCTCGATCATTCTCAATTGAAAGTAAAGCTACGCTGCTGAGTCTTTCTTGAGCCATAGTACTTCTCAAGTAGTTTATTATGAGTTTAAACTTAGAGAAGGATCGTTCAGCCTTAGACACAGTCACAGGAACAGTCAAATACATGATGCACGCTGTGCAAACGTCTGGATAGCTTGATGAAAGTGAAGAATTCTCGACTATTAGGAAATCAGCAAATTCCTTAACACTTTTCATTTTTTCCAGTTGCTTTGGAAACAAATTTTTTACTGAACATAACTGTGAAGGAAAGGCTGGAGTTACATCATCTGCAAACTTGTTAACAAAATCAACAGTTTTTTTGTGAATATCTCACTTGCACTGGCCAAAAAATCAGGTTGTATTACTTCATAAGAGTCAAGAACCGCTTTCATCCCTTCAAAGCAGCGATGAAGTTGAGCACAAAGTGTGGCTACCATTGGATAGAGCACAGTAACTCAGAAACAAGTTTTTGGGTCTGCTAATTGCTCGTCTTCACACAACTCATCAAAGTGTTTCTTCACTTTCCTTACTCTGTTCTGGTGAAATTCATTTTTTATTCCCCATCGACTACACACATCTGATGCTTCAGAAACAAGTGCTTCGAACCTTTCACGCATTTTGGTTATCTTTAACAATGCATTACCCAATAACTCATATGCAGACAAGAGGTCCATGGTTTCAGATTGTAAGGATTTCGATACGAGGTTGAGAGTCTCTAAGACTTCACACTGCACAATCAAAAGTAATACAAAATCAAAACTTTCAAGTTTGTTCTTTAGCTGCTGTGCTTCATTTCTTTCCTTGCTTTTTTTGGAAGTCAAAGTTATGCGAGTAAGACTTTTCATCACGTCACACAACCTGTGTTTCAGTGCTTACACTGATTCATGTCTGCCAGACCAACGAGTTGGATTAAGAGTTTTCAGTGTTACTTTCGATTTCGTATTCAGTGAATCGGGCTGAGCCTCGATGCAGTACACTGATTTCAAATCTTGCCAGCGAACAATACTATTACCAAAAAAGCAATATACACTTTGAATTGTTTCAAAAAACTGGCTCACCACTCGGTTCTCTTCCACAGCATCCTTCAACACTAAACTAAGGTTATGAGCAACGCAGTGCACAAAGTATGCGTGTGGGGCTTTTTCTTTAATACACTGCTGCACTCCATTGTATGCCCCACTCATGACTGCAGCACCATCATAGCCTTGTCCCCGACATTTGGTCAAATCCAAGTTTTTCTCTTTCAATGAAGTCATTATTTCTTCTGCAAGACCTTGTGCAGACTGATCTTTTATCTCTCTAATGGATACAAAAGTTTCACATATTTTGATTTCAATAGGTTTCCCCTCTTCATCATTAACTATTTTGACATACCGGTAAACTTCACTCATCTGATCAATTTTAGCTATGTCCTGGGTGGTATCTAGGATCAATGAAAAAAACAAGGAATTGTGAAGCTCAACTACAATTTCATCTTTGATTTGTAAGGCTAATAGATTAATAAGCTCATTCTGAATTTTAGGACTGAGGTATTTCACAGTCCCTTGCGGACGCTGATGCAATTCTTGTCGTACTGGGTCATATTTTGACAAAAGCTCAACTATCGAGAGAAAGTTTCCTTTGTTACTGGATTCTAACTTTTCAATTGATCCACGAAACGCAAGATTACATGTTGCAAGTGTTAATGTCACATTTAAGATTCTTTCAAGAACTTTACGCCAAAAGCTTCTTTCGCTCTTCACATTTTTGTCGAAAACGTCTTCTAAAGTACCACGTTTCCGCCATTGCTCATAAACTATACAAGCATGTGTATGGCTTTTGGATGCTTCATGAACTGAAATACGGTCTGAAATATGCTTCCAGTCTCGAACTCCGGTTGTTGAAAATGGTAATACACGATTTCTGTATTCCAGTGCTTCCGACTGTGACTGAGGGAATAGCCAACATGGCAAGCAGTAAACACAATCTAATTTTGTTGAGTAACATAACCAACTTCCTTTAAACTTCAGCCCTGACTTTGTGTTGATAAAATAATAGTTACTTGAAAAAGTTCGACCTTGTTGATTGATATCCTTGGGAAATGGTCCGTCAGCCTGTATTGGACCTGATGCTTTCAGCCTACGTTTCTTATCATGATTTTCAGTAACAGTAGGAAAGGCGTTGTAGTAGGCAGAATCTTCATCTTCCAAAAAATTTGGTGTATCATTGGTTGGGTCTGTTATATCTTCTTCGCCTATAAATTTTTGTTTTTTCGAGTCATTATCATTATTAAGGTTGCCTTGTTCCGACGTATCTGAATTTAATTTTTGTGAGATTTCAATATCCTTCCCTGTCGCGTGGTTTTCAACATCCAGCCATGCTGCTAAGTTCTTCAAACTTTTTTCAGCCTCCATGTTTCTTCTTTTCTCAGTCTGTCTTTTTTTTATTTCCATTTGGCTGGTGCCGAATTCGTTTCATAATAAACGGTTTTATTAACACACGCAATCACAGTACCGTATTTTCCTTTTCCGGCATATAAGACTACATTTTAACCCCTGAAAATCTCAGAAGTCAGGGGTCGTCTTATACGCCAGGTGCAGGGAGCCACCTACTGGCAAGGAGACAGTGCGGCTGCCCAGGATATGTGCAACGTGTCCAGCCACTCTCTCCAGGAGGAGAGAGACTGGAGCTGACATTTCTGCCTCCCCCAGCAGGTGCCAGACATCAAATACTACAACCCCCGACCACAGGTACAGCAGTCACTATTGCTCCCTCCCGGTTGTGAAGAGAGACTGAGTCGGGGTTGTACACAGCTCAGATTATTGAAAACAAGAGGCAGATGACTCACTGAGAAGATAGATACTGCATGACCCGGAGCCGGGAGGAATGTGTGATTATGGAGACTTCCTCCTGACCTCCTCCCCTCCCCCTCGCAGCAGTATAGACCTGCAGACTGGAGAAGAGGGGCAAGGCTTCTCACAGTTTGTCACAGAGATATTTGTGTCTGCTGAGACTGTCTCCTCTCAATGCTGAGAGTTTTACAGTGTGCACTGTGCCTGCCTTACCAACTCTCTGTGATCTCCAGACTAACATATTGTTACAAATCTTGTGCTATGAGACTCTCCAGGCCAGTGCAGGTTTCCATTCTTTGACAGCTGGCAGGGCTCCTGGAAACTATTGAAATGAGAGTCTCCTGTCCTCCGGGTGGCATTGTCTGACAGGAAAGTTTGCCCCTGTACTCCCCCCAACACCCCCCCGCCCCCCCATCATGATACAGGCACAAAAGCCTCTCCTTGTCACCTACCCCCTCACGGTGCTGGCACATCCCAATCCCCATATTTCACCCCCCTCCATACGATGCTGGCACATCACCCCTCTCCATGTTTATAGTATATGGAGGACTATGGGGGTGCAGTATACTATATGGAGCACTATGATGGTGCATTATAATGGGTGACTATGGATGATGCACTATAATATACGAGCCAATTATATTATGTGGAAGCCATTATAATACTGAGTGGGTTCTGTGGGGGCATGATAATACTTAAAGGACTATGAGGAAGCCTTTATACTTTATGGAGGGCGATTTAAAAGACACTGTCACCAGTGTCACTTACTGGGCTGCTCAGTGTCGTTTTCATAAAATCACTGTTCAATCAGTTTGAGATTAACATTGTAAGACTAATCAAATAGTCCAACACATTCATTTACTGCTAAATATGAAGCAAGGAAAACAGTAATTATATTACAGCAAGCAGCTCAGTAAGTGACACATCGCTGGAATCCGGGTCTCTATCTCAACATTATGCTGCTATCAGATGGGCTGGCAAAATCCTGGTGACAGTGTCCCTTTAAGGCTGTGTGGGGGCCATAATACAGTGTGAAGAGATGTACGGGCCATTATACTGTATGAAGGGCTGTGTGGGGTTCACAGTGGGAATCATATCGTAGAAGAGGGGTAGTCTTATATGGCGAGTATATTCTAAACTCTCTATTTTAACTGGAAAAGTTCGGGGTCGTCTTATACGCCCAGTCGTCTTTTACGCCGGAAAATACGGTAATACTAAATACTATCTACCTGCACACGCACTAAAACTACTATATGCGACACAGACTGCAATGACGATCCGACACTGGCCGCTGACCGATGAGCAATGGCCTGTGAGCAGTTCAGCAGTTGGGGTAAACAAGACCTCAGTGTCAGTGCACGTCGCGGCCGCTGCCTGAACTATTGGCTGAGTCACCGCCTGGCGCGACACCACACGATCAGCTAACAGTCTACTGTCTGCCATAGAGCTCCTGTTACTAAGCGAAATAGCGTTTAAAGTATAAAAGAACAAAAAACATTTACGCTTGCACTTTCATGGATCTTTTCGTTATTTTTATTAACTTTAAACTTGAATAATATAGGAGCTGGGTATTTTATGAGAAATTAATGTATTAAAATACAATTTTTTACCATCCGTTTGGGGCCCCTTGGGTGAGTGAGTGTGGATCCTAGAGTCTGAGCCAGGGCCCTGGCAGTAGGGAGAAAGATGGTGTGGGATAGGTTCCCACTCGTATCGCCACAATTGTGGCTTCCTCAGGGAAATAGATAGCATGCTCTGCTTGGTATTTGTGAACTATATATACACACCCATGCACACACATAATTGGATATGTTATTCACTGTGCGAGTGGAGACCATGAGAAACCGCATGGAGGAGCATGGACGCGGCCATCTTGTTAATGTTCACTCACGGCATTGTAAGTAAAGTTCAGTCAGTTGGAAAAAAAAAAGTTTGCATGCAAAAAGCATCAGAGACATAATGGAGGTTATGATTGCAGAAAGCGGTCAAAATCAACTGCGCACGCGTTGAACATAACGTAGTAGCGCAAACATATTTAAGGACCTCTGCCTATTAAGGACTCGGTGTGTGTCTACAAATACACACACGTGTAGAGCATCAAATATGCAAAGAGCGTAATAAATGCAGGATACAATTAGAGTGGACTGCGCACACGTCAACCATGACAAAATAGCGCAGGCGCATAAGAGACATCTGCTTCTGCGATGTTTAGTAGCTTTAATATATCAACATTGAAAAATTCAGAAAATTCATTGCCACGTATGCGTAAGACATGGCAAAACAACGCTGGTGTGTTGGAACGTCCAACTACAACAAGCGCACGTAAATAACTAATGGACTCATATGATCATATTGAGTACGGAAAAAATCTATTACACGCACATCATCCCCTAATGTAATATGTACACCTAATAAACTAAGAAGGCACAAATGTAGATATATAATTTCACAGTGCAGATATGATCATATTATATAAATAAACATTATTCCTAGTATAGGAACACACATATTAATATATATCTCTCTCATGGCGCCAAAACACATGTCAAAATTAGCCGCTCCACCCTCAAAAAAGACATAGAGGTATGAACGCATTAAGAACATCACCTTAGGGACTACGTATGTCCACACAGAGTACTCGTAAACTCATTACCATTCTGCAAAGCAAAAATGGAGGAAATTTATTAGAAAGGTTTAGCCACAAGAAAGGAAGACAGTGCACACATATAGATCACTAACATGATCGTGTTGGATACAGGAAGAAAATTTACGCACGCATCGCCCCCTTATCGAAAATACTACACAAGCTGAGAGAGCACAGATAAACGTATATATCACGCCGCAGATATTATATAGACAGACACTAATCTTAGACTAAAAATTGGTGGAGATGTAATACAATATTAGACTAGTTGTTTTATTAAGTATAAAAGCGGCAGTTTACACAGTACTCGTGTGTGTGTGTGTGTGTGTGTGTGTGTGTGTGTGTGTATATATATATATATATATATATATATATATATATATATACACACCCACCTCTCTCATGGCGCAGAAACAGGTATATCAAAGATAACTGCGTCATTCTGAAAAAAAAAAAAAAATCATATATGGAACGGATGAAATGCCCAAAGTCACATGTTCAAATGGAGTGCAATAGATATGGACTACAGATTCTTAGAAACCATCCCCCACAATCGTTCTTGGGGGGGATGGTAAACAGCTGTAAACACAAATTTAAAGGGGTTGTCCGGGCTTTTCACATAATCTCAGTGCATATCTGGGCTGCAGAATGCTGACAATAAGTAATTTACCTTCTGTCACCAGTTTGCAGGGTTTCCAAGATATGATCTCTAAAAACGTCCGGGGGGGTGTTCTGGCATTGAAATGAGAACTGGTTGTTTCCTCCTACTCTACTAAAAACATGCCCTCTATAGCAACAACCCCACCCTCCATAGCAACAGGCCCTCCCCGACCACATGAAGAAGCCCTCATCACACAGTAACAAATCCTCCCCCTCTAGCAGCCTCAGTGCAGAGAGCAGGACCACCCAGCTGCTCCTCCCCCAGACACATGCTGAACAGTGATCTATGGAAAGTGAAACTAGTGAGGACTCGGAGGAAACGACCAGTTCTCATTTCAATGCCAGAACACACCCCCCCTGAACGTTTTTCTTACAAGCAAGAATTGATATCTTGGAAACCCTGCCAACTGGCCACAGAAGGTAAATTACTTATTGTCAACCTTCTGCAGCCCAGATATGCACTGAGATTATGTGAAAAGCCCGGACAACCCCTTTAATAGTGTTCAAAAGTAGAATCATAAAACCGTATTAACAGATGTTTGCAAGAAAGGGTATGATATACTCAACAATCACAAATAGACATGTGATTTTATGATTTAAAACCCTTTTATTTTTATTCATATTAGTTATCAATCCCAAAAGGCCAAGATGTTTTTTAAAAAAAGATGTTTTTTGGTAGAGTCCAAATAGGTCAAAGCCAGCAGTGAAAGGCTCTCACATGAAGCAGTTATAGGAAAGAAGGGTCACAAGTAATGGGTCCCATATGGTAATGCACATATACAAGAAAATGAGGAAATTAACCCCATAAAGAGGGGGATAAAAAAAACTGAGTGATCAGAATGTTATATGGTCCCATTAACCCTAATCTGTATAAAATATCACAAAAGTCTATATTCAAGAACCTAAAGGAAAAGGAAACAAGTAAGCTATAATAACAATTCTTTGCTCATGAGCATGATATTCATTATGGCTGGCAGGAATACAAGGTCATAATAGAAAAGCCATAGGGCCAACATATAGAATAAACTTTCATAAGCTGAAGACTCCTCAAGGATTTTGCAGAAATCACATGGGATAATCCTGTATCAAGAGTGTTCAAATAGAGTCCAAAAAAGCAATAGAGAAAGTCCCAAATCCATTGATATATGATGGTGACATAGTTCCCCAATGAAGAGAAGATATTCCAAAATGATGCACCAATCTGTAGAAGAACAGAAAATGCAAAAGAAGGTGAGAATAGCCATTGGGAAACAAACATCAACCATAGAAACCAGTAAATAGGAGCTCTTCATTTAGTCCGTTGGGTGACATGCATTTAATGTTGTATATCCAGCGGGATTCTCAATGGATAAGTTCCTTGGTTAGGCTGCCACCCCGGATGCTCTCATGGACCTGGTCCACCACCATAAGGCTACTTTCAGATTTCCATTTTGAAGCATCAGGCGCGATGCGGCGAAAAATGTAAAAACCGGATCCGGCGCTTGTTGCCACCGGATCCGGCTTTTTTCCCATAGACTTACATTATCGCCGCATTGCACCTGATGGCCATGCGGTGTGTCCGGCTTTTGCCGGAAACGGCAAAAAATGCCTGTCCGGCGTCTGCAGAAAAAGTTGCATGCAACGTTTTTTTGACAGCGCCGGACCGCTTTTTTGCACAGTGCATGCGCAAAGACTCTTTCTCCCTCTCCCTCTCCTGCACCGTATCCGGCAAAAACAGATGATCCGGCAGGCTGCGGCTTCTACCGGATCAGGTTTGACAACTTTTCGCCGCAGCCCGCCGGATTTAAAAATCTGAAGTCTGAAAGTAGCCTAAGGCCTGTTTCACACTTCCGTTTTTGTGTCCGCCAAACGGATCCGTTTCCGTTTTTTTGACGGAAACGGATGCCAACGGATCCGTTTTTAAAAAAACGGATCCGTTTTTTTGACGGATCCGCGATAACCGTAATGGAAGTCTATGGGACAAAAAACGGATCCTGCAAAAAATGGCGGATCCGTTTTTTTACGGAAAACAACGGATTTTGACGGATTTGAAAAAACGGAAGTGTGAAACAGGCCTTACACGTAACCTCTGATATCTACCATTATGATGTTCTAAAAAATGAGAAGCAACCAATGAGATGGGCTTTACCCTTTTCTTTGTCCTCCTTCGCTTTGCCAGTATTCGAGATGTGCTGTTGGACTCTTCATCTGACCTCCTGGCTTGTCTGGCCTACATACAGCTTGGGGCATGAGCAAATACGTAGATATATCACATTTCTTGATCGGCAGTTAGAGTACAGCCTCGTCCTTATTTCATCTGGAAAGATTGAAAAGGTGACAACATCAGTGGCAATCATATGAGGGCAAATATTACAATTTCCGCAAGGAAAAGAACCCACTATGCGGCTACCTGTTCCCAGCCTTGTAGTTGGTCTCTTAACCCCTTCCCGACCTTTGATGCCACATAGGCGTCATGAAAGTCGGTGCCAATCTGACCCATGACGCCTATGCAGCGTCATGACTTCATTGCCCCCCTGTGGATCGGGTGACCGGGGCCACTGAAAGATCACCCGACCCGCACACAGAGGACCCTTTGAAGTTAACCCCTGGTGGTGTGGCTTAGCCCCCCACGTGCCTACGATTGCTCTGATTGGCTGGTAAAAGTGAAACTGCTAATCAGAGCGATTTGTAATATTTCACCAATGAAAATTGGTGAAATATTACAATCCAGCCATGGCCGATGCTGCAGTAGTATCGGGCACGGCTGGAGACCGAGACCCGAACCCCCCCCCCACACACACACACACCGACTGACGGGGGCGATCGGCCAGCGACGGGCGGCGGCTATGTGCTTCCCTCAGCTCCCCCCACCACCTGATCTCCCCCCCCCCCCCCTACCATCCATGGTGCCTCCGACGTCCCTCTGGCCGTCCCGGTGTCCCGCCATCCCGGATCATGGCATGGGCGCCGCCATCTTGGAAAATGGCGAGCGGATGCGCAGTGCGCCCTCCGGTATCTGCCGGCTGCAGATTCATTTTTTTTCATTTTGATCACTGTGATAAACTCTCACAGTGATCAAAATAAAAAAAAAGTAAATACACCCCCCTTTTATCACCCCCATAGGCAGGATCAAATAATAAAATAAAGAAAATATTTTTATTTTTCCATTAGGGTTAGGGCTAGGGTTAGAAATAGGGCTAGGGTTGGAATTAGGGTTAAGGTTGGAATTAGGGTTAAGATTAGGGGTGGGTTGGGATTAGGTTTAGGCTTGTGGTTAGGGTTAGAGTTGGGATTAGGGTTAGGGTTGTGGTTAGGGTTATGACTAAAGTTGGGATTAGGGTTAGTGGTGTGGTTAGGGTTATGACTAGAGTTAGGATTAGGGTTAGGGGTGTGTTGGAGTTAGAATTGAGGGGTATCCACTGTTTAGGCACATCACGGGGTCTCCAAACGCGACATGGCGCCACCATTTATTCCAGCTAATCTTGCGTTCAAAAAGTCAAACAGTGCTCCCTCCATTCCGAGCCCCCACGTGTGCCCAAACAGTGGTTTACCTCCACATATGGGGTATGAACGTACTCAGGAAAAATTGCACAACAAACTTTAGGGGTCTAATTTCTCCTTTTACTCTTGGGAAAATAAAAAATTGGGGGCTAAAATATATTTTTGTGGAAAAAAAATGATTTTTTATTTTCACTGCTCTGCGTTATAAACTTCTGTGAAGCACTTGGGGGTTCAAAGTGCTCACCACACATCTAGATAAGTTCCTTGGGGGGTCTAGTTTCCAAAATGTGGTCACTTGTGGGGAGTTTGTACTGTTTAGGCACATCAGGGGCTCTGCAAACGGACATGACGCCCGCAGACCATTCCATCAAAGTCGACATTTCAAAACGTCACTACTTCTCTTCCGAGCCCCGACGTGTGCCCGAACAGTGGTTCCCCCCCACATATGGGGTACCAGTGTACTCAGGACAAACTGTACAACAACTTTTGGGGTCCAATTTCTACTGTTACCCTTGTGAAAATAAAAAATTGCGGGCTAAAAAATAATTTTTTGAGGGCAAAAAATTTTTTTTTATTTTCACGACTGCGTTGTACACTTCTGTGAAGCACCTGGGGGTTCAAATTGCTCACTATGCATCTAGATAAGTTCCTTAGGGGGGTCTAGATTCCAAAATGGGGTCATCTGTGGGGACGCTTCAAAGTTTAGGCACACAGGGGCTCTCCAAACACGACATGGTGTCCGCTAACGATTGGAGCTAATTTTCCATTCAAAAAGTCAAATGGTGCTCCTTCCCTTCTGAGTCCTGCTGTGCGCCTAAACAGTGGTTTCCCCCCACATATGGGGTACCAGTGTACTCAGGACAAACTGGACCACAACTTTAGGTGTCCAGTATATCCTGTTACCCTTGGGAAAATAAAAAATAGGCTAAAAAATCATTTTTGAGGAAAAAAATTATTTTTTATTTTCACGGCTCTGCGTTTATAAACTTATGTGAAGCACTTGGGGGTTCAAAGTGCTCACTACACTTCTAGATAAGCGCTTTGGGGGGTCTAGTTTCCAAAATGGGGTCACTTGTGGGGGCTTTCTACTGTTTGGGCACATCAGGGACTCTGCAAATGCAACATGACGCCTGCAGAACATTCCATCAAAGTCTGCATTACAAAATGGTGCTCCTTCCCTTCTGAGCTCTCCCATGTGCCCAAACAGTGGTTTCCCCCCACATATGGGGTATCCATGTACTCAGGACAAATTGCACAACAAATTTTGTGGTCCAATTTCTCCTGTTAGCCTTGTGAAAATAAAAACTAGCAGGCTAAAAAAATCATTTTTGAGGAAAAAAAATTATTTTTTATTTTCACTGCTCTGCGTTATAAACTTCTGTGAAGCACTTGGGGGTTCAAAGTGCGCACCACACATCTAGATAAGATAAGTTCCTTGGGGTGTCTAGTTTCCAAAATGGGGTCACTTGTGGGAGAGCTCCAATGTTTAGGCGCACAGGGACTCTCCAAACGCGACATGGCAACCGCTAAATATTCCAGCATATTTTCCATTCAAAAAGTCAAATGGCGCTCCTTCCCTTCTGGGCCCTGCCGTGCGCCCAAACATTGGTTTATGACCACATATGAGGTATTGGTGTACTCAGGAGAAATTGCTTAAGAAATTTTAGGATGCATTTTATCCTGTTACCCATGTGAAAATGAAAAAATTGATGCTAAAAGAAAATTTTTGTTGGAAAAATTAAAATGTCCATTTTTTCCTTCCACGTTGCTTTAGTTCCTGTGAAGCACCTGAAGGGTTAATAATCTTCTTGAATGTAGTTTTGAGTAGCTTGAGGGGTGCAGTTTTTAGAATGGTGTCACTTTTGGGTATTTTCTGCCATATAGACCCCTCAAAGTGACTTCAAATGTGAGGTGGTCCCTGAAAAAAAAAAATGGTTTTGTAAATTTTGTTATAAAAATGAGAAATTGCGGGTCAACTTTTAACCCTTATAACGTTCTAACAAAAAAAAATTTGTTTCCAAATTTGTGCTGATGTAGACATGTGGGAAATGTTATATATTAACTATTTTGTGTCATATAACTCTCTGGTTTAACAGAATAAAAATTCAAAATTTGAAAATTGCGAAATTTTAAAAATTTTCGCCAAATTTCCGTTTTTTTCACAAACGTAAAAATTAACGACCTAAATTTACCACTAACATGAAGCCCAATATGTCACGAAAAAACAATCTCAGAATGGCTAGGATGCGTTGGAGCGTTCCTGAGTTATTACCTCATAAAGGGACACTGGTCAGAAATGCAAAAAATGGCCAAGTCATTAAGGTCAAAATAGGCTGGGTCATGAAGGGGTTAAAATTACTTGATGTAAGATGATCCTTTAGATTCCTTGCCCTTCTGGTAACTATCCTAGGGAAATCCGACAAAAAAGGTCTCAATTTGGGCTCCTTTAACAGGATACCCCAATATTTGCCCAAAATGTTGTAAACGTCCGGCCACTGATTATTGTATACCGTAATAAGGTTGGTTGTGCACTTGCCATCTCGGACTCTCGGTTGTAAGAGGACTGCCTGGTCGCTTTTCAAGGAATGTTGGAATGCCTTTGAAATGATCTTTCGTGGATACCCCCTTTCAAACAAACGAGTAGATAAATCCCGTGCTCCTTCCCGAAAATCATTATCAGAACTACAATTTTGCCTTACCCTGAGAAACTGGCCCTTTGGAAGGTTCTTAAGTAGGTGTTGGGAGTGAAAGCTTGAGAAGTGGAGCAAGCTGTTTGTGACCGGAATTTTATTGATGTTGATATTGGTGCTGTATTTGTATACTGATCATGGTTCTAGCGCTGTATTCTTATACTGATGGTGGTTCTGTTGATTTATATTCTTGTTCTGATAGTGTTTGTGGTGCTGTATTCATGTAGTGACTGTGGTTCTGGTGCTGTATTCCTGTGCTGATGGTTGTTCTGGTGATGTATTCCTGCACAGATAATGGTTATGGTTATGTTTTTGCTCTACTGATCATGGTTATGGTGCTGTATTTCATTATTGGAGATTGTGATTTGTTCTATATATTAAAATTGTCACGATCCATTTTTGGATCTGTGGCAGATCTGCATTCTCACATTAAAACTTTTTTCCTTTCAGGCCATCAGGGGTTAATAGCCGTTCCCCCCCCCCCCCGGTGGCCGCTGGTGTAACTACATGGCTGGTCTGTTTGCTGATGCGGGTGATGACCACTCCCACCTTTCTTTTTAAAGGTCACCTGGTGCATCAGCTGACTGTTGGTTATACAGGTCCTTTCGGAAACCAACCGTGCTGAAGATGGGAGCTTTCTGGTGCAGTGGTGCTTCAGCTGAATGCTGTGATCGGGTAACTTACTCTGATGTGCGGTGCATTGCAGCAGAGAAAGCAAAGTGTTGTTTGTCTTACCTTGTCTGTTATATTTTCCCTTGGTGTTGTATTAGTGCAGTGGTGGGACCAGTGTCCGCACTTGCCAATTCCCTACTGAAGGATAGGTGCAGGGCAAGAGGAGGGCTAAGGTATCCTGGTGGGCGACGATTTCAAAGAAGCCGTATAGGGACGTCAGGATAGACCAGGGCACAGCCTCAGGAGAGTGCAGGAGGTGTCCTTTTCCCCGTTCCCTATCGCAGGGCCCACCATTGTAATTGTGTCCCCGGTGTCCCCTTGTTTGTTTGCGGTTTGGTGCTGGGTCGTGTCACACAGGGCCAGTCACTTCGTGACAACAATATTGTGGTATTGCAGTATAGAGTATAAGTGATCACAGGTTCAATTCCTTTAAAAGGGACTAGATTATAATGATTACCATTAAAACAAAACCCCAAATGGATTTGCGTTTATTGAATGGGTTTTAAATTTCACTGTAAGCAGGGGCAACATTTCAATTTTCGCTTCAGGCAACCAGGAAAGCTACAATTAGTTCTGACTTTAAGTTTGAGGTAATTCAGATTACATACTCCTTGTTGGCTAAAAATATCCCTCAAAATTGCTATTTTTTTATCATGCTGTAAAATATGTAGTGCGATGTACCGTATGTTGGGAAAAGAGCCTTATGTTCAATGAATGGCAGCGTATAAACTCGCCGCTATGAACAGAATTGTTGTTCTCTTATTCAGTGACATTGTACCTGTGTATTGTTTGGGTTAATGTGTACTGACAGCCAGGACTGCAGAGAGTATGTAAATGCATTCTTCTTAATAAACTTTATTCATCTGTCCGCTACCAGATTTCAAATGGCACATCACAACCGTGGCAAACAAATGTCACTTTCTAAGAAATTGCCATTGGAAACTGTAAGTGAAATGGACATTGAGAGTTTTCTAATTAAATACCAAGAACCTGTCAATTAAACATGGCGGCCTAGAGCGAGTTTTCCTAATTACTTACAAAGAAGATAATCAATACTGTGAAGTGTGTTAGGGCCTGTAATAAGCAGCTGGAACATTGGAGCACAACGTCCGGAGACAGTGTGCTGCTGGCTGGCAGATCTGTGTCCATATGTAGTTCTTTTACTGACATCGTCCTCATTTTTATTGGCTCATCTTGAAAAATTTACAGAACTAATTTTGTTATCCAGTCGTGAGATCAACATTTGATTTGTCTTTGTGACACTTAGAATTGATTGACCATTTGACATTACCACTGATCAATAGGACGCGCCTCCTCGGTGTGATAATGTCGGTAATGATTGGACCCTGTCAGACGGTGTAGAGACACGGCTCCTTGTTTCCAATAAGTTTTTATTTGGTTTTCTGAAATTAAAACATTTGTCACTTTTTATTCCAAAGCCACAATCCAATATACAATCAATAGTTGCCTTACTACTAGGACTATTAGGTTTGCTTGAAAATAGTCTTTATCAGCTGCCGAGAGCAATGACCGTCTGTGCACATGGAAGTATGGAAGGGTCGGCCTGTAGAAACAACCTATGGAACGACCGCCAATCAACTTACACCGTAGCCAGTTGGTGGCAGTTTCACCTAATCACAACACAGCCTGATCTCGCCTTCCTGACCAGGCCAAATTTTTCAATTCTGACCAGTGTCACTCAATGTGGTACGAACTCTGGTACGCTTCAACGTGTCCCAGTGATTCTGAGATTCGTGACCCACTGTACTAAATGATGGTAGTAAATTTAGGTTGATAACATTTGCATTCTTTCGGAAAATATTGAGAATTTTATATTTTGAAAAATGTTTACACTTTGAACTTTTATGCCCCCCAAAAGTCATATCGCACAAAATAATTAATAACTTTTATCATGCTTTGTCAGCATAATTTTTCAAACATATTTTTTTTGTTGGAAAGCTTTAAAAATTATCAGCAATTCTTCACTTTTCCAACAAAATTTACAAATTCTATTTTTTTTATTTTGTTTTTGTTTTGTTTTTGTTTATTTTTAGGGGCCACTTCACTTTAAAGTGACTTTGATGTTCTATATGTGAGGGAAAAAAAAACAATTTGATAAAAATATTGTAGTAAAAAGTCACTCCTTACGGTATTTAAAACCATATTTAGTAAGTTTTGTTAACTTCAGTTGCTTCACAGGAATATTAGCAACGTGGAAGAAAATAATGAAATATTACGTTTTTCACTAAAATGTTGCTTTACCTCTAAATTTTTCAGTTTCACAAGGGTAATTGGAGAAAGCAGGCCTCCCAATTTGTTGTGCAATTTCTCCTGAGAAGAGATGAGCGACTTTGCCTTTCTTAGGGTCGAGTCCCAGAATGCTTGCACGTGACTTTTTTCAGCCACTGAGCAAGGACATACACTGTGGGCAACGTCAAGAGAGAGTTTACGCGCACTTTAAAAAAGCGGTCCGGCATGTAGGTGTGTTTCCTGTCCTCCACTCCCTGCCGACTTTGCTTCCCCATTGACTTGCATTGGGTTTCATGTTTCATTCGGACCTTCAACTTTTCACGATAGTCGCCCGATTTCGTTCCACTCGACTTTCGAGAAAGTCGGGTTTCATGAAACCCGACTCGACCCTAATAAAGGCAAAGTCGCTCATCTCTACTCCTGAGTATTCAGATACCCAATTGTGGGAAAAAGACTACTGTATGGGCACATGACAGGGGCTCAGAAGGAAAGGAGCACACACACACGTGAACCCATTTTCACAACTACACTTCTTGAGGAATTCATAAATGTGTGGTGTAATGAGCATTTTAAACCGATAGATGGTTCACAGAATTGTGTAACATTGGGCTGTGTACATTAAAAGGGGAATAGGAGAAAATGGACCACATAATTTGTTTTGCAATATCTCTTGGAGTTTGCCAGTACCCTATCTGTATTCTTCCCATGGGGCCTGATCCAGAGCTGAATTCTTTCTCGCATAGTCTGCAGAGTGATAAATCTACAGAAGCCCAGTGTAGATCGGCTATCTGACTTTTATTACTGGTTATAATAATCAGCCTCTGCCTGTTCCACATGCAACAGGTGAATCCCATGGTGGGCTTCTGTGCAGGCATTGGCCCCTCACCCACTATATGGGAAGAGGTTGACAAAATACACCAGGTCTGCATCTCATCATCCATTTAACAATCTACCTAGTTATCTTTCTTATTAGACGCATAAGTACATCTTTGAATGAGGGTCACGTAATATTTGCATGTAGATGAACAGTAGCCCCCAGATTCAGTGTTACTCCTAGTCTGACTCCTGATAATTCTGTTTGTTTTTGCCTGCAAAAGGAAACAGTCTTGTTGAGAACACCATGATTAGCCATTTCTATATTCATCATTTTTCTTCTTGTCTTCTTGGTAGAATTCAAATGGTGTGTTAGGGGTGAGTACTGTTCTAGTTTTCAATCTTTCCCCAATTTTGACAACCTTTTAATCACTTCAGAATGCAGCATAGTTTGGGCCTGTAAGAAACCTGTCAGGTAGTTAATGCTGCCCAAAATGAGGGCAACATCAATCAGAGCCTTGCTGAACACTTGCCAGCCAGGGGTCATGGTTAGAGAGGAGACTAGTCCTGCGCTGCCCCAGTCTCTTCCAATGTACATGAGAGGGAGAGACCTGGCAATCACATGCAGTGACGCTGGTGAGATCCAAACATTGGCGGCACTAGATTAGCTATGATTTTTGAACGGATCTTCAAAATATATTTTTTCTGAAACACCGGAGCGTTAACAACTATAATATACCTGACTGCAATTGTGCAGCGAGGATCTGGTTCAAGGAGCCTGTGGTTTGGTCGAGATGACTCATTTGAAAGTTTTCCTTTAAGTTTGTAAGAACTTTTATTTGTAAATGTTATGTTCCCATAAGTTAGGTAAAAATAAAAAGTTTTTTTTTTCATTTTTGGTTAGGGTTGTGGCTAGGTTTAGAGCTAGGGTTCTGGTTGGCACTAGGGTTAGTGTTGGGGTTGGGTTTTGTTGGGGATACAGTTGTTTGGTTGTTGGGGTTAGGATGGTGTTGGCGTTAGGATTAGTGTCAAGATTAGGGTCAGGTGGTAGGGTTGTGTTAGGGTTGGAGTTAGAATTGGGGGGTTTCCACTGTTTAGGTATATCGGGGGTCTCCAAACGCGACATGGCCCCCACCTTTGATTCCAGCCAATTTTACGTTCAAAAAGTCAAACTGTGCTCCTTCCCTTCTGATCTCTGCCATGTTCCAAAACAGTGACTTTCCCCAACATTTGGGGTATTGGCATACTCAGGAGAAATTGCACAACAAAGTTTGTGGTCCATTTTCTCCTGATGCCCTTGTGAAAATAAGTTTGGTTCCAAAGTAAATTTTTTGTGAAAAAAGTTAAATGTTCATTTTTTTTTTTCCTTCCACATTTCTTTAGTTCTTGTGAAGCACATGAAGGGGTAATAAACCTCTTCAATGTGGTTTTGAACAACTTGAGGGGTGCAGTTTTTAGAATGGTGTCACTTTGGAGTATTTTTTGTCATATTGACCCCCCTAAACTCACTTCAAAATGTCCTTAAAAAGCTTTTAAATTTTGTTGAAAAAATTAGAAATTGCGGGTCAACTTTTAACCCTAAAATTATGTTTCCAAAATTGTGCTGATATAAAGTAGACATGTGGGAAATGTTAACTATTTTGTGCGATATGACTATCTGATTTAAGGGCACAAAAATTAAAAGTTTGAAAATTTCCGAGTTTTCGTGTTTTTCTTTAAATAAACGCAAGTCATATCGAAGAAATTTTACGACTTTCATGAAGTACAGTATGTCACGAAAAAGCAGTCTTCTCAGAATCAGTGGGATTAGTTGAAGCGTTCCAGAGCTATAACCTCATAAAGTGAAAGTAGACAGAATTGTAAAAATTGGCTTGGTCATTAGGGACAAAATTGGTTTCTGTCGCTAAGGGGATATAATAATAATATTATTATTATTATTATTAATATTATTATTATTATTATTATTTTATTTTTTTATAAATATGAAGCATCAAACAATAAAACAGTTACCATGTAAGCTAAGCGCACGTCCGGTCTGATTTGCATATGATTTCTATGCTAGATTTCTCAAGACTAAATTGCATCAATGATATAGGGCAACAAGCACCTATACACCCATACACTGCTTCCCTTTGTAAAAATGATCTGGCAGGTTCCATGACATGGAAGGAAACAAATTTGCAAAATTTGTCACAACCAAAATTCCTTCTATTTACGTTCTCACTGTCTTAAAGGTTATCACTTGTGTCTAAATCCTGGCTGAGCGGTCAGTGACATTTATTCCGTTCTGTTAGTTCAGCGTCTCTGAAGGGGGCGTTCTCCCTACACCAACAGAGCCGTTAAGTCCACTAATTGGCTGCTGCAAAGTCAAGGTGACGTCAGCGCCACAGCCAATGCCGGGCATCAGGAGCAGTGCAAGAGACTTTTTGGTAGACCTGGGGAAGGTGAGTATAGCTTGTTTTTTGTGTGTGTGTTTATAACAAACTGCAGCCAGGGTAGAAGATTTATTGAAAAGAAAATACACATTAGACTAACATCAGATGAACTCGTCAATATTGACCGGATTGGCCGACAGGTAAATATGTGGGGCCCCCAACAGATGTTGGACTGAGATAAGCATTTGGCATGTCTACTTTCTGACTGGTGATCCTCTTATTTTCGGTGAGATACGCCACAACCAGACACATCTGGCAGAGGCTCTTATAGAGAACATGGTATTGCTCAGCACACCGTGTTCTCCTCCGTAAGGGAAAGCCAATGGCTCATTTATTATAGAGCCATGATTGAGCCATTTTAAATTTTTCGAGTCAAATTTAGATTAATTTCATTTTTATGAGGCACATTGGGTTTCTGTCAGGGTTCTTGTATTTTAATACACAATTCTGTTTTGCATTTAATTTGACATTTTGGAACTCTTTGTCCTTTTTAATAATTAGTAAAGTAATGGTCCAGTCGGACTTTCGCTAATACACATGGTCAAGGTTGAATAAGTTGTCACTAAGAAAAGAGGAGATGGTACAGTTGTGCTCAAAAGTTTACAAACCCCAGCAGAATTTTTGCTTTCTTGGCCTTTTTTTCAGAGAATATGATTGATAACACCAAAACTTTTTCTCCACTCATGGTTAGTGGCCATTTATTATCAAACTACTGGGTTTTCTCTTTTTAAACCTTAATGACAACCCAAAACATCCAAATGACCCTGATCAAAAGTTCACATACCCTATTTCTTAATACCGTGTATTGTCCCCCTCTAACATCAATGACAGCTTGAAGTCTTTTGTGGTAGTTGTGGATGAGGTTCTTTATTTTCTCAGATGGTAAAACTGCCCACTCTTCTTGGCAAAAAGCCTCCAGTTCCTGTAAATTCTTGGGCTGTCTAGCATGAACTGCGTGCTTGAGATCTCCCCAGAGTGGCTCAATGATATTGAGATCAGGAGACTGAGATGGCCCCTTCAGAACCTTCACTTTAAGCTGTAGCCAATGACAGGTCAACTTGGCCTTGTGTTTTGGATGGTTATGTTGGAACTCCCAAGTACGTCCCATGCACAGCTTTCGGGTGATGATTATTATTAATAATAATTATGGTGCCATTTATTCCATGGCGCTTTACATCTGAGGAGGAGTATGCATAATAAAAACAAGTACAGTAATGTTAAACAATACAAGTCGCAGTCGATACAGGAGGAGAGAGGACCCTGCCCGTGAGGGCTCACAATTTACAAGGGATGGGTGAGGATACAGTAGGCGAGGATAGAGCAGGTCGTGATGTGGCTTGGTTGATTGGTGGTTACTGAAGGTTGTAGGCTTGTCGGAAGAGGTAGGTCTTCAAGTTCTTTTTGAAGGTTTTTGAGAGTCTGATATGTTGTGGTAGAGAGTTCCAGAGTAGGCGTGATGCGCTTGAGAAATCTTGTATGCGATTGTGGGAAGAGGAGATAAGAGGGGAGTAGAGAAGGAGATCTTTTGAGGATCGGAGGTTGCGTGCTGGTAAGTACTAGGAGATGAGGTCACAGATGTATGGAGGGCAAAGGTTGTGGATGGCTTTGTATGCCATGGTTAGGGTTTTTGAACTGGAGTCTTTGGGTAATGGGGAGCCAGTGCAGGGATTGACAGAGGGGAGAGGCCGGGGAATAGTGGGGGGACAGTTGGATTTGTAGGGCAGCAGAGTTTAGAATAGATTGGAGGGGTGAGAGAGTTTTGGAGAGGAGGCAGGAGGTTGCAGTAGTCAAGGCCTAAGATGATGAGGGATTGGACTAGGGTTTTTGCAGATTCTTGGTTTGAGGAATGTACGGATCCGTGAAATATTTTTGAGTTGAAATCGTCAGGAAGTGGAAAGGGCTTGGATATGTGGTTTGAAGGAGAGATCAGTGCCAAGGCAGGGAGCTTTTGGGACTGGGGAGAGTGGGCAGCCATTAACTTTAATGGATAGGTCTGTTGGAGGGGGGGGTCAAGTGAGATGGGGGAAAGATGATGAATTCTGTTTTGTCCATATTAAGTTTTTAGAAATTTAGCGGAGAAGAAGGATGAAATGGTAGAAAGACATTGTGGGATTCTGGTTAGTAGGGAGTTGATATCTGGTCCAGAAATGTAGATCTGTGTGTCATCAGCATAGAGGTGAAACTGAAAGCCGTGAGATTCTATGAGCTGTCCCAGGCTGAAGGTGTAAATGGAGAAGAGCAGGGGCCCACCTCTAGGACTAAACCTTGCAGCTATGGGGTGAGGGAGGAGGTGCTGGAGGACGGAGTAGAGAGTTAAAGGTGTTGAATAGCTGTTTAGGGTTGAGACAGGGAGGATATGAGAGATGAGAATTAGGATTGTTTTGCTGCAGCAAATGTGTCCTTGAAAGTAGAGTTGAGCGGATTTGGTCTGATCGGGTTTCATGAAACAAAATTAGTTTCAGATGAAACTGGTCCGACTAGGGCAAAAAAAAGTTGGAGTTTCGTCCGATACCCGACCCCAATGCAAGTCAGTGGGGAATAAAAGTCGGCATTGAGTGGATGAATGTCATCCACTCAATGCCGACTTTTATTTCCCATTGACTTGCATTGGGGTCAGGTTTCGGACGAAACTCCAACTTTTTTTTTGCCCTAGTCGGACCAGTTTCATCAGAAACAAATTTTGTTTCATGAAACTCGATCCGACCAAAGTCGCTCAACTCTACTTGAAAGTAGTGAGGGTCTGTTTGAATTCGATGAAGTCTTCTTTGCAGTGGGATCTTTTCCATCTCCGCTCAGCAACCCTGGAAGCCTGTCTCAGTTCTTTGGTCAGGCTGGTGTGCCACGGCTGTCTGTTGACTTTGCAAACTTTGGTATGTGTGAGAGGGGCAACTGATTTCAGAGCTGCAGCTATTGTAGTGTTATATAGAGAGGCAGCGGCATCCACATTGCGTAGGGAACTTATGTCTGTAAGAGGGAGAAGGGATTCAGACAGTGACTGTAGATTGAGGTGTTTAAGCTTTCTGCAAGGGTGTGCAAGTTTGTGGCATGTGGATTGTGGACCTGGAGTTTAGAGGGAAGAGAATGTAAGTAGGTTGTGGTGAGAAAGAGGAAGAGGTGAGTTAGAAAGGATAGATAGGGAGCAGAGGCTGGCGAAGATTAGGTCCAATGTGTGGCCATCTTTGTGAGTGGCTTAAGAAGACCATTGATTGAGGCCGAAGGAGGAAGCGAGAGATAGAAGTTTAGTGGCAGCTGAGTTTTGCCTCAAGTATTTGCTGATAACGTTCATCTTTCCTTCAACTTTGACCAAGTTTCCTGTGCCTTTGTAGCTCACACATCCCCAAAACATCAGTGATCCACCTCCGTGCTCTCCAAGTGTAACGTTTATGGTTGTGGCCAAAAAGTTCAATCTTGGTCTCATCACTCCAAATTAGGCTGGTCTCTTTGCTGTTTTGCATATTGTAGGCAATATACTTTGTGGCATTTGCGCAGTAATCTTCTGGCGACTCGACCACGCAGCCAATTTTTCTTCAAATGCCTCCTTATTGTGCATCTTGAAACAGCCACACCACTAGTTTTCAGAGAGTCCAGTATTTCAGCTGATGTTATTTGTGGGTTTTTCTTTGCATCGCGAACAGTTTTGCTGGCAGCTGTGGATAAAATTTTTGTTGGTCCACCTAACCCCGTGGTTTTGTATTTACAGAGCCACTGATTTTCCCTTTGTTAATCACAGTTTGAACGCTGCTGACTGGCATTATCAATTCCTTGGATAGCTTTTTGTATCCCTTTCCTGTTTTCTACAGTTCAACTACCTTTTCCCTTAGATCCGTTGCCAATTCTTTTGTTTTCCCCTTTACTCACAATCCAAAAACGTCAGTGGCTGGATGAAAGATGCAAGAGTCTTCTCTGGATCCCAGAAACTCAGTCAGCTTTTATGCACACACACACTGATTACAAGCAAACAGATCACAGGTGAGGATGTTACCTTTAGTAGCCATTCAAACCCATTTCTGTCAACTTCTGTGCATGTTATCAGGCCAAAATCACAAGGGTATGTGAACTTTTGATCAGGGTCATTTGGATATTTTGGATTGTCATTTTGATTTAAAAAGAGACAACACATTAATTTGACAATAAATCGCTTTACCCAACCACTAACCATGAGTGGAGAAAAAGGTTTTTTGTTATTCATATTCTCTGGAAAAAAGGCCAAGAAAACAAAAATTCTGCCGGGGTATGTAAACTTTGAAACACAACTGTATGTGAAAATACATTACATGTACTCACAACACCAAATATAAAAAATAAGCTTTTACTGGAACAAATGTACAAATAAATAAGCAATAAGAAAATAAGGCCAAATGGTGGATAATCAATACATTGGTGTTGCTGACCATGATGATATTTTTGTGCTTTGATAATTTTTGTGCTTCACATGAATCTAAAGGAACTTTGCCACATGGTTTTCGGTTACGTCGCACCCTACTGCTCTGCTTGGACCACATGAAAACCCAGTGTTAGCGAATTACCCTAAATTTCATAACTACCAAAAACTTCAGCGAATTACAAAGGTTTGAATATCTGTATTAGTTTAAAAGACAAATTAATCAGAGAAAATATAACCTTTTATACCGTATTTCTTGCTATATATTGCACTTAGCCCCCGGCACAGTCAAAATGCGCTTAATGTAATAAGACAATTTTCCCAACTGTTGCAGGGGAAGTTTTTTGTCTACACCATAATGTGGAGAAGTGTCTGCACTGTATTAATGTATGCACTATTGTATTTTTTTCTGGCAGACTAATTCTAAGTGGTAAGGTCATGATGTACCTTTTCACATCTGGTTCTTAGTCACTTCAGGACTTCCCACTAAGGTTTTTATTGGCATTTGTAAGAGAAAAATATATCTCTAGTAAGTTAGTTTAGCATAAAAAAGATGGATCAGAAGGGGTATGATGCTGAAAAAATGTCATGTTTTTTTGCAAGGCTAAAACAGCTGACTGTACACCTGAGGTGTACAAATGTTATGGATTCACTATCAGCTGTTCCCTGTATCTCCTTATTGGTTCCACTGACCCATTAGTCTTGGTTGTTTACTATATGTCCCTGGATGCATCAATACCACAATATCACGAGATTTCTTGGTCAAAGTGACAACATTTGTGTTCCATTTTTACCTAGTTCTGCTCTCACTGATATTTCCCTCCCTTTATCCAGGGTCATTCAGGAATAACAGGGACAGCTGCCAAGGAGCGGGGGCGCCACTGTCGTTTCCTCTAGGGTGCCATCCAGAATAGATTAAGGTGTAGGGTGGTGGCATCAAGCCCCTTTACTTGTATTTTTACTTTTATAATTTATTTTGCGTTGTGTGTATTTCTGTCATTGGATGTTTTCATCCTTTTAATACATATCTAATAAATTTTTATTCGCGTCTGGTTATTTTTTTTTTATTGTCACAACACACATTTGGTTACTACAATGTACTTTAATGGCACCCATCAAACCTAGATTTCTGTGCCAGGTGGGCCAGATTGGGCAGCCATTTACTACTACTTGGTCCATAATTAGGAATGAGCAAAGTCATTAAAGTTCAGGTTTGGGTCCAAACTTGACCCCGAAACCCAATACAAGCCAAATGGGACCCTAAATTTGGTGTTGTTAAATAGGGCTAGGGGGCTGGAAAAGGACGTAAAATGGGGTTAAGAGCAGGGCAATTTCCCTGCAAACAAATGTGGATAGGAAAATGACTTAAAATAAAATAGAATTTAAAAAAATTAAAAATATTGAGCCAAGAGGCGGAGGTCTAAGTGAATCAGTGCTCTGCGTGTGTAGTTTACTGTGCTTGTTAATAAATGAAAAACATGATGTCGAATTCCCCCCTATTTTTAAAAATCAGCCAAGGGAAAGCAGACATATGTGAGCTAGTCTTATGCGGGGAAGGGGCCAATATCCATTGAGCTCCCCAGCCTATTATCAGCACCTAGCTGTCAGCTGTGCTTTATCTGGTTATTAAAAATGGGGAGACCCTAAAAAAAATGGCAGGGGTCCCCCCTATTATTAACCACCTAAGGCAAATCACACAGATTGGGGCTGATAGTAATAGGCTAGGAAGGGGCCATGGATATTAGCCCCATCCAAAACTATTAACACTAGCCCTCAGCTGCCCCAGAAATGGCGCATCTATTAGATGTGACAATTCTGGCTCTTAGGCTAGTTTCACACTAGCGTTTATTTCCTGCAGCGCACGGCGCCGCTAAGCCCCGCCCCCTGCCGGCTCCCTGCCCGCCCCATCCGGTCATCGGCGCCTACTAGCGCACATGGATGCTTGCGATCTGCGCACCCTATCTTTAGCATAGGGTGCGCAGATCATGCGCTGGCCGTGCGCTAGTAGGATTTTAGTGTGCGCCGAACGCAGCATGTTGCATTTTGGCGCGCACGACGCACCTTCAAAAGTGCGCAGCGCACGCTAAAATCCTACTAGGGCACGGCCAGCACACGATCTGCGCACCCTATGCTAAAGATAGGGTGCGCAGATCGCAAGCGTCCATGTGCGCTAGTAGGCGCCCATGACCGGATGGGGCGGGCAGGGAGCCGGCAGGGGGCGGGGCTTAGCGGCGCTGTGCGCTGCAGGAAATAAACGCTAGTGTGAAACTAGCCTTAGTCTAGACTTTTCCCGCTTGCCGTAGTGTGTTTGCCGGCGGGGTAATGGCTTTGGGGTTGATATCAGCTGTGTAATATCCACTGACATCAAGCCCAGGGGTTAACAATGGAGAGGCGTCTATAAGAAACCCCCCCATTATTAACCCCGTAATCAAAAGCAATAAACACTCCGAGAAATGTCCCATATTTGTACAAAGTATGCTCCGACGCTCTTACTCACTTCCTTTAAAAAAAAAAATCAAATAATAAAAAGAGGTCCACCATAAATTCATCCCATGTCCCACGACAATCCCCCGACTCTGCTACATCCCAATGCTGTAGTGAGCAGTGACATGAGTAATGCGACCACTCAGCATGGCAGTCGGCATATACTGGCAGTAGCATGTGAATCCAGATGCTGCAACGAGTGTGGACGTCAGTAAGGTTATCGCAGTTAATAGTCGGTACCGCTCATCCTTATCCATAATACAAGGAGTCAAGAAACACTAAAGAGAAGTGATGAAGGCGCCATACTACACAACCCAAGACATCAGTTTTGTTTTTGTATCTGTTTCCTGATGCAAAACCCGAAAATCCCACTAAGCTTACTGTTAGATGATACCCTGCAGCCTCAGGATGACAGAATTTTTTTTAATTTCTTAGACTTTATAATAAACCTGTTAGGGTATCTGCACACGATACGTATTTGCAACAGATTTTTCTGCTGCAAAAATTAGTGCTGACAGGAAAAGGCTGCGTTAAATACTGATTTTTGTTGCAGTTTTAAGGCATTTTTGCTTTTTTTTTTTTTTTTGCCCATTCATTTGAGGACCTGTCGGCTCCCCCCATTTTCTTGTCAACACCTTTCTACCTACACTGTTAGGAGAAAGCTGTTGGTCAGCAATCACCGTAAAGAGAGCCTGTTGGCACAATTTTATACGGTAACAGCTATAATGGTGCTGTAATACTGATTACATTGACACCTGTGGTGAAGAAACCCGCTTTTTTTGTTGTTTTTAATCACAATTTGAAGTTTTATAGTATGGTAATTTAGAATTCGGTGTACAGTAGCCGTACTGTACAAGGGGTCTTCTCTCTGTCTCTGTGCTCCCCGGCCCCTCTGCCTGCCTCCAATCTTTTAGTGACAGGTCACTGCTAAGATTTCAAACAGAGGAGGCAGATCATGAGGAGACCGGAGGCAGAGTGGCCGGGGAATCACACAAAAGGAGAAGACCCTGTGTACAATCCGGCCCCTGTGCACCAAAATCTAATTGCTAGAAAACTACAAATGCTTGTGAAGGAAGACTGGTTCCTCCCACGTCACCAATGTGACGTAACTACACATGCACAGCTCTCCGGCGCCCCCTTTGTCTCTCAGGTCCGTAAGGGAACTGCACCTAGAGCAAATGGCCGCCGGGGAGGATGTCCTGTTACCCGCTGGGTATTCTAAGATCTGTAATCAGAGTAAAAGCATCAGCCCAAGATTAATTTTATGGTTTAATTGCCTTAAGGGCGCACTACATAATTACAGAAATATACAGTAAGCTATACAACGGAATTACAGTGGATTTGCAGTCAGAGTAAAAATATAGCAATAATGGTACAAGACTTAGAGATATTAAGCTGGAGGTCAATTTTCCAGGTTGTAGGTTGCATGTGGATGCCAGGAGCTCTGCAGTCCACAGGTACAAGAATCTTAGTTGCCGGACAGACCCTAAAGCGCATGCCGCTGCTCCCTTGGTAGATCTGTCCCCAGTTCCTTCTTAGATCAACATCATCTGGTTCTTCTGTGAGAGAGAGACTCTGCCACGTGCTCCCAGTTCTTAAGCATGCTGGGTTCCTCCCCCCCCTGTCAGAGGGTGGGCTAGTAATCTCCCCCCTTTGGCTCCCTGCATAACTTATTCCCAATATCTAAGAAAGGGGGTAACTTCCTCCAGGATGATCAGATCAGGACACGAGAGGTACCAGTGAATGCGGTTTGTTTTGCCTGTCGTATGGAGAGCAAACTTGGCCCCATTGGGTCGCTGTGGAGGGCCAATCTCTATATCTCGTGTCCCAGAGCCCTCACCGACTCTGGAGTCGCACTGCCAGATGCGCGATTTCCTCAGGGTCACGCTGATATTTTTTATAAGTCTGTAACTCGAAAGGTGTGCTCATAATCCATGATCCTAGGATGGAGTCGGAGTGGCTGGGAGAGACAATGGATGTGTATTTCTGTGTCCAGCTGGCAGGTATACTCTAATTGAAGCCCCCAGGCACCTTCATGCCCCATGCTGGCGTGGCTCCTACTCAAGCTTTGAAGTTCTGTTTTGGCCTTATCTCATTACCATACTAAAAGACCTTGCTATTCAACATTGGAGCACTAAATCCTGCTTTCTTCAATATGCTTACAGGCCATGGGGGGGGTAGGAGCAGTTAGCTGCCTGTAATTCTTGTGAACTCAGATCAAAATGGCATCACTGGGACAGGCCAAGCTCAGACATGAGGCGAGCATTATGCCCCATATCTAAGATGGCAGCTGCTCCTTCATCACAGTGCTGATTTCTTCACCAAATGTATCAATGTAATCAAGATTACAGTGTCATTACAACCATGTTTTTACTTTTACATTACATTATCATGCTGACAGGTTCTTTCTAAAGCGAACCTGTCATCAGGTTTGGCTGATACGAGTTACGACCACCACCTTTCAGGGCTGATATACAGCGTTCTATAATGTTGCATATCTGCCCCCAACCCGACATGTAAGAGAAAAAAGCTTCTATTATGCATTGAGCTTTTTCAGCACCTACCCACTGCAAGTACTTTACTCTGCCCTAGTCAGACAAAAGAAGTATGCCTGCGCAGGAGCATGAGGCCATGAAGACTTTGAGGATGATGCAAGGACCTGTCATCCACAAGAATCATGAAGGATGGCGACCGTAAGAAGATGGAAAGCACCAGACCAAGAACATAGACTCCCTTCGGATCGGACTGCCCCCAGGTGAGTATAATAAGTTCTTTTTTCTTTTCCAGGTCAAGTTCTTTTTCTTCTCTTCCAGGTCGGGTTGGGGGCAGATATACAGTGCTATAGAATGCTGTAGATAAGCCCTGAAAGGTGGTGGCCACATCTCGTATTGGTTAAACCTCGTGACAGGTTCCCTTTAAGCCTTGCAATTAGTAGTCTATTGATTTAATGGAAAATAATCAGAACCCCAGGTTTTAGGATGGGGTCTTGTGGTATAAGGCCCAGTCCATCATGAAAGTCACACAGGTTTTGAAATAAAGGGTTTGAGTAGAGTATTTCTGCTCACACTTATTTTCTGGGAAGTCTAATTGATGACTTCTGAGAACAGAAAAGAGCTCTGCATAATCAGATGTGTATGACAGTGTCTGTGCTCACATGGCCACAAGTCTGTGAGATAAATCTGCCTGTGGAGTCAGTGTTCAAGTCACGTACCAAAGACTGGAAACAGCTAGAAGCCGAGGAGGAGCGGAGGTCATGCATGATCCTACTATATTTATTTTCACTATGACAACAATTGGCTGCTGTGTGAAGAAATAACATGTATTTTTCAGCCCACAAATAATATTCGTGCTGTACACCTGCTAGGATATGGTGACCTGCTGGGATGGCAATCCATAATATACTGAAAAGGGAAAATGAGGGAACACAATGCCGACCGCCATGTATGATTCAATCATCAACCAAACAGAATTAAAAGGAAATTCTTTAGATAAGTGATCCGGTGAAAGCAAGTTATTGCCTATCCACGGAATAGATCACCACCTACTTAAAGTCCTATTTACATGGGCCGGTCCTTGATTCACACCGGCAAATCTCCATGAATGATGCGTACTGAACAGTCTGTAGTAGATCGCTCTACAATGGGCTGCCACAGTTATCAGCAGTGCGAGTCCTGATTACATAAGGCAATGTGATGCCAGGAAGAATCCTCTTTTATGCTACACAAGAGATTTTCACCTGATGAGCAAGCATTTTGATCGTTCATACAGTGATCGTCGTCCTGTTTACACGGCAAAATAATCTTGAAATGAGCATTCTTGAAACTCGTTCACATTAATCTTTTGGTGTAAACGAACCTTTTCTGATCAGCAAATTGGGCATTTTTATTCCCATTATAAAGTGTAGGGGCATATCTGATGCCCGACCACCATCTCTCCATTAATTCTCTAAGGGCGCTGTCTAAAAAAGTTGTGCCCAGTGGAAGAACTAAGCTTTGTTCGGGCATGCACACGGACTCTCCAGTCTAAAGGGCAGGGCTGGCTCCAGGTTTTTGAGGGCCCCGGGCGAAAGAGTCTCAGTGGGCCCCCCCTTTAACACATACCACGATTCATGCCGTGTGGCTGGCTAATAACGGTCTTGTCTCCGTGTGGATCACACGAACACGCATGTGATCCACACGGACACAAGCTCTGTGGCAAAACACATTCATGTGAAGGAGGCTATTGATTAGCAGTGTACATATGAAAGAAAGATGAGAAAGAAAGAATAGAGAAAGAAAGAACAAAATAACAGAGAATAAAAGAACAGAGAAAGATTAGAAGGTGAAAGAAAGAACAGAGAAAGAAAGAGGGGAAAGAAATAAAGAACAGAGAGAAAAAAAGAAAGAGAAGAAAGAACAGAGTGGTAGAGAGAAAGAGGGGAAGAAACCAAAAGAAAGAACAGAGAGAAAGAGGGGAAAGAAAGAATAGAGAGAGAGAGAGAACAGAGGGGAAAGAAAGATCAGAAAGAGCAAAAGAACAGAGAGAGGGAAAGAAACAGAGAGAAATATTCTATAAAGATACCATAGCAGCCCGGCTCCCATTGTATTGCCCACCTGAGCTTCCCAATGCAGGACATATCATGATCCGCTCACATGGCCGGCATCCCCGATTCCAAGGTGATCCAGCTGTTCGTGCTGTCGGAGGAGGACACGGTGATGGATCTGAAGCATTCCCTGAAGTGCCTCCATGGTTCCGTCAAAATCTCCTCCTGAAATTACCTCATTTCCAGTCAGCTTCCAGCGCGTCACTTCTGGTAGAACGTCACGTGTGAGTTTTAAAGTGCTCCTTGTCCGTGGGAAAAGTAAGCTCCCGGCTGGGGCAGTCTCTCTCTCAAAATCGGGACTGTCCCGCAGGATCTGGGATGGTTGGGAGGTATGAATGCTCCCCACCATACACCTCGTACGCGCACGACTCCGCACACCTCATACACACGGTTCCGGTTTGTATGCCTCGTACACACACGGCTCCGCTCCATACACATGCGGCTTCACTCCGTACACCCCTTACACACTCTGCTCCGCTCCGTAAACACAGCTCAGCTCCGTACACTTTGTACATACAGGGCTCCGCTCCGTACACCTCGTAGGCACGCACGGCTCCGCTCCGTACACCTCGAAGACACAAGTGGCTCCGCTCCGTACACCTACTAGGCACACGCGGCTCCGCTCCGTACACCAAGTAGGCACACGCGGCTCCGCTCCATACACCAAGTAGGCACACGCGGCTCCGCTCCGTACACCAAGTAGGCACACGCTGCTCCGCTCTGTGCACACATGGCTCTGCTACATCTCCCCTGTAAACCCCTCCTAACCCCACACACAAACTTCCCTCTTCCAGCACCATGACGACCACAAGCACAGCAGAGTCCTGCAGACACTGAGGTTTCTGATCATGTGACCCCTCACTCCTCCCTTCCTGTGACCTCATCACAGGTCCTGTGCCAGAAGACAACAGCCCAGCGATGACTCATTGCTGGCTGCGGAGGGTCTCTGGGAGGGCGTGGATGGGGTCGGTGCATGGGGGGCATGGCGGCGGGTATCCCAGACAGCGTGAGTGGGTCCTCCCTTGTCTCGCCAGGGCCCCAGCACTTGCCCGGGTGCGCCGGGTGCTGACGCCGGCCCTGCTAAAGGGGTTAGTGGTGCTTCATTCTGCTGATTATTGTGGATGCCAGCAGTGGAGCTGCAGCTAGTCAGTGACAGAACAGTCACTTAGGAAGGCTCTGAACAGCGGTGATAGGGTGATATATTTATATATTTTGAAGATATTTAAGTTTTTTTTTTTAGGTTTTTTTTTTACTTTTCGATGGAGACAATCACTTTTTAAATCTGTCAAATGTACAGTCTTAGGCCGGTTTCACATTAGCGCTTTTTAAGCGCACGCACGGCCGGGGGTAGCTCCGCCCCCGAGCCGGCTCTCTGCCCGGCGTGCCCGCCCCTTGCTTGTAGCGCCGCCTCCTAGCGGACAGCGGCGCCTGCGATCGGCGCACCCTATCTTTAGCATAGGGTGCGCAGATCGTGCGCAGGCCGTGCGCTAGTTGCGCTTTGACCTGCGCTGCGCACTTCTGACGGTGCGCCGTGCGCACCAAAATCCGAAAAGTTCGATTTTGGCGCGCACGGCGCACCGTCAAAAGTGCGCAGCGCAGGTCAAAGCGCAACTAGCGCACGGCCTGCGCACGATCTGCGCACCCTATGCTAAAGATAGGGTGCGCCGATCGCAGGCGCCGCTGTCCGCTAGTAGGCGGCGCTACAAGCAAGGGGCGGGCACGCCGGGCAGAGAGCCGGCTCGGGGGCGGAGCTACCCCCGGCCGTGCGTGCGCTTAAAAAGCGCTAATGTGAAACCGGCCTTACTATTTCTATTTGATTTTTTTTTCTTGTGGAACTACTTCAGCCTTTTACAGTAACACACCTAAGTTTATAATCGATGCAGTAAGACTTAATGAAGAAAAATTTTAAAACCCAGATTAATGTTTTTGCAAATGCACACAGGAACAAAGACCTGAATTTTTGTAGACGCCCTGTGGTACGATGAAACTAAAATTGAACTTTTTGGGCATAATGACCATCGTTATGGTTGGAGGAAAAAGGGAGAAGCTTGAAGTCTAAGAACACCATCCCCACTGTGAAAGACGGGGGTAGCAGCATCATGTTGTGGGGTTGTTTTGCTGCAGAAGGGACTGGTGCACTTCACAAAATAGATGGCATCATGAGAAAAGAAGATTATGTGGCAATACTGAAGCAACACCTCAAGACATCAGCCAGGAAGTTAAAGCTTGGGTGGAAATGGATCTTCCAAATGGACAATGACCCGAAGCATACTGCCAAAATGGCAACTAAAAGGCTTAAGGATAACAAAGTCAATGTTTTGGAGAGGCCATCACAAAGCCCTGATCTCAATCCTTTTGAAAATTTATGGACAAAGCTGAAAAGGCAGGTTGCGAGCAAGGCGACCTTCAAACCTGGATCAGTTACACCACTTTTGTCAGGAGGAATAGGCCCAAATTCCGACCAACTATTGTGAGAAGCTTGTGGAAGGATATCCCAAAAGTGTGACCCAAGTAATTCAGTTTAACCCCTTAACGACCACCGATACGCCTTTTAGCGTCGGCAGTTAAAGGGTACTTATGCCTCAGCACCGCTTTTTAACGGCACTGAGAAATAAGTGTATAGCGCCCCCAGAGTCGGAATTTCTCCGGGGTCTCGGCTAGACCCCAGAGAACATGATTCGGATTAGTTTTTATTGACCCCAGTGGTGTTGTGATCACCTTTATTAACGGTATAGTGGTGACTGCAAATCCGATTTTTTTTTTTTTTTTTTTTTTTTTTTTTTTCTCCTCCATTTAATTTCTCTTTCCTCTGATGTGATTGCACATCACAGCAGAGAGAAATGGGATCCCCCGATTCTCCCCCGGTACCTCTAGTGTCCCTGCGTCCCCCGTGCCGCCAGTGTCTTCTTCCGAGAAAAAATGGCGTGCACATGCGCAGTGCACGCACCGAGATCTGCCAGCCAGCACCAAGCAACGATAGGAAATTTTTCCTATTGGTTCATTTTGATGACTGTGATAGACCCAATCGCAGTGATCAAAATAAAATCACCCCCTAAGTAAAAAAAATAATAAAATAAAAAAATGTATTTACTTCCTTTTTTCCCATTAGGGTTAGAGTTGGGCTAAAGTGGGATGGGCGAAAATGGGGGTTAGATTTGTGGTTAGGGTTGGGATTACAGATTGGTTTGGGATTGGGGTTAGGGCTGGGATTAGGGTAAGTGGTGTGTTGGGGTTAGGAGTGTGTTGGGGTTAGGGTTGGGTTTAGGGTTAGAGGTGTGTTGGGTTTAGGGATGTTTGGGTTAGGGGTGTGTTGGGGTTAGGGTTGGGATTAGGGGAGTAGGGGTGTGTTGGGGTTGGGATTGGGGGGGGTTCCACTGTCTAGGTACATCAGGGGGTCTCCAAACATGACATGGCGCCACCATTGATTCCAGCCAGTTTTGCGTTCAGAAAGTCATATGGTGCTCCCTCCCTTCTGAGCCCTGCCATGCACCCAAACAGTGGCATTTCCCACATATCGGTATCGGCGGACTCGGGAGAAATTGCACAACAAATTTTGTGGTCCATTTTCTCCTGATACCCTTGTGAAAATAAAATAAAAAATTGGTTCCAAAGTAATTTTTTTGTGAAAAAAGTAAAATGTTCATTTTTTTTCGTTTCACATTGCTTTAGTTCTCGTGAAGCACCTGAAGGGTTAATTTAACTTGAATGTGGTTTTGTGCACCTTGAAGGGTGCACTTGTTTTTTTTTAGAATGGTGTCACTTTTGGGTATTTTCTGTTGTAGAGTGACCCTCCCCTCCCAAACTGACTTCAAATGTGAGGTGGTCCCTAAAAAAAAATGGTTTTGTAAATTTTGTTGGAAAATTAGAAATCGCTGGTCAGCTTTTAACCCTTATAACCTCCTAATAAGAAAATTGTTTCCAAAATTGTGCTCATGTAAAGTAGACATAAACTATTTTGTGACACCACTGTCTGATTTAAGTGTACAAAAATTAAAAGTTTTAAAATTGCAAAATTTTCGCCAAATTTCCGTTTTTCCCTAAATAAACGCAAGTTGTATAGAAGAAATTTTACCACTGACATGAAGTTCAATATGTCAGGAAAAACTTTCTCAATCAGTGGGATACATTGAAGCGTTCCAAAGCTATAACCTGAAATGTCATATAGTGACAGTGGGTCAGAATTGTAAGAATTGGCTTGGTTATAAAGTACCAAATTGGCTCTGTCACTAAGTGGATAAGGGCAATGGTACCAAATACTAATGAAATATATGTAAACTTTTGACTTTGCAGTAAGTAATAAAAATGCCTTAAAACATTCTCTCTCTTATTATTCTGTTATTCCGGAATTTGGCAAATATTAATAATTATGGTAATCCTAATTGACCTAAATTGGGAAAGGTTTATTCTGATTTCATGGCAGATATTTAGAAAAACATGCATATATTTTTTATATATTGTGTACAGTATGTAAACTTCTGATTTCATCTGTATATGTGCCCATATATGCAATCATCTCACACACTATCCACATCGCACAAAAATTGACAACGTGACGAAAGGGTGAAAGACACACAGTGCTATTAAAATATGAACTAATAAGTGCATGCACATACGCAGCTGCATATACAAGCAAATGCTTACATAGACACACACTTATATATACCCATATATAAAGTGCCAGAGTGAATTGAAAAAAAAATATATATATTTAATGAAGAATGCGATAATATGAAGTGAAATATATACACACAAAAGCTTATGCATGACTATATAAGTGCACACGTGCATGATGACATGCAATAATGTAACCAAGCGTTGATCATGACCCAAAATATACACCCAAAAAATTAAGTGAATGAAAAAAATGACAAAACTGTGAATACACGTGTGCACTTTATTGGAAAAAGAAAATCAAAAATACATCCAGAGTAATGGGTATCAGATGTGACATGAATGCTAAAATTGGTGGTGAACCCAACAAATAGGCTCTCTATGCATGTGTCATGACTGTCACACAGCTGTGACACATGCAGCTGTGGAGCCGGACATCTGATCAGCCGATCCAGGAAGCTGGGTTCTCGCTGCAGCTTATTTGGTAAGAGCTATAGTTTGCCGAATAAGCCCTGACCTGATCAAATTCGCTCATCTCTACATATGAGTGCGCACAATACGCCCCCATAGCGGTGCCCTGGAGCTGTAGGTAGAGTACCTCCTTAAACATAAAGAAGTTGTGACTTTGCACAAGTCTGAGTGCTCGCAGCAGAAAAGCACAGAGCTTGGAATTAAGACTAGAATCCAGAAAAAATTCCACGGCCCTAATTACATCCTCATGCCTTATACAAGGATTACACGTCACATGTTACCAACCACGTTTCCTGGTCTAACTGGATACCATCAACTTTGCATAACAAAATAGTGTCCTTGAAGTGTGAGGGAAATGGCTCCACCAGTGGTTTTAGATAATGGTTGATCATTTTGCAAAGTGGCTCACATAAATTAACACCTGATACAATCGGCCTACCTGCTGGATTGACCGGTTTCTTGTGGATCTCAAGGGCATGTCACACTAAGAGATATCGCTAGCAATATCGCTATAACTAGTGACATTATAGCGATATTGCTAGCGACATCGCTGTGTGTGATACTTACCTACAACCCGCTCCCCCGCTGGTTATCGCTGATCGCGCGAGAACAGGCTGGACCGTTTCTCGTCGTCTGCTTCCTGCGGCGCTTCCTGCTGTGACGACGAGCGACGCGTGGAGCCGGGCGGGAGGACGCAGGATCGCCTGGTCTGACAGGTAAGTAGCGACCCCCGTCCCCAGCGATGTCGCTAGTGAGATCTGCCTGTGTGGCAGCTCACTAGCGACGACTTAGCGATGTACCAGCGATCCTGACAGCGTCATATCGCTGGTCGGGATCGCTGGTACATCGCTAAGTGTGACAGTACCTTCAGGAAGGAGATAGATTCCAGCCACTGTGCGATCACTGATCAGCAGCCCATCCATTTGTTTAGAAATGAGAACACCTTGATCTACCTCTTCAGACAGTGTGACCAATATTTCCAGCTTAAATTTAGACAAAGGCTTGAATGTTGGTCTTTGATAGCAATCACTATATTTAAGTTGTCTGAACATCTCCTTTTCATATAAAGATGTTGGCCAAATGACAACGTTTCCGCCATTGTCTGAAGGCTTGATTATGAAAAGTGAGGATGAATGAACTCATGGAGATCAACATCCAACACTGCAGAGACACCATCACGTGTTTCTCAACACAGTGATTCTAGAGCAATGCCCCCATCCCTTATGGGAAATATGTAAAAACATAAGCCGCGGAGACACCATCACATGTTTCTCAGCTCAAGCAATGACTAGCCAGGTCTTTCCCCGGGAAGGAACAACCACAGGAAGGGCAGTCTCCAATGGAGGAAACCACCTATGCCAAAACATGGTATCCATCCACAGACAGCTGTTTCGGGGTATTGCCCCTCATCAGTGTGGAGTAGGAAACTGGCCAGTATTTCCCATAAGGGATGGGGGCATTGCTCTAGAATCACTGCGTTGAGAAACATGTGATGGTGTCTCCGCAGTGTTGGATGTTGATCTCCATGAGTTCATTCATCCTCACTTTTCACAGTCTTCCACTAGACATTGCTCCTACTGGCCAGTTTCCTACTCCACACTGATAAGGGGCAATACCCTGAAACAGCTGTCTGTGGATGGATACCATGTTTTGGCATAGGTAGTTTCCTTAATTGGAGACTGCCCTTCCCGTGGTTGTTCCTTCTGGGGGAAAGACCTGGCTAGTCATTGCTTGCGTTGAGAAACATGTGATGGTGCCTCCGCAGCTTGTGTTTCGAAGGCTTGATTATGACATCTTTGAGGTTTTTTTTTTTTGTTTTTTTTTATAGCTCTTTCAGAGCTAATTTCTGTTTATTAGAGAGATTATCATTTTAGATATTCTTTGGGATTTGCTCAGTCTCGTGAGAGACTAATCGCAAAAACAAGTCAATCTATGTAACAGCAAAATTAATGAAACTTCTAAAATCTGAAATTTATTTTTTTTGCCTTGCTTTTTGTTTTTTCCTATGGTGAGTTTAAAAAAAAAAAAATACATCATATCAATCCTTTGTCTTTTTATTACAGTTTTTTTCCCCACACGGTTACCAGACCTGTGTGACTCAGTGAGAATATTGTAGATAGCGGTGTGGAGAAGCGATGAAAATGGGACTTGATTATATTTTTCCCGCAGTAATTTACATATTTGTGGATGACAAACACTGATGTACATTTTCACTTCATCAACACTTATGCAAATAATGGTGTTTCATCAAGTTAAATGTGCCCAGAATTCCGGAGCTATTTGCGACAAAAAAGTTCTTTTATGGCCTGCAGGATACCTATTTTGTGTTATATATTTCTCTTCACTATGGGATTCCATGGCTGGAGACATGACCAAATGGTAAAGAGTGGCCTATCGTGCACCCAATAAAATGTGCCAAGATTTTAGTGAAGTTTCTAGCACAAAGTAAGCCGCCAACTAATAGTGTAAACTTAGACTAGACAGTAATGACACACTAGGTTTATCACCCAGCGAGAACCACTGTGAACAATCAGGAGCATAAACACTGCCTAGCCTAACTTTCTGCTGTCGGGGGGCCGATTCATCAAGCCCTTTTTGCAAGAAAACTGGAGTAGAAAAGTTGCAGCTTCTAGAGTAACGCATAGTTGTGCAAAAATATGTAATGGTGCACCAGCGACACCAACTTTTTAAAAAATTGGGTGGAACGTGGCATGACTGAGTGTGGCCTATCTGAGTCACTATAATTTAGATCACAAATATGGCATAAGTTATGTCACGGGCAGCAGAAAGATAGTCCAATTCATTAAAGCGAATGTGTCATCAGAAAATTGCCTACTGCTCAAATCATGGTTTTATGTAAAAGTTATAAGCACTGTTGCGCGTGCTGACCAGACTGAACCTCACGTATCAGGCCACGACATTACACACAAAGGCCTATATTCATGCTAGACCTTCCAATTTTGTATGTATTGGCACTTCTGATCAGTTGTAATCTAATTTTATGAACCTTATCTTTTACTTTGTTTCATTTATTATATACAGTACCTGTTTTTTTTCCTCATCAGTCTTTTATGTGATTATAGACATTTTACATTTATGTTAACTGCAAAGTTTGTTGATTTTTTTATGATTTATCAATAGATTCAAAAGGCAAAGAGACAGCAGCCATGAAAGCTGATCTGCTGAGAGCGCGCAATATGAAAAGGTACATCAATCAGCTGACTGTTGCCAAAAAGCAGTGTGAGAAACGGATCCGGCTCCTTGGTGGTCCAGCCTACGACCAACAGGAAGATGGAGCCACCGATGATTCGGATTGTCCCCAGAGTCAGAAGGTATTCTTAGTCATATGTCAGTCATCAATTGTCTTTAATATAAACTTTTATTTTTGTATTTTTTTTCAGTGCTTTATACGGAGGAGCAATGCAAGAAATAGTATTTTGGTTGCCTTTGATATGTTTTAGATGCTTTCTGTAGAGGCAGAGTGTACAGTTTCTTAAGGGTCCAGTGTAAACGGGAGCAGCACTGCGAGCCTTTCTGTTATGCAGTCATATTGTTTGCCTGCAAGGGCCACTTAAAAGTGCCACTTCCAGAATGGTGAAGTTCGGGGTCAGTACTGAACACCTAGTGTCCATGCACAGACCCGAACAAGGCCTTCTCCTGAAATCCGTGTAACTGTTCAGGTTTGGCAGCCCGAACATCCGGCGTTTCCCACACTGTCATCTGTGTGACAGCGCGACTAACACTGACACTGTACTTCGGCAAGTTCGTTACTGCCGGTCAGAGAGCTGCGGTTTTCATGCTGTCATACAAATGACAGGGTGTGAGCCAGCAGCTGTGACCTGTGGTAGAAAAGTTACTGCCAGTCACAGGCGCCAGCTCATAAGAGTACTACTCTCATCATCGTATGCCTGTTCTCACAGATGGCAGCGAGAGCAGGCGAACAATAATGAGGATTCATCAGCCGGTGCCTGTGCAATAGATAAATAAAATTCAAAAAATGGCGTGGGTCACAGTGGTAAATCGGGATTTGTAGCTTTGTATTAAAAATAGTAGCGCCTGACAATTTCAAGGCTATGGTAACTGCTAGTGTTGCAGGCCAATGAGCCAGGGCCACTTTGAAAGTTATCAAATCTCATTAGTATCTCAACTGCAAGGTTGGAAAGTTTAAAAAAAAAAAAAAAAAAAAAAAATCTGCAGTCTTTGTGTGACTGCAGAATGTCATGTTGTGACAGTGTACAATGCACTCACTGTCAGGATTCCCCTGATTGTCCCCAGCGAGTGAGCAATCAGATGACCGCTTATATTTGGTCACATGCTGATTTGTCTCATCTGGCTTCTTTCAATAGAGAATTGAGAGAAGTAAGAGGAGTGACTACCCACATGCGTTGGGGATACAGAGGAACTGTGACAGTGTGCACATCACACATTGTAACAACTTGTTAGTCTGCTGTCACATAGAGTGATTGCAATTTTTTTTTTATTTCAGCCTGGAAAACTTTAAAGGGGTTTTCCCATAAACAAACTAAATTTTAATAATGGATATAATAGATCTTGGAATAAAGATAAGTTCCACAATTGGATGTGTTTTTTAAAAAAAAAACAAAAACTAAGAAAAGATTGTTCCCGTGTTGAGATATTCTAAATGTGCACCTGCTTTGTACTGTGTCTAACCGTGCAGGAACATGGTCTGATCATACTACAGCTCCTGGGCAGGGGAGGACTCAAAAGAGAGTATATAGACAGGACAGCACAGGGATCACAGCTGATTCATTTTGTGATTAAAAACAGGCAGGCAAATGTTTTCTAACAATGTGTTACTTCAAAAAAAAGAATCCATTGCGATCCCCTGATCTAATGACTGTCACCACAGGAATGCATCCAATTGTGGAACTTTTTACTATTCAAACATCTATTGATTAAAATGTTGATTGAAATTAACTTTGGAGAAGTGTGTGAAATATGTATTGAACATGTAAGTAAATGTATTTCTAAAGGTGCCATTGACATGACATTCTCACCAGATGCCAGTAACAATCCATCCAGTCCACGCAGGCAAAGAAATCAAACCATAGATGTCCATAACTTAAGTTGCGTAATAGCGAGAAATGCCACATGAAAAAAGTATTGAACACGCTTACTGAAATGTATTTAAAACTTCGTACAAAAGCCTTTGTTGGTGATGACTGCTTTAAGACAACTCCTGTATGGAGAAACTAGTCGCATGCATTAATCGGGTGTGAGTTTTGCCAATTCTTCCACACAAACACTTTTCAAATCCTGAAGGTTCTGTGGGCTCCTTCTATGAACTCTGTGCTTTAGTTCCTTCCATAAATTTTCTATTGGATTCAGCTCAGGTGATTGGCTGGGCCATTCTAGCAGCTTTATTTTCTTTCTGTGAAGCCAATTGAGAGTTTCCTTGGCTGTGTGTTTGCTGAAATATCCACCCTTATTTCATCTTCATCATCCTGGTAAATGGCAGCAGATTTTTGACAATATTGTCTCAGTAAATTTGTCCATTCATCCTTTCTTCAATTATATGAAGTTTGTCACTGCTGTATGCTGAAAAACAGCCTCACACCATGATGTTCTCACCTCCAAAATTCACTCTCGTTATGGTGTTTTTGGAGTGATTTGCAGTATCTTTTGGCTTCCAAACATTGTGTGTATATTGGTGTCCAGGGAGTTCAATTTTGATCTCATCTGACCAGACTGTATTCTCCCAGTATTTCACAAGCTTGTCTAAATGTTGTTGAGCAAACTTGAATTGCACTTGAACATGCTTTTGTTCAGCAATGGAGTCTTGTATGATGAGCGTGCATACAGGCCATGTAGGTTGATTGCAATTGTACCTGCCGATTCCAGGTCTTAGGGCCCCTTCACACATAGCGACTCACCAGCGATCCTGACAATGATATCAACTTGTCAGGATCGCTGGTGAGTCGCTACATGATCGCTGGTGAGCTGTCAAACAGGCAGCTTCACCAGCGATCAGCAACAGCGACGCCGAGTGCGCGGCGTCGCTGTGTACGTTAGTTACCAGCGTGCTGATGCAGGGATTTGGTAACTAAGGTACACATCAGGTTTCTAAGGGTCGTGCGTCACTTAGAAACCCGATGTGTACCTTGGTTACCAGCTCCCTGCATCAGCGCGTGGTAACTAAGGTACACATTGGGTTTCTAGGCACTGCGTGCCCCTTAGAAACCCTGCGATTACACTAGTTACCAGCTCCCGCTCGCTGGTCTCCCGCCTGTCACACGCAGCGATGCGTGCTGGCCAGCGGGAGACCAGCAATCAAAAAAAGTCCTGGCTATTCCAGGACGATCAACGATACCCGGCAGGGGGACGGTCGCTGGTCAGTGTCACACACAGCGATCTCGCTGATGAGATCGCTGTTGTGTCACAAAACTTGTGACTCAGCAGCGATCTCACTAGCGAGATCGCTGTGTGTGACGGGGGCTTTAATATAGTTCTCCACAGGTGGTCATTTGCTGTTGGACAGCTCTTCTGATAATTCTTCTGTCTGAAGTCTTGCAGGGAACACCTGGTTGTGGCCGGTGGGTGTATGGTGAAATAATGTTCTTTCCATTTTCATTTTATGGCCCCAAAAGTTCTCACTGGAACTTTCAGTAGTTTATAAATTATTCTGTAACCAATGCCATCAGTATCTTTTGCAACAATAAGATTGCAAAGGTCTTGAGACAGGTCACTGATTTTACCCATCATGAGCTGTTTCTTGTGTGGCACCTTCGTGATGAGACACCTCTTTATAGGCCATCAGTTGAACCTGCTGATAGTTTTCAGCTGGTGGCATGACTTTCCATGGCTTACACTTCTTTCTTCATGTGTTGAATTTTTTTTTCTCTGTGTCATTTCTCATTATTACACAACTTAATTTATGGACCTCTATAGTTTGATTTCTTTGCCTGTGTGGACTGGATGGGTTATTACCGACATCTGGTGAGAACTCCATGTCAACAGCACCTTTAGAAATATATTTACTTAGAAAATTGGTGATTGACGTCTTCAATACGGATTTCAACCGCTGTATCTTTGCCAAGCCTGAGGTAAATCAGCCAAACCTCATACTCAAATACCTGTGGAAAAACACAGGCACCATAATCTTTGTCTGAAAAAGACTACTTGCAGAGGATGTCGCCTGTCTTTCTGCACATATTGGTATCCTCTGGAAGATCCAGTGTTGGCTACAATTGTTTCTGAATGCGCTAGACACCACAATAGCATTAGTAGTTCATTGAAGATGTAGTAATGTCTCAGATAAGGAAAATCATATTTAGTGCTCGCCTTTGAACATGGCTTAATTAATCTGCATGGCATTTAATCTAATTATAGTATTATCACGGCCAAGTAGAGACGTTTAGAAGATAGGAACTAAAAGGCTGCACACTGTGCGCCCTGGAGAGCAAATCTATTAGATGCCGGAGTCATGGTTTCTGTCTAGCAGGATAGGGCACGCTGCAAAAAGCAATTTTCATTAAAGGCAGAAGATGGAGCTGAAATTCTAGAGAGCAGTAACATTGCTCTCAAATAACAAAATAGGGGCTCAAGTGGACTAAATAGTGTCTATATACAGTACATATGTGTATATAGTGTGCAGGGTCAGACTGGGACTCAGATTCAGCCCTGGCATTTCAGAGTACACAGGTCCACTTGCTATGTAGTGAATGTGATATATGTTCGTGAAATTTTGTGGATAGATGGATATACCACATTTTCTGAATACAAACTGCTGTGAAGCCAGAATAACTCTGTGAAATTTAAAGGGTCAGATGACTATATTTACGTGCAGATATAGGGTTAGTCTGCAGGCTAATGGCATTAGGCTAGTTTCACACTAGCATATGGAGGAGCTGTGGGCTTCCTCCGTGAAGCTCCGCCTCCTGCCGCACATCCTCCTGTCAGCTCCGCCTCTGTCGGCATGCGGCCTGCATACCCTATCTTTAGCATTAGGTACACAGGTCGTGCCGATGTATGTGAATGCCTCCACATGCGTCGTTTCAACAGTGCGGCGAGCGCACCAAAATGCAACATGCTGCTTTTGGCGCAGGTCTCCGCACCGTCAAAACCATGCATGCAGAGTCATCCGCATACATCGGCATGGCCTGCGTACCTAATGCTAAAGATAGGGTACGCAGGCCGCATGCCGACAGAGGCGGAGCTGACCAGAAGAGGTGCAGCCGGGGGCGGAGCTTCACGGAGGAAGCCCGCAGCCGTCTGCAGCTCCTCTATACACTAGTGTGAAACTAGCCTTAGAAAGGTGAGACTGACAGCCGGAGTGCACTGATGCACCGCCAGCTGGCAGTTAAAGAAAGAACGCATTGACCAAGGGCTAGCCCTACCCACAAAGTGAACTTCCTATTAAGTGTGGGGCTGGTCTCTGCTCTTCAAGTTCTCACCCCACAATGCACACTAACAGTGCGCTCTCTTTCCAGCTCGTCACTTCTCATCAGTCTGCCCGATGGCACGCTGTCGCTGCGCACTGTCACTGTGCACTGAGAAGAATATTCCACAGTGACAAGTTCCCACTGTTCATACATTGGAACTGACAACCTAAGCATGCTCTGTGGAGCAGAGGCTAGCCCGGCCCTTGAAGTGGACATCATTGATTTACAATTAGTGGGGACAGAGGCTGTGTTACTGACCTTAGCCTCTGGATGATGACTCGTTTGAGTATCCCAGCATCCAATGGGCATTCTCAAATGGAACATCATCAAAAAGGAAATAGGCAAAAAATAACTAAAGCATGTATTGCACCCTTACATTGTCATTAGCTCCTTTTTGTTGCGTAGTGATTGATTGATGTAAAATGACAGGGGATGTCCACCAGTCGGACAACCTCTTCTCAATCACTATTATTTTATTCCTCCCAGTAAAACAATGACTCTTTTACTCGCTTCTGCTGCCGGTGCAGTTTTTGGCGATCACTGTGGCAATTCAGGCGCTCCTTCACTCTCTCCTCCTTTTGGAGGTGACTGACATCTGAAGGAGGTGAGAAAGCAGCCATAGCTCTCACTTCCTCTGGATTTATCCAAAAAGCGATGAGAGTGAAGGCAGCAATGATTGGTCACAGGGACTGCATGACATAACAATATTATGCAACCCCTGCAAGAGCCAGTGCCGACACCACTGGAACTGCTCGGAGTTGAGTATAGGTGTTATTATTTTACAAGGGAGAACACATGGATTTAGAAGAGGTTAAACAAGTAAGGCCTGTTTCACACATCAGTTTTTTTGGTCAGTCAAAATCTGCTAAAATAGCGGATAACGGATCCGTTCTTGTACTGACCACAACGGTTGGCACCGGACCGTTATTTTAACTGATCAGTCAAAGGAAGAATTTTAAAGGAACCGCTGCCTGGGGAAGGAGAGAGAGAGAATGAATTTTTCAGCCACCAGAACAGAGTTTAGGGTTAAATTTGCAGCTGAGTGAAGTCTTTCGGGCATGCGCAGTGAGAAATGCGGATCCGGCTGCCCAAAAAAACGTTGCATGGTCCGTTCGGGCATGTCGGCGGACGTCACAATTTTGGCGGATCCACAAAAACCCGGATCCAATGGATGGCCATCCGTCAAGATCCGCCGGTAATGCAACTCAATGGGAAAAAAAACTGATCCGCCAAGAAAAATGGCGGATCTGTTTTTTTGCAAAACGGCGGATTTTGACTGATGGACACAAACGGATGTGTGAAACAGGCCTAATCAAACCATGTAAATCAGTGGGTGACCAACTAATCTGGGTATTGATTTTTCTAGACTAAACCTGTGTAAGCACAACCCTGTTGGTGTGAGTGACATGATTTTCAAAAGCGCCATTACCGCCAACTCTTTGCAGACTTTGTGATTGGCAAAGTCCGGCGTCACTGCTGCCTCCCTTGCAGTGTGCCAATGAAATTCAGGTACACTCAACTTCATTGTTTGTTCCTAGAGAGTAGAAAAATGTCCACATGCTCAAAATTTGCAGGGAGTCAATGATGACCCTGGTTTAGGTGGCTAGGGCAGCTGTCAGGTTCTCATTAATGTGTATTGGGGGCTTTTGTGAGCAGGAAGCTCTAATCACGGCATGAATATGGAAGTGGCATGTTATCTGCGGAACTCACCTGAGCATGCTGCTCTACTGTCTGTGTCTGCTGCTCTTGCTGGGCTGGCTGAGTTATAAGCATGATTAAGTGGAGTGGTTGCATCGGCATCATCCATCCTTCTTCCTTCATATACTGAATGCGGATAGGAAGAAGCGAAGGTGAGATCACCACTGGACTTAATCACTGAGCAGCACAGGAATCTAAATAGAACATATAGACTGCCAGGGGGAAGGTTTGTATGTGCGTGCCAGGAGTGAAAAAGCCACCCACAGTTAACACTGGCCCATCTGACATTTGCCACAATTGCCAGATGTCCAGTCCGGCCCTGATATGTATAATGACACACATGCTAAATATACAAATACAGGTGCTCCTCACTGAATTAGAATATCAGCAAAAAGTTAATTTATTTAAGTTCTTCAATACAAAAAGTGAAACTCCTATAGAATCATCACAGAGTGATCTATTTCAAGTGTTTATTTCTGTTAATGTTGATGATTATGGCTTACAGCCAATGAAATCCCAAAAGTCATTATCTCAGTAAATTAGAATACTTTATAACAGCAGCTTGTAAAATTATTTTAAAATCCGAAATGTGGGCCTACTGAAATGTATGTTCAGATTGCAATTTAGTGAGAAGCACCTGTGTGTATGTATGTATGTATGTATATGTATGTATTCTTTAGTTTGGATATTATGCAATCATGGCAGCTTGCGCCTAGATAGCTAGATATATTTGTGTGTATTTTATATATCAATCTATGTTGAAACAGCGAGAAGGAATAATAGTTATATATTGAGAGAGGTAAAAGAAAGCTGATGCAGCACTATAGCAGGTAAGGGTGCAAATCCAGGTATTTCTAACAAATACACAGGTAGATATGATGCAAAAAATGGCAGCAGTCCCTAGATTCGTGTGAAAAGAAAACACTTTGCCTTTATTAAGCCACGTGGTTACAGAAACCATTCAGTTCCTCCTGGAGTCTTTTTCAAGCTGTCTTAAATAAGGTTGCGGGGGAAACTAAAACATGACACATGGTCTAATAAAGGCACAACGTTTCCTTTTCACTTCAGTCTTATGAGTGCTGCCAGTTTTTTGTATCCTATATGTTGTGAGAAAGATATGGTCTTAAAGCCACTTTCCACATTGACAAAGAATGCACGTAGCATAGTTGTAAGGCTATGTGCACACGTTGCGGAAGTGCTGCGGAAATTTCTGCAGCATTCTGCCACTCCCTGTTGCAGGAAATATGCATGCGGAATTGGCACTAGCGTTTTGCAAGTGTAATTAGCTTGCAGAATTGCTAGCGTTTTCCAAGCGATCTGTAGCATCGCTTGGAAAACTGACAGGTTGGTCACACTCGTCAAACAGTGTTTGACAAGTATGACCAACTTTTTACTATTGAGGCCGCCTATGCAGCATGTGACTCTGTTTTTATCTATTTGTGGGTATATCTACACGTTTTTATGATGGTGTGAAATAAAGAATTGTTTTTGATTATTCAGCTGTGTGATCAGACAACTTTTTTGTTCGATTTATATCCTCTGAAGTAGGTAGACTATCTGAACATTTATTTATGCAAACAATTGATCATTGAAAAACGCATGGAACACTGAATCCTCCATGTTTTTATCCATTTTATAGGGATCCCCACAGACTTTAATGGCTGAAATTGATCTGCAAAACAGAATAGGACATGCAGTGAATCATATACCTGAGGCATCAGTTAGTTTTTAAACGGGATCTGTCAGCAGGTTTTTGCTATCTGAGGACATAATGAGGAAGAGGTTAAAACAACAAATTCAGCGACGTGTCACTTATCAGGCTATGTGCTGTAGTTTACTTACAATGAAGGCTTTATCACCAGGAAATTATCATTGCTGTGACTAGCTGGCGTGTGAGCCCTGGTCTGACTCCGCCCACTCCTGTGATAAGAGGCTCACTGTCCATTGACAAAGATCATACAGAGCCTGCTGTAGGCAGTGGCAGCTTTCTCAGCTCTGCTACTATGCTGCGTCTAAGAACTCTGATTATGTCACAACTGCTGCATCCAATAATCTAAGTGATACATCATTGGATTCAGCTTTTCTTTGCCCGTATCAGGCTGCTCTAAGATAAGGTAGCAAAAACCTGCTGACAGATTCCCTTTAAATTAGATGTATATGTGGAACTCGATGGTTCCATGTCCTGTCTGAGAAACAGAAACAGACTGCACACTGATGTGTGTATGTAGCCTAAATAAATGAAACGTCCTCGTTTACAAGGTGAATTACATGTTTTTATTTGTATGGATTCCCTATGAATACTAACCACTCAGTGACAGTTTGACCTTTATAAAACATGGCCTCCATAGGAAGAACATTATGTGAGTCAGGCATATTAGATAGATGGGATGTAGCGGGGGACCTCATTTATTTTCATGAAAAGTACAACAGTAACCGTGTCTTATACTGTGAAATGGCTGTTTGTGCTGTGGCCTCTCACCAAAGGAGTAAAAAGTGCTGTATGAACAGCATCCTGGAAAACTAAGTGTAATATTGCAAGCAAATTACAATGAATTATAAACTATTCTTTGTATTTTTTTTGATTTTTTTTTTTTTTTTTTTTTGTATTTGATGTATTTTTTTTATTTATATTATTATTATTATTTATTTATATAGCACCATTGATTCCATTATATTTAACTATCATGTTGTTGTGGACGCCCCTTCCAAGGAGAGCAAATTTCAGTTGTGATATAAACTATCTCCAGATCTGTCATTATTGATTTAAAATGAAATAAAATAAATACGATGCATCGGAGGCAAGAAAATACACACAGCCAGTGTCTGTCTGTGTACAATTCTTGTCTGGTTCTCAGATGCCCGGTCACAAGTCTTTATTACAACTATAGAGATAAGAAAGTGGGAATGGCTTCTTACATTGCATTACCTAAAGGCCCCGTCACACTAAGCGAGATCGCTAAAGCGTCTCCGATTTTGTGACGCAGCAGCGATATTGCTAGCGATATCGCTATGTGTGATACTTACCTCCGACCGGCTCCCCCGCTGGTTATCGCTGATCGCGCGAGAACGGCCTGGGCCATTTCTCATCGTCAGCTTCCTGCTGGGCTTCCTGCTGGCGTCGACGAGCGACGCGTGGACGCGGGCAGGAGGACGTCTTCATCGCAGCGTCTGACAGGTAAGTAACGACCCCCGACCGCTGCTATGTCGCTCGTGAGATCTGCCTGTTTGGCAGCTCACTAGCGACCACTTAGCGATGCACCAGCGATCCTGACCGGGTCGTATCGTTGTCGGGATCACTGGTGCATCGCTGAATGTGACGGTACCTTAAGACAGAAGATATGTAAGTTGGGAAAAGCAAAATTCAAACCATTTCTATCCAGATTACTAGACTTTCAGAGACAAAGTAATGTTTAACACAGACATCTCTATATCAGAGACAACACCCTGTGTTATTGCTTTTACGAATAACACTTATAAAGCTATATAGTAAAATGCAGAATTAGCAAAGATATATATGGTAGGTATATTTAATTGTTCAAAATAATAAAGCAAAGTATAAATATTTACAATAACAATGTGTAGATCCTATGTATTAGAAGTCAAGAAAGTCTACAATGCCATTAGGTTGCTCCGCCTCAAGGGCTGATAACTGCAACAGGTGCCTTTACCGCAAGGGATAATCCTTGGCAATGACCAAATAAACCATAAGGTTAATGAGTAACCATCATTGTTATGTCTATTTCAGAACTCAATAGTCCTTATGAAGATAAGTGGTTTTGGAAGATATCTTATCAGAGAAATCTGATTATTTTATTTTTTTCGTCTTCTGGACTGATCATTTATCCTCTATTCACTGATAAATTCTATGGTTATTGAGGACTGATTGTTACATTACTGAGATAGGAGATGACATCTGTTACTGATGAGTCTATGTAAAAGAGAGGAGGGAGGAGCCAGAGACAAATCCCCTCCCCCTCTGGTCTACATAGAACCTTATCAGTACCAACTGTCATCTTGTATGTAGACCAGGGGGGGAGCAGCTCTGCCTCCAGGTCCTCCACCATCACCTTCTCTTTATATAGGAGATAATTATTACTACTGATAAGATTCTCACTAATGTAACAATCTGTCTTCACTGAATACAGAATTTACCTGTGAGTTGAGAATTAAGAAAATGAAAGATCAGTCCTGACGGGGAAAAAAAAATTATCTGCTCTGATATATTACAAGGCTGCTTATTTTAATGTGTACTAGTGACTTATGTAATAAAAATGTAAGGGATTGTTAACCTTTAAAGGGAAACTCATCATTATGTCATACCCCAGACTAGACGCGTGTATGCAGTGCTGATTCAACCCTTAACTTTCTTGTAGAAATCAGTTTTGCAGTTTTAGAAAAATCCATAGATGACCTTGCATGCTAATGAGTTGCAAGTGCAGCGGGGTGGGACATTGCACTTGCATTTCTCCTCCCTCTCTCCCTTATTCTCCATCCATTGACTGCATCCTGTCTTTGACTGACAGGTCACTGAAATGTGAGTGACTTGGTGTCAGGAGACAGGCAGTGGGCAGAGAATAGAGAGAATCCGGAGCGGTGTAAGTGCAGGCAGGGACCACCCGCTGTAAGTGCAGGCAGGGATCACCCGCCCTCCCTGCAGCTTATTACATAACATTTTAACTATGGATTTCTAGAAGTATTCACTAAAATCTAATTGCTCACAGATGATGGCTTCTCTGTTAGTTGACCTCATCTTCTCTATCTGGCCCAGACAAGTGTAGAGTTTGCTTCATCTTTGTTCTCTAGCTTCTGGATCCACCCCAACTCTATACAGGAGCACAAATTAATTTATACTTCAGACCAGGTGCCTAAATGAAGACTCCAAACTAGAATTTTAGACTAAATGCAGTCCCTAAACCAAATCGCCTAAATAAATACAGACCCCCAAACCACCCGAACTGTTAAACTTTTGAAGAAAATGACAGTAATTCCATCCTTGGCTCCGTAAGCTGCTCCCTATAGGATAGAAGGTAATAAGGTTTCCAGCTGACCACCCGCCCTCATGTGCCTGTATCTTTTCCCCACTCCCCATTGTGGACATACTTTACCAATAAGCACGGGCCTCTCTCCCACTCATATATAAGACCATGTGCACGTTTGGTTTTGCAGCAGAAAAATCTGCTGGAAATACAAGAGTGTTGGCAGGAAAGACACTGAGTAAAATATGCACAGTTTTTCCACATTTTTACTTGTGGCTTTTTTCTTCATTCATTTGAACCGGTGAAAAACACTAGAAAAAAACCTGACATACTGCAGATTTGGAAAAATGCTTTTGTGTTCTTGTATTGCTGTTTGGGCATTCAGGGATCGCTGCACATGGTGGTTTTATTGTAACAGTTTATCACCACAACGCTCAATAAAGCTCTCTGGTGAGCACTGTGGGTGGACGACCAAAGCTCCCACTTTATAATCCGCCATTGCTCGTAGAGCATGAGATGTACAGTATGGCCAACCTAATGCTCCTTAATGTGGGCATGAAATGACTCCGGGGTGTAGCTAGGTCCTGGAGTTCTGTGTTCCACCTTGTCAGCTTCCGGGCAAGGACTGTTGGGGAGATGGAATCCTGAAAATATTGTCTTTACATGGATGTGAACATACTCTGCATGCCCTAAGATGTCATTTTTTCCCTGTTTCGTGTGCATAGATGTCTGACGCCTCGTTCCCCAGAATTGCTGCAGATTTTCTGCCTCCTGATAGATAATCACCTGCATATTCTCCACAGCTAATCACGCTCTTCTGGGAAATGTTTGCTATTTCAGATCATCCAGTTTGATGACATTCTGAGTAACCCATCATTCAGGGAACACTTCAGAACGTACATGGAGAAAATCGATAAGAGAATCCCAATCAGTTTCTGGGAGTCTGTGGAGTACCTGAAGAATGCCAATAAGGTACTGAAATGTGTCTGCACGTGTAGTCCACCGTATTAATCGCTCTAGCTGAATGTCCTGAGAGAGGTTTATTCTTTACCTTGGCAGGTTCTCAGTAAAAAAAAAAAATCTACTGCGCTTTAAAATGTTTTTAACATTTTTTATTAAATACCTTGGGAATTGGTAAAACCAGGTAGAAGTAAGGGGTATAGAGTAATATTATAGCAGGTGCTCGTTCACCTGCTTTCAGGGCTAGGGGCGATCGCCAGAGCAAGTTATTTCAGTGACCAAACTCTTAAAGGGGGTCTGTCACCCCCATATCCAGCTACTTAGAAGGTAGAACCTATAGCAAAAAAATCACAGCTGTAATCTACCTATTCACCTTTAATCCATAAACAAATGCGGCTCTTTGATGCCCCGTTTCACCATGCAATTTGCAAGTATAGCACTGTCCCCGAGCTTGATTGGTTGATAGTCTCTGTTTCTCTATCGCCTTATTGGGGGACACAGAAACCATGGGTGTATGCTGCTGCCACTAGGAGGCTGACACTATGCAGAAAAAAAAAGTTAGCTCCTTCTCCGCAGTTTACACCCCTCCGACAGGAAGTAGGATGTTCAGTTTAGCTTAGTGTCAGTAGGAGGTGGACACGGGTCTTTCGTTAGACCCCTATCTACCTCAATGTGCGTCGTTCCTTTTCAGGTACAGAAGGGATACAGAGTGAATAGTCACATCTGTACTCCCACAAGAGACTAGGAGTACGGCGTGTACTGCCACCCCATATCCTCTTACGTCTAGCCGGCAGGACCCAGACCCCTAGCACAGAAGCGTGCTTAGGTGAGGCAGACCCGGTCCTGGCCCTTCGTCTCCCACCTACTCGCCCACCAGAGACTGTTTGTTGGATGAGACGTGACATCCTGAAACCTTTTTCCGGACGTCGGACACCACAGGGAGAAAAGGTACCATTTTTTCCTAGGAAAGAACTTCGCATAAGAAGATGGGATAAAGAAGAGGAAACCCCTTTTAGTCTTGGCCGGCTTAATCGGGCCTAGTCCTCCCCTCATCTGGCCGCTCTCCTGCCGCACATGTGAAGAGCTCATCTCCTGCCGGCAGATCACTTCAGGCTTCCCCCAGCTCGTACCCTATTCAGCAGAATAGGTGATGGTGGGCAGCAGCCAGCTCCCCTCAGCGCGGGGCTCATGCCCCACCGCTTCCCCCCGCACCTGACCTTTCCGGTAGGATTCAGGGGATAGCTCCAGGTTTTTCGGGCCTCCGCCCCCCCCCCCCCCTTCGTCGGCGGTCTCCTGTGTCTAATCTAGGCCCCGGCTTCAGTTGCGACCTAGTCTTTGGTAGCTCCGCCCCCCCGTTCTCGTATCCGGCGGGCTTTTTTCCCGCCCGTCTCTCTTCAGCTCCCGGCGCAAACTCCGCCCTATGTCCGGCTACCTTGCGGCGCACAGAGAAGACACATCGCCGCCATCTTCCTGCTGTAATGATTCCTGCCTGCGCCCTGAGTCCACGGTTAGATCCGCCCCCGCTCGGGCTGTGCAGAGTGGAGGTCTGGACAGCGCCCCTCTTCTAATGTGGGTAGCTGGGGGCCCTGTGCGGCCATATGGGGGTGAGCGCACCGATAATGATTTCTGCCTGCGGGCAGCGCGGGCCTTGTCACCTCAAGTCCCTTACAGTAAAATTTAAGCAGCCCCACGCTATCGGCAGGTCCAGAGATGTGGCAGATTATCCTACTTTGGTATTGGCTCCTCTGCTATGCGTTATAGTGATAGTTTCTCGGGTATTAGATCCTGTAGAGCACAACCGTTATTGGCGTAATAAGTTCTCCTGGGCCGTACAATCAATAGTGGCTCTAGCGTTACAGTGCCCAGTTACTCACGTAATGATATTCCGGAGCCTTACAGTCCCTGATGTAATAGTACTCTGCAGTCGTAATACTACTCTGCAGCCATGCAGTCACATAATGGTACTTTGCAGCCGCACAGTTACTGACGTATTGATACTCAGAAGCGTTACAGGCACAGACGTAATAGTATTCTGTAGCCATTCAGTCACGTAATGGTTCTCTGCAGCCGAACAGTTACTGATGTAATGATACTTGGGAGCGTTACAGTCTCTGACGTAATAGTGCTCTGCAGCCATACAGTCTCGTATTGGTACTTTGCAGCCGCAGAGTTACTGACGTATTGGTACTCAGGAGCGTTACATGCACAGACGTAATAGTACTCTGCAGCCATTCAGTCACGTAATGGTTCTCTGCAGCCGAACAGTTACTGATGTAATGATACTCGGGAGCGTTACAGTCACTGACGTAATAGTACTCTGCAGCCATACAGTCTCGCAATGTTACTCTGCAGTCACACAGTTTGACGGAAATGGTACTCTGAGCCGTATAGTCACAGGCTTAAGAGTACCCTGGAGCCGCACAGTCACTGACGTAATAGTACCCTGGTGCCGTACAGTCACAGACGTAAGGGTAATATGAAACCGTACAGTGCTCTGAAGCCGTTCAGTCACTGTCTTATTAGTTACCTATAACCGGTAATAATCTACAGCAGTGCAATCCTGGTTCAATAATAATCCAGAGCCGTACATTCACTGGAATGATAGGCAGACACACATAGGGATGCTGGTGCCCCGGCATAACAACTGCGTCCATATCCCCTGCACCCAGGCATTAGTCCTTAATTTTCCTGCCCTCCGGACGTTGACTTTGCTCTGCTCTAAGCAGTATAAAGGCCTGCCTCTACCCCTTCACGTCTGCTGTGTTTGGGCCGGACTTTCAGCTTCATACAAGTCCGTGTTACCCTGCAATTGTCTGCTGTGCGTCAGTGTAGTAAGATGCTGACCACAACCAGCAGATCCAGAGGTTGCGACCAAGGCGCACAACAGAGAGTAGAGTTTAGTCTCCCTCTGATTCTAGGCCTACTGTTCTACAGTCAAAAGAACGGACTGGTCAAGTTATACCTCAGGACAGTCTTCATGGTGCGGCACACTACACGTATTACTGTTATTCTGCCTAATGTCGTCAGGTATTCATGCCTAGACCGCATCCCAGAGGCTGTGATTCTGCCTAATGTCGTCAGGTATTCAGACCATCACGCAACAAAAATTGGCTCTTTCCTATACCCTTGTTCGGGTTCTCTCTCAAGATAATAGGGGCAGATTGCAGCTGGGTGCTATCCGCTACCACGGCTTCAGACGCACCATCTACCAGGTACAGTGGTTGAAAGTGCTGTGCTTCAGGGGAGACGTGGCTTCGCTGACCGCTGCAGTGGTACTGGTGCTCTGTACCATATTCAGATAAGTCAGACGCTCCAGCCTTCAGGTTCTTCGCGTCCCATTGCAGCAGTGTTCGGTTCCTATCGAGCACATGCATACACCTCTTCCAGACGTGTTTGTTCGATACTTGCCGTCTTTCCGGTAACTCAACCATACCCGAGGTTGATCGGCTACACCGGTCCGGCTCTTCTGTCCTATTGTCAGGTGAGTCAAAGGCGCCTTCTCTCGCGCCCCTCAGGGTCTTTTACAACTTCTGCCTAAGCTCCCGTCTAATCACCACTCTGGAAGGTGACGGTATGTATTACTTCTGGTGGACTGCAGCTGCGGTACAGACCGCTTTCAGGTGAGTCAAGGACACCTGTCATTATTATTATTATTATTATTATTTATTGTTATAGCGCCATTTATTCCATGGCGCTTTACATGTGAGGGGGGTATACATAAAAACAAGTACAATAATCTTAAACAATACAAGTCATAACTGGTACAGGAGGAGAGAGGACCCTGCCCGCGAGGGCTCACAATCTTTAAGGGATGGGTGATAATACAGTAGGCGAGGGTAGAGCTGGTCGTGCAGCGGTTTGGTCGATCGGTGGTTACTGCAGGTTATAGGCTTGTCGGAAGAGGTGGGTCTTCAGGCTCTTTTTGAAGGTTACATATTCCATAGCCTATAACATCTGTGGGTTGTTATCAGTTAAAATTTAGGCCCTACCGCGTACAGGCGGAGCGGATCTCGGCAGCAGCATAAGTAGATACTCCACCTTCAGGTAGGTTAGACACTCTTGTGTCCGGTACGGATCGTCGCAGTTTACTGCGGCATGCTTTGGACTCTAAGTGTGAATTGCTCCGCAGGAGTTTTGTCCACACGTTCTGATTATTCTTTTCCTAACTACTCAATTGGTCAGTTTACAGTACTATCCGCAGGCCATCTTTACTGCCTGGTGTGTTATACTTATTAATGATTGGCCAATAGTACCTTTTAGGGTCTGGTATATACTGAGGGCCTTGAGCTACCACAATACTTGAGCCCCTTATTGTCGATACTTACCTATCCTTTTTTACAGACACCCGGATAAAACCTACCGCAGCTCAGAGATGGGACTTCCAACCGTGACGGGAACAAGTATCCCACCTCAGACAGGAAGGGGATCTGACTCTGCGCAAGCATCGGACAGGGTAGAAACCTGATCCAGTCCGGGATCTAATAGAGAATCTAGTGATAACGAGTTTCTCCCTTCCGCTGGAACCGTATCCTTTCACTGTTATTCTCTGGTGCGTGTTATCCTAGACTCCGCAAACGGGTCTACGCACTGCAATTCCTTCCCGGTTCCAGAGGACCAAGCATGGATTTGGTCATTTACATCGTCAGACGGATTCATCTTCCTTTCATCAGCCTAGTTGTCTTCTAGTGTATAAGTGATCTACCTAGAGCAAGCTTTCTTTGCAGTTGACATACTCCATATTTTTTTCAGGGACTTTCCTTGCTACACTGTTCATTTTTTTCTTTTGATCTCAGTCTGCAGAACTGACTTCAGCCGTTTCTAAACAAAGGGACTCCTCAATACATCTTTTCATTCCGGAGAGTTTCGCAGAGTTCACTACGTCTGCGACTACAAGCCCTCCGGTTCCAGTTACCTCCACTACGGGTCTTCCTCCCCTAGACGGGCATCCCTCAGGGATACCAACGGCAAGCTCACACAGCAGTTGCCAAGCTCAACCTTGGAAGCACCCGCCGCTATATCTTAGGCTGGTTTCACATTCGCGCTTTTTAAGCGCACGCACGGCCGGGGGTAGCTCCGCCCCCGAGCCGGCTCTCTGCCCGGCGTGCCCGCCCCTTCCTTGTAGCGCCGCCTCCTAGCGCACAGCGGCGCCTGCGATCGGCGCACCCTATCTTTAGCATAGGGTGCGCAGATCGTGCGCAGGCCGTGCGCTAGTTGCGCTTTGACCTGCGCTGCGCACTTTTGACGGTGCGCCGTGCGCGCCAAAATCCGAAAAGTTTGATTTTGGCGCGCACGGCGCACCGTCAAAAGTGCGCAGCGCAGGTCAAAGCGCAACTAGCGCACGGCCTGCGCACGATCTGCGCACCCTATGCTAAAGATAGGGTGCGCCGATCGCAGGCGCCGCTGTGCGCTAGGAGGCGGCGCTACAAGGAAGGGGCGGGCACGCCGGGCAGAGAGCCGGCTCGGGGGCGGAGCTACCCCGGCCGTGCGTGCGCTTAAAAAGCGCGAATGTGAAACCAGCCTTAGCCCCGTCTCCACCGGGTTGCAAAGTTCTATATTCGAGTGGCCGAGTTTGCTCATCAGAGCATTCTCTCTGGAGACCGGTTGGAAGAATTGACCGTTCTCTCTGTCCAAAAACCTTTTTTCTTGCATTGAGGACATGGTTTTACACCTTCCCGAGTCCATCAGACTCGTTCCCATCTAAGGATCCTTTTTTGGCTTACGGTTTCACAAACGAAATTATCCCCAAAGATGTCCCTCGCCAACTTACCGTTCCTTCGGTTTGGCTCCTCCAGACCAAATGTTTAAGTAGGCCTCCAGAAGGGTGAGCTGACCCCTTTCCTCGTGCTAACCTCGTTGTTCTGCAGTGCATTTCCTCAACATGGCTCGCTGAGGATCTAGGATTGAGTCCATCCTTGTTTTTTGGTCAGGAAAATACTTCTGCGTTCAGCATTCGCCAAGATTTTTACTTTGCTCCATGAAACCTTTATCCAGGCCCTGATTTATTCAGAACTTCGGAAATTTCGGTTTTGTTTGTTTTTCAAAACAGACAGGTTCATTATCTTCTTGTTCATTTGGTAGCCTTCCCTTTCAGACTTTCAACTACTCCTGAGGTCTCAGAGAGTTTGTAGCAGCTGTGGTGTGCTTCCGGTGGATCAATGATTCAGTGTCCTCGGACTTACCCTTCATGATGCTCTCTCATCAGGCTATCTAGCCAGAGCAACGGTTCTTATCAGGTTTGGACTTGAAGCGTAGAGGTCTTCCGACCTCCTGGTCAGCGGCTGATCGCTGAATCCGGTTGGCATGGTGAGATCACCTGGTCAAGAAAGACTGCGTTCCTCCGAATACGACACACCCTGCCCGGGCAGTGTTTGTCCTCCTGGCGGTGCTCTTTCGGTCTTCGCCCGACACCTCTACAGAGGATATGTCCTCCATAGGCCCACGAGGCTTTTCAGAGCCCATGCCGAGCTTAAAAAGATCTTGCAGGTGGACCTGGCAAGGGACGATGGCGAGTCCCTCGTCCTGATGGGAGTTGTCCGCTGTTCCCTCCCCTTGGGGACTGCTTTGGGACGTCCCATGGTTTCTGTGTCCCCCAATAAGGCGATAGAGAAAACAGGATTTTTAGTTGCTTACCGTAAAATCTGTTTCTCTGAGCCTTCATTGGGGGACACAGCTCCCTCCCAAGTTGAACAGCCTTTTACTGTATTATAGTGTTACAGTTTGAGTTTGTGTTTTCTGTGGTTTCTGTCTCATTCACAGATTGCTTCTCCTACTGCTTTCTTACTAACTGAACATCCTACTTCCTGTCGGAGGGGTGTACACTGCGGAGAAGGAGCTAACTTTTTTTTTCTGCATAGTGTCAGCCTCCTAGTGGCAGCAGCATACACCCATGGTTTCTGTGTCCCCCAATGAAGGCTCAGAGAAACAGATTTTACGGTAAGCAACTAAAAATCCTGTTTTCTTGCACATGGACAATGGAGAAGTCTAGTGGCACGCGCGGTGTCAGCAGAGCAGCTCTCCCTCTTCTGGTCTGCTCAGTTGTGGGGGCATCACTACTAGTGAAGAGCGAACATGTGACACTAATGGAAGCCAATCTGAGCAGACAGAGGTTGGCACTGGGCAGAACAGGCAAGTTAGCGACTACTCGCCTGTAAATTCTTGGCTTCATAAGAAAAAAATAGAAAAGTTCCTGATAAACCCTTTTAAGTTGCTGAATTTGCAGCTGGGGTGGGTGACAGGCTTTCTTAAACTTATCATAACTTTGCTATCATTGCATAAACAGGAGGCATAAAATGTTATTTCTGAATTTTGCTTAATGGACATTCTGTCACCAGGTTTTTGCCACCTAGGTTTTATTTGCTGGGCTTTTTGATGCACTCTTAATAAAATCAGTCTTTCATAAGCAGATTATCACTTTTCATGAGCTTTGTATAACTCTGTCCCCACAACTGGTTGGCAGCTTTATCTTTACACTGTGCGTAGGCAGAAAGCTGCCAATCAGTGGTGGGGACAGAGTTATACAGAGCTCAGAATACAGTGCTAGAACTGAAGGCAATAAAACAGTGATTTTATCAAAACTGCAGGTAGCATCAGTGGAATCGGGGTCTCTGCCCCAACATCATGCTGCTCTCAAAGGAAACCTGTCACCATGTTTTTGAAAGCCCATCTAAGAAATACACCCAGTGATAACTCATAGTAATGTAAGTCAGTGCCAAATTGCATTGTCTTTTTAGACCTCTTGGAGTCTTATGTAAGGCTGGTTTCACACTTGGGGTTTTTTGCGCATGCGGTTTTTCCCTATACTTAACATGGGTGCGCATTGACATGCGTTTTTTTGTAGTGTGCGCCCGGGCGCACAAAATGCATCCTGTTGCATTTTTTGTGCGTCCAACCTGTCTCAAAAAACCGCATGCGCACGCAATGCGCACAAAAATCACCCAAAAACCCATTAAAGTCTAGGGGAGCGCTGACATGCGCATGGTCATGCGCACGTCAGCGCAAAAAACGCATGCGGTTCTTTTAAAAACCATGCGCAAAAAACAAGAAAACGCATAAAAACGCATGATGCGTTTTTATGCACGTTTGCACTGCGCACGCAGCGCAAAAAACGCAAGTGTGAAAGTAGCCTTAGACCGGGCCCACTGGAAAATCTTCCGGTACCCTGGAGGGGCCAGTTCACTACTTCCAGTCTTGGACCAAAGTAGTCGAGTTGATGCAAGAAAAAAAAAACAAAGTTTGTAGCCCGCTTGTAACCCCAGTTCATGTCTGATCAGTCCTACAGATAGATCTGACTTGGCCTCCTTCACAGAATTTTTCCCGAGAGCCAACAACATTATTGGGCTGTCACTTCTCATTAGTTATTTGGCCTCACTTGTCAGTCTACGAATTTTTATCTACTTTGTCTTTCCCAGTCTGAAATACCTCAGCTGGTTGGTGAAATCTACCAGAACTATTTTGTGGAGAGCAGAGAGATCCAAGTGGAGAAAGCACTTTACAAGGAGATCCAGCAAAGTCTTGTGGGCAACAGGGGGATCGAAGTGTTCATCAAGATTCAGTCTGATGTGTACGAGACTCTGAAGGACAGGTTCTATCCCTCGTTCATAGTCAGCGATTTGTACGAACATCTCATCCGTGGAGAAGACAAGTCCACCTGTTCGTGTACCTCCGATGACAAGGATGAATCGGTGAGTCCATGGTTAGGATCATTGACCATGAACCCTGGCACATTACGTTTCATGTAGTAGTGAGGATTCAGTCTCATATTCACCGTGTGTCATTACTGTCTTACTGTTGTCGGAGACGTGACGCTTTGTTTTCCATTATGTGTTGATACAGTTTTCTGTAGGATTAATACTGGTAATACTGTATGGATAAGAGCTATGTATTGGCCAAATGTGTTAATACACAGGCTAATCACCTCTGCAGATTGCAGCTCCGCGTGCTTGTCCTCTTCATGGAGAGTACATAAGCTAGCATGGTGTAGTCTGCAAAATGGATGGGACTTGTGCATACTGTGATTGTTTTTTTCCCCGCATTGACAGTTTCTCCTGTAAAGTAACAAATTTCTGTACATTGGTAGTGCGCTGTCTGTGTTCTGCCCATTTGAGTGTGTGGACTGAAATGCGTTGGCACGTAGCATTAGTGTAATAAATCCTAGTAACATCATCGAGGGATCGGTAAAGATCTGCTCACATCTTATCATGTGAAGATGTTCAGTGCATGCGCCCAGAAAGCCCACGCTGAATGTAGCCAAAGGACACCACCGAAGCTGGAAGCACAGCAGACCGGCACTTGTACAGTGAGCAACTCCAGAAGATGGCTGCCATGCTGTATGTGTATTTTTTTTCTGGATGAATATGAAGGCATGGACATACAGTGGAATAAGTCAGTTGTTACTCCCGACCTACACCACTCATACACACCCCAAAATGTGAAGAGAGCATAACCTGTAGAGGAGGCATAGGAACAGTAGACTCACAGCTAGATGTCTAATCAAGGCTGCCACAAGGTTTCTTCGTCATTAATTAGTCTTTCTTTTGTGTCAGGTTGCCATGTCTCAAAGTCATATGTAAAGTTACGGAGACTCTGTATTTTCTATAAATTCTAGAATTCTATATTAAAAGAAATCCAAGGTGTGAGAATTGCCCACGGAGATGGATCATGATAATCCAAATGTGATCTGCTGTTATTCTCTATCATACATGCACTGCACTTTGCCCAGATTCACTTTCTGTCTCAGAGTTTCTTGTTCACTTTAGAACAAGAGGATCGATCAGTATTTAGACACAGGCTGAAGACCCTTTCCTACAGGAATCCCAGCAATACAAGCTAATCTGATCATCAGTGCTTTACTGTCCTGACTGTATACTGCAACACACTGATCTGACGTTTAAAGCGACAGTGTAGAATCAGTGGTAAAACATAGTAATCACCGAATTGTTAGGTGGCATTATCGATATTATCTATATCTATTATCTTTCTCTAAGACAGGAGCCCTGTGAACCACATCCTACCTGAGGGCAACCCTGGCTCCACTTTTGATTAGCCAGCCTGTCACAATGTCATTGTTGCCACATGACATACAGTCACACCAGGCTGACTAATCAATAGAGGAGGCACAGATGCAGTCAGGTAGGAGGTGGTTCTCAGGGCTGTCGTCCACTGGCCACTGATTATGGACGTGGCTGCTGGACCCGGTTCTGCGAACTGATTTGAATCGGCTCTAAAGAGGATGCACAAAGTCTCTGTTCATCTAACTTACTCCCCCACTTCACACCCTGGCAGGACAGGTATCTGCTGCAGTGTAAAAGCGGAAAGTTGCAGAACGGCTTTTAGGATAACACGGTGTTCAGTATTATTACCCGATGTATCCACTAAAGTCACTGTGATATCTCCTCGTTCAGTTGCAGGCGTGTGATGGTGCAGAAGGGATCCTGGATGAGTGCAGTAGCGGTATCACTGAGCAGGCGAGCTATGCTGTCAACAAACTGCGGCACCTTACAGAGAAACTGGATTACAAGAGGCAGGCGCTCAGCTCCATCATTAATGCCCCTAAACCTGACAAGAAGGTACGCACTGCACCTCACCTGCTCTTCTTGTTTAAGCTCTACTGTATCTACACCGGTATTACTGTTATCGGAATGCTTTTAGTGATATCAGCGCAGTAAAGCATTAAAGAAGCACTCCTCCTATCAAAGTTTGTACCACTTTAATATATTGCAGTCATCATATTATATAGCACTGTATACTTACAATTGCTCATTCTGCCTTTCTACCCAGCTAATTCTTCTGTTTTCCATTAGAAAATCACGTGATTAAAAACAGACTAGCAGAATCCTTCTAAGTTCTATGTAGAAACAGGAGGTTAATTTTCCCCATGAGTCAAAAGTCAGATCAAGTGTCCCTGACAGGGGAAAGAGGTCACAGCTCGGTCAGGAATTGAAAGGGGAATGATAAATGCAGGGACAAGAGACTTCCTGTTTCTACATAGAGCAGAGAAAAGAGAACTGGGCAGAAAGGCAAAGTGAGCAATTGTAAGTACACAATGCTATATAATATGTTGATTGCAATATATTAAGAGGATAAAAACTTTGATAGGTGTGCTTCTTTAAGTTTCAATGAATTTTCCAACAACATCCCCACTTTCGGAAGCATTATGGATGTGGAAAAGTGCTATGTCTTTGTGTGGAATAATAATAAAAGAAAAAATGTCATCACAGCAGTATATTTCAGTAAACGTAATCAGTACTTTTTTCTTCTGTCATTTCCTCTTATTACACATAACTTAACTTATTGAAATCTATGGTTTGATTTCTTTTACTTTGTGGATATGGGTTGTTACTAACATCTGGTCAGAATTTCATGACAAGAGCAAATTAGAAATATATTTACTTAGAACAATGGTGACGCATTCAATACTTATTTCACCATAAAAAAAAAACATTTGTCAGCTATATAAAAATAATGAATGATGGAGAGCAAACTCTTTTTAGTTTCTTTTTTAGCAGTCCTTTGTGATCATTAATTAAAGAAAGGAAAAACAAAAAGGAAATTTCATTCCCCACCTCCCCCCTGTTCTCATCTGCAGTCAGCAAAAAAATGAAAATGGCATAAACAATAGGTTTGTCAAATCACGAAACAGAAATGTGATAATTATTTGCATATCCGAATGAGAAAAATAAATAGAGCACCTTAAACCGCATGCACCAAAAACCCAAAATGTGCCGGGTCGGAAATGCTGGGAAAATACACGGGTTTTTAATTTATAATCTGTATTATTAGCAAATTAATATAAAGATTTAATATTTAAAGTGAGAGGAATTGCTGATCATGTTCAGCTCACACAGGTGTATAGTTGTCACAGTGTATCAGTTTTAAAGTAGATAAGACCTCAAGAGTCTGCGCCTTGTGTGTATGGTTGCTGCTGTTGTTGTTGTTGCTGCTGATACTGCTGTTGTTGTTGCTGCTGTTGCGGTTGCTGTTTATTGGCTAATACCAATACAATATAGGGTGCCATTCTAAAAAGTTTCCAGATGGTGACGCACTTTTTATCTATCCTTGAGTTGTGTTTTGATCATCTTACATGAATATTGAAGAGCTCTGTAGATGACCATTAATAGATTAGAGATGCGCTTAAGAATATAATTGGTTAGATTGCAGAATATTCTTTACTGAAGACATTTCTAATACCGAGCTGTTCTGTAAAATTGCACATTGAATCTCATTATTTAATCATTGTGTTTAATTTTGAGCTAGAAAAGCATAAAATGCAAAGTGGATCATTATCACTTGTTGCCTTGGAAACGACAGGCGCGAATCCCAATAATGAAGAGCTAATTAGGCAGATTTGTGGTCCATGTTTCCATAGTTATTGATTGATCATGGTGCATTGTGATTCCTGTCATCATGTAATAGATCCCCTCTTTTCTCCCATTAAAGATAGTCAGTGAAGTCTAATTATATTTGTTATTGTTTGTGGGGACAGCCATATTGTCTTTATCTCTGTGGGGGGAACCTCATTACTGTACCCCACTGTTCCATATGCAGAGCGTCCTCATCATCCTCTTGTTATAGTGGAGAGTGATCCATTAAAGGAAACCTGTCACATGAAAAACGCTATTAACCTGCTGCTGTCGGGTTAATCTGCAGGTTAATAGCGCCTGAACCTGCCTTTTGCCGGCACTTAGAACTTTGCTGTCAGGAGGAAATTAACTTTATTTCTCCTGCTGGCGTTCGGGTGTCAGTCATAGGGGCGGCATGGGTTTAGTCATAGTTCTGCGTATGGAAAGCTGAGGCTGGAATTGTGCCTCCGGCTGCTGAGCTGTGGTCAGTCAGTGCCAAGGGCACAGTTATAACTGGCGCCTCTCTATAGAGCGGTGTCTGCACCTACGCTGGCACCACCCCTATGACAGAAAGCCAATGCATCCAGGAGGAATAAAGTTAATTTCCTCCCAGCAGCTGGAGTTTAAGTGCTCTCTCCGGACAGGTTCAGAACGCTATTAACCTGCAGATTAACTATATATATATGCAGGTTAATAGCATTTTTTCACATGTAAGGTTCCCTTTATGTGGGTTCTGTCAGAATAAGAAAAGATAAACATCTAAAGGAATGTGATAAAAAAAAGTCCTAAATACGTTGAATTAACAAATCCCGCACATTTTATCTATTAAGCTAATCCCTATAGCATTATTATGTCCGCCGTCTTGTTACACTAAAGGCCCCGTCACACACACGAGATCGCTGTGTGTGATGGGGATCAGCTATCGGCCCCCCTACCGGGTATCGCTGATCGCGCTCCATCATCCTGGGCCGTTTTTTGATCGCTGGCCAGCGCGCATCGCTGTGTGTGTCAACGAGAGACCAGCGACGCTGGTTTCTAATGTAAACATCCGATAACAGCTCACCAGCGATCAGCTATGTCCCAGCGATCCCATGTATGTTGGATCGTTGGTGGGATCGCTGGGACATTGTTATGTGTAATGGGGCCTTAAGAAATACCTGCCCGAGAATGGGAATAGGACAGCAGTGAGTGAGCATGTGCTGTACAGAGCTCTGCTGCTGTGACCTTGAGATAACTTATGCCATGTATTGTGATGCTTTCTCCAAGTCTCAGAAGCCTCTCTGCATTCAGAAAGACAGGGAGGACAGCATTGTGGGCAACCTGTTCTTAGCTCAGCACCCCCGGTATCTCCAGTATGAGATCAGATAAGACAGAGAGGACAGCATTGTGAGCAGCTTGTTCTTAACTCATCACCCTGGTATCTCCATTATTAGGGACAGAAGAAATTGCCCCAAAGAATCAACACGGAGGACTGTGGACAACAAACAACCTATATAAGAAAACAGGCCCTCCAAGAGGTTTTATACTTTAAAAATAGATTTTTTTTGAACAATGTCATTACACAAGTTAAAAAAGGGATGATGACATACAGAGAAAAATAAATGCAAAACGTTGTGAGGAGAGGAAAAGTTTTTTTGCCCTATATGTGCTGATAGATATCAAAATCCAAAAGAATTTTTTGCCAATAAGTATATAATAATGCAAATACAGACATTTGAGGTCCAGAGGCCACCACAAAGTACCCCCTGACGCGCGTTTCGAATTTCTTCCTCAGAAGGGGTGCACCCCTTCTGAGGAAGAAATTTGAAACGCGCATCAGGGGGTACTTTGTGGCGGCCTCTGGACATCTGGTAAATATTTGCACCTCTACTTTACTTTCTGTATAGCACTTAGCATTGTTTTATTTGTTCCATTTGCATGGATTTTCCAAGCATGTTAGACCATGGTGTGCAAAAAAAAAAAAGGGACTTATGCAATCTTTATTTTGCAAATCTGCATAGATATTGAACCTTGGCCAGGTGTCCTCTTGGATTGGTTTTGTGCCCTTAGCTATGATTTGTAACTTTTAGACCTCAAAGGCCTGTTTTCTTATATAGGTTGTTTGATCTCCATTATTAGATCAGATATACAGGGTGGACAGCAGTGTGAGCAGCCTCTTTTTACCTCAGCACCCTGGTATCTCTCCAGTATTAGATCAGATATACAGGGTGGACAACAGTGTGAGCAGCCTCTTCTTATCTCCGCATTCTTGGTACCTCCTGCATTAGATCAGATATATAGGTTGCACAGCAGTGTGAGCAGCCTCTTTTTGCCTCAGCACCCTGGTATCTCCAGTATTCGATCAGATATACAGGGTGGACAGCAGTGTGAGCAGCCTCTTCTTATCTCAGCATTCTTGGTATCTCCTGCATTAGATCAGATATGTAAGTTGCACAGTAGTGTGAGCAGCCTCTTCATACCTCAGAACCCTGGTATCTCCAGTATTAGATCAAGGTGTACAGAAGTATGAGGAGCCCTGGTATCTCCGGTATTAGATTTGCAAAATATCGTAGACAACAGTATGAGCAACCTCCTCTACTACATCAATGTGTTCAGCTTTTTATACTCCTACAAAGCTAAGAGTCTATACTGGGCAAATCTCCTGCTTCTTTTTAGTAAACTATAATTTTTTTTTTTCAATAGATCATTTCCAAGTTAAAGGACGAAATTATTCTAATGGAAAAAGAACAAAGTGATCTTGATCTCCATATTTCTCGGACAGATTTGTGGTGTGAGAATCTTGGCAGTTGGCGGGCGTTTATCAACATCAGTGAGGTGAGTATTGTGGTAGGAGATGGATCATTGCTTGTTGGATGAAATTATGAAGACTTGTTAGGTTTTACTAAATGAATATGCACCGCTTTATCATTTTTTCATTATGGAATCAATGTCCAGTTAGTTATGACAACTCTATTATTGTACACATAATATGGAGATAGTAGGTGCATTATATACCAAACCTCAATCCTACTTTCCAAATGTTGAGGTCCATAGACAAGTGTTACACTATATGTGAATATACAAGGTGTTTTTTTTTCGGTTATACAGTATCTAAAATAACGTGTAGGATTTCACACTCTCTGGTAGGCATTTGACCTTAGGTAGCGTTCACACAGGCAATGCAGTTTTGATCCAAACATGTGCTGTTTTATTGCTTCTGATTACACAGCACCAAAATGGCAAAATCACAAACATAGTGCCTAGACAAGGCTAGGGATTTAACTAAACAGAACAGTCCCTGAATACTTCAGACGCTGCTGAGCTAGCCCCAGTTCGGTCACACAAGTTACTGTCCGGAGCAACCACTGATACTTAAAGTTCTCTGTACATGACCTCTGCAGACTCTTCTCAGAGCTAGGGATTGTAGCTGCAAGACACATCCAGTCTGTGTATTCATGAGCTAATACATTTGCCTCTGCTAGTAACTGACTCCTCGGTCTCGCCATTTAGAGAGAGACCCTGGCACCTCTCTTTCTCAGCTACAGCTGACATCTTGGCTGGTCCCACAATGAATCTACTTCCTGATTATTAGAGAAGCCATGCAGGTGCTTCTAATCAAACACTGCAGAGCTGGGATTTAACATTATATTTCCCAGCTATGTTGGGTATGCATCCATGAGAACAATTGTCTATGCCATATACAACATTTGCAAGCACTATTCCTATCAACTTCAAATAATTCAGGTTACAAAATTGCAGATGTAGCAGAGCTGTAAAGCTTTATCCTGCTCCTTCTGGACATGGAGAATGTTCTCTGATCTAGGCATGTATGTTTCTCTGTTGCTATTTTTTTCTTATAGGTATCTGAAGAGAATGGAGAACAAATGCCATTGTATTTTGTACTAGTTAATTTACCGGAGTCGGGAGAATCAGACAACAAGAATTGGACTGTACTGCGGAGATTAAGTGAATTTCAGAATCTGCACAGAAAACTGAGTGAGGTATTACCAAGTTCAGCTTTAGAAGTTCATTGTGTTTATCACTTTATGTGACTGCAGACTTGTGAATCCTCAGAGCGCACTGTCAGGGTTCATCGTCTCCAGGAGTCGGGCCGTCATGTGACAGGAAGTATTCGATTTGCACACTTCCTGCCACATTCCGATTAGACAGGTCTGCCCTTGCTCAATCTACTTTCAGTGAGCGATGCCATGCACATATAGTCAGCACGTGGCTGCATTTATACAAATCGCATACATGCAGCACGCTCCCTACACAAGAGAATTCTCACAATGTGCACTGTGAGGATTCACTAATCTGCAGTCACATAGAGTGGCTGCAGACGTGTAGCCTAAGGCTGGACAACCCCTTTAAGGTTTAGATAATTGTTGCAAATATGTTTAAAGGGAATCTGACATCACAAAAAATGCTAGTTACCTCCAGATGTAGGGTTAATCTGCAAGAAAGTTGCATAGCAACCCTGTATAGGTGGCTTGGCTAAACAGAGGAAAATTAAGTTTTAATCACAATGTAACCACCATGTAACAGCTCTCTCCGAGTCACTGGGGCGGCACAGGGGAGTGATTATGGCAGCGCTATGTATACTGGGAGTGCGGCAGTAATCTCTCTTGCACTTTGAGTGACAGGTCGCTCTGCACACTCATACTGCAGGAATATTAGGCTAGCGTCCCATCAAAGCGGTACATCTTACCGCGGCTATGGGTTCACGTGAATGAACCAATTTGTGCACCACTTATCTTCAATTTTTAATATATTTTCTGTAGCAGTAATGCAGTTCCAATTTCTTATATACAATGTTTGCATATTATAGCATTTCAGAGTACTGCTGTATTTCATAGGATCATAGAATATTAGAATTTAAATGGATTTCCAGGGTCATAGTGACCAACCCCCTTTCTCAACATCATTTTTGACCACTTCACCCTTTTCATCCTGTAAAAATCCTATAGCTTCTTTGACTTTTCTTTTGCTTTTGAAATACCCCCAAAATATTTTTTTATTGCTTTTGGTCTCCCTTGCAAGCTTCACTTCATTACTGGCTTTAGCTCTTCTAACTCTTGCCCTGCATTCCCTGCAGACAGCATTATATTCTTCTTTTGATATGCCCCCCTCTTTCCACTTAATATACATTTATTTTTTGATTTTTAACAAGTGATTAAGGCTGGTTTCACACTAGCGTTTTTTAACGCAGCGCATCGTGCGCGTACATGCGCATGCGTCCTGATCCCCTATCTTTAACATGAGGGCGCATGATCTAGCGTTTGCACGCGTTCGTATGCGTTTTCGTGCGCATGCGTTTTTTTGTGGTGTGTGCGCCAAGGCGTGCCGGACGCAACCTGTTGCATTTTTGGTCCGTCCGACCTGTCTCAAAAAAACGCATGCGCACGCGTGCGCACGTTATGCGACAAAATAACACATTGCAGCCTATGGGAACGCAGACGTGCGCATTGACATGCGCACGTCAGCGTTTAAAATCGCATGCGTTTTAAGGGACAATATGGCTACAAACTGGTTAAAATGCATGCTCATAAAATAAGCAAACGCATGCAAAACGCTTGATGTGTTTTTTGTATGCATTTGGACTGCGCACGCAGCGCAGCGCAAAAAAAACACTAGTGTGAAAGTAGCCTTAGTTCTGTGTTCATCCATCCAGGTCTCTTTAAATGCTTCCTATTCTTCCTTCTTTTCAGGATGGTTACTAATTGTGCAGTGAGAATTTCATTTAGAAAAATCTCCCATCCTTCTTGGACATTTCTGTCTTTTAGATCATCCAGCCATTGGTCCTTTCCTATCCACTTTCTGAGTCCATTAAAATCTACCTTTTTAAAATTTGCTATTTCCTTGGTTTATATTAAATAGTCATGATGGCTTGCACCTGTTCACACGTGTCTTTATTCTGGTTGGAGATGCTGGTCAGTTTTTAGATATTTCTAGTATACTCAGAGTGCCATGGCGTGATTTCCAGGAAGGACCCAGTACACGGAGTAGTAAATCATTCCCCTGCCCAGCCCCGGTGACTCGGAGAGATCAGTTACATGGTGATTAGCCTTATATCTGCAGGTAATTAGAGTTTTTGGTGATGTCTGGTTCCCTTTATTGTATAGATGTACACTATTGTATGCCAAGTGCAGGACACGGGGATTCTCTTTGAACCAGAGTGGTTTTCGTTCTATAATTGAGTCGTTAATAAAATTTAAAGGGAACTGGTCATGTAAAAAAATGCGATTAATCTGGGGGGTTGATTTGCCAGTTAATAGCGTTCTAAAGAAGTGAGGCCACCGCACTTAATGCCCTATGCTGGGAGTAAATTAGGCAATTTCCTCCCGGCAGCCTCTGGCTTTCAGTCACAGCGGTATGACCGGCACAGCATAAGTCACTGCTGAGTATATAGTGAGCGGCAACTGTAACCGCGCCCCAGCACTGACTGACAGCTGGCTGTGCATCCGTATAAAAGTCGGATTATTGATTTTGAAGATCAATGTAATTTTTTCTCAACTGTCAGAAATGGTGGTCTAATGAGGTCTCGGAGAAGAAATCGTTATACTTTTTTTTCCATTCTACATGACGGCACCACGAGAGAGGGGATCCGCCCTACGAGGACAGGAAACCTTCAAGATAAAAAGGGCGGCTCCTCTCTCCGCATCAGTTGGTTTCCTGTCCTCGATGGGGAACCCTCAAGATGAAAACCTCTTGATGGAAGAAAGAAGAGGATGCCTGGGCCTGGGTCGGGTGATTACTGGCAGGCACCGGTCTGCTACACCCGTCACCAGGTACCGGTAGTCGCCTCGGGGGCCATATATTCCTATGCCCCCCCTGAGCGAGAGCATGGCCACAGCCGGGCACATACCCAGGCGAACGGAGGCGAGGAGGTCCAGGGAGGCCACTGATAGTGTCCCTCCCTGTTGACATATAGTGGCCATGCAGCCCGGGAGGCACATCAGTGCCCGGGCAGAAGAGCTCCTCGGAGGCCACAGATTGTGTACCCTCCCTGTGAGCACCAGACACCGGACCCCGCAGCGGAGGTCGTTCCGCACATACCTGCGCCAGAGCAGGGAGATGGGGTCCACCATGCAGGTAAGAGGTGTCCGGGGGTCCCGAAATGCAGACGCTCACTCGGCCGGGCCGCACCGGGAGGCGCGCGCACTGAGAGCGCGCATCATGGCCGACGAACCGGAAGTGGTGCGGCGACCCGGAAGTAGAGCGGCGCGCACGACACCACGGGGCCTGGGAGAAGCAGAAGGTGTGCACGGTCCCGGGAGGGGCACGGAGCACGCATGCGCACGTCCACACAGAGGCGCGGCAGGTGCAAGACCAGTTGGTCTAAAAAAAAAAAAAAAAAAGAGACTGCTCTCATTTGGCTCCTGCTAAGCAGCTGGAAGCTGGGGGCTGCTATTTAAACCGGTAGTGGCTGGCGTCACTACACCATTACATGGTCAGGTGTGACTGCTCTCAGCACAGGATAGCAGCAGACATATACGGCAGGATGGAGAGCCCCTCGCCAGAGCATATACAACCACGCCAGGAAGCGAAGGAAAGGCGGTCAAGCTCACACGAAAAGAGCCAGACACGCTGCAGCAGCAGTGGAAGCCGCTCGGGCAGCGCACGGGCGGATCGTCAACGCAAGAAGGAGGGGTCCCTAGTCTCCTTAGGAGACAGTGAGAAGACCAGTCAGCCTCCAGATCCGGTACCCGTTTTGTGAAAACGTCCGAGTGGTGAGTGAACTACGAGAAAGTCCAGTACTCTAATGTCTGTTCTCTTTCTCTTGTCTCCTCTCTTCCCTCTCCTCCCTCTCTTACATACATTGGCGGGGTGGAGTATAGAAAGTCCCTAAGAAAAGTAGGGGAAAATCTAAGAATAAAGAATGTGCTTTATGCAAAAGTCCCGTAGGAACAGCCTGGAATAAAAAGTTATGCCAGGAGTGTATTAACAAAACAATAGCGGAGGAGACTCCCTCATTCTCGGATAGTCTGAGGTCCCTAATTCAAACAGAGGTTTGTAAGTCAGTAAGTGCATTACAATCTGCGGACGCAGATAGGAAAACTAGGGGTAGATCCAGCCCCTCAGGGGTCTCTCAAGAAGACTATACAGGATCAGAGGAGGACTCAGATAAAACGCACTATTCAGATAGTAGCTCAGATGGGGAAGATACGTTCCCAGTAGAATCTACGGATGAACTTATTAAAGCAATCAGATCTACCATGGGGCTGGTAGAGGAGCGAGCAAAAAAGACAGCCCAAGAACTCATGTTCAGTGGACTACAAAAGAAAAAGCGTAAGACCTTCACTATTAATGAGCAAATAGAAGAGCTCATAAAACGCGAATGGGAAAAACCAGAGAAAAAGTCCCAGATATCTAATTCTCTGAAGAGGAGGTATCCCTTTGAGGAAGAGGCATCCTCATCCTGGGATAGGGCTCCCAAAATCGATGTAGCGATATCAAAAGTCGCCAGGAAAACCTCCCTACCCTTTGAGGATCTGGGGTTTCTGAAAGAACCGCTGGACCGGAAGACTGACAATTGCCTTAAGACAGCCTGGGAAACCTCGGCTGGGGCGCTAAGACCGGCTATCTCAGCTACGTGTGTGGCTAGGTCTCTAAAGATATGGGTAGACAACTTGGAGGATCAACTAGAACGTGGAGTTCCCAGAGAGTCAATTCTGGAAGCATTACCGGCTATTAGAGCGGCGGCAGACTTTCTCGCAGAGGCTTCTGCAGACTCGGCCAGACTAGCAGCAAAGTCAGCAGCCTTAACCAATGTAGGACGGCGCGCAGTATGGCTAAAATGCTGGCCGGGGGACACTCAGGCAAAGATGAAACTGTGCTCTCTGCCATGTGAGGGAAATTTCTTGTTCGGACCTGCATTGGATGACGTATTGGAAAAAGCGGGTGATACAAAGAAAAATTTTCCAAAACAACCATTTCAAGCGTTTCGGCGCTCCTTTCAGAGGGGCCGAAAATTCAGAAAGCAACAATTCAGAGATCAAGACAAAAACAATTCTGACAGGCGATACAGAGGAGGGAGAGGCTTCTATTTCGGCAAGCCCTCCAGGGAAGCCAAAAAACCCTCCCAGTGACGGTCCTTCTCAGGTGGGGGGAAGGCTCTCTCACTTCCTCCCAGCCTGGAAGAGAATCTCATCCAGCACCTGGATCCGACAGATAGTAGGGTCAGGTCTGGAATTAAAGTTCCACCATTGGCCACCACAAAAATTCATTCAGACTCCAGTGCAATCTTCTCAAGAAAGACAAGAGAGTCTGGAAGAGGAGGTATTGTCACTCATACAGAAACTCGTACTGGAAGAAGTTCCGGAAAAAGAAAAAAAGGAAGGCTTTTACTCCCCCCTATTTCTAATAAAGAAACCAGACAATTCCTGGAGGACAATTATAAATCTGAAAGGCCTCAACAGATATTTGATAGTCCCATCATTCAAGATGGAAACCATAAGATCTGCAGTGAAACTCCTCTTTCCTCGGTGTTACATGGCGGTCCTGGATCTCAAGGATGCTTACTATCATGTCCCGATCCGGCAGCAAGACCGCAAATATCTCAGGGTGGCAGTCCAGATAAAATCTCAGTGGCATCACTTTCAATACAGGGCTCTGCCCTTTGGGGTAGCAATAGCCCCCCGGGTCTTCACGAAATTAATTGCGGAGGTCTCGGCACATCTCAGGGAAAAAGATGCCCTGGTAATACCATATCTGGACGACTTCCTGATAGTGGGGAGAGATTTCTCTCACTGTCAGGAACAAGTCAAGATAGTGATGGAGACACTTCAGACTCTGGGTTGGCAACTGAACCTCAAAAAATCCAAACTGGAACCAACAATGATCCAGAATTTTTTGGGCCTAACAATAGACTCGGTGATGCAGGAATGTCGCCTCCCAGAGGAAATAGAAGAAAAAATCAAAAACCTAATCAGGACAACATTAAGAAAGCCAGTAATGACTCTGAGGAAAGCCATGTCAGTGTTGGGATCCCTAACTTCCTGCATACCAGCAATAAAATGGGCTCAGTTTCACACAAGGGAACTTCAGTGGTGTGTGTTACAAAACGATCTGAGGCTTCAGGGGCAGTTAGAGCAAAAGCTCACCATCCCGGACCCTGTACTCCAGTCACTCAGGTGGTGGTTACAGATAGAGTCCTCTCCAAGGGGAGTACCCTGGACATATACAGCCTCCAGAGTAGTCACGACAGATGCCAGCCCCTGGGGCTGGGGAGCCCATCTAGACACCCTATGGCTTCAAGATCCTTGGGCTCAGAACGAAAAAGATCTATCCTCAAACGAGTGGGAGCTGCTAGCCATCGAAAGGGCGCTGGAAGGTTTACTGACACACCTGACAGGACATCACGTGAAAGTCCTATCAGACAATTGTACAGCAGTAGCATATGTGAACCATCAGGGGGGCACCCGTTCTCGGTCATTAATGAAAATAGCGGGAAGAATACTGACTCTAGCGGAACGTCAGTTTCTCTCATTATCGGCCCTGCATATCCGAGGTGTGGACAACCTGAAGGCAGACTTTCTGAGCAGGAACCGGTTGAAGCAAGGCGAATGGTGCCTAAAAGAGTCCATTTTTCAACGGATTATGCTTATGTGGGGGAAACCCATAATAGATCTCTTCGCCTCAAAAACCAACAGAAAGGTTCAAAAGTTCTGCTCTCTAAGTCCAGCAGACATGCCACTGGCGGTAGACGCCTTCAGGATAAAATGGACATCAGGTCTCCTGTACGCCTTCCCCCCGATATGCCTCATTCCGTTAGTCCTGAAGAAGATCAGGGAGGACCGAGCCAGAGTAATTATGATAGCTCCCTTTTGGCCAAAAAGGCCGTGGTTCTACTGGCTAAGAGTGATGTCGGTGACGGACCCATGGGTACTCCCAGAGGACCACGACCTCCTAACACAGGGTCCCTTCAATCACCCTCCGAACTCCAGGTTGCATTTGACAGCCTGGAATTTGAAAGGTCACTGTTAGAGAAAAAAGGGTTTTCACAAAGGTTAATTTCCACCCTAATCAGTAGCAGAAAGCCAGTGACTACAAAAATATACGGGAGAATATGGAGAAAATTTTTGTCCACCTCAGGCCCAATACGGGAGGGAGAAGTACCGGTGAGGGCAGTGCTAGAGTTTCTGCAAAGGGGTTTAGACTTGGGCTTAGCTGTCAGCACCCTCAAAGTACACGTTTCAGCCCTGGCAGCATTATTCAACTATGACCTAGCAAATGATAGATGGGTGGCCAGGTTTATCCGGGCCTGTACTAGGGCTAACTCTGTCCCATCTCCTAAACCTCCTCCCTGGGATCTAAACTTAGTCCTATCATCTCTAACAGAAAGTCCATTTGAACCACTAGACATGACATCAGATAAAGTGTTAACTTTAAAAACAGCCTTATTAGTGGCACTTACATCGGCACGTAGGGTGGGGGACTTACACGCACTGTCAGCAGACCCGCCATACACTCAGGTTATGGACGATAGAGTTGTCTTAAGATTAGACCCAGCATACCTCCCTAAGGTAGTGTCGAAATTCCACAGAGCTCAGGAAGTAGTCTTGCCATCCTTTTGTCCTAACCCCGGTAACAAGAAGGAGGAGAGGCTACATTGCTTAGATGTTAGGAGATGTATCCTACAATATTTAGAGATGACAAAACCCTGGAGGAAACAGAGGGCCCTGTTTGGTTCATACCAGGGGGCAAGGAAGGGCCTTAAAGCCTCTAAGCAAACTATAGCTAGATGGGTGAGAGAGGCCATCATACTAGCATATGGTAGTGCAGGCAGGGCTGTTCCAGAGGGCCTAAAAGCCCATTCCACGAGGGCCATGGCAACGTCCTGGGCGGAGAGAGCGGACGCCTCCATCGACCAAATCTGTAAGGCGGCCGCTTGGTCCTCTCCGTCTACCTTTTTCAAACATTATAGATTAGACCTATCTGCTACCTCTGATCTCACATTCGGGAGAAGAGTGTTACAGGCAGTGATCCCCCCCTAAAGAGAATACAAATCTCTGTAACTCTCTCGTGGTGCCATCATGTAGAATGGAAAAACACGGGTATTACATACCTGGTAATGTGTTTTTTCATGAGACATGACGGCACCCTTATATTCCCGCCCTATCACGTCATTAGTTGGGTGTTTCGTTAGTATTATACACTCCCTTGGTGTTGGAAATTTAACAGTATTAAAGTTGTATTATTTATGTGTACACTAACCTGCGGAGTTCCTCTCGTGCTCTGTAAAACAACTGATGCGGAGAGAGGAGCCGCCCTTTTTATCTTGAAGGTTTCCTGTCCTCGTAGGGCGGATCCCCTCTCTCGTGGTGCCGTCATGTCTCATGAAAAAACACATTACCAGGTATGTAATACCCGTGTTTTCTCATTGGGTCACACTGGTACAAGATGTGCACAAAGTCATGCAGAATCTCTGCTTTCAGCATTCCCAGAGTACAACCCAGAATTAAGTCCTTCCTCTTTAAATAAGGCAAGCTTAGAATACATCCACGTGCAATGAGAATTAATTTTAGATTTTTCCTTTCATTAGTATTTTCCTTCATTGAAGAAAGTGCAGTTGCCTTCTCTCAGCAAGCTACCCTTCAAGTCCATAGACCAGAAGTTTCTGGAAAAGTCAAAGACCCAGTTAAACAACTTCCTACAGGTGAGTGCGTTTTTTTTTTTCATTCATTTTAATATATTGGAATTAGTTTTATTCTTATAACTTTTTTGTCATATTTATAGCCACTTAACAGTTATTGTGGTCCCAAAGTTAAAAAAGAGCTGGATGAATGTATGAACAATAAATGTAATAATATTTGCTTTTGTTCATTGCTTTGTTATTTCAGGGTAACTGCACTTCTTCATTTTAGTGTAACCTAGAAATCGCCCAGCTTCCAAGGGAAGGCGCTGTGCCTGGTCTTAGCAGAATTTCTGTCCTCCGCATTAGTAAAAAGTGCTATAATCCTACAAAGTAGTGATGAACGAACGTGCTCAGATAAGGTCTTACCTGAGCATGCGGGTGCTAACTGAGTGTCTTTGGCGTGCTCGAAAAATATCAGAAATTGGAAGGGACCGCCAACGTCTTCGTGTTCAACCCCCTGCTCAATGCAGGAGTCACTAAACCATCTCAGACAGATGTCCGTCCAGCCTCTGTTTCAAGACTTCCATTGAAGGAGACCTCACTATCTCTCGTGGCAGCTTGTGCCACTCATTGATCACCCTCACTGTCAAAAAGTTTATTCTAATATCTAATTTGTCTTCTCCCTTTCAGTTTCATTCCATTGCTTCTCGCATTTCCATGTGCAAATGAGAATAAGGATGATACCTCTACACCGTAACATCCCTTCAGATATGTGTAGACCTCTATTAAGTCTCCTCTTAGGTTTTGTTTTTTTTACCAGCTAAACATTCCCAGATCCTTTAACCGTTCCTTGCAGGACGTAGTTTTCAGTCTGCTCACCATACTGGTAACTCTTCTCTGTAGTTGCTCCAGGTTTTCAATGTATTTTTTAAAATGTGATGCTCAAAACTGGACACAGTATTCCAGATGAAGCCTGACCAAGGAGGAGTAGAGGGCGATAATTACTTCCCGTGATCTAGACTCTATGCTTCTCTTAATACATCCTAGAATGGTGTTTGCCTTTTTTGCAGCTGCATCACACTGTTGACTCTTGTGCAGTCTGTGATCTATTCGTATACCCAAGTCTTTTTCACATGTGCTGTCGCTTACTTCTATTCCTCCTATTCTGTAGATGTAATTTTCTTTTTTCTTTCCCAGATTTCAAATCTGTGTTTGTCCCTGTTAAATACCATTGTATTAGCCGCTGCCAATTGTAAAACCTTATCTAGATCTTTCTGAATCCTTTCTTTGTCTTTTCTAGTGTTAGGGTACCGTTACACCTAGCTATGAACCAGCGATCCCGACCAGCAATATGACGCAGTCAGGATCGCTGGTGCATCGCTAGGTGGTCGCTAGTGAGCTGCCACACAGGCAGTTCTCACCAGCGACATCGCAGGGGACGGGGATCGCTACATACCTGTCAGACGCGGTGATTCTGCGTTCTCCCGCCCGGCTCCACGCGTCGCTCGTCGGCGCCACAGGAAGCCCAGCAGGAAGCCGACGACGAGGAATGGTCCAGGAGCTTCTCGCGCGATCAGCGATAATCAGCGGGGGAGCCGGTCGGAGGTAAGTATCACATGCAGCGATATCGCTAGCAATATCGCTGCAACGTCACAAAATCGGTGACTTTACAGCGATATTGCTAGCGATATCGCAGTGTGTAACGGGGGCTTTAGCTATCCCTCCTAACTTTGCATTGTCTGCAAATTTCATTCGTTTACCTTCAGTTCCTTTACATAAATTGTTTATAAAAATGTTGAACAACACTGGGGCCGGGACACAGTCTTGTGGGGTACCCCACTTCAAACACTCTTCCAATTGGATGTGCAAACGTTTATTACCACTCAGTGAGTATGATCACTGAGCAGTTATGAATCCACCTAACCGTAGCCTTGTCAATCCCCTATTTGGTCATTTTTTCAATAAGGCTAGCATGAGATTCTTTAGCAAATCATTTGCTGAAGTTGGGATATACTATACCACATTTTCCTGATCCACCAAGTCAGTGATTCCATTAAAGAAGGAAATTAGATTAGTCTGACTTGACTTGTTTGCTACAAACCCATGCTGGCTCTGATTAATTACTGTATTCTTATCCAAGTACTTACATACATGTTATTTAACAATTTGTTCAAAGATCTTTCCTGGTATAGAATTAAGGCTCACTGGCCTGTGATTTCCTGGACTCATCTTCTTTCCCTTTTTAAAGATAGGGACAACATTTGTCCTTCTCTAATCTTTCAAAGATTGCGGCTAGTGGTTCTGCAACTTCCTCTGCTAACTCTTTCAGTACCCTAGGATGTAGTTCATCTGGACCAGGAGAATTAAATTCATCTAAATTATCTAATTGTTCACTATCTCTCTGTTTATGGATAGTGTGGATTTTTGTATTGTTTCGATGGCACTGTGAAGATCAGAGATCAAACCGACAATCCTTGCATGTGTTGCGACTGTCGAACAACTATGAGACATGCAACTGCTGGGACTCGAACATATTATTTGACAAATATAGAAAACAGAAAAAGTAAAATATGTCAGACGTCAAGTATATAAGCAAGTCATCTTTATTGAAAGAATTTATTGAATATAAAATGAAAAGAAGATCCAAACAGACATGGGGTAACAGGAGGGTAAGAATGCAATTAATGGCTACAATAATTAAGATGTAAACATGCAAAATAGTAAGTAAAACATAGCCAAGTACATAAAGTGCCAATGTAAAGAATAGACAGAAACAAACCCAGATAGCCGAGAACTTAGTGTACATTCATACTGGATGAAAATGAAAGGTGGAAATAACACTCCACTTGTATCAAAGTTAGAGGACATATCATGAGTATAGGCTAAATAGCCAAGTATAATGTCACTCTATGCACAAACATAGCAATCAATCAACAGAATCACAGGTATTATATACAAATGGGCAGCACATGGGCTCAGTGGTCAGCACTGTTGCTTTGCAACGCAGAGATCCTGGGTTCAAATCCCACCATTTGCAAGGAGTTTGTATGTTCTCCCCGTGTTTGCGTGGGTTTCCGCTGTCTTCTCCGCTTTCCTCCCACACTCCACAGACATATTTATATTGTGAGCCCTACTGGGGAAAATGATTGTGATATCTGTAAAATGCTGTGGGATTAATGGCGCTATATAAGGGAGGTAAATAAAAATTAAAAAAACATTGTTCATATATTCATCTTCACAATCTTCATGTATGCATAGTCCCTTAATTTAATTTGGCTGCAAAACAGATATTTACCTTGAGATGCATATTATTGTATTGTTTTATACAGTGGAACTGCATGGGTGACAGATGGCAGTGTTTCACTCTGTAGCGATATCGCATGTAAATGTGAAATATGAAAATTGAATTGCATTACTGCACTAGAAATATGAAAAATTGAGTATGCTTAGCACATAAATTGGCCAATTCATGCGTACTCGGCAGCCACAATCTCGTTGCCAGGACCTAATGCCTATCCTCTCTTAAGGCCCTTTTACATTTAGCGATGCACCAGCGATCCCGACCACGATACGACCCGGTCAGGATCGCTGGTGCATCGCTAAATGGTCGCTAGTGAGCTGCCACACAGGCAGATCTCACAGCGATGCAGCAGCGATACAGCGGACGATACTTACCTTTCAGACGCGGCGATCCTGACGTCCTCCCGCCTGCCTCCACACGTCGCTCGTCGGCGCCACAGGAAGCGCCCGACGATAAATGGAGCTGCGTGATCAGCAACAGACAGCGGGAGAGCCGGTCGGAGGTAAGTATCACACATAGCGATATCGCTACGTCACCAAATCGGTGATGCTTTAGCGATATTGCTAGCGATATCGCTATGTGTAAAACCCCCTTTAGACTGAAGAGTGCTGTTTTTTGTTTGATTGTATATGAGTTGGCGACTCTAGGTAAGCACCTGTTCAGACCTATTTATGTTTGGATGTGATGGTCAGTTTTTTTATATTTGTATTAGCCTTCTGACTGAACACTCTGCCTCTTAGCCTCAGGTGTTTTTAATTGCAACAGGACCCTACCCCTCCATAGAGATATAGACTTGAGTCTAAGAGAGGATTCACATTAGGTTCCCAGAGAGTAGACTGTCTAAGAGAGGATTGGCATTAGGTCCTGGCAGCGAGAATCGCCTTATCGTGGCTGCCAATTTATTCGCTAAGCATTCTCAATTTTTTATATTTCTAGAGCAATAATGCAATTCAATTTTCATATTTCATGTTTGCATGCTATAGCGCTACAGAGTGCTGCTTTTTGTTTGATTGTACATGAGTTGGCGACTCTAGGTAAGCACCTGTTCAGACCTATTTATGTTTGGATGTGACGGTCAGTCTTTAATATTTAGATGGCAGTGTTTGGCATCCATCACAGGACACAAATTTGTTTTCCATCTGAGCTCAGAAAAAAATAGGAAGAGATATCCTGATTCCAGCGCAGTAACCTCCTGGGCTGTTTGCTGTACTTTTGATGAAACAGTGTTTTTTTTTTTCTGCTGCAGATCTGCTAGTCTTCACAGTGATGAGCTCTGTCCAACCGCACCCTTAACATTGATTGACAGTTTCTGTTTGCACTGAGGGCAGAAATACACAGTGATTACCACTGTGAAGACTAGTAGAGGTGAAGCAGATAAACTGTTTTTAAGAAAAACTACAGCAAGATACCCAGTAAGTGGCCCATCGTTGGAACTGGAGCCTCTGTCTCTGTATTATAATGCACTCAGATGGGGCAGCAAAAACCTGGTGCCAGATTCTTTATTGGAAGCCAATAACACAGTCATAAAGGAGATCAGGCATTTAGCTCTGTTACAGCATGAATATTCAGTATACGTTGTATCCCCTTTACCCATCACTGATGATGTGATCTTTCTTCACAGAAGCTGCTTTCTGATGAAAGACTGTGTCATAGCGAGGTGCTTTATGCCTTTTTGAGTCCCTCTCCCGAGCACCTGAAAGTCCTTGATGTCCAGGGGAAAAAATCTTCCTTCTCTCTCTCTTCATTTTTGGAAAGACTTCCTGGAGATTTTTTTTCCCATCAAGAGGTCAGTAATCTCTGGATGAGTGATGTGCATGTGGCTGAGAGAGGAATGCATTTGGTGATAAGGAACACTAACCAATCTAGTGCAGAAGCCAAATGCTTTTTGTACCCCCAAGATAAATTGTCAGATCTTCCCAGACTATGCTCCATGCACCCTTTGCAAAGATATGGACACTTATGGATGAGGCCACCTAGAGATCTGTGACATCACTGGAATAGTGATCCGCTTCTCTGATGAGAAAGCCATTGCTGAAAACATTGATTACATCAAAGCTAAAGTTTGTTAAAGGGAAAATGTAATAGATGAAAGCCTAAGGTTCTAATGCGGAGACACAAAAAAGGCCTAAATTACATAGAATACCATCCTCGTCACAAAGTATGCCATGGGATGCTTCTCCATACCGGCCCTTGGATACTTGTGAGGATAGATGATCATACGAATGTAGCACAGTACGGTACTTGGAAATCTGCTGTATTTGGCAAGAGAACGGAAAATTATCAAGAAATAATTTTTTGTAATAAACCCGTATGAGAATAAACCAATTGGGTCTCAATCGCATTAGAACCACAGAAACAATCTAGACCCCTAAAATTTAACTTTTAGTGATATACTAAAAGTGAAAAAATGCAATTATACTTTTAATTCAGTGCTCAAAACATACACTATACACTAATCTCTCCCTAGAATACCTGAGAGTTACCCTACCTGCCAGCAGAGGTTGGCACCCTAGTTGTTGACGTGATGGCGCCCCTGCTCAACGTCGGTAGCCCTGATGCACCCTTGACACACTAAACATAGAAAAAAACAACGCACACATACATAGAGCCATCAAAATACCCCTAGTGGGCAGACAGAGTAGTCTCTGGGGGGGGAGTTAGTCAAAAAAGACTAGTCCTAGATATTTCAAAGTCCAAAATAGTGACCAATTCATCCTATGGTGCTATGATGCACATGGTTTGAATCTCTGGGAAGAGGGTTTTCTTTCAGTAATGGGGCTCTCCTTTAATCAATAACCTATTTAGGTTACATTCTGGCCCAGGTACCTGTATCTGTCTGTATACAAGTCCATTTTTTAGTACTAATTGTTAAAAGACTTAAGTGTTTGAAATATCATTCCCTAAATAGTTACATTTTTGAGGACATGAACCGATGCTTTGATATACGCTCTACTATACACCTCGGGTCTATCTTATACAGGGGCTGATTAGCATCAGGATGAATTGGTCACTGTTTTAGGACTTCGAGATATCTAGTACTAGTCTTGTTTGACTAACTCCCCCAAGAGACTACTGTCTGCCCATTAGGGGTATTTTGACAGCTCTATCTATGTATGTGTGTGTGGTTTTTATCTATTTTTTCTATGTTTAGTATGTCAAGGCTACCAACGTTGAGCAGGGCGCCATCACATCAACAACTAGGGTGCCAACCTCCGCTGGCAGGTAGGGTAACTGTCAGGGCATTCTAGGGAGAGATTAGTGTATATCTCCATATTGGGTCATTATACCAAAGTGTTTCCATATTTCTATTTTCCCTGGTGGCCTATACCTGTTTTGAGCACTATTTTTAAGAATAATTGCATTTTTTCACTTTTAGTATATCATTAAAAGTTAATTTTTTAGGGGTCTATATTGTTTCTATGGTTATAATACCATTTTTTGTAAAGAGGATTAGTATCAATACTCCTCTGACAGGCCATTGTGGTTTTGTGCCATGAGTTGTGTGCAGAAAGTATCACTCTTATGTTAAAGTTAGGTGTCCTAGATAACTAGAAAGTACAATATATAATTTTACTATATTGAATCTCCACTTACAACTGCAGAACAGCAGTTGCTTCATATAAGCTAGACTTTTGACAAAATGGAAGATTTCTACTTTTAATTTTAGCAATTTACACCAGCTCGTGTCATTAACCCCTTCATGACCAGCCTATTTTGACCTTAATGACCTGGCCATTTTTTGCAATTCTGACCAGTGTCCCTTTATGAGGTAATAACTCAGGAACTCTTCAACGCATCCTAGCGATTCTGAGATTGTTTTTTCGTGACATATTGGGCTTCATGTTAGTGGTAAATTTAGGTCGATAAAAATAGTTAATAAATAACATTTTCCACATGTCTACGTTACATCAGCACAATTTTGGAAAAAAAAAATATTTTGTTAGGAAGTTATAAGGGTTAAAAGTTGACCAGCGATTTCTCATTTTTACAACAAAATTTACAAAACCATTTTTTTAGGGACCACCTCACATTTGAAGTCACTCTGAAGGGTCTATATGGCAGAAAATACCCAAAAGTGACACCATTCTAAAAACTGCCCCCCTCAAGCTACTCAAAACCACATTCAAGAAGATTATTAACCCTTCAGGTGCTTCCTACTAAAGCAATGTGGAAGGAAAAAATGGACATTTTAATTTTTCCCAAAAAATTTTCTTTTAGCATCAATTTTTTCATTTTCACATGGGTAACAGGATAAAATGGATCCTAAAATTTGTTGGGCAATTTCTCCTGAGTACACCGATACCTCATATGTGGTCATAAATCACTGGGCGCACGGCAGGGCTCAGAAGGGAAGGAGCGCCATTTGACTTTTTGAATGGAAAATATGCTGGAATATTTAGCGGTTGCCATTTCGCGTTTGGAGAGCCCCTGTGTGCCTAAACATTGGTGCTCCCCCACAAGTGACCCCATTTTGGAAACTAGGCCCCCCAAGGAACTTGTCTAGATGCACAGTGAGCACTTTGAACCCCCAAGTGCGTCACAAATTGATCCGTAAAAGAAAAAAAGTACTTTTTTTCACAAAAATTTTATTTTACCCTCAGTTTTTTCATTTTCACATGGGTAACAGAATTTGTTGGGCAATATTTCCTGAGTACACCGATACCTCATATGTGGTCATAAACCACTGTTTGGGCGCACGGCAGGGCCCGGAAGGGAAGGAGCGCCATTTGATTTTTTTGAATGGAAAATTAGCTCCAATCGTTAGCGGACACCATGTCACGTTTGGAGAGACCCTGTGTGCCTAAACCTTGGAGCTCCTCCACAAGTGACCCCATTTTGGAAACTAGACCCCCCAAGGAACTTATCTAGATGTGTGGTGAGCACTTTGAACCCCCAAGTGCTTCACAGAAGTTTATAATGCAGAGCACTGAAAATAAAAAATAATTTTTCCTCAAAAAATTATTTTTTAGCCCGCAATTTTTTATTTTCACAAGGGTAACAGGAGAAATTCGACCCCAAAAGTTGTTGTCCAGTTTGTCCTGAGAACGCTTGTACCCCATATGTGGGAGGGGGAACCACTGTTTGGGCACACGTCGGGGCTTGGAAGGGAAGTAGTGATGTTTTGAAATGCTTGATGGAATGGTCTGCGGTCGTCATGTTACGTTTGCATAGCCTTGATGTGGCTAAACAGTGGAAACCCCCCCCAAAAGTGACCCCATTTTGGAAACTAGACTGCACAAGGAACTTTTCTAGATATGTGGTGAGCACTTTGAACCCCCAAGTGCTTCACAGAAGTTTCTAACACAGAGCCGTGAAAAAAAATATATTTTTCCACAAAAATAATTTTTTTTAGCCCCCAATTTTTTTATTTTCCCAAGGGTAACAGGAGAAATTACCGTATATACTCGAGTATAAGCCGACCCGAGTAAAAGCCGACCCCCCCTAATTTTGCCACAAAAAAACTGGGAAAACTTAATGACTCGTGTATAAGCCGAGGGTGCACAGTGAGTGGCCTCAGTTATCTGCAGTGAGTGGCCCCAGTTACGCTGCACAGTGAGTGGCCCCAGTTACGCTGCACAGTGAGTGGCCCCAGTTACGCTGCACAGTGAGTGGCCCCAGTTACGCTGCACAGTGAGTGGCCCCAGTTACGCTGCACAGTGAGTGGCCCCAGTTACGCTGCACAGTGAGTGGCCCCAGTTACGCTGCACAGTGAGTGGCCCCAGTTACGCTGCACAGTGAGTGGCCCCAGTTACGCTGCACAGTGAGTGGCCCCAGTTACGCTGCACAGTGAGTGGCCCCAGTTACGCTGCACAGTGAGTGGCCCCAGTTACGCTGCACAGTGAGTGGCCCCAGTTACGCTGCACAGTGAGTGGCCCCAGTTACGCTGCACAGTGAGTGGCCCCAGTTACGCTGCACAGTGAGTGGCCCCAGTTACGCTGCACAGTGAGTGGCCCCAGTTACGCTGCACAGTGAGTGGCCCCAGTTACGCTGCACAGTGAGTGGCCCCAGTTACGCTGCACAGTGAGTGGCCCCATCAAGTTGCTGCTGCCGCTGCCTCCCTTAAAAAACAAAAACAAAAAAAAAAAAAACCTGTATATTCACCTCCGTCGCTGCCCCCTGCTCATCAGCGTTGCGCTCTGCAGTGACTGTGCAGGCAGAGAGCGATAGCGCTCTCTGTCCTGAATGTCACTGCAGAGGACGCAAGACAGCAGAGCGCAGGGACAGGTGAATATGCCTCCTCCCCCCCCCCCCCCCCGTTCATACTCACCGGATCCTGGCGCTTGTCTCTGCAGCTCCCCAGCTTGTTCCATGTTGTCGGCACTGCTCTCTTCCTGGTTCAGCGGTCACGTGGTACCCGCTCATTAAATATGTGCATATTTAATGAGCGGGTACCAATTGACAGCTGAAGCAGGAAGAGAGCAGCGCCGACAACATGGAACAAGCTGGGGAGCTGCAGAGAAGGGTGAGTATGATCTGACACCCCCGCTCCCCCTCCCCCGCCGATCCCCCCCGGTATATGACTCGTGTATAAGCCGAGAGGGGGACTTTCAGCCCAAAACAATGGGCTGAAAATCTCTGCTTATACACGAGTATATACGGTAGACCCCCAAAGTTGTTGTGCAATTTTTCCTGAGTACGCTGATAACCCCTATTGTGGAGGTAAAACGTCGGGGCTCGGAATGGAGGGAGCACTGTTTGACTTTTTGAAAGCAAAATTGGCTGGAATAAATGGTGGCGCCATGTCGCGTTTGGAGACCCCCTGATGTACCTAAATAGTGGAAACCCCTCACTTCTAACTCCAACCCTAATCATAACCCTAACCACAACCCTAACCCCAACACACCCCTAACGCTAATCCCAACTCTAACCCTAAGCACAAGCCTAACCCTAATCCCAGCCCCAACCGACGCCTAACCCTAATACTAACCCTAATTTCAACCCTAACCCTAATTCCAACCCTAACCATAATCCCAACCCTAATTCCAACCCTAACCCTAATTCCAACCCTAATGGAAAAATAAAAATATTTTATTATTTGTCCCTACATATGGGGGTGATAAAGGGGGGGTTTATTTACTTTTTTTTTTTTTCATTATGCTCACTTTGAGAGTTTATCACAGTGATCAAAATGAAAGAATGAATCTGCAGCCGGCAGATTCCGGTGGGCGCACTGCACATGCGCCCGCCATTTTCCAAGATGGCGGCGCCCATGATCCGGGACGGCGGGACACCGGGATGGCCAGAGGGACATAGAAGGTACCCGGGGGGGTGAGTGGGAGGGAGGGGAGGGGAGCAGATGTTAACGGCGGCGGCTGATCTGCGCCGTCAGTCGGTGTGGAAGGGTCGAATCTCGGTCTCCAGCCATGGCAGATGCTATTGCAGCATCGGCCATGGCTGGATTGTAATATTTCACCAAATTTCATTGGTGAAATATTACAAATCGCTCTGGCTGTTTCACTTTTAACAGCCAATCAAAGCGATCGTAGCCATGGGGGGCTAAGCAACCCCCCCTGGGGTGAAGTACAAGGGGTCCTGTATGTGCAGGTCGGGTGACCTTTCAGTGACCCCGATCACCCGACCCATGTTGTCGGCACTGCTCTCTTCCTGGTTCAGCGGTCACGTGGTACCCGCTCATTAAATATGCGCATATTTAATGAGCGGGTACCAATTGACAGCTGAAGCAGGAAGAGAGCAGCGCCGACAACATGGAACAAGCTGGGGAGCTACAGAGAAGGGTGAGTATGATCTGACACCCCCGCTCCCCCTCCCCCGCCGATCCTCCCCCCGGTATATGACTCGTGTATAAGCCGAGAGGGGGACTTTCAGCCCCCAAAAATTGGTGAAATATTACAAATCGCTCTGGCTGTTTCACTTTTAACAGCCAATCAAAGCGATCGTAGCCATGGGGGGCTAAGCAACCCCCCCTGGGGTGAAGTACAAAGGGTCCTGTATGTGCAGGTCGGGTGACCTTTCAGTGACCCCGATCACCCGACCCATGTTGTCGGCACTGCTCTCTGCAGAGGGGCAATTCATGACGCCACATAGGCATCATGGGTCGGATTGGCACCGACTTTCATGACTCCTACGTGGCATCAAAGGTTGGGAAGGGGTTAAAGGCAATGTGTGAGCAGGATTTCACCCCCAAACTATGTATATGCACATGTAGCTCTTTCAAAGACCATTTCAGCATCTCCTTGACGTGGCCAGGTTGTTCCTCTGTTACTGAGAAAGCACCATTTGAGTTATTATGCAAATGAGGGTGTAGATCTGAAGCCTCTGCCACTCGAGCTCTGTTCCCCACCTAGTGCTGCCACCTCCTGCTTGACTACTGGCTCCCTTGCCTGAAGTCACACGTAATAGAGGCTGGCAGTCGAGCAGGAGGTGGCAACACAAGACAGAAAATAGAGCTGGAGTGACAGAGATGTCAGCCTCATTTGCATAGCAATGGGAACACTGATTTCTCAGATAGGGAGGGAGGAACAAACTGTCTATGTACAAGTATTGCTGGACTTGTTTGAAAGAGCTACATGTGCATATAAATAGTTTGGGAGATGAAATCCTGCTGACCGATTCCATTTAGGTTTCCTGCCAGGCTCTTCTGTTCCTTGAGTTAGTCTCTGCCTGCTCAGGAGTGAGCAGTGTACTCTAGAGCGAATCATCTTCTCCCCCCTGAGATCATGGGCCTTCTATATATAGTGTGACATGTCCAGTGTTTGCAGGAAGATGAATGTAAAGCTGACGATTCCTCCGTGGTGATGTATAGATTTAATTCCAGATAGACAGCCTGGCCGCTGATGTGTGTAATGTGCTCACGTCACGGTGTGCAGTTCTGTGTCGTAGTGATGCTTCGGTTATAATTGATCGGATGCCTAGATCCGTCACAGTGACTCATGCTGCTCAGGTTTAAGCCTAGGTGAATCGTAGTTTCGAGTCATTTGCATTTGTCTTCTTCTATCTTTGTGGCACAGCCTACGTCTGATATATATTATGTGATGAAGCTCCTACAGTGACATATGATGACAAGAGTACAGGTTTTCTGGGGACCTATTTTCTAATAATTGTATATAAAGGTCTCAGTCATATCTTAGCAAAATGTCAGCAAATAACCTTGTGCATGCTGCTAATAAATAAAATGTTACTCCTTGTTATATAGCTGCAGCTTACTCCATTTCCATGACATCCTGTATTCTCAAAGTGCGTTCTCTTTTAAAGGTCCTCTATCTGTATGATCAACCCTTCTAATCCATTTATATGGTCTTGTAGGTCATTGGAAACTGAATAAAATGATACCTTGATATCTGTTCTCATATTCCAGAGGAATCCATCTTTTTCTTAATATATAAATGAGCTGTTAAGATCTATGGGCCAGATACTTTTCTCCCTGGAGATCTGCCTCCATAGCTTATTTTAATTGAAAGGGAGAGTTACCAGTGTGAGACATGTAATGACTGACAGTCTGCTCTGCTGAATCTACGTGTCTCACACTGGTAATGCCCCTTCCATGTAAAATAAGATCTAAGGTCCAGGCACAGATCTCCATGAGAATCTGCCTTCAGAGCTTATGTAAATAGTAAGAAAAAAGTGGATTTTTTGGGAATAAGACATTGGATTACAGATATCAAGGTATCATTGTATTCAGCTTCCTATGACCTACCTGCCCATATAGACTGCTTATGAGGGTTGAATCTACTGATAGATTCCATTTAAGAGCTTTTGGGTAGGGCTTCGTATGTTCTGTAATTTTCTTGTTCCTGATGTTTGCTCTGCCTGAACCTTTTTTTAATGCAGAGCCGAACGTATTCTTTTTACTTTTGTCTACACAGGATGAAACTGAAGAAGACGGTGACTTATCGGACTACGGTGATGATGTCGACGGGAAAAAAGATGCCTTGGCTGAGCCATGCTTCATGCTGATTGTGGAGATTTTTGAGTTGCGAGGAAGTGAGTTTTTAGTTAAAAATTCTGTTCATAGAAATGTTTCACTCACTTCAGATGGTCTCCAAGATGTTTCAATCATGACCTTTTTAACCATTTCCCAACATCCAGTGTGCAAGAATGGGGCATGTCACGTGCAGGTGTATAGATTGAGCCCAGGAGCTGAGCCTGCTCCATACACTCTAGATGCTGGCTGTGCTCATACAGCCGGCATCTGCCTCTAACAGCAGCGATCAGCGCACTGACAGCGGCATTTATATGGTGCTGTTCTGGTGGCACGCTGACACGGGGGCCCATAATGGCAGCCAGGGTCATACTGAAGGCTCCACCATATTTATAGTCATGAAGTCCGCCTTGTAACTGAACTTCATAGGATATCAAAAATGTTACTACTTATTGCAGTATTGTAGTGTTACAGTATGTAAAACAAATGCTGGTTCAGGTCCACTATAGCAACTAAAGGAAAACTAAAATGTTAGAATTTTTTTTTTTTAAATATAAGAAAAAAACAGGTTTCAATCGCCCCCCTCTTTCCCTATACATAAATAAAAAAAAAAAACAAACCTACATCCACATCCGCAATATGTCTACTGTATGTATGTCTGTATCTATCAATCGATCTATCTTCATAAGCATAAACTGATACAAGTTGGATACTGCCGTAATCATACAAATCATATTGCTGTAATAATTTTTACAATAGATCACGTGTCGGGGAAAAAAAAATTATGGTGTAATTGTGCTTTTCCTTATTGCTTTTTCCTCCTATTTTTCAGCATATCATATGGGAAAATGAATGGAGTCAAAACTACAATTCATCGGGGGAAAAAAACTTTTTTTTGGTTGGGACGGGGTTGATGTTCACTTTATTACTCAGTCAAGTGTTGTCCCTACAAACCCATGCGTGGCAGCCAGGAGTCTTTTTTCCTGATTCATGAAGAGAGAGGCTGAGGACTCCTCACAGGAGGAAATAAATGTGGATAACGAGAGATGTCACTTTATTCCAATGCAGGGAGACGTATGGTTTCTGATCTGGGAGCCGTGTAAATGGCAGAAGGTGCGATAATAGTTTATGAAAGGGCGTTAAACCCAAAGTCCACTGGATCCCTAGGCTGGAGACCTCCAGAAAAAGGTCCACTATTTATGTCCCTCCACATGGATGTCTGAGAGCCTCTTTTATTCTGTTTTTTCCATAGAGATGGTCATATGTTCCAGAACTGTACCAAAAACAATCACCAATAGCTGCAGATTCCTAAATAATTAACCAGCAGTTCTTGTCTCCTTTCTCAGTGCTGGACCATGGCTTTCTCTACATTCGCTTTACTTCCCAAGAACCTGCTTATTGCACTCTCGGGCAGACTGCTAGTAATCTGGTGTCTGATCCTTTCGGCAGCAGGAGAGGTGCAGTTTATTGCCCATCTCAGTACTTTGTAGCACATACCTGATCAGGTTTTCCAGTGTAACAAATACTAGAGGACTCCCATGATTTCACTGCTCCAGATCTTAGTGAAATGAATCTGTCCCTAAGCCACTCCCTCGAGTCACACATCCTGAGTTACTGGTGTACTAAATGGAAATTTTATGCCACTTATGCCATTTTGGACTGGAAAATGTACAATATTACAAAGCGTCTTTGTGTTTTATTGCAGTGTTTAAGTGGGTTAGGAAAACACTCATTGCCTTGGTACAGATCACATTTGGAAGGACCATAAACAAGTAAGTCCATTCATGTTCCACGTTCTCCTAGTGCCAAGACCAATTTTCCTATCGGATATGCTGGTTCAGGTATAGTGTGTCCAAAACCTCCGACGTCTGGAGACGGCTTCAGTTCTGTGTAGAATTGTGTTCTTGTTATATTAGTTCTTTTTTTTTTTTTTAAAGGTTTATGCTCCTGATTTGGTCCCCAATCTTATATCTAAGATTATTCTCTCTCTGACTTGGTTTTCACTCTAAACTACCAAGTGGTGCTCAGTCTATGAGGTTCTGGTCTTGGTCTTCATGGTTTTGTGTTCAGTGCTTGGCAATTTTCTTGTGGTAATAAAATGAGGTCCTCATTTAATTTAAGGCTTTTCCACCTTTGCATGGGGGGATACCAAAAGAATAAACTTGATGAATTTCACAAATGCAGTGAAGGCCACGTGCATGAAGCCAAGGAATAAAGCAGGACCCACTGTGGCTCAATGATTGCTGGAGAACCCACTACTGAACCCCCCAATATTCAGTTGTTATGTCTGGGAAAGCCTATTCAAGTCTGACATTTCCATGATCTTCAAAACTAATAGATTTCTGTATACTAGCCCCATTCTTCTTAGCAAGTTCCGTAGAGTCTCTTTGCTGTGCTTAAAAGGATGGTCCACCTTCGGGGACTTTTTTTTTTCTTAAATGCATGAAATTCAGACTAAAAATCAGTTCTGCATTTGGGTTTCATTAAAAGTTGTGAACCGTTGGCCTATAGCCGCTGTATTACACGATCTATTGCTGGCTGCACAAAGACTTAACGGGGTCAGCCACATTATCTTTATTTTACTAGATGTTGTTGGGGACATGATTTTGTGGCCCTTTCTATTATACAGGTATGACCAGTTCTCCTGCTCGTGAGATATCCATAAATGTGATGTTACCGCCACCACTCGCCTCCCGATGTGGAAGTAAACAGCCAAATTACTTGTTAAGAAACATGTCATACAAGAACATATGGTAGACACACCAGAACATCTCACTTGACACATCAGATGATGGCAGCAAACACATAAAATAAGCACAAAGCTCACGGCTGACACACTAGACATCTAGTCATGAGAAAAACTAAGTACACCCTCTGAGCAGCACGATGGCTCAGTGGTTATCACTGATGCTTTGCAGCGCTGAGGTCCTTTGTTCAAATCCCACCAAGGACAACAAGGAGTTTGTCTGTCCTCCCCGTGTTTGCGTGGGTTTTCTCCGGGTTCTCCGGTTTCCTCCCACGCTCGAGAGATATACTGATAGGGAAATTAGATTGTGAGCCCCAATGGGGACAGTGATGATAATGTCTGTAAAGCGCTGCAGAGTATGATTGCTATATAAGCATGCTTATTAAATAATACAATATAAAAATATATGGTATCTGATTCTTAGAAGGTTTTAAAATTAGGTGAATGGTCATCTCAATGACTGGCAGATGCCCAGGACCCTATGGCTACAAAACAATCACAAATCATCAACAATCCACAACTGGGCTCGACAGTTGAAATGAAGTTTTTTTTTTTCTGATTTGGTGATTTCTACTTACCCCTTATTTCCTACATTTTGGCCTACTTTTTGTGATATAAATTGCACAGTTGACTTTGTCATGTTACTCATTTGGGATTGTGTTTACTTACGGTAATTTTAAGACCTTCTAAGGAACAGATGGTTGTTTTTATGTAATGTCCTGACACATACAAGCATATAGTTAATGAAACACCCAGTATGTGCACAGTTATTAATACATATACCACATTATAACAATATGACTGACATACATTGGTGACATGGTTATAAATACGTACCATAGTGCTGATATCTAGCAACTTATTAAACCCCAATTCAGCTTAAATAGAATTCTAACCGTATCAGGGCCTTATGTTACCTAATAATACTGATTTTGTTTTTCTTAAAACATATTTGTGCTGTTTCCCCTACCCTCTTTGACCTTGTGCAGCCCCAACCCTCTTTGATCTTGTGCAGCTCCACACCCTCTCTGACCTTGTGCAGCCCCACACCCTCTTTAACCTTGTGCAGCCCCAGACCCTCTTTAACCTAGTGCAGCCCCACACCCTCTTTAACCTTGTGCAGCCCCACAACCCTCTTTGACCTTGTGCAGCCCCACACCCTCTTTGACCTTGTGCAGCCCCACACCCTCTTTGACCTTGTGCATCTTCCCATCCCTCTTTGACCTTGTGCAGCTCCCCAACCCTCCTTGCAGGCTCCTCCCACCCTCTGTGACCCTGTGCAGCCTCCCATCACCGCCCTCTGCCCCTGCTTTGTCCCTGCTCCTAGGATGCAGTGTAACAATACCACTGACTCGTATCTGTTACATGATACATGAAAATTCAGGTATTCTCTTCTGGACAAAGCAGAAACTGTGATTGACCCCTTAAACTGCTGTTCTTACACCAGAAAATACTTTCCAAGTATAAGAAGTCTGAAAATTGTTGTCTGTTGCTTCTGCTGTAATTTCGATGGCTGATTTATGTATGTTTTTCCATGCAGACAGATCCGAGACACAGTCAATTGGATTTTCAGTGAGCAGATGCTGGTGTATTATATCAATGTGTTCAGAGATGCATTCTGGCCTAATGGAAAATTGGCTTCTCCGAAAACCTCAAGAACTGAGCTGCAGTGTCAGGAAACAAAACATAAAGCACAGCAAAAACTACTTGAAAACATCCCCGGTGAGCTCACGTCTATGGTGGTCCCGTCTGATATATTTACTCCTCGCAGGGCTCTGATCGGTGATTGAACTGCCAATCTATAGAGTGTGGCGGCCATTGCTTAGGAGACAAGGTGTTCAGACATACGCTGAGAGACTCATTGTGTAAATCTGGTGCCAACAGGTGACATTACAGGGTGGCGTAGGGGTAACTTGGTGCTGTAGTTCAAAATATTACAAATTGGTAAAGGGAGGAATGCGGTACACCATCTTTACTACTAGCGGGAGCACTTCTGCCCCATGGGGAGGCTCATACATCCGTGGCAGTGTGTGCACCGGGCCCTACAATGTGTTCTTCATGGCTACTAAGTCAAGAAACTAGTTACCTGATTTCATTTTACCACAGAGAGTACTGGAAAACGGGAACAAAACTCCATGTGCTGTGAAACTGGGAAAAACAAAACACAATTCTGACATTGTTATTAGGGAATTATTTTTACGGGGTACATTTCGTGGTAAAATGATTATGCACTATTATTCTCCTCATCAATACGATTATGGCAAAACCCAATATGTCCAGTTTTTTTTATTATTTTAGTGGTGAAAAAAAAATTCAGAAGTTTCAAAAAAAAATTTTTTTTTGGAGCTCTCTTGCCATTTTGTGACCCTTAATGTTTTTATTTTTCGGCCGATGGAGCTGTATGACGGCTTATTTTTTGCGAGGTGAGGCAATGTTTTTATTAGTACTATTTTGGGATAGATGTGACTTTTTGATCACTTGTTACAGCATTTTTTGGGGAACTTTGTCAACCAAAACAACTTTGCATTAGATGTTAGATCTGACTTTTCTAAACTCCGCAATACCACGTTTGTTTTTTACTTTTCTAATATCTTTATTTTCAGTGGGGGAATGTGGGGTGATTTGAACTTATTTTTTAAACCTTATTTTACTTTTTCCTGTTAGCCCCCTTAGGGGACTTGAAGATGCGATTGTCCGATCGCTTGTGCTATCTGCAATGATGGCACAGCATTGCTGGATGTAGCAGAAATCACAGTCTCCTGTGAAGTTTTGCCGCAGGCAGGGTTTCCAGAGGAGCTCTAATGACAAGTACGGGTGTAATCAGCTGACTAACAGCTGTCATAACAATCCAACGACAACCCGTGAAAACGTCACGGGTGCGCCAATGGGCAGAGGTAGTGACGCGCACATCGATGCGAGGTAAATGACGTTGTCAGAGATTGACAGCGGCATTTAGCAAGTTATGAATCGCAGGCTGAGCTCCACTCCACCTGCGATTGTTAGGGGCAGGTCCTGGCTGTAATACTCAGCCCTCAACTGCTGGGTATGAGGCAGGATCGCGGTGTAAGCCCGCACCATACACCCGCTTCCGACATGCACTGTTTGTATACTGTGGATGTTGTGAAGGGGTTAATATTGTGTGGCTTCATTAATATCTTAACAAGTTTTATGTGGAATATACTTGCGCGTGTTGATGAGAATTCAGGCATTAATGCCATCATCAATATCGAATATGTAAGATAATGCACAATGACATTGGAGCACTAAAGAAATTATAGGACAAAAGAGAATACTGATTGTAAATGTGTATTAAAGGCAAATTGTCACCAGGTGTTTGCAATTTAATCTGAGAGCAGCATGATGTAGGGACCGAGACCCTGATTCCAGTGATGTATCACTTGCTGGTCTGCTTGATGTCATTTTGATACAATCTCTGTGGAACGAGGGTGGTGGAACCACTGCGCCGTGATCCAAGCAGAGCCTGGAGGGGCATGACAAGGTGAACTCCTGACTCTTCACTAGAGCCCCTGATGGTGGGGTTAGACTTGGCTCCAGATGGACCCCAGGTGCTACTCTAGGACAGAACTCAGACGCACAGTAGATGACCCCCAAAGGGGCAGGCAGATTGAACGGCAAGACTAGATGGAACTGATAAGTACAGGCAGGCATGACAGGAATACTGGGAAACATGGCAGGTGAAGACAGATACGGCTGGTATACAGTCAGACATGGCAGGTGTAGGCAGGTATGGCTGGTATATAGGTAGGATAGTGCAGGCGGGCATGGTTGATGTACAAGCAGATAGTTGCTGGAAGGCACAGCTGATAGGCAGGCGGGTGCTGACGGGCATGGCTAGAATACAGGGACACAAGACAAGTATGGGCAGACAGGTACAGGTTACACGGTGCAGGGCTACATGGCACAAGGCAGCAAGTCCTGTAGTGATAATTTACTGCTGATTAAATGATTTTATTGAATCAATACCACAGCCCAGTGATACATCACTGGAATTGGGGTCTGTGTCATTACATCATGCTGCTCTCCAATTACATGGCAAAAGCCTACTGCCAGATTCCCCTTAATGAAGGAAAATCTAGTTGATGGCATAAAATAAAATACCATAGTGGTGATAGTAACTGCATGCCTCTATGGAGAATGCACAGTTCAATCCTAGAATACCTGCTAATAGCAGATCTAAACACGTGTGCCTCAGGGCCAGGAGAAACTGAATAGAATGGTTGTGTCCTCTACTAAATGGCCAAATTCAGTCCTTGGTGAGATTAGTCAGAACACATCAGAACCCGTCACTCTCTAGAACTACCAGGAGCCGTCACTCAGACAAACTGCTTTATTTTGAATGTGTTGGTGCCGAGTGCCCGAATCTGCTGTGGGTGGGTGCTGGACCTCTGTGGGTGGGTGTTGGACCTCTGTGGGTGGTTATTGGACCTCTGTGGATGGATGCTGAACGTCTGTGGGTGGGTGCTGGACCTCTGTGGATGGATGCTGAAAGTCTGTGTGTGGGTGCTGGACCTCTGTGGATGGATGCTGAACGTCTGTGTGTGGGTGCTGGACCTCTGTGGATGGTTGCTGAATGTCTGTGGGTGCTGGACCTCTGTGTCTGACTATATGGCCTCTCACAGGAGCTGTGTGACTATAAAACGTGTCTTTTCTCCAGGAACGCTGATGGGTTTAATATGAATTCATAAAATATTATGTGGCAGCTAATTTACCTTCCATCTCCTATGGGATATAAGGGCACAAATTACTTCCAGTGACGAGTGCCCCTGACCATGTATCCTGGCACGGCGACTACAGAGATAGATAATGCACATTTCTTGTCTTACAGATGCGCTCCAGAACTTGGTCGGACAGCAGAATGCCCGTCATGGCATCATAAAAATCTTCAATGCACTCCAAGAAAACCGAGCCAATAAACACCTGCTCTATGTAAGCCATACTGTGACTGCTCCATCATTGCCCCCAGTCATTGTATTGAGGGCCTCAGCAGAACATTCAGTTAACCCTGGATATTAGAGATTAGCAAGCGTAATGCTAAGCGATGGGACGCGGTCTACACACCAAGCTTTCTAATCTGAGTGGCAGAACATGACCAACAATTAATGGCTTATTGTCTAGCAGGATCATGATCGGAAATGTTACTTGTATTAAATGAGTTGTTTAGGATTACAGAAAGTGTTTGCCTTCTTCCAAATACAGTAATAGCAGAAGCAACCTACAGACAGAAGTGGCACTGTTTCTGTTAGAAAGCTGCCTTTACTTACCTCCCAGGTTGGCGTTGTTTGACCGCTCTCCATGCTGTGTCTTCCTGTGGTCACATGACAGCTGATTGTCTGCAGCCTTCTCAGAAGTACACTCTGATGGAGCAGTGAAGGCTTCGGCCAATCAGTGAGCGTGTGATCTTGTTTGTCACGTTACATCTAGGAGTGCAGAGATAGGGGGGCTATGGAGGCGATCTGGGAAGTATACTAATTTTTGGCCACAAAATCGCATCAGCGATAACCAGAACACCAAACTTTCTCCTTCGTCTCATTGGGGGACACAGAGACTGTGGGTGTGTGCTACTGCCGTCTGGAGGCTGACACTAGGCTTACAAAAAACAAGTTAGCTCCTCCTCCGCCGCATACACCCTCGCCCCGATAGCGGGCGGAAACCAGTTTTTGCTTAGTGTCTTATGGAGGCACACGCAGTCTGGATCTCTCCAGACTATTTTTTTCTAGTTTACCATGAAGATGAGACAGGGGTGACGGATCCTATAGAAAGGGTCCGATTTCCCCAAACCAAAAACGGGCGAGCACGCGTTGAGTATCGCCTCCGCGTATCCTTTCCCGCACCGAGGGACATATCTGGGACTTTTCCCCAGACATCTATTTTTTTTCTTGGTTTTTTGTTTTATGAAGATAAGACAGGGGCAACGCATCCTATTGAAAGGATCCGATTTCCCCAAACCAGCAACGGGCGACCACGTGCGAGTGTCCCTCCACGTTTCCTCTCCCGCGACGAGGGACATTAGGCGAGACTTAGTCCTGTCGACCCCTAGGTATTGAAACCATGGGCTTGCACAGAGGCACAAGACTAGTCTGTGCGGCCCCCATGACTCCACCAACGCATGACGGCGGTGCTGCATGGCGGCAGACGGTCCCTCTCCTCGCCCCGGCAAGGCGGTCAGAGCTAGGGTGCCTGCACCGTCTTAAACAGAGTACCTCAGGTATGTGCTGGAGTGAGTGGAGGGCCCTGGGCAGCGTTTTCGGAAAGGCACGCTTTCCCCTTTCCCTCCCCCCCATCCACCTTTCCCTCCCCCCCTCTAACCTGGTTCGCCTCCCTCCGGGTATTGGCATGGTCCGGGAGACTGTGGGGAGCTGCAGCCGGATGGCCGAGGTAGCGGACCGCTTCTAAATTTAGCCCGCGGCTTCGGCCTGTGCCGCGGGCGGAAGCGCCGCCCTGGGCGCACGTCATTTCCGGCGCCGCCCCCCGTCGTCAGCCGGGCATGGGGAGGCGGGCGGCTGGGGTAGCGGTCGGGCGGACCGCTTCTAAATTTAGCCCGCGGCTTCGGCCTGGGTCGCGGGCGGAAGCTCCGCCCTGCGCGTGATGTCATTTCCGGCATCGCCCCCCATCTCCAGGGCGGGCGCCGGATTAAATTGAGGCCCCGGCGGCAAGGCAGGGTAGGCCGCGATCACAGAGGAATCGCAGCTTACCAGGAGTGAGGCGCGAACTGAAGCACGGGGAGAGACGCGCAGGAGCAGGTAAGTGCGACCCCGTCCCGGAGCCACACTAAGGCACTACACAGTACCCTCCTCCCCCTTCGCCTACCCCCCCCCCCCAAGCCTTTAAGGGATTTTTTGTGTGTGGGCCGATGCCAGCAGTATGTCTGGGAAAGGAAAAACGCACACGTTCCTTTATGCCACATGCGTTTCCTGTGGGGTGATGTTCCCACAAGCGCAAACTCATAAGTTATGTGAAGCCTGCGACTCCGAACGTACCCAGGAGCCCTCCCCTGCGACAGAGCCCAGGGGTCTGGATCCCCCAGAATGGGCGTTATCACTCTCTCGGTCCATGGTTTCGCTCACGAAGGCGATTGAGACCCTTCAGGCCCCGGATAGGGGTAGAGATGACGGCTCGCCTGTTTGGGGGGGGGGGTCATCCACCTCACAAGAGCCTCCGGCCTGCAGGGGCCGCACACTCTCTAGGCAGACGTACAGGAAAAGAGCCCGTACTGCGTCTCCTGGCCCCTCCGGTGCCTCAGCATCCGTGAGTGCGGCATCTCGCTCACCGTCACCATTTTCTGGGAGCGAACAGAGTTCAGGTGATGACTGGGAAGAGTCCTTGGACCTGGATACCCCGGGGTACCGGGAGACGGTAGACAGTCTTATTGAAGCAGTCAATCAGACTCTGGGTATTGACGATGATGTCTCCCTAACCGCAGGTCATAAGGTATCCTTTAAGAAGACCAGGAGACCACATAGAGTATTTAGCACTCATCCTGAGTTCGAGGATATAGTGCAGCGGCATAGGGAACGTCCAGACAAACGTTTTTCAGGACAAAAAACGCTGGAAACGAGATATCCGTTCGCATCGGAATGTTGTAAAAAATGGGCGGAATCTCCGGTAGTGGATCCCCCAGTGTCACGCCTAGCTTCAAGGTCCTTGTTGTCAGTACCTAGCGGTTCTTCCATTAAGGACCCCACGGATCGACTCATAGAAGGTTTAGCTCGCTCGGTGTATGAAGCTTCGGGATCAGCGCTCTTTCCTTCTTTTGCGGCAACATGGGTAGCCAAAGCCATGATGTCATGGTCAGATTCTTTAAACAAGGTCCTACAGGATAGAGATTTGCCGACAGAAGTGGCAGAGATAGCAAGTCAGATCGCGATGGCGGGTGACTATTTAATTAATGCATCCTTGGATGCGGCTAATGGCGCGGCTGTAGCGGCAGCAAATGCAATCGCCATTAGGAGAGCCTTGTGGTTAAGGTTTGGCGGGCTGATTCTATTTCTAAGAAGTCTTTGACTTCCCTGCCTTTTCAGGGTAATCGGCTACTTGGGGAGAAATTAGACAAGCTCATTTCAGATGCTACAGGGGGAAAAAGCAGCTTCCTTCCACAGCAAAAGATTAGGCCGCCTTTTCGTCAACCTCAGGCGCGCTTTCGAGCATTTCGCACCCCCGGGTGGACGGCAGCGGCCAGTACCTCCACCCCAGCTTGCTATAACCAAGACAAGGAGCGTCAGGTCACGTATAGAACCAACCCGCTGGGTAGGATGCGGAGCCGCCCGCCCAGATCAAGGGGGGCCAGGTCCCAGAAGCCCTCAGCGAAATGACTCGAGGCATCCAGTACCCGAGGACAGCAGAGTAGGCGGACGTCTGCGCAGGTTCTGCTGCATCTGGGTCGCGGTGGTGCGCGACACATGGGTGGCAGAATTAGTGTGTTCCGGGTACAAAATAGAGTTTGTCAAAGATCCGCCAAGACGATTTTTTCTTTCCCGGCTTCCCAAAACGGAATCCCGGGCAGAGGCATTGCTAGGGGCCATCGAGGTGTTGCGGCGCAACGGGGTCATTGTCCCTGTACCAGAGTGCGAGAAGACCCAAGGATTTTATTCCAATCTGTTCGCAGTCCCCAAGAAGGACGGAACAGTAAGGCCGGTTCTGGACTTAAAGCTCCTGAACAGGTTCATCAGGGTCAGGCATTTTCGCATGGAATCTCTCCGGTCGGTCATATCGTCCATGGAGCACGGAGAATATTTGGCCTCGATCGATGTCCAGGATGCCTACCTGCACATCCCTATTTTTCCCCCGCATCAAAGGTTCCTTCGGTTTGCAATCGAGGGCCGGCATTTTCAGTTTGTGGCCCTACCTTTCGGGTTGGCCACGGCACCCAGGATATTCACGAAAGTGATGGCGGTCGTCATGGCCGTTCTACATTCTCGGGGCATAGTGGTTTTGCCGTACTTAGACGACCTCTTAGTAAAGGGGCCGTCCTTTTGGGCATGCAAGGAGAATGTGAGTATCACACTGGATACCCTATCTCGCATAGGATGGTTGATCAACGGGAAGAAATCTTCCCTTACCCCAGCTCAGAGGATTTTATTCCTGGGGATGATTTTCGACACTTCCCGAGGGTTGGTAATTCTCCCTCAGGACAAGGCTCGGGCTCTCCGGCAGGGAGTCCGAAGTCTTCAACAACCGGGCCCTCACACTATCCGGTTCGGGATGAGGGTTCTAGGAAGGATGGTGGCGGCGATGGAAGCAATTCCGTTTGCTCAATTTCATCTCCGTCCCCTGCAGCATGCTCTCTTAGCGGCTTGGGACGGGAGTCCGTTCTCCCTCGATCATCAGTGCAGGTTGCCCTCTCAGGTTCGACGGGCGCTTCAGTGGTGGACACACGACTCCTCTCTTCTTCAGGGGAAGCCTTTTCCCCCAGATCATTGGTTGGTGATCACGACCGATGCAAGTCTTTTCGGCTGGGGGGCAATCTTCCGGCATCACAGGGCCCAGGGGCAATGGTCGCCTCAGGAGGCTCGTCTTCCGATCAACCTGTTGGAGATTCGAGCGGTGCGGTTGGCGCTGCAGCGTTTTCAGCACTTGCTAGCAGGACGTCCAGTCCGAGGTCAGTCAGACAACGCCACGGCAGTGGCGTACGTGAATCACCAAGGAGGCACGCGCAGCAGGGCAACCATGCGCGAGATAGAGCATGTGCTCCGTTGGGCCGAGGGGCACCACTCGGTAATCTCAGCAGTTCACATACCAGGTGTGGAAAATTGGGCAGCAGATTTCCTAAGCCGACAGGGCGTTGCGGCCGGGGAATGGTCCCTTCACCCCGAGGTCTTCCAGCAGATTTGCCAACGGTGGGGGACTCCAGACGTGGATCTGATGGCATCCAGGGAGAACGCCAAGGTGAGCACGTTTGTCGCTCGGTCTCAGGACCCGCGAGCAATCGCGGTGGATGCGTTGGTCCTACCGTGGAGCCAGTTTCGGCTCCCATACCTGTTTCCCCCACTGCCGCTTCTCCCAAGGGTCATCAGAAAGATCAAGACAGAGGGGGTCCCGGCAATTCTGCTGGCCCCGGACTGGCCCCGTCGAGTATGGTACGCGGATCTAGTGCAGCTCCTCGCAGACGTGCCTTGGTGTCTACTGGAACGGCCAGACTTACTGTCTCAGGGGCCAATCTGCCACCCGAACTTGGGGGCCCTGTGTTTGACGGCATGGCCGTTGAATCTTGGATTCTGACCCAGGCGGGATTTGGGCGTGAAGTGGTTGCGACAATGGTTAGCGCCCGGAAGCCGGCCTCGGCGAAAATTTATCATAACTCTTGGAAGGTTTTCTTTCATTGGTGTCGAGAACATGGGGTTGCGCCATTATCCTTTTCGGTCCCCAACATCCTGGCTTTTCTGCAGTCCGGCCTGGACGCAGGGTTGGCGCCAAGTTCCCTTAGGAGGCAGATTTCGGCCTCGTCGGTCCTTTTTCAGCGAAAGATCGCTACCAATATGCAGGTCAGGACGTTCATTCAGGGGGTTTCTCATTTGGTGCCCCACTATAGAGCACCTATAGACGCCTGGGACCTTAACCTGGTCCTGGGTGTCCTACAGAAAGCCCCGTTTGAACCATTACAGGAAATTTCATTGTCATATCTCTCCAGGAAGGTGGTATTCTTGGTAGCCATAACTTCCATTAGGCGGGTCTCGGAGTTAGGAGCATTATCCTGCAGAGCTCCTTTTCTGACCTTTTTTTAAGGATAAAGTAGTCCTTAGGCCACCGCCGCCTTTTCTGCCGAAGGTCGTGTCCTCTTTCCATATTAATGAGGACATTGTTCTGCCTTCGTTTTGTCCAGCGCCAGTACACAGAGTGGAAAGGGCGCTCCACTCTTTAGATCTGGTAAGAGCTCTCAGGAGGTACGTGTCAAGGACAGCACCTTTTCACCAGACGGACTCGTTGTTTGTGATTCCAGAAGGGCGCAGGAAGGGTCTCGCAGCCTCACGATCAACCATAGCCAGATGGATTCGCCTAACTATTCAGGAGGCTTACCGTATTAGAGGCGCACCGATTCCAACAGGGATAGGGGCGCACTCTACTCGGGCAATGGGCGCCTCTTGGGCGCTTCGGCACCAGGCGTCGGCAGAGCAGGTATGCAAAGCAGCAACCTGGTCCAGCCTGCACTCTTTTTGTAAGCATTACAATGTGCATACTCAGGCCTCGTCGGATGCGAGTCTGGGTAGGTAAATTCTCCAAGCAGCAGTGGCACACCTTTAGACAGGAGGGCATGCGGCTTGGATCGGTGAGTTGTTCTCCCACCCAGGGACTGCTTTAGGACGTCCCACAGTCTGTGTCCCCCAATGAGACGGAGAAACATGGATTTTTGTGAGTACTCACCGTAAAATCCTTTTCTCCGAGACGCTCATTGGGGGACACAGCACCCACCCTGATAGCCAGTTGGCTCTTGTTTATTTAATTAGTATAATTCCTTATTTAATGTAGGGTGGTCCTTTTTCAGACATATGATTTTCTGCGTTAAGGCTAATTTTTGGATGTTCTCTACTACTTTTGCACTAAACTGGTTTCCGCCCGCTATCGGGGCGAGGGTGTATGCGGCGGAGGAGGAGCTAACTTGTTTTTTGTATGCCTAGTGTCAGCCTCCAAACGGCAGTAGCACACACCCACAGTCTCTGTGTCCCCCAATGAGCGTCTCGGAGAAAAGGATTTTACGGTGAGTACTCACAAAAATCCATGTTTCACAAACTATATTATTATTTATTGTTATAGCGCCATTTTTTTCCATGGCGCTCTACATGTAAGGAGGGGTATACATAATAAAAACAAGTACAATAATGTTAAACAATACAAGTCATAACTGGTACAGGAGAGAGGACCCTGCCCGCGAAGGCTCACAATCTACAAGGGATGGGTGAGAATACAGTAGGCGAGGGTAGAGCTGGTCATGCAGCGGTTTGGTCGATCAGTGGTTACTGCAGGTTATAGGCTTGTCGGAAGAGGTCGGTCTTCAGGCTCTTTTTGAAGGTTTCGATGGTAGGTGAGAGTCTGATATGTTGTGGTAGAGAGTTCCAGAGTAGGGGTGATGCACGAGAGAAATCTTGTATGCGATTGTGGGAAGAGGAGATAAGAGGGGAGTAGAGAAGGAGATCTTGAGAGGATCGGAGGTAGCATGCAGGAAAGAACCGGGAGACGAGGTCACAGATGTATGGAGGAGACAGGTTGTGGATGGCTTTGTATGTCATGGTTAGGGTTTTGTACTGGAGTCTCTGGGCAATGGGGAGCCAGTGAAGGGATTGACAGAGGGGAGAAGCTGGGGAATAGCGGGGGGGACAGGTGGATTAGTCGGGCATCAGAGTTTAGAATAGATTGGAGGGGTGCGAGAGTGCTCGATGGGAGGCCACAGAGCAGGAGGTTGCAGTAGTCAAGGCGAGAGATGATGAGGGCATGGACTAGGGTTTTTGCAGATTTTTGGTTGAGGAATGAACGGATTCGTGAAATATTTTTGAGTTGAAGTCGGCAGGAAGTGGAAAGGGCTTGGATATGTGGTTTGAAGGAGAGATCAGCGTCAAGGATTACCCCGAGGCAGCGAGCTTGTGGGACTGGGGAGAGTGGGCAGCCATTTACTGTAATGGATAGGTTCGTTGGGGGGGTCACGTGAGATGGGGGAAAGATGATGAATTCTGTTTTGTCCATGTTAAGTTTCAGAAATCTAGCGGAGAAGAAGGATGAAATAGTGGACAGACATTGAGGGATTCTGGTTAGTAGGGAGGTGATATCTGGTCCAGAGATGTAGATCTGTGTGTCATCAGCATAGAGAGGATACTGAAAGCCATGAGATTCTATGAGCTGTCCCAGGCTAAAGGTGTAAATGGAGAAGAGCAGGGGTCCTAGGTCTGAACCTTGTGGGACTCCGACAGATAGGGGTCGAGGTGAGGAGGTGTGTGAGTGGGAGACGCTGAAGACACTGAAACTATAAGGCTTTTTCACTTGACAGTACCAGAAGATATTCCTTGCGTTTCTCCCTTATCAAGGACTGTCTTTAGGAGCCATTGGTTCCTATAAAAGCATTCACCTCATTCATAATTCATTGGAGACACTCTCCTTAGTGAATGCTTAAAAAAGTCTATGTTGTGCAAGATGATTTCTCAAAACCAGCAGCAAAACTTCACCCTGTAGTAACCAAATACATACAGGTCCCATAGACTATTTTGTTTGTCTGTTCTTGTCCCACGTGCACTTTTACTAAAAACGCATGGTTCTTTTTAAATCTATTTCGAATAAAGTTGATTAGTTTTATTTTTGTGTATATATTCTTCACTAGCTTGCTACAAATCAAGAAGGGGTTGTCCAGTAGTGACCCCTTTAAATCTTGGACAATCCCCTTCTATACATGTTGCATTTACATCTAGCGGAGCTTGCTTAAATCTAACCCTACCAAAGACCAAGCTGTGGCGCCTTGCTCTATCTATATGAAGCCGTGAACCTTTCCTCTGTATGGATTTCTATGTCACAATAAATCAGGATACAAATCCAGCTCACCAGACATAGCATTCCAGCATGGGAGCACGAGACCGCTGTGTCAAAGCGCACAATCCAAGGCAATGAGAAAAAACTTTGTCCAGCTCCACGATGTAGTGAAAAATATTCTTTATTCACTCAATAGAAATGAGGTTTAAAAGCCACCATGAGTTACAGGGCATGCGATCGATCTACGCGTTTCGAGTGGCTAAGCACTCTTAATCATGATTAAGAGTGCTTAGCCACTCGAAACGCGTATTTCTATGTCACCCCTTCTGCCTCACCATAGTTGGATTTATTCACCTGGAGGACATATTGGGGTGACCCTACAGCCAAATGGGGGCCAGACGGGGGGACGTAGGGAGGCAGACGGGGGGACGTAGGGAGGCAGACCAGGGGACGTGCCTTTCTTTGAGTCAACCATACATGGCTTAAAACATATGGTCACCATCCCTGGGCCGAGTGTACCAGCTGTCAGGTTCCTTTTAAAGGGTTATTCCCAAAGTAACAAGTTCTCCTCTATACATCAGTTAGGAGATAACATGCTGATTGTTGGGGGGGGTCTGACCTCTGAGACCGTCAGTGGTCCCGAGAACGGGAATTACAACCACATCTTGAATGGAGTAGAAGTTCCCATGCTTTCTCAATTCACTGTCATTGGGACTGCAGGAAATAGCAAACAGTGCTCCCTCATCTTTGACAGTCCCATAGCGAGTGAGTGCGGCACAGTCATACAAGCCCTCCCATCTGCAGGTTACTGATGCTTTGGGGGTGGGTGGGGGATCAGATCCCCACCCATCTAACATTAGCCAGTGGACAGATAATATATATTTGATCATCTTTATGCCATATCGTTGCTGTGTGCATCCCATGACTAATAACCTTTCTGTATGTCTCCGCTCAGGTATTGCTCGAGGTGCTTCTAGTCGAGCTGTGTCCAGAATTAAGGACTCATTTAGAGCAGCTGAAAGCTGGACCAGCGTGTGACGGCACAAAGTGACCACTACTTCTAATGTCTGTGGCCCCACAGACATGCTAATTACTTTCCTCTTTTCCGCAGAGGGCCGACTGAGGACTACTACTCCCTTGTCTTTATTTTATGTGATACTTACAGACAGAGGAGGCTGTTACTAGAGTCATTGTAGGGGATAATGCTGCGTTGATATCGGTTTTATTTAAGAAATGTTATTTGGTTACCGTTCTCTGTTAGTAATGGGGGCATTAACCTGCTCTGTGGCACGATGGGCGCTGGACGTGCGCCACCTTCAGACAGTTATGTAAGATAGTGGTGAGACAAAACTGAATGTTGTACAGATCATTTCCTCATTGAGGATCTTGAACATTCCTTTATTATTTCCGGTGTATTGAAGAATGTTTTGTGCAATACTTTATGTAATGTAATTGTGAATATTTTATTCTTGATTGATTTTATTTTTACCAAAGACTGCCCATTATTTAAACTATTTGTAAGCAATAAAGAAATGAACTCTCTTCTGTCTCCTGCTGCGGTGATGACTGCAATGTACTGTAGAAAAAGAAAGCAAACTTTGTAACAGAGACGAGGAAGGTGGAAAAATGTTTTCATCAGGTGCTTTTAATATTATTCAGATGTCACAGTTACAAATCATTGTAGCTGGGCACAAGCTAGTGGAGACGGAGCAGTCAGATTTGGGGTGCAGGACGCTGTAAGTACCGTGGGGGAGTGATGGTGTGAAGCGACCGTCTGCTACACCTTTCCGTGTATTACATCACACTGGAGATCACTCGTCACATCTGAATCCATGCAAAAAGCCTGAAAAATGGAATTTCTTATGAATTACATGTTATATAGCTGAAGACGAAGACTGCACGGGTCATGAGGTTACCGCTGAATATAGCTCTTGAGTATGAGCTCGCTGTCTCCGCTATCTACATACAGTTCCATATTCCTAAATAAGTGTTTTCCATTGTCCAGATGACACAGGCGCCCTGCCCTGCCCCGCCCCCCTGACAAACTTCAGGCATGTCTGACCAATTTTGAAAACGATTATTTCGGCGTATCCCCACAGTTTCTCTCTGTAGATTTTTGATGTTCTTTGCTTCTGTTCTGTTTTAGTCTTGTTCACCAACCTCACTACCCTGAGACCATTCCTTAGACATGGAACATAGTTGTTTTGTGCATTGATTTGCAAGTTCCTTAGGCCGGGGTCACACTAGGGTATAAAATCTGACGCAAGAGAGCATCGGATGCGATATACTAATGACATGCGGCTCCTACTCTGCTGTGAGAGTGATCCGAGTGTCAGTGCTCTGTGCCCCGAACCTTTGGCGTGAGAGAATCGCAACACAGATGTGGAGGAGATGGAGAAAGTTATTTCTCCATCTCCTCCATTGCTGGAGTCCACGGGAATCCTATGTTTCACACGTACCCATAGACTTGTACGGGTGTGTACAATCCGATTCTTGGAGGCAATCACAGCGTGGCTACAATTGTTCTCGCATGCTCAATCGGTATGAGAAAATAATAGGAGATGTGCACTGCCCCATAGTATAATGCTGGGCCGAGTGCAATCTGATTTATCAGACTGCACTCATCCGATGTATTTGGTCATATGAGCGTTCCCTTACTGATGCTCAAATGGGGGAAAAATCTTTTGATATTTGAATCCTTAGGCCTTGTTCAGCCATGTTTCACGGTATGTATACATGCTGCAATGCAAGGGCTAAGTGTCCCAACCTGAACTCAGTCTCGTACCCATGAGGCTGTAAGGTCGGGTTATGTGACCCATGCTCAGTCCATGCATTGTTGTCCATATACAGACCATATAATCCTGCTGTCTAAATCCGTCCATAAGCTGAACGTCTGAACTTACAAAAGAGTTATCAAAAAAAAAAAAAGTTAATTTGGTGTGTTCTCCAGCCACAAGAAACAAAGACTTCCTACTTTTAGGCTGTGGTCAGACAGTTTTTTGAGGCTGACAAATCTGCCAAGTTTTTCATGTCAAATTGACATCCGGAAACTGGTTTCAGCACAGGCTTTTAAAATGTTATTTTTGGAACAATTTATTTTTGACACTGCCTGGTTTGGAGCATCGGATTTCCATCAAAATCTCCTTGCAAAAAAAAAAACCTGATCAATCTGTGTTTCTTTAATCATAGTAAGGCTATGTGCACACGTAGCGGAACTCTCGCGGAAGTTACTGTGAGAATTCCGGAATTCCATTCCGCGGGAAAATCGCATTTTAAATTCTCGCGATTTTCCCGCGGAAAAACTAGCGATTTGCAAGCGTAATTAGCTTGCAGAATGCCTGCGTTTTCCAAGCCATCTGTAGCATCACTTGGAGAACTGATTGACAGGTTGGTCACACTCGTCAAACATAGTGTTTGACGAGTGTGACCAACTTTTTACTATTGAGGCTGCCTATGCGGCATCAATAGTAAAAGATAGAATGTTAAAAATAATAATAAAAAATGGTGTTATATTCACCTTCCGGCGTCCCGCGCAGCCTTCCCGGGCCTCAGCGATGCTTCCGTTCCCAGTAATGCCTTGTGAGACCTTTGATGACGTCGCGGTCTCGCAATAATGTAGCGGTCTCGCGAGGAATAGGGACCGCTACATTATCGCGAGACCGCGACGTCATCAAAGGTCTCGCAAGGCATTACTGGCAACGAAAGCATCGCTGAGGCCCGGGAAGGCTGTGCGGGACGCCGGAAGGTGCATATAACACCAATTTTTATTTTTTATTCTATTTTTTTACAGGGATATGGTACCCAAAGCCCGGAGGACAGTCTCCTCTCCTCCGGACCGTGGGTGCAATCTGCAAATGTTCTGCTTACTTTTCGCATGGTGTGCACAGCCACATGTAGAAAGAAAGCAGAACAATGCATTCCTATGGGTGCGGGATCGCCGCGATTCCGCAAAATGAGCATGCTGCGTATTTCTCTGCGATGCGATTCCGCCGCAGGAAAATCCGCAGCATTAGCACAGCATTGCGGAATCCCATAGGATTGCATGGGATGCTGTTTTTTTGCGTTTTCGCGGTAAAAACAGTCGCGAAAACGCCAAAAAAAGCGACGTGTGAACGCAGTCTAAGTTTCCAAGTGGTTTTGAAGTGGTAAAAAAAAAAAAAAAAAAAAAAAACCTGTGTGAACACAGCCTTTTGGGACTTCACATGCAAACTGCACACCATGTATCTTGTTGGTATACACAATGATTCCAGTTATACATGTTTGTATATTTGGTATGAAACCTATTGAAAACCTCAATATTTGCTCACCTTTCTGTAGTGCTGTTTTGCCGCAGTTGTGTCTTGTTTTATGCCCAAACCTAGATGGAGACATCTAGCGAGGTAGAAGTTGCCCATAGCAATTCCTTTGGCCGTGTACTGAGGAAGACAACCTTCTGAATTTGCTAATAAGTCAATGTCGTCATACTGTAGAATTCTATAAAAAGTGAATAAATTCTATAAAGGTGAAAGTTTACTAAATGCGTATTAACACAAGCGCTATATATTCTCATTGTATGTCATGTCTGCTGAGCAGTCTATAGAATAGAGGTTGTAAAAACTGATAAGTATCAAGGCTCGATAATATAAACTTTTGTTAAAAAAAAAAAAATGGAAGAATATTTGGCTGTAATATATTTTTTTTTAAATTGGACCTTTTGATTTTTGGAGTCCTATACTAAGAAATTTTTTACATATTAGTAAATTGTATGAAACCTGCCAATAAGTGCTGAGAACAAATTCGTAACTATGTGTCTGCATATATCCAAGCAGTGGAATTTATTCTGTGAGTTTACATATGGATGTGTGCTTTTAGTTGTGGTTTCTGTTTATTGGATCATTGTGCCCGCAGTGACACAGGGTGTAGTTCTAAGACGGATGATGACCAACATTGCTCTCCTGCTCCACGGAACCAGTAGTTAGCTCACATTACATTGCTACACTGGTTTTAAAAGGCTTTTTTTTCTACAGAATGTGACGGCATCTCTCCACTAGGTGGCATCAGTCATCAGTATGGCCAAGTTCACACTACTTTTATAAAATAAAAAAAAATTCATCTGTACTGTCTTCCATGTGCCATCTTGTTTCTATTTTTCAGTAGTTAATAAAATTCTCACAAACACCATTTACAATGTTAAGAATTGCACGGTGTCCGTACAGCGGATGCCTTATGGATTTGATTTTTTTTTTTCTTTTTACGGCCCTATAGACGTCAATAAGCGAGTCTCATCTTAAATACAGAGACACGAGTGCAGGCTGTGATTTTTTGCTCTTTACAGACAGTCGGTCAGTATGAAGAACCTGCCATCTGAGCAGCCCTAGTGTGTGACATTTGGTGTGAGTGCTGTCTGGTTTCGGGCTCCTGCAGACGGGCATATAAATCGGATGCGTGCGGTGTCTGATCGGTTGGCATGCGGCACACTGACCCTTGGTATTTAATAGGGCTGCTAAGATGAACGATTTTTTTTTTCTCAGACTAACCTTTTGGAAGAAAAAAAAAATTATCGGATGAGACTGATACATTCAGTAATGGGTGGGGGTGTAAACAAAAAAAAAATCCCACAGGGAACATCTGAATGGCACCTTTTTTTTTTTCTTATGGAAATATTTTATTATAAACATGGGAAACTATGCGGCCCTTTTTTTTCCCAGCAGCTGAGAGGCAGTGACCGGTGTTATATGCGAGGGTCGCTACGTGCCCCCCCCAGGATGCACACAGAAGCGTGTTGAGGCCGTGGGAGTGCATTGGAGTCACAGGTATAGCTGTAAATGCAATGCAAAATAAAAGTAAGTGTAGGTACTGGGCTAGCTATTTGTCCAAGACAGATTTAGTTATATCTGCCATGGGGCTTTTATTTTTGAAACTGACTACAGGATGGTAGTGGGGAAGTTCGTTTTGTTCCCAGCTGGGTTTTCTATGTGGCCTATGGCCAGAGGTTCCTTGTAAAAAAAAAACAAAAAAAAAACAACCCTGCAGCAGAGGGTTGAGTGTGTCAGTTTGGTTTTGCAGGCATGCAGAGCCCAACCTGTGTGAAGCAACACAGAGCCAAAAGGCCTGGCACCTTCAGTGTATACGGCGGTGCAGTTTCCTAAGGCAACCGGTCCCGGACTATCTTGTCTTCCCAGCTGCGATCCAGAGAATTCTTTTTTGAGTTTCAGTGTAAGTTTTTCTTGGACATTAAAAGACTTTGTTTTGACCTTTACTGGGTCACTGCCTGTCTGTCACACTGCATCAACCCTGCTGCACTACATATGGTTGTAGAATGCTTTGCAGTGTGAACTGAGGCATACCCCAAAGCGTGCTGCATGTCAGTAATTAAGCCTGCAATGCTACAGCTCAAGTCTGCTGACAAAATGTAGGAAATACTCAAGCAGTTGGCCCTCATGCAGCAGCTGCAGTTCCAGTGGCAATAGCAGCAGCTGCAGTTTCAGCAGCAACAACAAGCGCAGCTTCAGCAGCTGCAGTTTCAGCAGCAACAAGAGCAGCAGCAGCAACGGCAGCAGGAACAGCTCCAATTGCAGCAGCACAATCGCCAACAGCTGCTGTATCAGCAACAGCAGAAAACGAATGAGCTGACTGCAGCTCTGCAAAGGCGCCCTCACCAGCGACCCCGATCCGTTCAGAAGCCCGTTACAAAGTCCGGACAGCGCTGAGGAAGATGAGTCCTGAGGACGATATGGATGCCTCCCTCACCGTGTTAGAGCACACAGCAGAGTGGGAGAGCTTGCCAAGGTCACAGCGGGCTGAAGTGGTGGCCCCCTTCCTGACGGGAGATGCCCAGAAGGCCTACTTGGACCTCAGTCATGAGGATGCCCTGGACTATGAGAAGCTGAGAGGTGAGATCCTTGCCGGACTGGGGGTTAACACATATGTACTGTACGTGCACAACAGGTGTTACAGTGGTCTTTTGTGGAGTCTAGTCCCACCAGGTCTCAGGCATATGACTTGCTGCATATGGTAAAAAAAAAAAATGGCTCCAGCCTGAGACCTTAACTCCTTTCCAGATGGTAGAGCGGGCTCTACCAGCAGCCATACAGCATTGGGTGGGGCAAGGGGACCCGGGCACTTTGGACCAAGTAGTTGGACTGGTTGAGCGGTATACTGCCACTCAGGACTTTATACGGGACACTACTCTACTTTGACAGTCATGTAAGGCCCCGCTAGCCCAGGAGCCTGGAAAAAGTCCACGACCCACAACTGGGGCCAATCCGGACCGAGCCCGTAATGAGGGGTATCCCCAAGGGAGAGTGATAACAAACCCGTGTCCCCTAAATCTGCCCCAAGATCCACTCGTGCTGCAGCTATTAAGCGTTGGTGCTACCAACTGCCCCCAACAACTGAACCCATGGACTGTGGGTATACTGTGAGCCCAACCTGTGTGAAGCAACACAGAACCAAGCAGAGCCAAAAGGCCTGGCACCCTCAGCGTACACAGCGGTGCAGTCGCCTATGGTAACCGGTCCCGGTTACGGACTATCTTGTTTTCCCGGCCGCGATCTGGAGGATTCCTTTTTGAGTTCCAGGGTAAGTTTTTCTTGTACATTAAAAGACTTCGTTTTGAACTTTCCTGGGTCAATGCCTGTCTGTCACACTGCACTAACCCTGCTACACTACACAGCACAGCTGGCAAAGGCCAATACAAGTCTGTGGGTCTGTGAAAAACATGTACAGCACACGGTTGGCACCTATGTATAGTCTGTGTTTAACATTGCAAAGTATAGGAGAAGCTTTGTTATTTATTTCTCTATCCACAATGAATTTTAAGCAAAATAATTCCGATGCAGTTGAAGTTCAGACTTTCAACTTTCATTTGTGGGTATCCACATTAAAATTGGATGAAGGGTTAAGGAGTTTCAGCTTCTTAACATGTGCCACCCAGTTTTTAAAGGGACCAAAAGTAATTGGACAATTGACTCCATTGACTATTTCATGGACAGGTGTGGGCAATCCCTTCGTTATGTCATTCTAAATTAAGCAGATAAAAGGCCTGGAGTTGATTTGAAGTGTGGGGCTTGCATTTGGAAGGTTTTGCTGTGAAGGAAACATGCGGTCAAAGGAGCTCTCCATGGAGGTGAAACAAGCCATCCTTAAGCTGAAAAAACAGAAAAAAAACATCCGAGAAATTGCTACAACATTAGGAGTGGCAAAATCTACAGTTTGGTACATCCTGAGAAAGAAAGAAAGCACTGGTGAACTCATCAATGCAAAAAGACCTGGGCGCCCACGGAAGACAACAGTGGTGGATGATCGCAGAATAATCTCCATGGTGAAGAGAAACCCCTTCACAACAGCCAACCAAGTGAACAACACTCTCCAGGAGGTAGGCGTATCAATATCCAAATCTACCATAAAGAGAAGACTGCATGAAAGTAAATACAGAGGGTTCACTGCACGGTGCAAGCCACTCATAAGCATCAAGAATCAAAAGGCTAGACTGGACTTTGCTAAAAAACATCTAAAAAAGCCAGCACAGTTCTGGAAGAACATTCTTTGGACAGATGAAACCAAGATCAACCTCTACCAGAATGATGGAAAGAGAAAAGTATGGCGAAGGCGTGGTACAGCTCATGATCCAAAGCATACCACATCATCTGTAAAACACGGCGGAGACAGTTTGATGGCTTGGGCATGCATGGCTGCCAGTGACACTGGGTCACTAGTGTTTATTGAAGATGTGATACAGGACAGAAGCAGGCGAATGAATTCTGAGGTATTCAGAGCCATACTGTCTGCTCAGATCCAGCCAAATGCAGCCAAACTGATTGGTCGTCGTTTCATACTACAGATGGACAATGACCCAAAACATAAAGCCAAAGCAACCCAGGAGTTTTTTATAGCATAGAAGTGGAATATTCTTGAATGGCCAAGTCAGCCACCTGATCTCAACCCAATTGAGCATGCATTTCACTTGTTAAAGACTAAACTTCAGACAGAAAGGCCCACAAACAAAACAGCAACTGAAAACCACCGCAGTGAAGGCCTGGCAGAGCATCAAAAAGGAGGAAACACAGCATCTGGTGATGTCCATGAGTTCAAGACTTCAGGCAGTCATTGCCAACAAAGGGTTTTCAACCAAGTACTAGAAATGAACATTTTATTTACAAATATTTAATCTGTCCAATTACTTTTGGTCCCTTTAAAAACAGGGTGGCACATGTTAAGGAGCTGAAACTCCTAAACCCTTCATCCAATTTTAATGTGGATACCCTCAAATGAAAGCTGAAAGTCTGAACTTCAACTGCATCTGAATTGTTTTGTTTAAAATTCATTGTGGTAATGTCTAGAACCAAAATTAGAAAAATGTTGTCTCTGTCCAAATATATATGGACCTAACAGTAACTGCAAGAAAACTTCTAAGTGAATGAGAGCGCCTGTACACAAGGCTGTGGTGGTGACGTGCGATGTGTGGCGAGTCTGGCGTGAGCTCTTACTTCTGGGCCTGCTGCGCTGCCATTGTGTACAGCTTCCTGTCGTAGTAGTGGCGGACCAGATGGCCTCGTGCATACACATCTCCACGTTCTGCCGCTTCCTTCAGACACTCCAGTGCAGACTGCAGATTCCTCCGGATCCCCAGGCCGTGCAGATACATCACACCGAGCGCTCCCTGCGACTCCACACTGCCATTACCACAGGCTTCTGAATGCCAGAAGAAAGCCTGGAAAATGCTAAACATTGTATCTAATACTACTAAGGAAAGACTGAGCAGTAACTTCCATCTTATATTCTAATGTACGGAGAGAGCCTAGGATCTGTCTGAACTCCGCATTCATCTGCAAATGTGTCCGCTGCGCTGGGGCCTGTGGTGCGCTGTGTCTGTCACCGTCATTATCAGTGACCCATATACTCCTTACGTGTTGTGCTATGTTTGCAAGGTGTCGCTGCTCGGTAGGGATACACACGGTCCTTAAAGGGACTCTGTCAGCACAGAATGACTGTTCAAACCAAGTCCTGGCACTCGGCACTTCTCTGGGGTCAATCATTTAAATACACCCCCCCCCCCTGCTTGTTTTCCCTCATTCTCCATTTCCCTCTTTGACAGATCTGGCTTCATAAAGCCAGGGAAAGATGGAAACCAAGCAGGTGTGAATGTGCACTGACAGGCCGCTCCAAGAAAGGGTGCAATGAGCGCCTGGGCTTCGTTTGAATCGTCATTCTGTGATGACAGAGTCCCTTTAAAATGAAGAGCTCAGGCCCTTTTTTTTCAGTGCTGCTCTTGACTGGATGTTGTGCAGAGAACTTTCCCTTTAGGGGTTGCAGTTGCTGAGCTTTTTGGAGGAGTGTTGTTAAGGAAAGCTGTTATGTGTAAAATGGTGTGTGATCTGTAGGCAGGATGTTATTAAGCAGGAGGAGCTGATCAGATTGATGTATATTTCTGTTAGAAAAATTTCAGTAACACTTCCATTTCATTGGAATCACTGGTGTTTGTATGAGTCCAGTGGGCGGTCCTACTCAGTGATTGACAGTCTCCCCTGTATGACTGTATGCAGAGATAGCTGTCAATCACGGAGTAGGACCGCCCACTGGACTCCTGATTACAAACACCAGGGATGAGAGTGAATCCAATCCTTCTGTACCATGCTGTCCACAGATCGGAGGGCATGTGCAACATGACGGATTCCCTTTAAGCAAAAGAAAAACTAAAGAGGCGGTGGGATTTACTAACTCTGCAGTCAACTAGTGGGAAGGGTCAAGAGATGAGACCCCCACTGATCAGTTACGGTACATCCTAGCAATATGCCATTACTGTAAAGCAGTAGTGCCATGTAAGCGCTGCACAGGCGCAGCACTGCTCACTTCACACAGGCCCGGACAATTCTTTGGATACATGGATGGAATAATATGAATAACCTTTTGCAGGTCCTTGTGGGGAGGTCGGGAATAGAACAGTCCGAGGACGGTCTGGGCTTTCACACTGGCTTTGGGGTTTCCATTATCTGCCGCTATAAGCCACCACCTACAGAGAAGGGAAACATAAAGGTGAAATATGGAGACTGGCTGTTCAGCGATGGCCTCAAGAAAGAGAATTACCTCTCTGCTTCTTGGTCAGAGTGCCGCATCCCGCAGCCTTCATAACACGCTCGCCCTAGATTGTACGCAGCTGCGTATTTCAGGTGTTTCGCTCCTCGGTGGCTGCTGGAGCTGAGAATCCTCCTCATGTGCTCCACTCCTCTCCTCTGGAAGAGAAGCGAGATGCTGGCTGATACCAGTACCCTGGCGCATAAGGCTCATGGGCCTCATCTATGGGGCGATCCACGCCCGAACATTCCCAATCATCGCCCAGCCATCAAACTATTCACTACTTTGTCTCTGATTGCATCTTGTATGCAGACATAAAACCTGCATAAATCAGGGACGTCCTGATGACACTAAAGTAAAATTTATGGGAGGAAAGGGGAGATCGATCAGTGCCATTTGCTTGTGGTTACCGAATAATAGAATGACATTTTAGCCAAAAAAATGGCGCAACTAATCTAAGTTCCCAGCACCTAGTCTTATACTTACCAGCCGCCATCTTCAGTTCTATCCGGCGCCACTCAGATCCTGCGCCACCATCTTGTGACCGCAACTTCTGACTCTGCAGTAATGGTCACCAGCTGTATGTGTAAGCCTACGAGAGACTAGTTCTGACCTTGTTCTGGCTCATAGACTTACACTGAGAATTATAAGACTAGGGTCGGGAAACGTACATTAGTGGCACCACTCCAGAAGTAAAATAAAAAAGACGCTGGAGTGGTGCTTTAACTATTCATTTGGACTTTTCTTCTGGGAGAATATTTGGTAATCCGGTACCTACAAGTTACTTTAATACTGGGTTCAAAGGGTTTTACTGTATTTGCAACGTAAATTCACATTTTAATAAAGGTGACTGCGACAAGGATTGATGATGAAGGTTTACATGCAGATTTCTTCCCGCAAGGCGGCATTTGTAGCAAATATTTGAAAAACTGCTTCACTACTCAATGACTCCAACATTAAGATGGAGCCAGTGCTAGACTTGGAGTGTAGGGGGCAGCAGGCATATCAATGCACCAGAAATTTGTGGCGAAAAAAAAACCACAACTTGTGACTTCATGACTTTCACCATATTTATGATGTGTTTTAGACACTTTTTACAACTTGATCAACTGGGGATTTTTTTTGCAGACATGGGTGGTAGGGTTTATCAGAAAAGGGGCATGGATGGGACACAATGCACCAAAATTGTGATGCACATTTTTTGACACAAACTGTGCCAAATAATGGGCGGCCTAAACTATCTTAAAGTTAGGGCCCCGTCACATAGCGACTCACCAGCGATCCCGACAACGATATCAACATGTCAGGATCGCTGGTGAGTCGCTACATGATCGCTGGTGAGCTGCCAAACAGACAGCTTCACCAGCGATCAGCACCAGCGTGCGGCATCGCTGTGTACTTTAGTTACCAGTGCGCTGATGCAGGGTGCTGGTAACTAACGTACACATTGGGTTTCAAGGCGCTGCGTGCCCCTTAGAAACCCTGCGTTTACACTAGTTACCAGCTCCTGCTCGCTGGTCTCCCGCCTGTCACACGCAGCGATGCATTTTTGTGACCCCAAAAATGTCCAGAGGTTTCCACAGCAATCAGCGATACCCGGCAGGGGGGCCGGTCGCTGTTAAGTGTCACACACAGCGATCTCGCTGGTGAGATCGCTGTTGCGTCACAAAACTTGTGACTCAGCAGCGATCTCACTAGAGAGATCGCTATGTGTGGCGGGGGCTTTAGTCTGATTTATCAAACAGCATGAGCCAAGGTGAGGAATGTGGCAAACTGAAGACTGTAGGAGACATTTGCAATGTCTAAGAATTACGTATGCAAATTGCCTCTTCAGAAGGAAGAGGACTTGAACTCTATAGCGCCACCTGTTGGTAGTAGTGATCCTACAAGTCACAATCAACCCTTTAACGAGTCTCATCGCTCGAGAACGGCCTGGGCCATTTCTCGTCGGCTGCTTCCTGCTGGGCTTCCTGTGGCGCCGACGAGCGACGCGTGGACGCGGGCGGGAGGACGTCAGGATCGCCGCGTCTGACAGGTAAGTAGCGACCACCGACCGCTGCGATGTCGCTGGTGAGATCTGCCTGTGTGGCAGCTCACTAGCGACCACTTAGCGATGCACCAGCGATCCTGACCGGGACATATCATTGTCGGGATCGCTGGTGCATTGCCAAGTGTAACGATACCCTAAGTCATATTACAAGACTCGTTAAAGGGTTGATTGTGACTTGTAGGATCGCTACTACCAACAGGTGGCGCTATACAGTTCAAGTCCTCTTTCTCTCTGGAGAGGCAATTTGCATATTATTTTCCCAGAGGAGCACTGCATGGTGAATAAGCCTCCTTACCTTGACAAGCCAGAGCTGACATGTCTCTCTCCACACGGAGACACCTTAGACCTAAGAATTATGTAGTATTGATAAATCTGAACGAGGCAATAAGATGCACAAATCCATGTGAACCTACGTATATACCAGGATCATTGATGGCTTTATGCAGAAATATGATAAATATTTTATTAGAGTATTTTTCATCCTTCAGATAGAATTTTTGTATTCGTCTCTTGTGTTAAATAGTCACTATATAAACCAAGGAACCGAGGGAAATGGTAAAATACATTCCGGGATCTGAAGATGATCTAGAAGCAGAAAACCCGAGTAATGTGTCACAGCACAAAGCAGCGAGATTTATATACAAGGCTGATAAAACAGTCAGAGCTCCGAAAATAACCCAAGATGTGCGAGTCACACGCTGAAGTCATGGGAGCCGGCCGAGGACATGACCCCGGGGGGGAGACTAGGACCCCTGGGGGGGGGATGAGGACCAGTGCATCAGCCCCTGCATCTGCAATGAGTAACCCTACATTAACCCGATGGCAGCTAATCCGCCCTATACCATTAGTACATCACACATGCAATGAGGTTGATTTCCTAAAACTTGCTCACTTTTGGACATTGCAAACTTAGAGCGTATTTAAGCAACCAGATTGTAGCCATAACTTATGCAGATACCAAACATATACAGCATAGTTCATTTTTTATTTAAGTAGTAAAAAAAATTCAAAAATTTGTATGAAAAAAAAAAGGTTTTCATTTGTCACCATTTTCCGGGAATTTCCAATTTTCAGGATTTGGAGCTGGGTAAGGCCTTGTTTTTTTTTACATTTTTAATGGTACGTTTTGAGATATAATGTTTTGATCATTTCATGTTAATGCAATGTTGAGATGACCAAAACATGAAATTCTCAAGTTTCATTTTTTTTTTTTCTCATTACGCTGTTTGCCAATCAGTTTAATTCTTTTTATATCTTGATAGATTGGACATTTCTGAACGCAGCAATACCAAATGTGTGTTTTTTTTCATTGTTTTATTCTCAATGTGACAAAAGGGGATGATTTAAACTTAGGGGTTTTTTATTCCATTTTTTTCATAATTTTAAAAACTTTTCACTATTTACATTATTTAGTAGTCCCCTTAGGAGACCTGTAGCTGCGATCGTCTGATCGCCTGTGCTATATATCATGCTTCAGCACTGCTACAGTTGTGTGAAAAAGTGTTTGTCCCTTCCTGAGTTCCTATTCTTTTGCATGTTTGTCACACACAAATGTTTCAGATCACCAAACAAATTTAAATATTAGACAAAGATAACACAAGTACACACATAATGCAGTTTTTACATTAAGGTTTTTAATATTGAGGGAAAAAGAAATCCAAACCTACAGGGCCCTGTGTGAAAAAGTTATTGCCCCTCCCTCCTTAAAACATAAATTAACTGTGTTTTATCAGAGATTAACAGCAGGATTTAACTGGAGCTCCACTCCACCCGCGACTGTTAAAGGCACATGACCCTGGCAATGTTCACACGCCCTTTCCACTATTTCTCCTGTGCTCGCGCACTTAAAAGGGGCAGTGTGCACGCCTGCAAAGATGCCCCCAGCTAATGGCTGGCAAGCATCTTGTATAAAAAAAAAAAACACCCTCCCCAACAGGGAGGTGCCTGAGCAACCCCTATAGTTATGCAGTGGTAGTTGGTGTGTGCAGCTGGATGTCCTCAGGCTATTATAGTTATTCCCTTATCCAGTATTGTTCCTTTAGTTTCATGTAGTGTGTACGTCATACTGTAGACGTTCCAGCGGAACCTGAACCCCCTGAACACACTTCGGTGGTACCTGAACCCTTTCCTGAGACAAAGTGGTCAAAAAAATGGATGAATATAATTGTATTGATCCGTTTCTTTTGACCACTTGAGTCCTCTTCCGTAACAGGGTAAGATGTAGTGCTACCATTAGCATGTTTTTTCTGACCATGGGAGACATTGTACCATAGATGTTTGTGGATTGTTGTGAACACTTATAATGTGATATCCCACTGGTTAGCTCATCAGATCTTTTCCTGGTTAATACAACCCCTGGCAAAAATTACGGAATCACTGGCCTTGGAGGATGTTCATTCAGTTTAATTTTGTAGTAAAAAAAAGCAGATCACAGACATGGCACAAAACTAAAGTCAATTCAAATGGCAACTTTCTGGCTTTAAGAAACACTAAAAGAAATCAAGAACAAAAAATGTAAATTTTCATTCACAAAACTAACACCTGCATCAAATTAGTTCTGCTCGTTAGTCTGCATCTAAAAAGGAGTGAGCACACCTTGGAGAGCTGTTGCACCAAGTGGACTGACATGAATCATGGCTCCAACACGAGAGATGTCAATTGAAACAAAGGAGAGGATTATCAAACTCTTAAAAGAAGGTAAATCAGCACGCAATGTTGCAAAAGATGTTGGTTGTTCACAGTCAGCTGTGTCTAAAATCTGGACCAAATACAAACAACATGGGAAGGTTGTTAAAGGCAAACATACTGGTAGAACAAAGAAGACATCAAAGCGTCAAGACCAGAAACTTAAAACAATATGTCTCCAAAACAGGAAATGCACAACAAAACAAATGAGGAACGAATGGGAGGAAACTGGAGTCAACGTCAGTGACCGAACTGTAAGAAACCGCCTTAAGAAATGGGATTTACACACAGAAAATCTAAACGAAAGCCATCATTAACACCTAAACAGAAAAAAAACAAGGTTACAATGAGCTAAGGAAAAGCAACCTTGAACTGTGGATGACTGGATGAAAGTCATATTCAATGATGAATCGCGAATCTGCATTGGGCAAGGTGATGATGCTGGAACTTTTGTTTGGTGCTGTTCCAATGAGATTTATAAAGATGACTGCCTGAAGAGAACATGCAAATTTCCACAGTCATTGATGATATGGGGCTGCATGTCAGGTAACGGCACTGGGGAGATGGCTGTCATTACATCTTCAAAAAATACACAAGTTTATGTTGATATTTTGGATGCTTTTCTTATCCCATCAATTGAAAGAATGGGGATGATGAAATCATTTTTCAAGATGATAATGCATCCTGCCATAGAGCAAAAACTGTGAAAACATTCCTTGAAAAAAGACACATAAGGTCAATGTCATGGCCTGCAAATAGTCCGGATCTCAATCCAATTGAAAATCTTTGGTGGAAGTTGAAGAAAATGGTCCATGACAAGACTCCAACCTGCAAAGCTAATCTGGGAACAGCAATCAGAGAAAGTTGGAGCCAGATTGATGAAGAGTACTGACATTCATTAAGTCCATGCCTCAGAGACTGCAAGCTGTTAGAAAAGCCAGAGGTGGTGCAACAAAATACTAGTGATGTCGGAGTGTTTTTATTGTTGGTTTGTTTTTCATGATTCCATATTTTTTTCCCTCAGAACTGAGTGATTCCATAATTTTTCTCCTATGCTTGGTTTAAAAAAGTAACCATTACTGACTACCACATTTTTTGTTCTTGATTTCTTTGTGTTTCTTAAAGCCAGAACTTTGCCACTTGAAATGACTTTAGTTTCGTGCCATGTCTGTGATCTGCTTTTTTTGTACAAAACTAAACAACTGAATGAACATCCTCCAAGGCCGGTGATTCCATCATTTTTGCCAGGGGTTGTAGTTTTACTCCCCTCATGTTGTCGGGAAATTACAAGCTATAGAAGACTCCTGTTTGTCAAATACGTCTGTTTGTCTTGTTTGTAATCTGTAAACTTATTGGCTACCATACCCTTTAATAAAATTAGTTTTTTAACCATTATACTCCATTGTATATCGGAGGCTATGTATGGGATAATGCCGTATATTGAAGGGGTGTCGGCATATTTAATTTTGCTCAATATTAAGTGATATTATTTTATATTAATAATAATTGTAAATTAAAATTAATATTGAGCAGAATTAATTTTGCCGTCCACAACGGTCAGAGTTTCTTATGTGGCTTCCTGGAAAAATCAATCACTCACCCTTGGACTACACAGTCTAAAGTTATCAAAGTAGTCAATAACGAAATATACATTCAGGTCAGATGGAAGTCTGAGAAGGTGTGGATATCACCAGAGCTTTGGCAGCTCCGCTCAATGCGGCCCTTGGCTTTTCTGCACCAATCAGTCTGCCAACCTGCCAGCGTTATGTGCAAATACCAAACTGCAATCATTTATACTGATAAATAAAATACATAGGAGACAACACGTACTTCATCTTCTGTGGTTCCCAGACCGTCGTAATACATCACTCCAGCTTGGTATAAAGCCTGATAATCCTCGTCTTTGACTTTTTCAAAGTGCAGTAATGCATGTTCATACCATCCCTGGAAAATAAACAACGAGCGGCCGAGTCATTGCATCCCTGCTATGCTAGATACAAGGGTTAGGCCTAATGTAAGACAGAAACAACTATTCATAGAAAGCACCAGCACCGCTTCTACCGGCAGTTTTCAGAAACAAAAGAGGAAACCAAAACACAGAACAATATGGAAGATATTACAACGGCCCAACAAACCCTCAGCAAAATGTGGATTAAAAGCTTAAAAGGTGAAAAAAAACAAAAACCCCAACATATCAAAACCTGTGTTTTGTACGAAAGTCTTGATAAAGTGTGCACTGTGGTCCACTGCCCCAAATTCATTACTAGACTCCTACATCATAATGAATTTGGAGCATCTTTCAGCTGTTGCACGTCCCCGTCAGAAACGTACGTCAGGCGTTTGTCACCATTTAAGTCATTTTTGTGGAATAACTTGATTGAATGAATTGAATGATGGATTTTTCAGACACATTCGGCCACACAAACCCCTGGTTGAGTTCCACCCACTTTTCTAAGAGTTGGCGTGGTTGGCTAGGACCGGCCTAGAAACAGCAACTGATGCAAAAGTTTGTGACATTTAAATCAGTTAAGACGCCAGAAAACTGGCAGAATTACTTGATGAATCAGCCACAGTTACTTTACCACATTCATTTCAGTAAATACCCTATGAAAAACCTGGAGCATCTTTTCTGAGATCTGTGGTTATGTCAGTGTGTACAGGAAAGCACAAAAGAGAAATGTATGAACAAATTAATAAGATGATACCAGGAGGAGAAACAGAGGAACAAAATGTGGAGTTAACGAAAAGATGCTCCAGGATATCATTTAACATGAATTTAAATAGTACACCCCATAGAGAAGGTCACAGCTGCAGCCTGGCTCCCAGTATTCTCATCCGCAGTCTGTGTTCCTTTCCGCTGATGGAAGTGCTGGAGCACAGGACAGCAGCAGCACTCGAGTGCCAGACCCAACTGTGTTATAGGCAATCCACTGTGTTGTTTTTTCCCTATTCTCCACCTCATCACCGTTGCTGCTCTCCTGCACGCAAGCACTCCACCACTGATGATCTCCTGCACTCCACCACTGATGCTCTCCTGCACTCTATCATTGCTGCTCTCCGATACTCCACTGCTGCTCTCCAGCGCTTCACCACTGCTGTTCTCCAGCACTCTATCACTGCTGCTCTACTGTGCTCTACCACTGATGCTCTCCTGTGCCCTGGTGCTCCACTGATGCTGCTCTTCTGTGCTCCATAGCTGCTGCTCTCCTGTGCTCTATCGTTGCTACTCTCCTATGCTCCAGCACTTCACCACTGATATTCTCCAGCACTCTACCGCTGCTGCTCTTCTGTGCCCTGGTGCTCCACAGCTGCTGTTCTCCTGTGTTCTGGTGCTCCATTGCTGCTGTCCTCCTGTACTCCAGGGTTCTACTGCTGCTGCTCTCCTGTGCTCCACCGCTGCTGTTCCCCATTGCTCCACCGCTGCTGTTCCCCATTGCTCCACCGCTGCTGTTCCCCTTTGCTCCACCGCTGCTGTTCCCCTTTGCTCCACCGCTGCTGTTCCCCATTGCTCCACCGCTGCTGTTCCCCTTTGCTCCACCGCTGCTGTTCCCCATTGCTCCACCGCTGCTCTTCTGTGCTCCACCGCTGGTGCTCTTCTGTGCTCCACCTCTACTGCTGTCCTGTGCTCCATCTCTACTGATCTACTGTGTTCCACTGCTGCTACCCTCCTCTGCTCCTCTGTTGCTGCTCTCCTCTGCTCCATTACTACTGCTTTCCTCTGCTCCAGTGTTACTGCTCTCCTCCGCTCCATTGCTATTGCTCTCCTCTGCCCCATTGCTACTGCTCTCCTCTGCTCCATTGCTACTGCTCTCCTCTACTCCACTGATATTGCTGTCCTCTGCTCCACTGCTGCTGCTCTCCTAGCATCTAATGCTCCAATAACAGGAAGGAAGACAGCAATTGTTGACAGGGAAAACACACTGAGCCAGGCTGCAATTACTGTATGACCTTCTCTGTGGGCATACAATATACATTTTGAGTTCCCTGTGCATTGATTTGAGACAAATCTTGTGTCTGGAGAAAACGCTGAGCAAGGCTGCTGCTGGGATCTTGTCTGTCAATCTTTGCTGCTACTCTCCTGTGCCCCACCGTTGCTACTCTCCTGGGATCCAGTGTTCCACCGCTGCTGCTCTCCTGTGCTCCACTGCTGCTGCTATCTTGTGCTCCACCACTGCTGTTCTCCACTTCTTCTGACCTCCTGTGCTCCATTACTAGTGCTCTCCTCTGCTCCATTGCTGCTGCTCTCCTCTGCTCCATTGCTGCCGCTCTCCTCTGCTCCATTGCTGCCGCTCTCCTCTGCTCCATTGCTGCCGCTCTCCTCTGCTCCATTGCTGCCGCTCTCCTCTGCTCCATTGCTGCTGCTCTCCTCTGCTCCATTGCTGCTGCTCTCCTCTGCTCCATTACTACTGCTCCCCTCCGCTCCATTGCTGCTGCTCTCCTCTGCTCCATTGCTGCTGCTCTCCTCTGCTCCATTGCTGCTGCTCTCCTCTGCTCCATTGCTGCCGCTCTCCTCTGCTCCATTGCTGCCGCTCTCCTCTGCTCCATTGCTGCCGCTCTCCTCTGCTCCATTGCTGCCGCTCTCCTCTGCTCCATTGCTGCCGCTCTTCTCTGCTCCATTGCTGCCGCTCTCCTCTGCTCCATTGCTGCTGCTCTCCTCTGCTCCATTACTACTGCTCCCCTCCGCTCCATTGCTGCTGCTCTCCTCTGCTCCATTACTACTGCTCCCCTCCGCTCCATTGCTGCTGCTCTCCTCTGCTCCATTGCTGCTGCTCTCCTCTGCTCCATTGCTGCTGCTCTCCTCTGCTCCATTGCTGCTGCTCTCCTCTGCTCCATTGCTGCTGCTCTCCTCTGCTCCATTGCTGCTGCTCTCCTCTGCTCCATTGCTGCTGCTCTCCTCCGCTCCATTGCTGCTGCTCTCCTAGGATCTAATGCTCCAAAAACAGGAAAGGAGGCAGCAATTGTGGACAAGAAAAACACTGAGCCAGGCTTCAGACATGACAGTCCCCTGTGGGTGAACAATTTCAATTCTGAGTTCTTTGCATGTTCACATGAGACAAGTCTTGTGTCTGGAGAACTCACTGAGCCAGGCTGCTGCTGGGAACTTCTCTGTCAGGGTTTGCTTTTTCCTCCTTTATGAGGTGGACATATTTTGATTAACCAACCTCACAGAAAAATACAAACACCCACAGATAAATTCTGTGATATATGCCCAGTTAGTTGAAGTGAAAATTTACATACTGGGTGCCATTTCTTACCAGGAGGCCTAACATAGGCACACAGAAGACAAAAGAAAACTTCCAGAACCACTGGAGCAGCATCAATTGGAGCAGGAATCCTGCGCCTTTATTTTATATAGCCAAGAATGTTAGAAAATGCAGTGAGAGTCAGAAGGAACATGGGGCGATCTTGTTACCTCCTCAAAGCAAAGTTGTCCCAGAAGGAAGCGGGCCGGTTTATCTCCTTTTTCAATCCTGTCTCTTAGGTACTGTTCACCAGCGTCTAGTAGACCAGCGCGACCACGGCCTGTAAATGGAAGACGCATGTTCTGATACATGGAGCACGGCCCCTATAACCAGAGGTGAGGGGGCCAATCAACAGATAATAAGTAACCTCCAAGGAACAGATAAATAAGGTAGGAGAAAACCTAACGTTTTCTGATGGTGGACGAAATATGTTGGGATGGAAAATTAGTGGGACAAGACCACGCTTGGGTATGCAGGAGACCTAACATGGGGCACGGCAGGGGGATTATTAGCACGTTTCCTGAATCCATGGATGGCCCCTTCATATACCGAAAGGGTGAGACCGAAGCACTTTTATTACTTGCACTGGTATATTGGGCACCTGTGATGTACGTGTGACGATTTGATAGCCCCATATGTTTCTTAGGCTTCTCCGTAGGCATAGCCTCAACTTGTGTCCTGCCTTATATATCTGCTCCTTGCTGGTTACCTGCCCACACACGTTCCAATCAGTCACCAATTTATTAGCTTCATCTCATTTCTTACCCAATATCCCAAGTTAAAGGGTTTGTTTGGGTTTTTGATATTTTTTCCCCTAGAAACAGCGCCAGACTTGTCCAAATTCTCTTATTCCCTTAACTAGGGCAATATCAGACGAAGCCTGTGGATGGAGTGGCGCTATTTAGGGAAGAAGCAGCGTCTTTTCTGTAATCTCAGTGTCAGCTTTTCATCAAGTTGTCACAGTGACGGAACAACACGTGAGATCCATGAAGAGAGCACAGTTTGTGGGGTACAATCGGCACATACCGTACCCCATAGAATTAAGTATGTAGACCAGTGTTCTGTCTCCGAACACTGGTCTCCTTTGACTATTTTGATAATATATACAATGATTTGCTGTGAGTATCCATAGTATTCAGTTTTAGCCATAGATTTTACTGTTTTCATTGTTTTGGATCCATCTACTGACCAAAGTCATAACTGCATGTTATTATGCATTGTACTTCCTGAATAATCTTTCCCTCCATTCTCAATGCATTTTGGAATAGCTTGCAAAGCACCCTGGTAAGTTTGCAAAGCATCATGGTTAGTTCGGCCCCATTTTCCCTTCAGTCTTCCATTTTCTCTCAAGCCTGCTCCCTGTGATCATCTCATTCCTCTACTCCCCTTGCGTCAGAATCGGTGGTATGTAAACATGCTCCCTGTATATCATTTCTGTCTCATATTAGCCAGCTTAGTTAGCTCTCCCCTGCTCAGCTAGTAGCTCAGATAATGTATGTTATGTGTATTATGTATTCCTAAGAAACCCAATACTGATTGCATTTATATGTTTCAATTGTAGTTTCACCACATCGATATACCCTACGTTCAATAAAGCACAGATTCAACCTACAGTCTCCTTACTGGACCCCGGTATAGAGGTTTAGCTGCCTGTATAAGCTACATGAATCCCGGTTCATTAGTGAGGACAGAACAACCAGCGCCTTATATTGTGGCATACACACTACAGCTATAGGTTTCCATGCCAGATCTCCCTAAGCACAGTCGGCTCCATCTAATATATAAAGCTCAAGTGTATGTATGTATGTATGTCCGAGATTGGCATCCGCACCGTCGCAGCTACAGCCACAAAATTTGGCACAGTCACACGTCTGGACCCCGAGAGTGTCCTAGGCTATGTTGTAAGGCGAAATTTTAACCCCGCGTGTTCCAACTCACCAAACAATTTTGCCCCTATCTACATAATGGGGGAAAAAGTGTGTGTGCATCAAGCCCCGCCCCTCATTATGTCATAATGGTTGCCATGGCGACGCTGATGTCATCATAGGTTGCAAGCCCCGCCGCTCACTATGATGTCATAATGGTTGACTATGGGATGGAGGATGTGTGATGGGTATATGTGCACTGGATTATGGGATGGAGGATATGTATGACGGGTATATGGGCACGGGACTATGGGATGGCGGATATGTATGATGGGTATATGGACATGGGACTGAGATGAAGGATGTGTGATGGGTATATGGGCACTCGACTATGGGATGGCGAATATGTACGATGGGTATATGGGCATATGACTATGGGATGGAGGATGTATGATGGGTATATGGGCACGGGACTATGGGATGGAGGATGTGTGATGGGTATATGGGCATGGGACTATGGGATGGAGGATGTATGATGGGTATATGGACACTCGACTATGGGATGGAGGATATGTATGACGGGTATATGGGCACGGGCCTATGGGATCGTGGATATGTATGATGGGTATATGGGCACGGGACTATGGGATGGTGAATATGTATATGGGCATGGGACTATGGGATGGAGAATATGTATGATGGGCATGGGACTATGGGATGGAGGATGTGTGATGGGTATATGGGCATGGGACTATGGGATGGAGGATATGTATGATGGGTATATGGGCATGGGACTATGGGATGGAGAATATGTATGATGGGTATAGGGGCATGGGACTATGGGATGGAGGATGTGTGATGGGTATATGGGCACTCGACTATGGGATGGAGGATATGCATGATGGCTATATGGGCACGGGCCTATGGGATCGTGGATATGTATAATGGGTATATGGGCACGGGCCTATGGGATCGTGGATATGTATGATGGGTATATGGGCACGGGACTATGGGATGGTGAATATGTATGATGGGTATATGGGCATGGACTATGGGATAGAGGATATGTGATGGGTATATGGGCATGGGACTATGGGATGGAGGATGTGTGATGGGTATATGGGCATGGGACTATGGGATGGAGGATATGTATGATGGGTATAGGGGCATGGGACTATGGGATGGAGGATGTGTGATGGGTATATGGGCACTCGACTATGGGATGGAGGATATGCATGATGGCTATATGGACACGGGCCTATGGGATCGTGGATATGTATAATGGGTATATGGGCACGGGCCTATGGGATCGTGGATATGTATGATGGGTATATGGGCACGGGACTATGGGATGGTGAATATGTATGATGGGTATATGGGCATGGGACTATGGGATAGAGGATATGTGATGGGTATATGGGCATGGGACTATGGGATGGAGGATGTGTGATGGGTATATGGGCACGGGACTATGGGATGGAGGATAATTAGAATTTGCTATAACTAACCACAGTTAGTTACTATGCCTGGGCAGCGCCGGGCTCTTCAGCTAGTTTTTAATATAATTGTCTGAACCAATCACAGCGGCATTTAAGGGAATGTGCACACAAAGGAGCAGATTTTTAAAAGTTGCACTTTTTTTGTCCAGTGCGGAGTTGTGCAGAAATGTGTGACTTTTGCCATTTTTTCATGCCACTTTGGATCTGACCCACCAAAATAGGCAGAGCTGGGGAGGAACCAGGGCGGTTCACGGCTATGCCTCCCCATCTAAGTCATCAGATCTGCTGCTGGCGTATTTCATGGTCCATATTCAGACCATAATGCCCGGAGTGACCGCTGGCATCACATACGTGTCTATAAGCCTGCGAGACTCATGCTCAGTCCGGGCGATGGGGTCTGTTTACAGTCCATGAAATCCGCCATCTGACCCCAACACGATGAAATCTCTTAGTGACGACCTCTGAGGTACGTAATGTATGGTGGAGCTGAAACTCCGTCACAGAGTCTCACCTTGTATATTCTGAGGAAAGTCGGGCATCCGGCTGACGTGGTACAAGATGCCACTTTCTTTGCTGGTTGGCAGAGGCTCCGAGGTGAGGGTCTTCATTCTGGTGCGTTGTACCCAAGTGGTGCCATCTATAGAGTTTTCATAGTAAGCGCAGGACTGTGCTGAAAGAAAATTCATCACTAATTAGAACTTGTGTCGGGAGCGAGCGTTCCCACAGTCTGCCATATGCTGTGCATTAAATACTGGACATCAAAATGATGATAAAGGTACAAAGAGGAGGAGGAATGCCGCATCCCCTCATTCTGTTCTGACTTCTAGGGGTCGTGATCTGGGAGCTGCACAGATGATAGAACTGATGGAATGCTGGCTGTCTTCAGTCACCTCTAGGGGGCGCTCAGAAGCACTGCAGCGAGGTAGCGTCATCCTCATCTGTCAGGGTGTGTTCACACATGGGTTTTGTGGCGCTTTTCTGCCGCGATGTATGGAAACTCACAGCGACAAATACAGCGTCTGTGCGATGTTATTGGCTTATCTATACACGGCATGAAAAATAACAGCGACATCATGGATCTGTAATAATCTAATGTATGCACGGCATCAATGTAATAAAGGTATGAAATGGAAATGTCCTAATATTACGAATTCATAAATATGGCAGAACTCCTCTAATCTGGCGTCTGATAATCCAGAAAGTCTGATAATCTGCAACAAAATGTGCAATTTCTCAAGGTCAGAAGCAGTAAGGTCCCTGATCTGCTTCGAATGGGGGTTCACACAGACGGCGTCACTCATGACCCCTCAGTCCGCAGATGTGACGGAATATTCAGCACAATCTGTGGGGCTGTGGGGGTCTTTCTGCTGATGCTTAGGATGATGGATTTTTAGGCCTTTTTCTATAGGATTCTCAATAGGAATGAAAAAGAAGTATGAGCAGAAAACAAGTAGCAAGTGAATGAAAAGAAGACGCCCAATGAAAGGTGTAAAGAAAAGCAAGGAAGAAATAAATAGCCAGTGTGTAATAAGTGCGCAGACTCTTGCTTTCAGCCATTTTTGTCCTGTGCCGTTCTTCCCATTACTGCATACGTGTGAATCATGGCCGGACTTTGGAGACATCAGAGAAACCAAATCAGGGGTCCGTGCCCCACCACCCCACGAACACTGGGGAGCAGAGGCGGGCATGCCAGAGGCGCAACCTATGCAGCCTCACATTGGATTGAGAGGTATAAAGGCCACTGCCAGGTCCACAGCAGGTGAGTGTACATTAAAGGGAATCTGTCACCTATTTGTAGCCCTATCAGCTGCCGGCACCGCCGTCAGGGGATTATCTACCGCATTCTGTAATGCTACAAATAGGTGACAGATTCCCTTTAAGAGGAGCTATTTGGCTGCACAGGGCCCTTCCTGCCCGTGTCCGCCCCTGCTGCCCGTGTCCGCCCCTGCTGCCCGTGTCCGCCCCTCCTGCCCGTGTCCGCCCCTCCTGCCCGTGTCCGCCCCGTCTGCCCGTGTCCGCCCCTGCCGTCTGTGTCTGCCCGTGTCCGCCCCTGCCGTCTGTGTCCGCCCTTCCTGCCCGTGTCCGCCCCTGCTGCCCGTGTCCGCCCCTGCTGCCCGTGTCCGCCCCTCCTGCCCGTGTCCGCCCCTGCTGCCCGTGTCCGCCCCGTCTGCCCCGTCTGCCCGTGTCCGCCCCTGCCGTCTGTGTCCGCCCCTCCTGCCTGTGTCCGCCCCTGCCGCCCGTGTCCGCCCCTCCTGCCTGTGTCCGCCCCTCCTGCCTGTCCGCCCCTCCTGCCTGTCCGCCCCTCCTGCCTGTCCGCGTCCGCCCCTGCCGCCCGTGTCCGCCCCTGCCCGCCCCTGCCGTCCGTGTCCGCCCCTGCCGCCCGTGTCCGCCCCTGCCCGCCCCTCCTGCCCGTGTCCGCCCCTCCTGCCCGTGTCCGCCCCTCCTGCCCGTGTCCGCCCCGTCTGTCGTCTGTGTCCGCCCCTGCCGTCTGTGTCCCGCCCGTGTCCGCCCCTCCCGCCCGTGTCCGCCCCTCCCGCCCGTGTCCGCCCCGTCTGTCGTCTGTGTCCGCCCCGTCTGCCGTCTGTGTCCGCCCCTGCCGTCTGTGTCCCGCCCGTGTCCGCCCCTCCCGCCCGTGTCCGCCCCTGCCGTCCGTTTCCCCCCCTGCCGTCCGTGTCCGCCCCTCCTGCCTGTGTCCGCCCCTCCTGCCTGTGTCCGCCCCTCCTGCCTGTGTCCGCCCCTCCTGCCTGTGTCCGCCCCTCCTGCCTGTGTCCGCCCCTCCTGCCTGTGTCCGCCTCTCCTGCCTGTGTCCGCCTCTCCTGCCTGTGTCCGCCCCTGCCGCCTGTGTCCGCCCCTGCCGCCTGTGTCCGCCCCTCCTGCCTGTGTCCGCCCCTCCTCTCTGTGTCCGCCCCTGCTGCCCATGTCCGCCCTCTGTGTCCGCCCCTGCTGCCTGTGTCCGCCCCTGCTGCCTGTGTCCGCCCCTCCTGCCTGTGTCCGCCCCTGCTGCCTGTGTCCGCCCCTCCTGCCTGTGTCCGCCCCTGCTGCCTGTGTCCGCCCCTGCCGCCTGTGTCCGCCCCTGCCGTCTGTGTCCGCCCCTGCCGCCCGTGTCCGCCCCTGCCGCCCGTGTCCGCCCCTGCCGCCCGTGTCCGCCCCTGCCGCCCGTGTCCGCCCCTGCCGCCCGTGTCCGCCCCTGCCGCCCGTGTCCGCCCCTCCTGCCCGTGTCCGCCCCTCCTGCCCGTGTCCGCCCCTCCTGCCCGTGTCCGCCCCTCCTGCCCGTGTCCGCCCCTCCTGCCCGTGTCCGCCCCTCCTGCCCGTGTCCGCCCCTGCCGTCTGTGTCCGCCTCTCCTGCCTGTGTCCGCCTCTCCTGCCTGTGTCCGCCCCTGCCGCCTGTGTCCGCCCCTCCTGCCTGTGTCCGCCCCTCCTGCCTGTGTCCGCCCCTCCTGCCTGTGCCCGCCCCTGCCGCCTGTGTCCGCCCCTGCCTCTTGTGTCCGCCCCTGCCGCCTGTGTCTGCCCCTCCTCTCTGTGTCTGCCCCTGCTGCCCGTGTCCGCCCCGTCTGCCCTCTGTGTCCGCCCCTGCTGCCTGTGTCCGCCCCTGCTGCCTGTGTCCGCCCCTCCTGCCTGTGTCCGCCCCTGCCGCCTGTGTCCGCCCCTCCTGCCTGTGTCCGCCCCTGCCGCCTGTGTCCGCCCCTGCCGCCTGTGTCCGCCCCTGCCGTCTGTGTCCGCCCCTGCCGTCTGTGTCCGCCCCTGCCGTCTGTGTCCGCCCCTGCCGTCTGTGTCCGCCCCTGCCGTCTGTGTCCGCCCCTGCCGTCTGTGTCCGCCCCTGCCGCCTGTGTCCGCCCCTGCCGTCTGTGTCCGCCCCTGCCGCCTGTGTCCGCCCCTCCTCTCTGTGTCCGCCCCTGCTGCCCGTGTCCGCCCCTGCTGCCCGTGTCCGCCCCTGCTGCCCGTGTCCGCCCCTGCTGCCCGTGTCCGCCCCTGCTGCCCGTGTCCGCCCCTGCTGCCCGTGTCCGCCCCGTCTGCCCTCTGTGTCCGCCCCTCCTGCCTGTGTCCGCCCCTCCTGCCTGTGTCCGCCCCTGCCGCCTGTGTCCGCCCCTCCTGCCTGTGTCCGCCCCTGCCGTCTGTGTCCGCCCCTGCCGTCTGTGTCCGCCCCTGCCGTCTGTGTCCGCCCCTCCTGCCTGTGTCCGCCCCTGCCGTCTGTGTCCGCCCCTCCTGCCTGTGTCCGCCCCTGCCGCCTGTGTCCGCCCCTCCTGCCTGTGTCCGCCCCTGCCGTCTGTGTCCGCCCCTCCTGCCTGTGTCCGCCCCTGCCGTCTGTGTCCGCCCCTCCTGCCCGTGTCCGCCCCTCCTGCCGTGTCCGCCCCTGCTGCCCGTGTCCGGACGCCCCTAGTATTCTCTGCCCCCTTCTTAAAGATCAGTAACAGGTTTGTCATTTTTGGGGGACACAAAACTAAACTGCATCAAAATAGCGTCACTCGTCAGCAGGGGGCGCAGCTCTAGCCCGGAGTGCGGCAGATACGGCAGGAGCTGCCTTCTCAGCATGCTGTATGCATCACTTGCTGACACTTGTAGTCCACCTCCCGTCCTGGGGCGGCAGTACACACCTTACTCCTCCGCACACAGCTCCCGTCATACAGGCCCCGAGGCACAGGTCACACTCACCCGCGGGTGTACGGGCAGCGCACGGCGCATGGCTAATGTTTGGCCACCCTAGTAACTGTTGCCTGGTAGCATTATGTATAGCAGGCATCACGTGCCTGGCCCCGGCTGTACTCTGTCTCCGAGCCCAAAGCTCTACGGGTGACGTCGGTATTCCTATCTGTGGTGGTGACAACCAAGGACGCTGGACGTGATGGGAGGAGCACTATCACCAGGGGGAACACTGCCAGCACCAGGGAGAGCTCTGCCAGCACCAGGGGGAGCACTGCCTGCACCAGGGGGAGCACTGCCAGCACCAGGGGGAGCTCTGCCATCACCAGGGGGAGCTCTGCCAGCACCAGGGGGAGCTCTGCCATCACCAGGCGGAGCACTGTCATCACCAGGGGGAGCGCTGCCAACACCAGGGGGAGCACTGCCAACACACCAGGGGGAGCTCTGCCAACACACCAGGGAGAGCTCTGCCATCACCAGGGAGAGCTCTGCCAGCACCAGGGGGAGCGCTGCCAAAACCAGGGGGAGCGCTGCCAAAACCAGGGGGAGCACTGCCATCACCAAGGGGAGCTCTGCCGTCACCAGGGGGAGCACTGCCAGCACCAGGGAGAGCTCTGCTATCACCAGGGGGAGCACTGCCAGCACCAGGGGGAGCTCTGCCATCACCAGGGGGAGCTCTGCCATCACCAGGGGGAACACTGCCAACACCAGGGGGAACACTGCAGTCTCCAGGGGGAACACTGCCAACACCAGGGGGAGCACTGCCAACACCAGGGGGAGCTCTGCCGTCACCAGGGGGAGCGCTGCCAACACCAGGGGGAGCTCTGCCAATACCAGGGGGAGCTCTGCCAGCACCAGGGGGAGCACTGCCTGCACCAGGGGGAGCACTGCCAGCACCAGGGGGAGCTCTGCCATCACCAGGGGGAGCTCTGCCAGCACCAGGGGGAGCTCTGCCATCACCAGGCGGAGCACTGTCATCACCAGGGGGAGCGCTGCCAACACCAGGGGGAGCACTGCCAACACACCAGGGGGAGCTCTGCCAACACACCAGGGAGAGCTCTGCCATCACCAGGGAGAGCTCTGCCAGCACCAGGGGGAGCGCTGCCAAAACCAGGGGGAGCGCTGCCAAAACCAGGGGGAGCACTGCCATCACCAAGGGGAGCTCTGCCGTCACCAGGGGGAGCACTGCCAGCACCAGGGAGAGCTCTGCTATCACCAGGGGGAGCACTGCCAGCACCAGGGGGAGCTCTGCCATCACCAGGGGGAGCTCTGCCATCACCAGGGGGAACACTGCCAACACCAGGGGGAACACTGCAGTCTCCAGGGGGAACACTGCCAACACCAGGGGGAGCACTGCCAACACCAGGGGGAGCTCTGCCGTCACCAGGGGGAGCGCTGCCAACACCAGGGGGAGCTCTGCCAATACCAGGGGGAGCTCTGCCAGCACCAGGGGGAGCACTGCCTGCACCAGGGGGAGCACTGCCAGCACCAGGGGGAGCTCTGCCATCACCAGGGGGAGCTCTGCCAGCACCAGGGGGAGCTCTGCCATCACCAGGCGGAGCACTGTCATCACCAGGGGGAGCGCTGCCAACACCAGGGGGAGCACTGCCAACACACCAGGGGGAGCTCTGCCAACACACCAGGGAGAGCTCTGCCATCACCAGGGAGAGCTCTGCCAGCACCAGGGGGAGCGCTGCCAAAACCAGGGGGAGCGCTGCCAAAACCAGGGGGAGCACTGCCATCACCAAGGGGAGCTCTGCCGTCACCAGGGGGAGCACTGCCAGCACCAGGGAGAGCTCTGCTATCACCAGGGGGAGCACTGCCAGCACCAGGGGGAGCTCTGCCATCACCAGGGGGAGCTCTGCCATCACCAGGGGGAACACTGCCAACACCAGGGGGAACACTGCAGTCTCCAGGGGGAACACTGCCAACACCAGGGGGAGCACTGCCATCACCAGGGGGAGCTCTGCCGTCACCAGGGGGAGCGCTGCCAACACCAGGGGGAGCTCTGCCAATACCAGGGGGAGCTCTGCCGTCACCAGGGGGAGCACTGCCAGCACCAGGGGGAGCTCTGCCAACACACCAGGGGGAGCACTGCCAGCACCAGGGAGAGCTCTGCCAACACACCAGGGGGAGCACTGCCAGCACCAGGGGGAGCACTGCCAGCACCAGGGGGAGCTCTGCCAACACACCAGGGGGAGCACTGCCAGCACCAGGGGGAGCACTGCCAGCACCAGGGGGAGCTCTGCCAACACACCAGGGGGAGCACTGCCAGCACCAGGGAGAGCTCTGCCAACACACCAGGGGGAGCACTGCCAGCACCAGGGGGAGCACTGCCAGCACCAGGGGGAGCTCTGCCAACACACCAGGGGGAGCACTGCCATCACCAGGGGGAGCACTGCCAGCACCAGGGGGAGCTCTGCCAACACACCAGGGGGAGCACTGCCAGCACCAGGGAGAGCTCTGCCAACACACCAGGGGGAGCACTGCCAGCACCAGGGGGAGCTCTGCCAGCACCAGGGGGAGCACTGTCATCACCAGGGGGAGCACTGCCAGCACCAGGGAGAGCTCTGCCATCACCAGGGGGAGCACTGCCAGCACCAGGGGGAGCTCTGCCATCACCAGGGGGAGCTCTGCCATCACCAGGGGGAACACTGCCGTCACCAGGGGGAACACTGCAGTCTCCAGGGGGAACACTGCCAACACCAGGGGGAGCACTGCCATCACCAGGGGGAGCTCTGCCGTCACCAGGGGGAGCGCTGCCAACACCAGGGGGAGCTCTGCCAATACCAGGGGGAGCTCTGCCGTCACCAGGGGGAGCACTGCCATCACCAGGGGGAGCACTGCCAGCACCAGGGGGAGCTCTGCCAACACACCAGGGGGAGCACTGCCAGCACCAGGGAGAGCTCTGCCAACACACCAGGGGGAGCACTGCCAGCACCAGGGGGAGCACTGCCAGCACCAGGGGGAGCTCTGCCAACACACCAGGGGGAGCACTGCCAGCACCAGGGGGAGCACTGCCAGCACCAGGGGGAGCTCTGCCAACTCACCAGGGGGAGCACTGCCAGCACCAGGGAGAGCTCTGCCAACACACCAGGGGGAGCACTGCCAGCACCAGGGGGAGCACTGCCAGCACCAGGGGGAGCTCTGCCAACACACCAGGGGGAGCACTGCCATCACCAGGGGGAGCACTGCCAGCACCAGGGGGAGCTCTGCCAACACACCAGGGGGAGCACTGCCAGCACCAGGGAGAGCTCTGCCAACACACCAGGGGGAGCACTGCCAGCACCAGGGGGAGCTCTGCCAGCACCAGGGGGAGCACTGTCATCACCAGGGGGAGCACTGCCAGCACCAGGGAGAGCTCTGCCATCACCAGGGGGAGCACTGCCAGCACCAGGGGGAGCTCTGCCATCACCAGGGGGAGCTCTGCCATCACCAGGGGGAACACTGCCGTCACCAGGGGGAGCACTGCCAGCACCAGGGGGAGCTCTGCCGTCACCAGGCGGAGCACTGCCATCACCAGGGGGAACACTGCCGTCACCAGGGGGAGCTCTGTCATCACCAGGGGGAGCACTGCCAGCACCAGGGGGAGCACTGCCAACACACAAGGGGGAGCTCTGCCAACCCACCAGGGAGAGCTCTGCCATCACCAGGGAGAGCTCTGCCATCACCAGGGGGAGCTCTGCCAGCACCAGGGGGAGCGCTGCCAAAACCAGGGGGAGCACTGCCATCACCAAGGGGAGCTCTGCCGTCACCAGGGGGAGCACTGCCAGCACCAGGGAGAGCTCTGCCATCACCAGGGGGAGCACTGCCAGCACCAGGGGGAGCTCTGCCATCACCAGGGGGAGCTCTGCCATCACCAGGGGGAACACTGCCAGCACCAGGGGGAACACTGCAGTCTCCAGGGGGAACACTGCCATCACCAGGGGGAGCACTGCCATCACCAGGGGGAGCTCTGCCAACACACCAGGGGGAGCTCTGCCGTCACCAGGGGGAGCGCTGCCAACACCAGGGGGAGCTCTGCCAATACCAGGGGGAGCTCTGCCGTCACCAGGGGGAGCACTGCCAGCACCAGGGAGAGCTCTGCCATCACCAGGGGGAGCACTGCCAGCACCAGGGGGAGCTCTGCCATCACCAGGGGGAGCTCTGCCAACACCAGGGGGAACACTGCAGTCTCCAGGGGGAACACTGCCAGCACCAGGGGGAACACTGCAGTCTCCAGGGGGAACACTGCCATCACCAGGGGGAACACTGCCGTCACCAGGGGGAGCACTGCCAGCACCAGGGGGAGCTCTGCCGTCACCAGGCAGAGCACTGCCATCACCAGGGGGAACACTGCCGTCACCAGGGGGAGCTCTGTCATCACCAGGGGGAGCACTGCCAGCACCAGGGGGAGCACTGCCAACACACAAGGGGGAGCTCTGCCAACACACCAGGGAGAGCTCTGCCATCACCAGGGAGAGCTCTGCCATCACCAGGGGGAGCTCTGCCAGCACCAGGGGGAGCGCTGCCAAAACCAGGGGGAGTGCTGCCAAAACCAGGGGGAGCACTGCCATCACCAAGGGGAGCTCTGCCGTCACCAGGGGGAGCACTGCCAGCACCAGGGAGAGCTCTGCCATCACCAGGGGGAGCACTGCCAGCACCAGGGGGAGCTCTGCCATCACCAGGGGGAGCTCTGCCATCACCAGGGGGAACACTGCAGTCTCCAGGGGGAACACTGCCAGCACCAGGGGGAACACTGCAGTCTCCAGGGGGAACACTGCCATCACCAGGGGGAGCACTGCCATCACCAGGGGGAGCTCTGCCAACACACCAGGGGGAGCTCTGCCGTCACCAGGGGGAGCGCTGCCAACACCAGGGGGAGCTCTGCCAATACCAGGGGGAGCTCTGCCGTCACCAGGGGGAGCACTGCCAGCACCAGGGAGAGCTCTGCCATCACCAGGGGGAGCACTGCCAGCACCAGGGGGAGCTCTGCCATCACCAGGGGGAGCTCTGCCAACACCAGGGGGAACACTGCAGTCTCCAGGGGGAACACTGCCAGCACCAGGGGGAACACTGCAGTCTCCAGGGGGAACACTGCCATCACCAGGGGGAGCACTGCCAGCACCAGGGGGAGCACTGCCATCACCAGGGGGAGCTCTGCCAACACACCAGGGGGAGCTCTGCCGTCACCAGGGGGAGCGCTGCCAACACCAGGGGGAGCTCTGCCAATACCAGGGGGAGCACTGCCATCACCAGGGGGAGCACTGCCAGCACCAGGGAGAGCTCTGCCAACACACCAGGGGGAGCACTGCCAGCACCAGGGGGAGCTCTGCCAGCACCAGGGGGAGCACTGCCATCACCAGGGGGAGCACTGCCAGCACCAGGGGGAGCTCTGCCAACACACCAGGGGGAGCACTGCCAGCACCAGGGAGAGCTCTGCCAACACACCAGGGGGAGCACTGCCAGCACCAGGGGGAGCTCTGCCAGCACCAGGGGGAGCACTGTCATCACCAGGGGGAGCACTGCCAGCACCAGGGAGAGCTCTGCCATCACCAGGGGGAGCACTGCCAGCACCAGGGGGAGCTCTTCCATCACCAGGGGGAGCACTGCCATCACCAGGGGGAGCTCTGCCATCACCAGGGGGAGCACTGCCATCACCAGGGGGAGCTCTGCCAACACACCAGGGGGAGCTCTGCCGTCACCAGGGGGAGCGCTGCCAACACCAGGGGGAGCTCTGCCAACACCAGGGGGAGCACTGCCGTCACCAGGGGGAGCGCTGCCAACACCAGGGAGAGCTCTGCCATCACCAGGGGGAGCACTGCCAGCACCAGGGGGAGCTCTGCCGTCACCATGGGGAGCACTGCCAACACCAGGGGGGAGCTCTGCCGTCACCAGTGGGAGCTCTGCCATCACCAGGGGAAGCTCTGCCATCACCAGGGGGAGCTCTGCCATCACCAGGGGAAGCTCTGCCATCACCAGGGGGAGCTCTGCCATCACCAGGGGGAGCACTGCCAGCACCAGGGGGAGCACTGCAAGCAGCGGCGTATCTAGGGGGGGGGCAGCCGGGGCATTTGCCCCGGGCGCCGCCAGCAGGGGGGCGCAGTCGGGCCGCCTAAGGCTAGTTTCACATTAGCGTTTTTTTGCACAGCGTATCGTGCACATAAAAAACGCAACGAAAAACGCATGCAAACGCAATACAAACGCGCGTTTTTTAAGCGTCATGCGTTCGCTGATGCGTCAAAAAAACGCAGCGTTTCTTGTGTTTTACGTTCGTTTTTGCATGCGTTTGCGTTTTTTTGACGCATGCGTTTCTAGGCGTGACAGTTCACATTCCTTTAAAAACAATAGAGTACACCAATGGGTCACCAGTGGGCGTGTGTTATTGGAATGTTTTATATAGACCCTGTTATATGAATTCCTCAGATTTTGCTGCTGTTTCCGGTGTCAAGATGGACCTGCGTCTGGATAATTTCCGATTCAAGTTGGATCTTGACATTGCGCTGTCTCAGGCGTATGCCTTTTCTTGCCAGCAACAAAGGGAGAGGGAGAGACAGCACAGACGGCAGCGGGGTCGGTTTTGGAGGCATCCAATAATTGAACTCCGGGAAAGCCGTGGAGCGTATCACACGCTGTACAGCGAGCTCCAGGAAAACCAGGAGAAATTTGCAGAGTATACCCGGATGTCCCAGCAAAGCTTCCTGGACTTGCTGGGTATGGTTGAAGGAATCATCCGCAGACGGGACACTCAGCTCCGGCGTGCCATTCCTCCCGAAGAAAGGCTCCTCGTCACCTTACGGTATGTAATGTTTTTATGTTTGCATTTTTTTTTTTTTTTTGGTTGGCTAAAAAATTCTGTGTTTTTTGGTAATGAATTTTAACATTATTTTTGGGAAATTGCTTTTTTGCATAATGGTTTTTCTTCTGTCATGTACTAACCACAAGCCTTTATAAAATGTTTTTCTGCTATGTTGTATTAAAAAACCATGCAAAATAGTTAGGCCATGTACTTTTTATTTTCAGTGTTTTTATTAATATCCTAGACAGAAATATCATTTTATTTTCTTTTTATGTTTTGCAGGTTCCTGGCAACTGGAGAGAGTCTTTCATCCCTGCATTTCCAGTACCGGCTGGGAATCTCCACTTTATCCGGGATTGTTGCTGACACCTGCAGGGCTCTGTGGGATGTTCTGTGTCCGGAGCTTCTGCTCTTGCCCACCGCCGAAAAGTGGCTTCAAATAGCGGACAAATTCTGGGCAGTCCACAATTTCCCGAACTGCCTAGGAGCGGTGGACGGGAAGCACATCCACATCACAAAACCCGCAAGAAGTGGCTCTGAGTACTACAACTACAAGAAGTACTTTTCGACAGTACTCATGGCCATTGCGGATGCAGACTGCCGGTTTGTGGCGGTAGACATAGGGGCATTCGGAGGGGCAACGATTCCCAGACTTTTAAAAACTCTGATATGGGCCGGAGGTTGTACGGCAACCAGTTCAATTTTCCACTGGCACAGCCTCTTCCCCAAACCCAAGCTCCACCACTGCCATTTGTAGTGGTTGGGGATGAGGCATTTCAGATGTGCCAAAAACTGCTGAAGCCGTACTCCAGCCGTGACTTGGACCACTCCAAGAAAGTGTTCAACTACAGGCTTACGAGGGCACGCAGGACTGTAGAGTGCACCTTTGGCATTCTAGTGTCCAGATGGCGAATTCTCAGCACCGCCATCAATCTCAATCTTGAAACAGTGGATGAGGTGGTGAAGGCGTGCGTGGTTCTGCACAATTTTGTTATGGCAAAGGAGCGGCCGATCTTTGACATGGATGAACCTGCTGCCAACCCTTTGCCAGATTTTAATCAGCATCCTCTTCGGTCATCAGTCGAAGTTGCCCAATTGAGGGACCAATTTGCGGACTTCTTCTTATCCGATGTGGGTCGTGTAGCATGGCAGGATCAAATGGTGTAATAGCTTTGTTATTTGTTAATAAAATACTGTTTTTTTTTCCTGTACCCAGTGTACTGTGTCTTAATACACTCCACTACTTGCCTGCCCAGGTGTCCAGTGAAATCAGGATGCTGTGCTTCCTGACTTTACTAGGACTCCTGACCAGGTGACCCTACATATAAAAGTTGTATGACCTTCCTCATTTCTCCAGTCCGTGTTCATAAGGCATATTGGCGAGAAGGTGTAGATAATACAACTAATATTTATATCACCTGGCCTAAGTATACTCTGTCTGATAACTGACCATGTGATTAAAACTATTAGTTTTAGTATCTCCACTGTCGAACGCAGACTGGAGAGATGATAAAGGTTTATACAACTTTTACAATCCCCTGGCCTGGTGTCGTGATGAATTGATGATGCCCCCAAAAAACACATCCTGACTTCAGAAATTTTGGACACCTGGCCAGGTGAATACACATAGGAGTTACCCTCCAGCATCTCTACAGTCTGTGTGCAATAGATAATGAAGACTGAAGCGACGCTGCAGATTACAACTCATAGGTATACTCACCTGGCCAGGTGTGCTAAATAGTTATGACACCAGGCCAGGGTATTTGTAGATATGGCCTGTAATTTCTCCATCATCTATTCAGTCTATTTGCCACAGACTGTATAGATGATGTGGTTCATGACAAGGTATCTAGGATCCCCTGGCCTTGTGTCACAAAGAGTGAAATGGGGATGGGTAAAACACACCATCCTCAATTCACTCTTTATGACACCTGGAAAGGTGAGAATAGATATGCCTTGCACCCTCCACCATCAGTCTGCCCAATATTAGCAGACTGAAGTGCCTGGTGGATGATAATACAAGTCATATATTTGTGTTTTTGACATCACATTGCTCCAGGACTGACACAAGAAACGTGTCAGTACTGGAGCTATGAGGTGTCAAAAACAAAGTGTACGGCGCAGTGTGTGCAGGCGGCGAAAGACACAATAACCAAATAATATTTTCAAATCAAACGTTAAACTTTATTTAAATAAAAGAATTTAAGATTTAAAAAAAAATTTACTTGGGGTCAGTTGGTGGAAACTGGGGGGTGTGGAGGGATGAGGAACGGCTTAGGGTGGAGGAAGGGGTTCTAGGGGAAGGAGGAACCAAAGAAGTGGGGGAAGGCAGCGGAGGCAAGGAAAGTTGGGAAGTGGGAGGTGAGGGAGTAGGGAGAGTTAGAGTCCTCTTTTTTTTTTTATGATGGTGACCCGTCGGCGTGCTGCTGTCCTGCCTGGAGCCTGAGGACTGGCTCGACCCCGGGGACCGCCTTTAGCCTGTGGACTGCCTGGAGGCCGTGGACCGGCTGGAGCTGGGGGACCGCCTGGAGCTTGTGGACCGCCTGCCAGGATCCTGTAGCTGCTGTAGCATGCTGGTGGTGGTGGTGGATGTCCTGGCAGGGGCCGTAAATAGTGAATGCGGGTCCCCCAGCTGATGCTGCTCAGAGGTGGTGGTGGCGGTCCATGCAGGCGTGGTGGCGGTGGCGGTCCATACCGGGGTGGTCCTCCCGGTGGTGGTGATGGTGGTGGCGGCGGTGTTGCCCCAGTCAGGGGTGGTGTTCCGGGTGGTGGTGCTGGTGGTGGTGGCGCTCCAGGCAGGGGTGGCGACGACGGGCCATCCGGTGGTGGCGGTGGTGACGGCAGCAGTGGTGGGCCAGGCAGGAGCAGCGCTTGGCATGGTGCTGGCGGGGAAGTGTCCAGCTGCACTCGGACTTGGGGCGGTATATTGGTGTCCGGCGTGGCTTGGAAGTGTGGTAGCCGTGCAGTGATATGCAGCAGAAGTAGGTAATGCTGTGAATCAAGTCAGCGGTGGCACCGGTGGAAATGCCACCGCTGACTGCTGCATATACCTACTCTGCTGCATTGCCTGCATAAAAGCATTGTTGCAGGCCTGCATGACAGTCAACTGGAGTTCAGGGGTAAGGTGTTCCGCTGTGTCCCGAGCTATTTGTGTATAGAAATGATGCGCTGGTCTGGCGAGGTCGACTTCCAGGCGCTCAAGGCGACTCTCGATAGACTTGTAGCGTTGGTCCAAAAGCACCAATCGCCAACTCCTGTGGAATAGAAAAGCACAGAATAAAACACAATACAACTAGAAAATACTTACGTTCGGGAGGCAAGGACCGGTCTTAAAAATGCCAAGGCACGATGATATCTGTATTTCGTGCCGGTCCTTGCCGCAGCACCACTGCGAACCTGCTTCTCCTGACGGCTATCCCTGTTGAAGCGGTCCTTCATCGAGCGCCAACGGGTTCTGACTTTGTTCACTGTGGGTAAAAACAAAAAAAAAAATGAGTATGCACTGGAGGCCGTGATCACCCAACTGTGTGTGATGCTAGTAACTCCATGGAGTTTCTAGCATCACACACAGTTGGGTGATCCCGGCCAAGATCACTGCTGCATCACACTGCATTTATAGATTTACGAAAATCCTTGCGGACCCGGGGAGAGGCGTTGTCCCAGCCATCCATCAGCGATGCCGCCACCAGAGCCGCCGGATCACCACGTTGTCCGAGTGCAGTTGGTGACGGGTGTCCCACAGCGGGACTCGCTCCTGGACTAGACGGATGAGCTCGTCATTGTCCAGGGCGAGGTCCTCCTCCGGTTGTGGAGCCTAGAAAAGAAAGACAATTTTAAAATTAAAAATATATAAAATAAACCAGCCATGAAAAAAAAAATTATTTAAATGAAAATATAAGCAAAAAAAGCATGAATAAAAAACACAGAAAAAAAAACAGCATGAAAATGTTAAAAAAATACATTAAGAAATGATTACCAAAAAAACCTAGAAAATAAACCAACATAGAAATTAACATTAAAAAAAACCGTACGAAAAAAAAAAGAACCAAAAAATAACAGCAGGAAAATTACCAAAAAATAATAATAAAAAATTACCAAAAAACATAAAAAAAAAAACACCAGATAAAATTATTTCAATACAGTTCAAAAAAGCAAAAACAAAAACCAAGCATAGAAATCAACTTGAAAAAAAAAAAAAACAAGCAGAGGAATTCCCAAACAAAAAGTTGACAAAAATACAGAACAAAATTAAACCAATAAATGAAGATGAAAAAAAAGGCATAAAAAGTTAATGACAATAAAAAAAAAAAAAGACCGTCTGTACTTACTTTCCATCTTCCCGCCCGCACTGGGCCTTGCTGCTCCTGCCGTTCCTCCGGTGGTGGTGGTGTGGTGGAGGATGAGGTCTGAAAATTAAACAAAAAAAAATAGGCACATGTGTATATTTTTTTTACCAATCCATAGGGAAGCATGGTACTCACTTCTTGTGCCTCTTGCCCTGTCCCGGGGACATATTCTTCACCAGATGAAGAAGACATGCTGCAATATAAAAAAGAGACATAAGTACATAGAAATGTATTCAAAATTCAGCCAGACATTAGGTTTTATACTTACATTGGTACAGCTTTGGGTTATTAGGGTTGTGACTCTTGCAGCAGTCTGTAGAGTAGTGGGGAATTCCAGTGCCCACACAATCTTTTATCACCTAGGTTTTTGGGAGTGGTTTTCCAGTGTCTAGACCACACTCCAGACTTGTTTACCTAAAAAACACATGCGCGCAAAAGCGCACATGTTCGCAAGACCATGCGCACGCACGCGTTACCATAGACTGCAATGTGTTGTTTGTGCGCACTCCGTGCGCAAGCGTGCACATGCGTTGTTTTGACGAGACAGGGCGGACCAAAAAATGCAACTTGTTGTGTCTGGCGCGCCTGGCGCGAAAGACAAAAAAGCGCATGCGCGCGAAAACGCTAACGTGCGCAAGACCATGCGTCCGACATGTTAAACATAGGTGCGCTGCGCAAAAAAGCGCTAATGTGAAACCAGCCTAATGCAGCGGTCCGCAGTGTCCTCCCTGGCGGCTGTGTTCTGCCGCCCCCCTGGCCTGGGAGTCGGTGGTTCTCTGTGACAGCCGGCGCAGAGGAGGCCGCGTCGGCTCCCAGGGAGCATTTGTATTGGCGTCTATACAGACGCCAGTACAATTGAAGCTGACCGCCGGGTCAGAGCGACGTCAGCAGCGTGATCAGGTCATGTGATCATGCTGCTGACGTCACTCCCCGGCGCCCAGAGAGAATCCTGGTGGTAAGTGTGCTCCACTGTGGAGCTGAAGAACCACCGAAGATGGGAGATGAGGGGGAGTTAATGAGTGGAGATGGGGGGGATTTGTAGAGGGGATGGGGGTTAATGTGTGGGGGCGTTAATGAGTGGGAATAAGGGTTAATGTGTGGGGGTTAATGAATGGGGATGGGGTTAATGTGTGTGGGGGTTAATGAGTGGGAATAAGGGTTAATGTGTGGGGGGTTAATGGATGGGGGTTAATGTGTGGGGGCATCAATGAGTGGGGATGGGGTTAATGAGTGGGGAGTGGGGATTGGGTTAATGTGTGGGGAGATTTGAGGACACAAAATGAAGAGTATGTATGAGGAAACAGTATGGGGGATTGGTGCTGACACAGTATGATGGGTGCAGACAGTATGGGGAGCGAACGGGTTAATGTAAGTGGACACAGTATGGGGAGTGAGGGTGATGGGATGTGTGCAGACACAGTATGGGGAGTCGGGGGTATGTGTGAGCAGACAGTATAGAGAGTGAGGGGGTAAATATATGAGGAGACAGTATGGTGAACAGGTGGGATGTTAGAGGAGACAGTATGAGGAGGGAGGGGAATAGTGTGAGGCGACAGTATATTGCAGACATTTTTATTCAGGAGCATTATAATGACACTTCTATCTTTAAGGGCATCGTGTGGAGATTTGCTGCAGAAGACCGGAGAAGATGGAAGTCTGCAGAGACGAGATGTGGATGAGAAAACTCATCATGGGGTCTGGACAAGAAGAAGAAAAGGAGACCGACTCCAGAGACAACGTCATCTATAATGTACCTGGATGTAAATGTTATTTGTGACACTGACTTATTCTCATGGTTTTATTTATATTAGGAACATTAAAGGGGTTCTCCAGGTTTGTAAGGAGTCTGCAGACATTCTATGTGACTGCAGACTTCTGAATTCTCACAGTGCTCACTGAATACTGTCAGGATTCTCTTGTGCTGGTAATTTACATACATGCGGTCACATGCTGACTAGACATGTGTGGGCTCACTCAATGAAAATGAACGGAGCGAGGCCGGGCACGTTTAGTCGGAGTGTGGCTAGAAGTATACAAATCACATGCTTGTGCTGACATGACTGTACATCGGCAAGGGAGAATCCTAAAAGTGTGCAGTGCATTCGTTGTGAGAATTCAGAAGCTGCAATGTCAGGATTCAGCTCTGCAGGTTCCAGTACTCATCACATGGACACTTCACTCATATGCGATTTTCATAGTTATGGTCCTGTGACAACGAGCTTCTCTTCCTGCTTCTCTCAGTTTTTTACTGAACATTGAGAGCATTAGGGAGAGCAGTTCGTAGGTACATGGCTAAGTGTGCAAGTCGCATATGTACTTGGGCTGTGGGGGGGACAGGGGCGCTGAACCAAATTCTTGCCCCGGGTGCCAGAAAGCCTAGATACGCCTCTAACTGCAAGCACCAGGGGGAGCACTGCCAACACCAGGGGGAGCACTGCAAGCACCAGGGGGGAGTGCTGCCAGCACCAGGGGGGACACTGCCAGCACCAGGGGGGCCACTGCCACCACCAGTAGGAGCTCTGCCATCACCAGGGGAAGCGCTGCCATCACCAGTGGGAGCTCTGCCAACACCAGGGGGAGCGCTGCCAACACCAGGGGGAGCGCTGCCAACACCAGGGGGAGCTCTGCCAACACCGTGAGGAACACTGCCGTCACCAGGGGGAACACTGCCACCAGAGGGAGCTCTGCCAACACCAGGGGGAGCGCTGCCATCAGCAGGTGGAGCTCTGCCATCACCAGGGAGAGCTCTGTCATCACCAGGGGGAGCGCTGCCAACACCAGGGGGAGCGCTGCCAACACCAGGGGGAGCTATGCCATCACCAGGGGGAGCGCTGCCAACACCAGGGGGAGCTATGCCATCACCAGGGGGAGCGCTGCCAACACCAGGTGGAGCTCTGCCATCACCAGGGGGAGCTCTGTCATCACCAGGGGGAGCTCTGTCAACACCAGGGGGAGCGCTGCCATCACAAGGGGGAGCTCTGTCATCACCAGGGGGAACACTGCCACCAGGGGGAGCTCTGCCAACACCAGGGGGAACACTGCAGTCTCCAGGGGGAACACTGCCACCAGGAGGAGCTCTACCAACACCAGGGGGAACACTGCCACCAGGGGGAGCTCTGCCAACACCAGGGGGAACACTGCAGTCTCCAGGGGTAACACTGCCACCAGGGGGAACACTGCAGTCTCAAGGGGTAACACTGCCACCAGGGGGAGCTCTGCCAGCACCAGGGGGAGCTCCGTCATCATCAGGAGGAGCTCTGGCGTCCCCAGGGGGAGCGCTGCCAGTACCAGAGGGAACACTGCCGTCACCAGGGGGAGCTCTGCCATCACCAGGGGGAGCTCTGCCATCACCAGGGGGAACACTGCCATCACCAGGGGGAACACTGCCATCACCAGGGGCAGCTCTGCCAACACCAGGGGGAACACTGCAGTCTCCAGGGGGAACACTGCCACCAGGGGGAGCTCTACCAACACCAGGGGGAACACTGCCAACACCAGGGGGAACACTGCAGTCTCCAGGGGTAACACTGCCACCAGGGGGAGCTCTGCCAACACCAGAGGGAACACTGCAGTCTCAAGGGGTAACACTGCCACCAGGGGGAGCTCTGCCAACACCAGGGGGAGCACTGCTATCACCAGGGGGAGCGCTGCCATCACCAGGGGGGACACTGCCACCACCAGTAGGAGCTCTGCCATCACCAGGGGAAGCGCTGCCATCAACAGTGGGAGCTCTGCCAAAACCCGGGGGAACGCTGCGAACACCAGGGGGAGCTCTGCCAACACCGTGAGGAACACTGCCGTCACCAGGGGGAGCTCTGCCAACACCAGGGGGAACACTGCAGTCTCCAGGGGGAGCTCTACCAACACCAGGGGGAGCTCTACCAACACCAGGGGGAACACTGCCACCAGGGGGAGCTCTACCAACACCAGGGGGAACACTGCCACCAGGGGGAGCTCTGCCAACACCAGGGGGAACACTGCAGTCTCCAGGGGTAACACTGCCACCAGGGGGAGCTCTGCCAACACCAGGGGGAACACTGCAGTCTCCAGGGGTAACACTGCCACCAGGGGGAGCTCTTCCATCACCAGGGGGAGCGCTGCCATCACCAGGGGGAGCACTGCCAGCACCAGGGGGAGCTCTGTCATCATCAGGAGGAGCTCTGGCGTCCCCAGGGGGAGCGCTGCCAACACCAGGGGGAACACTGCAGTCTCCAGGGGTAACACTGCCACCAGGGGGAGCTCTGCCAACACCAGAGGGAACACTGCAGTCTCAAGGGGTAACACTGCCACCAGGGGGAGCTCTGCCAACACCAGGGGGAGCACTGCTATCACCAGGGGGAGCGCTGCCATCACCAGGGGGGACACTGCCACCACCAGTAGGAGCTCTGCCATCACCAGGGGAAGCGCTGCCATCAACAGTGGGAGCTCTGCCAAAACCCGGGGGAACGCTGCGAACACCAGGGGGAGCTCTGCCAACACCGTGAGGAACACTGCCGTCACCAGGGGGAGCTCTGCCAACACCAGGGGGAACACTGCCACCAGGGGGAGCTCTACCAACACCAGGGGGAACACTGCCACCAGGGGGAGCTCTACCAACACCAGGGGGAACACTGCCACCAGGGGGAGCTCTGCCAACACCAGGGGGAACACTGCAGTCTCCAGGGGTAACACTGCCACCAGGGGGAGCTCTGCCAACACCAGGGGGAACACTGCAGTCTCCAGGGGTAACACTGCCACCAGGGGGAGCTCTTCCATCACCAGGGGGAGCGCTGCCATCACCAGGGGGAGCACTGCCAGCACCAAGGGGAGCTCTGTCATCATCAGGAGGAGCTCTGGCGTCCCCAGGGGGAGCGCTGCCAGCACCAGAGGGAACACTGCCGTCACCAGGGGGAGCTCTGCCAGCACCAGGGGGAGCGCTGCCATCACCAGGGGTAACACTGCTGTCACCAGAGGGAGCTCTGTCATCATCAGGAGGAGCTCAGGCGTCCCCAGGGGGAGCGCTGCCAGCACCAGAGGGAACACTGCCGTCACCAGGGGGAGCTCTGCCAACACCAGGGGGAACACTGCAGTCTCCAGGGGTAACACTGCCACCAGGGGGAGCTCTTCCATCACCAGGGGGAGCGCTGCCATCACCAGAGGGAGCGCTGCCAGCACCAGGGGGAGCTCTGTCATCATCAGGAGGAGCTCAGGCGTCCCCAGGGGGAGCGCTGCCAGCACCAGAGGGAACACTGCCGTCACCAGGGGGAGCTCTGCAAGCACCAGGGGGAGCTCTGCCAGCACCAGGGGGAGCGCTGCCATCACCAGGGGTAACACTGCCGTCACCAGGGGGAGCTCTGTCATCATCAGGAGGAGCTCAGGCGTCCCCAGGGGGAGCGCTGCCAGCACCAGGGGGAACACTGCCGTCACCAGGGGGAGCTCTGCCATCACCAGGGGGAGCGCTGCCATCACCAGGGGTAACACTGCCGTCACCAGGGGGAGCACTGCCAGCACCAGGGGTAACACTGCTGTCACCAGGGGGAGAACTGCCATCACCAGGGGTAACACTGCTGTCACCAGGGGGAGCACTGCCATCACCAGGAGGAGGTCTGCCAACACCAGGGGGAGCTCTGCCGTCACCTGGGGGAGCCCTGCCAACACCAGGGGGAGCACTGCCAGCACCAGGGGGAGCACTGTGACACGAGGGGGAGCACTGCCATCACCAGGGGGAACACTGCCACCAGGGGGAGCTCTACCAACACCAGGGGGAACACTGCCACCAGGGGGAGCTCTGCCAACACCAGGGGGAACACTGCAGTCTCCAGGGGTAACACTGCCACCAGGGGGAGCTCTGCCAACACCAGGGGGAACACTGCAGTCTCCAGGGGTAACACTGCCACCAGGGGGAACTCTTCCATCACCAGGGGGAGTGCTGCCATCACCAGGGGGAGCACTGCCAGCACCAGAGGGAGCTCTGTCATCATCAGGAGGAGCTCTGGCGTCTTCAGGGGGAGCGCTGCCAGCACCAGAGGGAACATTGCCGTCACCAGGGGGAGCTCTGCCAGCACCAGGGGGAGCACTGCCATCACCAGGGGTAACACTGCTGTCACCAGGGGGAGCTCTGTCATCATCAGGAGGAGCTCAGGCGTCCCCAGGGGGAGCGCTGCCAGCACCAGAGGGAACACTGCCGTCACCAGGGGGAGCTCTGCCAGCACAAGGGGGAGCGCTGCCATCACCAGGGGTAACACTGCCGTCACCAGGGGGAGCTCTGTCATCATCAGGAGGAGCTCAGGCGTCCCCAGGGGGAGCGCTGCCAGCACCAGAGGGAACACTGCCGTCACCAGGGGGAGCTCTGCAAGCACCAGGGGGAACACTGCCGTCACCAGGGGGAGCTCTGCCATCACCAGGGGGAGCGCTGCCATCACCAGGGGTAACACTGCCGTCACCAGGGGTAACACTGCTGTCACCAGGGGGAGCACTGCCATCACCAGGGGGAGGTCTGCCGTCACCTGGGGGAGCCCTGCCAGCACCAGGGGGAGCACTGCCTGCACCAGGGGGAGCACTGCCAGCACCAGGGGGAGATCTGGGGCCACCAGGGGGAGCACTGTGACACGAGGGGGAGCACTGCCATCACCAGGGGGAGCTCTGCCAGCACCAGAGAGAACGCTGCCGTCACCAGGGGGAGCTCTGCCAACACTAGGGGAGCACTGCAACACCAGAGGGAGCGCTGCCGTCACCCGGAGCGGGAGCGCTGTCAAAATTACACCATGTGTCAAAATTAGTTTTTGACCACATATGGGGTATAGGCGTACTTAGAATAAATTATACAACAAATTGTGCCATCCATTTGCTCCTGTTACCATTGTGAAAATAAAAAGTTTGGGGCATTTTTGTGGGAAAAATTATTTTTTTTGTTTTCACAGATGTACTTTAAAAACTTCTGTGAAGCATCTAGGGGTTTAAGGTGCTCACCACACATCTAGATACATTTCTTGAGTGGTCTAATTTCCAACATGGGGTCACATGTGGGGTTTTTTCACTGTTTAGGCACATCAGGGGCACTCCAAATTCGATATGTTGTCCGTTCTTGATTCCACACATTTTTGCATTCAAAAGTTAAACAGAGCTCCTTCCCTTCTGAGCCCTGCCGTGTGCCCAAACAGCGCATTTATGGGCTTGTTTGATTCGGTCCACATTGCCCAGTCCCTCCTACCGATGGGTCGCACTTTATTTTACAAACAGTTTATAGACTATTTGCTTTTCATTTGGACCAGTACCTTAGAAGAGGCAAACATCCGTGTTCAAGAGCTAAGCAATAATAAATGAGGTTGAAATTTCCACCTACCTTTTCCACTACCTCTATTGAGTTCCTGGATTTGGTTATTTCTATAAATAATGAGGGGACTATTCAGACCTCCACCCATTGATGTCAACAGTAGAGATGGGCGGACGCCTGGATGTTCAGGTCTAGGGGGTTCGGCCGAACAGATACAAAAAGGTTAGGTTTGTGATCAGAACAGTACCAGAACCCAGACCCCTTTCACTTAAATGGGGGCCCAAACATCCAATATTTGCCACTCTGTATGACAGCGCGGCAAACACCACTTCTAATCGGCCGTAAAATCATCACCTCCGGTCACAGAGCCGCAGTTCCCACGCTGTAAAAAAAAGCTCTTTAAAATTGCCTGAGGTTCCTGTTGTAGAATATAGGTATAATAAATAATCATTTTATTTCTATAGCGCCAACATATTGCGCTGCACTTTACATTATAGAGGGGACTTCTACAGATGATAGACATTACAGCATAGCAATAGACACAGATCAAAACAGATACCAAGAGGAATGAGGGTCCTGCTTGCAAGCTTACAATCTATAAGGGAAAAGGGGAAACACGAAAGGTAGATGGTAACAATTGCTTTTATTGTTGGGACCAGCCATAGTGTAAGAATCGGGTGTTCCTGTTGCTGCTTGAACCAGTTAACAGTCTAAATATGTAACAGTACAGACACAGAGGGCCATTAACTGCATAAAGCATGTGAGAACTTGATGCGAGGAACCTGGATATGGAAAAAATTTTGAAATGAGCCACACACAGGAATATTTAGGCTAGTGCATTGAGGCGATAGGCCAGTCTGAACAATTGCGTTTTTAAGGCACGCTTAAAACTGTGGGGATTGGGGATTAATCGTATTAGCCTGGGAAGTGCATTCCAAAGAATCGGCGCAGCACGTGAAAAGTCTTGGAGACAGGAATGGGAGGTTCTGATTATTGAGGATGCAAACCTCAGGTCAACAGCAGAATGGAGGGCACGCTTAGGGTGGTAGACTGAGACGAGGGAGGAGATGTAGGGTGGTGCTGAGCCATGGAGTGCTTTGTGGGTGAGGGTAATAAGTTTATACTGGATTCTGGAGTGGATGGGTAACCAGTGTAATGACTGGCACAAGGTAGAGGCATTGGTATAGCAATTGGTGAGGAATATGATCCTGGCTGCAGCATTCAGGATGGATTGGAGAGGAGAGGGTTTGGTAAGAGGGAGACTGATTAGTAGAGAGTTACAGTAAGAGTTTTTGCAGAGTCGAAAGTTTGAAAAGGTCGAATTCTAGAAATGTTTTTGAAGTGCAGATAACAAGAGCGAGCCAGTGATCGGATGTGGGGGGTGAATGAAAGCTCGGAATCAAGTATGACCCCAAGACAGCGGGCATGTTGCTGGGGAGTAATGGTGGAACCACACACGGAAATGGCAATGTCGGGCATAGGTAGCTTAGCAGAGGGAGTAAACACCAGGAGTTCAGTTTTTGACAGGTTCAGTTTCAGATAGAGGGATGACATGATGTTAGAGACAGCGGTAAGACAATTACTGGTGTTTTCCAAAAATGCAGGCGTGATATAAGGAGTAGAAGCGTATAATTGAGTGTCATCAGCATAGAGATGGTACTGGAAACCAAATCTACTGATTGTTTGACCAATAGGAGCAGTATACAAAGAGAAGAGGAGGGGGCCTAGAACCAGGGCCGGTTTTAGGCAAAGTTGGGCCCTAGGCAATGCTTAAAATGGGGCCCCAAATGCTAACATTGTTATGAGTGGCGGAAGACACTAAAATAAAAAATAAATAAAGTGCCTTCGCCACTCGGGGTCCACCGTGCGGCGGATGGAATAACCGCTGCTAAAAGAGGCAGAGCACTCAGGCGGTAATGTGCACAGGGTTTTAGCTGCACCCAGTGCACTCAAGCAAACTCTGTTATATGCACAGAGCTGCAAACAAAAGCATAAATAACCCTGAGTCTGTACAGGGTCACAGACCTCCAGCGATGCAGACATGGTATTAAAGGTCACATAAGGAGTAGTCCTGTTGTTAAAGGCTACTTCTGTGACCTTTAATACCGTGTCTGCATCACTGGAGGTCTGTGACCCTGTACAGACTCAGGGTTATTTATGCTTTTGTTTGCAGCTCTGTGCATATAACAGAGTTTGCTTGAGTGCACTGGGTGCAGCTAAAACCCTATGCACATTACCGCCTGAGTGCTCTGCCTCTTTTAGCAGCGGTTATTCCATCCAGCGAACGGTGGACCCCGAGTGGCGAAGGTACTTTATTTATTTTTTATTTTAGTGTCTTCCGCCACTCATAACATAATACTAGTGCATGGCGGAACGGCCATGCGCACTTTTTATAGCGTACGGGACCTGCCGGAAATCTCCAGAGCCCTGAGCAGAACCAATGTAATCAGGAGCAGGACCTGAGCACCTGACTCCCGAACTCCAATGGGAGCTCATCCCATGAGCATGCTCAGAAGAAGGGACGAAGGACTTAGCCTCTGGAGATAAATGTGAGAATCTGGATTCCTGCATAGGCATAGTAGAAACCAGATTCCTAACAAACATATTGCACATTACACAGAAGCATTTCGGTTGTAGTTACATGCGCTGAGTTCAGGCCGCTAAATGAGTGTGATCGACAATATTGAAGTCCTTCAACACTTGTTTCCCGGCCTCTTTCCACCGTCTGAGAAAGAATGATGGGGACAGAATGATCACTAATGGATCAATCTGTCCCCATACAGTTTCATATTATCAGCAGCACATCTACAGTTTACACCCCATAGTCCTCCATATAATATAATGTGTCCCATAGTCCTCCATATAGTATAATACACTCCCCTTAGTCCTCCATATAGTTTAATACACTCCTCATAGTCCTCCATATAGTATAATACACTCCTCATAGCCCTCCGTATAGTATAATACACTCCTTACAGCCCTCTATATAGTATAATACACTCCTTACAGCCCTCTATATACTAAAATATACTGCCCAGTCCTCCATATAGTATAATACACTCCTCATAGTGCTCCATATAGTATAATGCACCTTCATAGTCATCCATGTAGTACAATTCACTTCCCATAGTATAATGCACCCCATAGTTCTTCATATAATGTATTCCCTATAGCAGGGGTCCCCAACCGCCAGTCCGCGGCCCAGCACTGGGCCGCTGCAGTGCCCTTGCCGGTCCGCGGACACAAGGGGAGCCAGGGGCGGTCAGTGGCATAGCGAGGGCTGGGGCGGCGCACAGCAGTTCTTAGACTGCCCTCATGTGTAGCGGCGGCCAGGGAGCGATCTAAACAGCTCCGCTGCCTGCAAGAGGGAATAGCAGGAGCGGAGCTGCAAGGACCCGTCCAGCTTCCTGCCCGCCGCCCGCGCTTCCTGTCTCTGACTGACACAGAGAGGAGCGCGGCCGCTGCTGTGTCAGAGTGAGGAAGCGCGGGCGATGCTGAGGAAAGGTGAGAGGAGAGGTGGTGTCTGTGTGTGTGTATAATGTGTGTATGTCTGTCTGTGTGTGTACATGTATGTCTGTGTGTGTGTAGGTGGAGCCTGGCCCTGGAGGAGATGGGAACATGAGGAGAAGACCATGATGGGGAGAGAAGGCCATGAGGGGGTAATGGGAGAAGGCCATGATGGGAGTGATGGAGAGACGGCAGTGATGGGGTGAAGGCAATGATGGAGAGACAGCAGTGATGGGGTGAAGGCAATGATGGAGAGACAGCAGTGATGGGGTGAAGGCAATGATGGAGAGACAGCAGTGATGGGGTGAAGGCAATGATGGAGAGACAGCAGTGATGGGGTGAAGGCAATGATGGAGAGACAGCAGTGATGGGGTGAAGGCAATGATGGAGAGACATCAGTAATGGGGTGAAGGCAATAATGGGGAGAAGGGAGTGATGGGGTGAAGGCAATGATGGAGAGACAGCAGTGATGGGGTGAAGGCAATGATGGAGAGACAGCAGTGATGAGGTGAAGGCAATGATGGAGAGACAGCAGTGATGGGGTGAAGGCAATGATGGAGAGACATCAGTAATGGGGTGAAGGCAATAATGGGGAGAAGGGAGTGATGGGGTGAAGGCAATGATGGAGAGACAGCAGTGATGGGGTGAAGGCAATGATGGAGAGACAGCAGTGATGGGGTGAAGGCAATGATGGGGAGAAGGGAGTGATGGTGTGAAGGCAATGATGGGGAGAAGGGAGTGATGGGGAGAAGGGAGTGATGGAGAGACAGCAGTGATGGGGTGAAGGCAATGATGGGGAGAAGGGAGTGATGGGGTGAAGGCAATGATGGAGAGACAGCAGTGATGGGGTGAAGGCAATGATGGAGAGACAGCAGTGATGGGGTGAAGGCAATGATGGAGAGACAACAGTGATGGGGTGAAGGCAATGATGGAGAGACAGCAGTGATGGGGTGAAGGCAATGATGGGGAGAAGGGAGTGATGGGGTGAAGGCAATGATGGGGAGAAGGGAGGGATCCAATGGCTGGATATCCTTAAAGACAAAAATGTCCAGGAAGGATGGGAAATCTTGAAAAATGAAATTCTCAAAGCACAGTTGTTAACAATTCCGAAAAGAGGGAAGAATAGGAAGCAGTTAAGGAAACCAGGATGGATGAACACAGAACTTAAGCACATGCTAAAAAGGAAGAAAAAAATGTTTATAAAATGGAAAGAGGGAGGCATATCTAAAGAAGAATATAATGCTGTCTGCAGAACCTGCAGGGCACAAATCAGATTATCTAAAGCTGAAAATGAATTGAGGCTTGCAAAAGATGTCAAAAGCAATAATAAAGGATTTTGGGGATATGTCAAAAGTAAAAGAAAAGTCAAAGATGCTATAGGATTTTTACAGGATGAAAATGATGAAATGGTAAGACAGGATGTTGAGAAGGCTGCACTTTTAAATTCCTATTTTGCATCTGTTTTCTCTCAGAAAGGAAATGTAACATCAACTGTTATTCACTGTCCTATTAAGGGAATAGAAGAATCCAGGATATCTATAAACAGAAAGATAGTGAGGAAACACTTAGCTAGCCTAAATGAATTCAAGTCTCCAGGTCCAGATGAATTACACCCCAGAGTACTGAAGGAGATAGCAGAAGAAATTTTTGAACCCCTCTCTATAATCTTTGAAAATTCTTGGAGAACAGGAGAAGTGCCAGAAGACTGGAGAAGAGCAAATGTTGTTCCTATCTTCAAAAAGGGGAAGAAGGTGGACCCAGGTAACTATAGGCCGGTGAGTCTGACTTCTATACCAGGAAAGATCTTTGAACAAATTATTAAACAACATGTATGTCAATACCTGGATAAGAATGAAGTGATTAAACAGAGTCAGCATGGGTTTGTAACTAATAAGTCATGTCAGACTAACTTAATTTCCTTCTATGACGGTATCACTGATTGGGTGGATCAAGGAAATGCTGTAGATATAGTATATCTTGACTTCAGCAAAGCATTTGACAAAGTCTCTCATACAATCCTTATTGAAAAAATGATTAAGTATGGAATGGACAAGGCAACTGTTAGGTGGATTCATAACTGGCTTAGTGATCGGACCCAAAGAGTGGTCGTAAATGGCTGCACATCCAGTTGGAAGAATGTCTCAAGTGGGGTACCACAGGGCTCTGTCCTGGGCCCTGTATTGTTCAACATCTTTATCAACGATTTAGATGAAGGAATTGAGGGTAAACTGATTAAATTTGCTGATGACACAAAGCTAGGAGGGGTAGCTAATACTAGAGAAGAGAGAGAGAGGATTCAAAAAGATTTAAATAAACTGGAGAAGTGGGCAGCAAATAACAGAATGGTTTTTAACAGGGAGAAATGCAAAGTACTACATCTGGGCAATAAAAATGGAAAAAGCATATATAGAATGGGAGGAATAGGGCTAAGTGACAGCACATGTGAAAAAGACTTGGGTATACTAATAGATCACAGACTGAATATGAGTCAACAGTGTGATGCAGCAGCAAAAAAGGCAAATGCAATTCTAGGATGTATTAACAGAAGCATACAGTCTAGATCACGTGAAGTCATTATTTCCCTCTACTCCTCTTTGGTCAGACCTCATCTGGAATATTGTGTCCAGTTTTGGGCACCACATTTTAAAAAAGACATCAACAAACTGGAGCAAGTTCAGAAAAGAGCGACCAGAATGGTGACCGGTCTGCAAACCCTGTCTTATGAGGAAAGGTTGCAGGATTTGGGAATGTTTAGTTTGCAAAAGAGAAGACTGAGAGGAGACTTAATAGCTGTCTACAAATATCTAAAGGGCTGTCACATTGTAGAAGGATCAACTTTATTCTCATTTGCACAAGGAAAGACTAGAAGCAATGGGATGAAACTGAATGGGAGGAGACACAGATTAGATATTAGAAAAAACTTTTTGACAGTTAGAGTGATCAATGAGTGGAACAGGCTGCCACGAGAAGTGGTGAGTTCTCCTTCAATGGAAGTCTTCAAACAGAGGCTGGACAGACATCTGACTGGGATGATTTAGCGAATCCTGCTTTGAGCAGGGGGTTGGACCAGATGGCCCAGGAGGTCCCTTCCAACTCTACGATTCTATGATTCTATGATTCTATGATTCTATGAAGGGAGTGATGGGGTGAAGGCAATGATGGGGAGAAGGGAGTGATGGGGTGAAGGCAGTGATGGAGAGACAGCAGTGATGGGGTGAAGGCAATGATGGAGAGACAGCAGTGATGGGGTGAAAGCAATGATGGGGAGAAGGGAGTGATGGGGTGAAGGCAGTGATGGAGAGACAGCAGTGATGGGGTGAAGGCAATGATGGAGAGACAGCAGTGATGGGGTGAAGGCAATGATGGAGAGACAGCAGTGATGGGGAGAAGGGAGTGATGGGGTGAAGGCAATGATGGAGAGACAGCAGTGATGGGGTGAAGGCAATGATGGGGAGAAGGGAGTGATGGGGTGAAGGCAATGATGGGGAGAAGGGAGTGATGGGGTGAAGGCAGTGATGGAGAGACAGCAGTGATGGGGTGAAGGCAATGATGGAGAGACAGCAGTGATGGGGTGAAGGCAATGATGGGGAGAAGGGAGTGATGGGGTGAAGGCAGTGATGGAGAGACAGCAGTGATGGGGTGAAGGCAATGATGGAGAGACAGCAGTGATGGGGTGAAGGCAATGATGGAGAGACGGCAGTGATGGGGTGAAGGCAATGATGGGGAGAAGGGAGTGATGGGGTGAAGGGAGTGATGGGGTGAAGGCAGTGATGGAGAGACGGCAGTGATGGGGTGAAGGCAATGATGGGGAGAAGGGAGTGATGGGGAGAAGGGGGTGATGGAGCACTCATTCAAAATTTATGGTGAGTTGAGTCACATTATAAATGTTATTTAATTATAAGTATGCACTGCTACACTACAACCGTGTCCATAGCCCTGCCCCCTTATGACCAAAGCCCCGCCCCTGCCACACCTCCATCCCCGCCCTGCCGGGCCATGGAAGAATGGTCTTGCTTGAAACCGGTCCCTGGTGCAAAAAAGGTTGGGGACCACTGCCTTATAGTCCTCGATACAGTATAATGCAGCCCACATATAGTATAATGCAGTCACCCCACAGAGTATAATGCAGCCTCGCCATACAATATAATGTAACCCCCCATAGAATATAATGCAGCCTCCCTCTTATAGTATAATGCAGCCACCCCTTAGAGCATAATGCAGCTACCCCACAGAGTATAATGCAGCCACTCCACAGAATATAAAGTAACCCGCCCATAGAATACAGTGGGGAAAAAAAGTATTTAGTCAGTCAGCAATAGTGCAAGTTCCACCACTTAAAAAGATGAGAGGCGTCTGTAATTTACATCATAGGTAGACCTCAACTATGGAGACAAACTGAGAAAAAAAAATCCAGAAAATCACATTGTCTGTTTTTTTTTCATTTTATTTGCATATTATGGTGGAAAATAAGTATTTGGTCAGAAACAAGCAATCAAGATTTCTGGCTCTCACAGACCTGTAACTTCTTCTTTAAGAGTCTCCTCTTTCCTCCACTCATTACCTGTAGTAATGGCACCTGTTTAAACTTGTTATCAGTATAAAAAGACACATGTGCACACCCTCAAACAGTCTGACTCCAAACTCCACTATGGTGAAGACCAAAGAGCTGTCAAAGGACACCAGAAACAAAATTGTAGCCCTGCACCAGGCTGGGAAGACTGAATCTGCAATAGCCAACCAGCTTGGAGTGAAGAAATCAACTGTGGGAGCAATAATTAGAAAATGGAAGACATACAAGACCACTGATAATCTCCCTCGATCTGGTGCTCCATGCAAAATCCCACCCCGTGGGGTCAGAATGATCACAAGAACGGTGAGCAAAAATCCCAGAACCACGCGGGGGGACCTAGTGAATGAACTGCAGAGAGCTGGGACCAATGTAACAAGGCCTACCATAAGTAACACACTACGCCACCATGGACTCAGATCCTGCAGTGCCAGACTTGTCCCACTGCTTAAGCCTGTACATGTCCGGGCCCGTCTAAAGTTTGCTAGAGAGCATTTGGATGATCCAGAGGAGTTTTGAGAGAATGTCCTATGGTCTGATGAAACCAAACTGGAACTGTTTGGTAGAAACACAACTTGTCGTGTTTGGAGGAAAAAGAATACTGAGTTGCATCCATCAAACACCATACCTACTGTAAAGCATGGTGGTGGAAACATCATGCTTTGGGGCTGTTTCTCTGCAAAGGGGCCAGGACGACTGATCCGGGTACATGAAAGAATGAATGGGGCCATGTATCGTGAGATTTTGCGTGCAAACCTCCTTCCATCAGCAAGGGCATTGAAGATGAAACGTGGCTGGGTCTTTCAACATGACAATGATCCAAAGCACACCGCCAGGGCAACGAAGGAGTGGCTTCGTAAGAAGCATTTCAAGGTCCTGGAGTGGCCTAGCCAGTCTCCAGATCTCAACCCTATAGAAAACCTTTGGAGGGAGTTGAAAGTCTGTGTTGCCAAGCGAAAAGCCAAAAACATCACTGCTCTAGAGGAGATCTGCATGGAGGAATGGGCCAACATACCAACAACAGTGTGTGGCAACCTTGTGAAGACTTACAGAAAACGTTTGACCTCTGTCATTGCCAAAAAAGGATATATCACAAAGTTTTGAGATGAAATTTTGTTTCTGACCAAATACTTATTTTCCACCATAATATGCAAATAAAATAAAAAAAAAAACAGACAATGTGATTTTCTGGATTTTTTTTTCTCAGTTTGTCTCCCATAGTTGAGGTCTACCTATGATGTAAATTACAGACGCCTCTCATCTTTTTAAGTGGTGGAACTTGCACTATTGCTGACTGACTAAATACTTTTTTTCCCCACTGTATATGACAGCCCCCTCATAGAGTATATTGCAGCCCCCCATAGAATATGATGCAGCCCCTTATATAGTATAATGTAGCCCCTCCATAGAATACAATGTAGCCCTCCTCATAGCATAATGCAGCCCCCATAGAATATAATGTACCTCCCTCAAAGTATAATGAAGCCCTCATACTTTATAAACTAGCCCCCCATAGAATATAATGTAGCCCCCTCAGAGTATGATGCAATCACCCCCCCATAGAATATAATATTATGCAGCCCCCATAGAATATAATGTAGCCCCAAATAGAATATAATACAGCTCACCTCCCCATAGAATATAATGTAGCCCTCCATATTATATAACACAGCCTCCCCCATAGAATATAATGTAAAATGTACCCCCCATGGTATATAACACAGCCGTATAGTATATAGCCCAGCACCACATGGTATATAGCCCAGCACCCCATGGTATACAGCACAGCCACACATGGTATATAGCCCAGCCACACATGGTATATAGCACAGCACCACATGGTATACAGCACAGCACCACATGGTATACAGCACAGCACCACATGGTATATAGCACAGCACCATGGTATATAGCCCAGCACCACATGGTATGCAGCCCAGCCACACATGGTATACAATGAAAACAGAGAACACCAGAGAGTTTTTTTGATCCTACTATCAACAATATGTTAGAAAAGATATATGTTTGAAAAGAATTAATCAAAGGGAAAACTTCCATAAGAAGTGCAATTTGTCTTTATTTAGTGTAACAATCACATACATATTAATACCAGAAATACATTATACGGTGCTAAAAAATAGCATATTAAGGAACAAGCGGGCAGCAATACAACTATACAGCCATGGAGGGCATAAAAGAAAAATATATATAGACGTGCAGCTAAATAATCATTAGATCCTAAAGTGCATAGTGCAATATATAGCAATATTCTGCACGATCCATCAGATGTGAACATAAAATTCAGGCTAGAGTAAGGAGGATAGGAGGCTGGGAAATCTCATTTTGTAACATAGCATGCAACATAACATACTGATCAGAAAGATACCGATATAATCACATTCATTAATTCCCCACCAGAAAGCAATCAATATGCAGCATTTCCACCATCAAATAATGGCCCCATATCAGTCTTACCCATGCCTGAGCCCAGTCCAAAGCGCAAATGCCCCGACGAGCGTTTCGCTGTGGCTTCCTCGGGGGGGGACAGTGCGCAATGTGTTCCCAGCGCCATCCTTAAATATACTGCCATGAACCCATTCAGCAAATGGGTACAGCCAGGCTGTGAGACTTCCGGCCGCGTCTGCAGAGCGTGTGGAGGCAGGACTTCCCGTGGATCCACGACGTCACATCCGGCATCAAGGGGCGGTGAGATAGAGAACAATGGTTCTGTCCATCAAAATGGTATACGCCCCCTACTGATGCCTTCTTTGACGCGCGCCAGGAGAAGACCGTCAACACACGCTACCCGCGGCAGGAAGAAACACTACATGATCACAATGCCGCCATATTAACATAGGGCAACTGAAAGGGCAAACAAGAAGACATAGAAAATATATAAAAATACCGAGGGGAAGCGAAATGGCAAATATTAAACACAAATGTATCATTATAAATAAAGGAGAACATTTCTTTTATCCTTTATCTTCCAAATCATAATATATTTCTCCATCATAATATATTTCTCCATAGCCGCTTCCATATTATCCTCTCATTTCCAATCCCGATATTCTCCATAGTGACGACAGTCCAGGTGTAACAATATCTCATATCCCAACAGCCATCACAGCAATCATTGGATGAGTAAATCATGGCATAATATATTTCTCCATCATAATATATTTCTCCATAGCCATTGTCTGATTGGACTACTGCTCCCATCCGGCTATGAATGCTGTCACATATGACAGTGACAGCACTAGCCGATGATGGGACAGTAGTCCCATCAGACAATGGCTGTGTTCAGTAGTTAAAAAAATATGACAGTACATACAGTACACACAACGTATAACATACAGTACATACCCACCAATCACCTAGTCCCCGAAGCCCTCGATCTCCTGTAACAAAAATAAAATAATAAACCTTTCCGCCATAGTACAGTTAATAACAAGTGTCCCACGACTATCTCCCGTGTAGAATAGTGACATTGGGTGATGTCAGTGTTCTACAAGGCCCTCTGGCATGCACTGACAGGCAGAGGTAATCCTCCATGCTGTATCCCTCTACCACCGGAAGATAGGTCACCTGAGTTCACTCTCTCACCGGCAACGCTGTGTGAGAAAATTCTCTCGCAGCATTGCCATAAAGTGAGAGCCTGAACTCAGGTAACCTCTTCAGGGATGCACTGCAGGAGCCATTATCTCCTGTCAGTGTATCACTGGAGGCCCTGTAGAACAGTGACATCACCCGATGTCACTGTTCTACAGGGGAGATCACTGTGGGACACTCGTTATTGGATTACGTCGGACAGGGAGTATTTGCGTTTTTGTTTTTTTTTTCAGGAGATTGAGGGCGTCGCATAGATTAGGCGTACAATAAATATGGCAAAATGTGTGTAGTGTTTTATTTCATTAAAAGACTTTTTATGGCTCCATATTTAACCCTTTAACAACTATAGGATTAGTAATGGATAGGTATCTTATTGACGCCTCTCCATTACTAAGCCAGGCTTAATGTCACTCTACAATACAAAGATGATATCAACCCCCAACTATTACCCCATATGCCACCGCTACAGGGCAGTGGGAAGAGAGGCTAAGTGCCGGAATAGGCGCATCTTACAGAAGTGCCATTTCTGGGACGGTTGCGAACTGGTGTCAACTGGTGGCAATATCCATGGCCCCTTCCTAGGCTATGAATATCAGCCCGCAGCTGTCTGCATAGCCTTTTCTGGCTATTATTTTTTTTTTTTTTAGGTCCTCCTATTTTAATAGCCAGTAAAGGCTAATTATGCAGCTGTAAGCAGATATTCATAGCCTGGGAAGATCCATAGGTATTAACCCCTTTCCAGGCCATAAACATCGGCCCCCAGTCAATGGCTTTCCCTTTCTGGTGTAGAAAATTGCGCGGGAGCCCACACCATTTTTTCAATCTTTTTAAATTAAACATATTGCGTTTAAGGCTGGGGTCACTCTTGTGAGACTTGTGCGAGTCTCACACCTCAATACCCAGCACTGACGCTGGCACTCGAAACCGGAGTGTGCGGCTGCATGTATTTCTATGCAGCTGAACGCTTGGTCCCGAGTGCAGGTGGCAGTGTCGGGTATTGAGGTGCGAGACTCGTGCAAGTTTCTCGCAAGTGTAACCCCGGCCTAAAGCAGATTTTGTGTGTGTGTCTGTGTCTTTATTTAACTCTTTATGCACCACTTTATTATGTTTATTACTAAACATCAGGCTTGGTATTATCTATCTATCTATCTATCTATCTATCTATCTATCCATCTACCTATAGATTTATCTATCCATCTATCTATTGATATATCTATAGATAGATAGATCTATCTATAGATACATCTATGGATAGATAGATGTATCTATAGATAGATATATCAATGGATAGATATATCTATAGATAGATAGATCTATAGACTATAGATTAGATCTATCTATTTATAGATCTATCTATCTATAGATCTATCTTTCTGTGTGTGTAAACATTATTCTTCAAAGGAGTATGTAAAAGAAGAGGTTGGACAACAAATGTCATCACAATTCTTTTTTTGTTAAATAATAGATCTTTATTTAGCTTACAAAAACGCATACAAATCCGCATGAAAAAAAGTAAGAAGATCCACATAAAAACGCATCAAATCCTCGTGGATTTTTACCTGCGTTTTCTGCCAAGAGATGCAGAATCTGTGCAGAAAATTCCACAGGCAAATCCGCAACATGTGCACATACCCTTATGGAACATGGGTTTATAAACAGGAGGGAAACTAGTGGAACTTATAAATGTAATAATCAGAAATGTAAGAGTTGTAAATGGAGACATTCAGGTAGAAGGCAATTTGTATCAGTTGCTACAGGGGAAAGTTTTTTTTAGGTAAAAAAATGTTTAAATTGTAACAGTTTGTATGTCATTTATGTATTGCAGTATCAATGTAAATTGCATGGGACAGACTACTATGCCAATACATCTCAGGATGGAGAAACACAGGTCCACTCCAAGCCACTCCAAACCACACCCAAACCCCTCCGTCCTCTCCCTCCTCTATCTTTAATCTGAAGCATTTTATTGTAAGGGTACGTGCACACAATGTGGATTCTGCTGCGGATCCGCAAAGGATTTAGCCCTGCGGATCTGCAGCAGATTCTCTTGCGTTGTACAGTACCATAATTTCAATGTAAAGCAAAAAACGCTGTGCACATGCTACAGAAAAATCCGCAGCATAAACACTGCAAGTTCATTTCTGCAGTATGTCAATTCTTTGTGCGGATTCCACAGGTGAAATCCACACAAAGGGTATGTGCACACAGTGCGGATTCTCCCGCGGATTTTTCCGCACAAAAACCGCGGCTCTTGGCAGAAAATGCAGGTGCGTTTTTTATGCGTTTTTGCAGCGGTTTTAATGCGTTTTTGCCACAGATTTGCCTGCGGATTTGTATGCGTTTTTGTAAGCTAAATAAAGATATGTTATTTAACAAAAAAAAAATTTGTGATGTCATTTCTGTCCAACCTCCTCTTTTACATTTGTCCAACCCATACTCCATTACACACAGATAGATAGATAGATAGATAGATAGATAGATAGATAGATAGATATGGGAAAGTGTGATGGTGTGTTTTGCTATGTGGGTATCATTTTGTGTATATTTCTATTTCACTGATTTTCATAGTGTTTTTCTTGTTGCCTTGTATGTTTGCAGCCTGACTGTATCTATGTCTCTTGATGACCCCCTGTAGTATCTTAATCCCCCAGGCACCTTTATCAGGTCTGGGAGGCCAGAAAACCACCCCAACCTGTCAGACTATTCATGGACATAGGGAGGGGGCTGGAAAGGACAGGAGGGGGGAAGTCAGTTCCTGTGTGGAGAGCATCGTGTGAACACAGCACGTCAGAGAGAAAGGGAAGCGTATAGACTTTTTATCCTTTGGTTGCCGGATTATTGGACTCTCATCTCCTTGGACATTTTATCCTGTTACTGAACTGCATTCGTGTTCTGGACTATTGTATCCTCTGTGTGGTGGATTGTTTATGGACCTTCTAATTTTGCCTATAATAAAGGTCTTGGGATTGTTCACACTTCCCTCACTCTGTTGATTGTGTGATACTGGAGAAGTACCCCGTGACAACTGGTGGCAGCGGTGGGATCAACAGAGTGTAACCCAATGGAGAACCATCCACAGAGTGAGTACAGAAATTGGACTGTATCCAGTTTACAGGGGAGAGCCAGAGACCTGGGCCTGAACTACCAGGGACTGACTAAAGAAGCCTTAATTGACCTACTGGTCAGTGCTAGCCCGGCCACTTCCTCCCAGATGTCTGAAGGACGAGCACTGGAGACAGGGATCCCCATCCAAAAAGCCAGCGGTTGGTGTGGTACAAAGAAGAGATGGCGGTTCTGGGCCCCGGCGTCTCTCAGGAGTACAAGGAGGAGGCTGCCCGGAGACAAGAAGCAATGGAGCTTGAAAGAGGGAGCAACGCAATGTGAAGTGTAACCCCAACGATCCGGAACCTGTACGGATCACTCGGACAGAGTTTAAGCCATTTGATGAGGCGTCCAGTGATGTGGAGGGGTTCTTCAAGGACTTTGAGCAGCAGTGTGCTGTGATGTGTGCCCCACTCTGACTGGATGCATTTGTTAGTGGGACTCCTGAACGGTAGCATGGCGGAGGCTTACTGAACCATTGACTCACAGCGGAATCGGGATTATAACATTGTAAAGCAGACTATTCTGGATAACCATGCTATCACCCCAGACCCATATAGGGCCAAGTTCCGTGACCTCCCATGCACCACAGGGGGATCGTTTAGGATGTATGCACATAAGATGTCCCAGGCATGTCAGAGATGGCTGGAAGCAGAAAACGCCTTTACTGTGGAAGATGTTATACAGGCGTTCCTTATAGAACAATTTCTTGCCAAGTGCCTCGCAGAGGTACGGGAATGGGTCCTGGAGCGCCCGCCATGTACTGTGGAGAGCTGCAGCTCTGGCCGATGAAGCCCTTACTATTCGACCGCAAAGGAGGAGGCTTCTGGACATTGAACCATGGCCTGCTCCCGTGCCAAGTCCCCCTCCAATTAAATCTGCCCTTCCATCTAGTCGCAAGCCGATGACAATCGCCTCACAATCCTAGGTCCCAACAGTTCCGACCACGACCTGGGAGTATCCCAGAGAGATGTTATGGGTGTGGGCAACCTTGACATTTGCATTCTGGCTGTCCCTCAAGGATTCGGAGGGAGCCCCACCTCGTCCAGTGCATCTTGTACACTCCATCCCACCTGAGGAAGAGCTACCACCCCCCCACCAGAGTGGACCACCGACCACGGCACCATAGATACCCCTCCTGGAGTGTACGGACTCCGGCCTTGGTCCTTTAGCTACCCAGAGCAACGGCAATGCCACCTTCAGGACGTCTTAATTGATGGATGCAAAGTGTCAGGATTTAGAGACACGGGGGCATTCCTATCGCTGACCCCGTGTGGTTCAACCTGAGGCAATTTACCAGGGTCCGGGAGTTCCCATTGTCTTGGCGGGGGGTGCCCGCAAATACATACAGCGAGCTTCTGTGTGTTTGGATTATGGTTGTGGAGAAAAACTGTGTTGGATTGGAGTTATGGGAGGACTTCCTCCAGATATCCTTCTTGGAAACAACATTGGGGAGTTACAGTGCCAATTTGTGGGAGCAGACACCCGACTACAGGCCCATCAAGCACTATGTCATCCGGACCTCACCGAGGAGCAACCACCACGAACCACATCAGAGGTAGTAAGCAATACGTTCGCTGCTACTACATTGGGAGTGTCTTCGGACAGAGAGGAGTTTCGGAGTGAAATAGAGGGTGACACTACCTTAGCAGCCCTTAGGCAAAAGGCAGAAACTGGGCACATGGAAGATAATGGGGATAGCTTCACTCGAGAAAACGGACTGTATTATCGTGTAACAAAGGTCAGTGACCAGGGCAACCCTGACGCAACGACCAGGCAACTCATTGTCCCTCAGAAGTACAGGGCACAGCCAGTCCAACTGGCCCATGACATCCCCTTGGCTGGGCATCAAGGGAGGAAAAGGACTGAAAAGAGACTCACCCAAAGTTTTTACTAGCCTGGCATCTCGCAGTCGGTAGCCCATTATTGCCGCACCTGTGATGTGTGCCAGCGAATTCAGCATCCTGGAGCTCGACATAAGGTACCCCTGGAATCCCTGCCCATAATTGAAGAACCATTTCAATGTGTAGCTGTGCAGCCAGTCGGCCTGTGGCCCTGTCCAGCATCTTTACCCGGGTAGGGTTTCCTAGCGAAATATTATCGGATCAAGACACTCAGTTCATGTCAGATCTGGTCCAGTCCCTATGGCATACCTGTGGTGTTTGAGCCATTCGCACCACCCCATACCACCCGCAGACCAACGGACTATGTGAACGCTTTAATGGAACCCTAAAAAATATGCTGAGAGTTTTTGTTGACATGGAAAAAGACTGGGAAAAGTACCTGCCACATCTCCTCTTCGCCTATCGGAAAGTTCCCCAAGAGTCCACAGGGTTCTCTCCCTTCGAACTACTGTTTAGCCGGAAGGTCCGTGGGCCTCTCACTCTTCTGAAAGAACATTTGGAGGGAGATATCTGACACCGGAATGTCCATCATTCCCTATGTTCTAGAGTTCAGAGACCAGCTAGCTACCTTGGTTAAAGAACATCAGTGAATGGCCCTGTCCAGACAAAAAACCTGGTATGACCGTAATGCCAGGACCCGGTTATTTATGGAAGGACAACAAGTGCTCATGATTACTGCTTCCCCTGCCAACAAGCTTCAAGCAGTGTGGGAAGGCCCTTATCAGGTTGTTAAGAAAAGTAATGACACTAACGTTATTGCCCTGGACTCTAGTGGTCGACGACAGAAAATTGTCCACATTAACATGCTCAAAGACTACCATGACCGATCTCTGCCTGTTCTAGCTGTCTACCGGCGACGACGAGTATCTCTCCGATCTCCTCCAGGTTGCCCTAGCGGGAGGATCACTGGAACAAGTGCCCCTGGGCTCCCATTTATCGGATATACAAAAGGACGATATTTTTGCCGTACTAAAGCCGAGGACTGTTGCTTTCTCCTCAAAGCAGAGGAAGACTACTCACCAGGCACCATGTTGAAACCCCCGGACAATGTCCCATTCAGCAGGCTGCCTACCGGGTTCCAGAGGCTGTTCAAGGTATGATAAAGATCGAACTGGAGGAGATAAAATGACTGGGAGTTATTCAGCCATCTCACAGTTCTTAGGCCTCTCCTGTCATCCTGGTCCCCAAGAAGGATGGTACAACACGATTCTGCGTTGATTACAGACGATTTAATGCCACCAAGAGTGATGCTTCCCCCATGCTCAGGATTGATGATCTATTGGATAGTCTGGCCAGTGCCCAATTTGTGACCACGTTAGACCTGAGCAAGGGGTACTGGCAGATACCCCTACCGGAGGATGCTTGGGAGCGCTCGGTCTTCATTACTACATTTGGGTTTTTTGAGTTCCCGGGAATGCCCTTTGGGATGAAAACTACCCCCGCTACTTTCTAGAGACTGGTAGATCGACTGTTACAACAATGTCAGGACTTTGCCTGTGCATACTTGGATGACATTGCCATTTGTAGCACCACCTGGAACATCTTAAACATTTGGGCATATTGCTAGACTGTATCCTTGCTGCAGGACTGACCATTCGTTCTGATAAGTGCCCAATAGGGATGTGTTATGAGCGAGTCACTGTAGGAGGCAGACACAAAAATAGAAGCTACGTCCAGAAATCCAGAGAAGTTGGCAACTATCAGATTGCAGACCCCTGAACCTATCAACACAACTAGCAGTAGCCGTGGGGGGTTCCTACGATGCCCTAGACCCCTCGATCACAGCCGGAGCGCTAAATAGCCTAAAGACAGAAAAGGAAATCTAAACTGCCCCAGAGCAGACCCCAAAGTAAAAGGCAGCCCCCAACATATAATGACGGTGAAGCAAGATGAAAAAACACTCACACAGATAGAAAGATAGGCTGAGCAAACGATGGGGCCCAAGCTAGCTAAACAGAACAGGAAAGGAAGGTTGCTGTCTGCAATCTGCCAAAACCCTATCAAAGACATAAGCCAACAAGCTGATATGAAAAAGACCCTGAAGCAGCTAGGCTTCAAAAACTAAATCAGCACTCAGGTATTTTCAGAAGACAGAGCTAAAGGAATTCAGCACACCCCAGCAGGGAATGGCATAAATCCAGAAAAACAAAGCAAAACAAAGTCTAAGCACAAATGCAAAAGGCCGAGCAGAAAACTTAGCTTTAGAGGAGCAGGAATTCAGACTGGTCTCCAAGGATCCCACAGAGAAATCACCCGCAGGGCAGAAGGGCGTCGGCAGCCCTATATCCAGTCAGTAACTCCACTCAGCCAGTCATCATCATCAGACTCAGGTGTTTGATAATCAGGCTCACTACCTTTCTTTACCAGAAGAGGGAGTTCCTTGGGCCTCAGTAGTGAAGGGGAAAATGAACTCACAACAGGGATGGCTGAGGTACAGTACCTCGGGCATAGAGTAGGGGGTGGGGCCCTAAACACTGAGCCTGCCAAGGTAGAAGCCATTAACAACTGGTGTAGATCCCAGACTAAAAAGCACGTACTTGCATTTTTAGGAACTGCTGGTTACTATCGCAAATTTGTTTCTAACTTCAGCACCTTGGCCAAGCCCCTAACCAACCTGACCCGCACGAACATGCCTCGGAATGCGTTTATGACTGCCCTCATCACTGCTCCTGTCTTGGCTGCCCCTGATTATAAGCGCAGGTTCCTCGTGCAGACAGATGCATCCACCTTTGGGATTGGGGCAGTACTTAGCCAAGTGAACGCCACCGGAGAACATCCTGTTGCTTTTGCCAGTTGGAAACTACTGGATAGGGAAGTTGCCTATGCCATCGTATGGGCGCTAAAAAAATTGCAACCATACTTGTATGGCAGAGACCATACAATTGTTACAGACCACAACCCCCTCACATGGCTGAACCGCGTATCGGGGGACAATGGAAGATTGCTGCGGTGGAGCTTGTCCTTACAACCCTACAGCTTCTCCATCCAATACAAGCTGGGAAGCCAACACCAGAACGCCGATGGACTGTCTCAACAAGAACCATAGGCTCCCCAGGCCGACCTACTCCTGCCACTGTAGAAGGAACTTTAAACGATTGAGCAATGTGGACTAAAGTGAGCAGGCCAGAGGTCTGTGTAGACCTCATGGCATGCTAACTTATTATGAGGGGGGAGAGGTTGTGATGGTGTGATATGCTATGTGGGTATCATTTTGTGTATATTTCTATTTCACTGATTTTCATAGTGTTTTTCTTGTTGCCTTGTATGTCTGCAGCCTGACTGTATCTATGTCTCTTGATGACCCCCTGTAGTATCTTAATCCCCCAGGCACCTTTATCAGGTCTGGGAGGCCGGAAAACCACCCCAACCCGTCTGACTACTCCTGGACATAGGGAGGGGGCTGGAAAGGACAGGAGGGGGGAAGTCAGTTCCTGTGTGGAGAGCATCGTGTGAACATAGCAAGTCAGAGAGAAAGGGAAGCTTATAGACTTTTTATTATCCTCTGGCTGCCGGATTATTGGACTCATCTCCTTGGACATTTTATCCTGTTACTGAACTGCATTCTTGCTCTGGACTATTGTATCCTCAGTGTGGTGGATTGTTTATGGACCTTCTAATTTTGCCCATAATAAAGGTCTTGGGATTGTTCACACTTCCCTCGCTCTGTTGATTGTGTGATAACGGAGGACCCCGTGACAGATAGATAGATATGGGATAGATAGATATGGGATAGATATGAGATAGATAGATATGGGATAAATATGGGATAGATAGATATGGGATAGATAAATATGAACCAGTAGGCTACCACAGCATCTTGCAGCGGCATGCTATTCCATCCGGTTTGCGTTTAGTTGGACCATCATTTATTTTTCAACAGGACAATGACCCCAAACACACCTCTCCAGGCTGTGTAAGGGCTATTTGACCAAGAAGGAGAGTGATGGGGTGCTACGTCAGATGACCTGGCCTCCAGTCACCAGACCTGAACCCAATCAAGATGGTTTGGGGTGAGCTGGACCGCAGAGTGAAGGCAAAAGGGCCAACAAGTGCTAAGCATCTCTGGGAACCCCTTCAAGACTGTTGGAAGACCATTTCCGGTGACTACCTCTTGAAGCTCATCAAGAGTGTGCAAAGCAGTAATCAAAGCAAAAGGTGGCTACTTTGAAGAACCTAGAATATAAAACATATTTTCAGTTCTTTCACACTTTTTTGTTAATTATATAATTCCACATGTGTTAATTCATAGTTTTGATGCCTTCAGAGTGAATCTACAATTTTCATAGTCATGAAAATAAAGAATACTCTTTGAATGAGGTGTGTTCAAACTTTTGGTCTGTACTGTAGATAGACAGATAAATATGGGATAGATATATGGATATATCTACAGATATATCCATAGATATTTCCATATATATTTCCATTGATATACAGTGCCTACAAGTAGTATTCAACCCACTGCAGATTTAGCAGGTTTACACATTCGGAATTAACTTGGCATTGTGACATTTGGACTGTAGATCAGCCTGGAAGTGTGAAATGCACTGCAGCAAAAAAGAATGTTATTTCTTTGTGTAATTTTTTTTTAAATTGTGAAAAGTTTATTCAGAGGGTCATTTATTATTCAACCCCTCAAACCACCAGAATTCTGTTTGGTTCCCCTAAAGTATTAAGAAGTATTTCAGGCACAAAGAACAATGAGCTTCACATGTTTGGATTAATTATCTCTTTTTCCAGCCTTTTCTGACTATTTAAGACCCTCCCCAAACTTGTGAACAGCACTCATACATGGTCAACATGGGAAAGACAAAGGAGCATTCCAAGGCCATCAGAGACAAGATCGTGGAGGGTCACAAGGCTGGCAAGGGGTACAAAACCCTTTCCAAGGAGTTGGGCCTACCTGTCTCCACTGTTGGGAGCATCATCCGGAAGTGGAAGGCTTATGGAACTACTGTTAGCCTTCCACGGCCTGGACAGCCTTTGAAAGTTTCCTCCCGTGCCGAGGCCAGACTTGTCCGAAGAGTCAAGGCTAACCCAAGGACAACAAGGAAGGAGCTCCGGGAAGATCTCATGGCAGTGGGGACATTGGTTTCAGTCAATACCATAAGTAACGTACTCCACCGCAATGGTCTCCGTTCCAGACGAGCCCGTAAGGTACCTTTACTTTCAAAGCGTCATGTCAAGGCTCGTCTACAGTTTGCTCATGATCACTTGGAGGACTCCGAGACAGACTGGTTCAAGGTTCTCTGGTCTGATGAGACCAAGATCGAGATCTTTGGTGCCAACCACACACGTGACGTTTGGAGACTGGATGGCACTGCATACGACCCCAAGAATACCATCCCTACAGTCAAGCATGGTGGTGGCAGCATCATGCTGTGGAGCTGTTTCTCAGCCAAGGGGCCTGGCCATCTGGTCCACATCCATGGGAAGATGGATAGCACGGCCTACCTGGAGATTTTGGCCAAGAACCTCCGCTCCTCCATCAAGGATCTTAAGATGGGTCGTCATTTCATCTTCCAACAAGACAACGACCCAAAGCACACAGCCAAGAAAACCAAGGCCTGGTTCAAGAGGGAAAAAATCAAGGTGTTGGAGTGGCCTAGTCAGTCTCCTGACCTTAACCCAATTGAAAACTTGTGGAAGGAGCTCAAGATTAAAGTCCACATGAGACACCCAAAGAACCTAGATAACTTGGAGAAGATCTGCATGGAGGAGTGGGCCAAGATAACTCCAGAGACCTGTGCCGGCCTGATCAGGTCTTATAAAAGACGATTATTAGCTGTAATTGCAAACAAGGGTTATTCCACAAAATATTAAACCTAGGGGTTGAATTATAATTGACCCACACTTTTATGTTTAAAATGTATTAAAATTTAACTGAGCAACATAACTTTTTGGTTTGTAAGATTTATGCATCTGTTAATAAATCCTGCTCTTGTGTGAAGTTTGAAGGCTCTAACTTATTTGCATCTTATCAAACCTGCAGGGGGTTGAATACTACTTGTAGGCACTGTATCTTTAGATATTTCCATAGATATCTATGGATATATTTCTATAGACATATCTATAGATATTTCCTTAGATATACCCATAGATATATCCATAGCCATGTTTATTAATGAACGTTTCATAAAAGAAAAATGGCGTGGTCTCCCGCTCAATTTTCTGCGCCAGAGGGGGAAAGACGACGGCCGGGGGCCAATATTTTTAGCCTGGAAAGGGGGTAATACCCATGGCGCCTTCCCAGGCTATGAATATCAGCCCGTAGCTGTCTGCACAGCCTTTACTGGCTATTAAAATAGGGAGTGAGAAGAGAGAGGCTAAGTGCCGGAATTGGCGCATCTTATAGATGTGTCATTTCTGGGACAGCTGTGGGCTGATATTCATAGCCTAGGAAGGGGCCATGGATATTCCCCCCCCCACGGCTACAAATACCAGCCCGCAGCCCACCCAGAAATGGCGCATTTATAAGATGCGTCAATTATGGCGCTTAGCCTCTCTCTTCTCACTCTCATGTAGTGGTGGGATATGGGGTAATAAGGGGTTAATTGCTTGCTTGCTATTGAAAGGTGACATTAAGCCCAATTAATAATGGAGAGGCGTCAATAAGACACCTATCCATTATTAATCTTATAATAAAGGGTTAAAAAAAACACACACACAAGATTTTCATATTTTTCTTGCTCGTCCAGATCCAAGCGACGACCTCGTCTCCAGTAATAAAGTAAAAAAATAAACAACCCATATACTCTGTGTTTTCAACTCTGCAAACTTATATCTGGTAACCAGCTTTTCCAATCTCTGCTCTGAATCCACTCCTGTGTCTCCATTCAATGTCAGCAGTTAATCCTGAATGCTATCTGTGTTTTCAACTCTGCAAACTTATATCTGGTAACCAGCTTTTCCAATCTCTGCTCTGAATCCACTCCTGTGTCTCCATTCAATGTCAGCAAGCAGTTAATCCTGAATGCTATCTGTGTTTTCAACTCTGCAAACTTATATCTGGTATATAGTTTTTTTTCAACTTACTCTGCTTGTCCCCTTATGTTGTGAGGTCAAGAAACTTTTCAAAGTGCTTTATGATCCATGTAGTGCTGGACATGTGTTTATTTGACCACAACATTTTATTGGGTCCTGGTGTCTCAATTTAGTGTGATTGATTAACGAGAAGAGAGAGCCAAAAAAAAACAAAAAAAACTTAGCCTTAACCTCCTATATATTCAGACATAGCTAGGGGGAGCATTTATGCAGGGGTGGCATTTATGCACATGTAATCGAAGTACATGTATCAAAGTACTTCTGGCAGTTATAACATGGCAGGAGACAGGTAAGACATTTATATACTTCTACTCCCTGTACATTTGGAGTACAACAAATATATACCATATGCATTTGTGTAATTTATATCCTGGCCGCTGCATTCACACACATCTACCGCCCTGGCATTAACTCTCCACACTCCATCCATATTGGCCCCTCGCTTCTTTCCTCTCCTGTGTATAGCACTCACGCTCTTTTCACATTGTTAAATTGTACAGATCCAGGCAGTCCCACCATTCAACACCAGAGACGCTCTCACAAATCACTTAACCATCTGCTCACTCTTTCTATCCTCCTTCTCCTAGTCGCAGGAGACATTGCTCCCAACCCTGGTCCCCCATGTTATAGAAAGTCAAACCCCCCGACTGCTACACTTAGAAACCCCTCTAATCTGATTAATATTCCCTGCCTGCCATCTGTCTCTCTTAATTGTGCACTTTGGAATTCTCGCTCAGTGTGTAACAAACTCTCCTTCATTCATGACTTCTTCCTTTCTAATTCTCTTAACCTCCTGGCTCTTACTGAAACCTGGATCCAGCAGTCAGATACTACCGCTGCTGCTGCTCTTTCATACGGGGGGCTACACTTCTCTCATACCCCAAGATCAGACAATAGAGCTGGTGGAGGCGTTGGTCTGCTCCTATCACCAAAATGTACCTTTCAGGTTATCCCTCAAGTACCCTCACTTGTCTTCCCTTCTTCTGAGGTCCATGCCGTCAGACTCTACACCCCCTTCTCCATGCAAGTGGCGGTGGTGTATCGTCCTCCCGGCCCCTCCCATCAGTTCCTGGATCATTTTGCCACTTGGCTTCCACATTTTCTCTCCTGTGACATCCCTACCCTCATCATGGGAGATTTCAACATCCCCATTGCTCTTCCCCTCTCCCCATCTGCTACTCACCTTTTATCTCTAACCTCCTCATTTGGCCTTTCGCAGCTTACTAATTCTCCAACGCATGAAGACGGAAACTCCCTCGACTTGGTCTTCTCTCGGCTTTGTGCAGTGGATGATTTTGCAAACTCCCCTCTCCCGCTCTCTGACCACAATCTTCTTTCATTCTCTATAAAGAACTGCCAGGCTGCTCAGGTCATCCCCACTGTCCAGACTTATAGAAACATACAGGCCATTAACACCCAGAAACTTCTGAAGAACTTGCAGTCTTCATTGGCCCCTATCTCCTCCCTCTCATGTCCTGATTCTGCATTGAAGCATTACAATGAAACACTTCAAAGTGCCCTGGATGAATTTGCACCCCCTATAAATAGAACACCACAACACAGACGGCGACAACCCTGGCACACGGTGCAAACACGTTTCCTGCAGCGGTGCTCCAGGTGCGCCGAACGTCTGTGGAGAAAATCCAATCTACACGAAGATTTCATCCATTTTAAGTTTATGCTTAGAACATACAACACTGCCCTTCACCTCTCCAAACAAACCTATTTCAACACCCTCATCACCTCACTGTCCAATAACCCGAAACGTCTCTTTGACACTTTTCATTCTCTACTCAATCCAAGAGTACAGGCCCCAACCACGGAGCTCCGAGCTGACGATCTGGCCAATTACTTCAAAGAAAAAATTGACCAGATCCGACAGGAAATTATCTCCAAATTCCCTCATACCATGCACTGTCCTCCCTCCCCCACTGCATCTAACTCACTCTCTGATTTTGAACCAGTCACAGAAGAAGAAGTAAGCAGGCTCCTTGCATCTTCTCGCCCAACTACTTGCACCAGTGACCCATTTCCGTCACATCTCCTCCAGTCCCTTTCCCCTGCTGTCACCCCTCACCTAACTAAAATATTTAACCTCTCTCTCTTCTGGTATTTTTCCCTCCTCATTTAAGCATGCCATCATACATCCACTACTTAAAAAACCATCCCTCGACCAAAACTGTGCCGCTAACTATAGACCTGTCTCTAATCTTCCCTTCATCTCTAAACTCCTGGAACGCCTGGTCCACTCCCGTCTTATCCGCTATCTCTCAGAAAACTCTGTTCTCGACCCTCTCCAATCCGGTTTCCGCTCTTTACACTCCACTGAAACTGCCCTCACTAAAATCTCTAATGATCTACTAACAGCTAAATCAAATGGTCATTACTCCATGCTAATTCTCTTGGATCTCTCTGCAGCATTCGACACTGTGGATCATCAGCTCCTCCTCACTATGCTCCATTCCATTGGCCTCAAGGACACCGTTCTCTCCTGGTTCTCCTCCTATCTCTCCGACCGCTCCTTTACTGTTTCTTTTGCCGGTTCCTCCTCCTCTCACCTTCCCCTTACTGTTGGGGTTCCTCAAGGATCGGTTCTAGACCCCCTCCTCTTCTCCTTGTACACTGCCCCTATTGGTCAAACAATCAGTAGATTTGGTTTCCAGTACCATCTCTATGCTGATGACACCCAATTATACGCTTCTTCTCCTGACATCACGCCAGCCTTTCTAGAAAACACTGGCGATTGTCTAAACGCTGTGTCTAATATCATGTCCTCACTATATCTGAAACTGAACCTGTCAAAGACTGAACTCCTGGTGTTTCCTCCCGCTACTAATGTACCTATACCCGACATTGCTATTTCTGTGTGTGGTTCCACTATTACTCCCCAGCAACATGCCCGCTGTCTTGGGATCATACCTGATTCCGAGCTTTCCTTTGCCCCCCACATTCGATCACTGGCTCGCTCTTGTCATCTGCACCTCAAAAACATTTCTAGAATTCGACCTTTTCTTACTTTTGACTCTGCAAAAACTCTTACTGTTTCTCTTATTCATTCTCGTCTCGACTATTGTAACTCTCTTCTAATCGGTCTCCCTCTTACCAAACTCTCCCCTCTCCAATCTGTCTTGAATGCTGCAGCCAGGATCATATTCCTCACCAATCGTTACACCGATGCCTCTACCTTGTGCCAGTCATTACACTGGCTACCCATCCACCCCAGAATTCAGTATAAACTTATTACCCTCACCCACAAAGCCCTCCATGGCTCAGCACCACCCTACATCTCCCTTGTTTCAGTATACCACCCTACCCGCGCCCTCCGTTCTGCTGATGACCTGAGGTTAGTATCCTCAATAGTCAGAACCTCCCACTCCCGTCTCCAAGACTTTACACGTGCCGCGCCAATTCTTTGGAATGCACTTCCCAGGTCAATACGATTAGTCCCCAATCCCCACAATTTTAAGCGTGTCCTGAAAACGCATTTATTCAGACTGGCCTATCGCCTCAACACATTAACCTAACCTATCCCTGTGTGGCAGAGCCAAAAGTTTTACCATAACCAGGTTCCCAGCATCATGTTCCCACATGCTTTATGCATCCATTAGCCCTCTGTGTCTGTACTGTTACACACTTAACATTATGGCTGGTCCATACAATCAGAGCAACTGTTACCACCCACCTTTCGTGTCTACCTCTTTCCTCATAGACTGTAAGCTTGCGAGCAGGGCCCTCACTCCTCTTGGTATTTGTTATAATCTACTGTATGTGATTATTGTTATGCTGTAATGTCTATTGTCTGTACAAATCCCCTCTGAAATGTAAAGTGCTGCGGAATATGTCGGCGCTATAAAAATAAAATTTATTATTATTATTATTATTACTCCATGTCCGACGCAGTCCAATTAATAACGAGGGTCCCACGACAATCTCCCCTATAGAACAGTGACATGAGGTGATGTCACTGATCTACAGGGCCTCCCAGTGATGAACTGACAGGAGACAATGGCTCCTGCAGTCCATCACTGAGGTTACCTGAGTTCAGAGTCTCACTTTACAGCAATGCTGCAGTGAGGGTTAGGGTTATGGGACCTCTTTCACAGCAGCGGAGGGATAAACAGCTAATCCTCCTCCTGTCATTTCATTGCTGGAGCCCCTGGAGAGCGGTCACATCAGGTGATGTAGCTGCTCTCCACGGGACATCGTTGTAGGACACTCGTTATTAATTGGACTACGGCGCAAAGGTGAGTATAGGTTGGTTTATTATTTTATTTTTATTACATATCGATGGCTTCGGGGAATTAGATGTGTGCGGTATGTACTCTGTTGTGTTGTATATTATATGTATGTTCTGTATGTTATATGTTCTGTATGTTGTATGTTATATGTTCTGTATGTGTTATATGTTCTGTATGTTATATGTTGTAAATTGTGTTATCTGTTGTATGTTCTGTATGTGATATGTTATATGTTCTGTATGTGTTGTATGTTATATGTTCTGTATGTTATATGTTGTATATTCTGTATGTGTTTTTTTTTTACATTCAACACATTAGCCGGATGATGGGACTACTACTGTCCCATCATTAAAAACAACCAGAAACAAATCTACAATATCACCGTAACAGGTAAACAGGAATACTCAAAACAATTTGATCAAAACCACAAAAAAAGTACAAAAACCTGTATAGAGTGTCAAAAAGTACCAAATTTTATTAATATTACATCATAAAAAAATGTTATTAGGACAACACATTGTTCAAAATTAGCACATTATTCAAAAATAAAAACTATATAAAAGGACATGAACAGTGACAATGTGGTATAGATAGTTCATATAAGGACTGGTTATAGAAAAATCCAAATTAGATTGTCTATAAATATTGCACAAGATTTTTTGTCCCAGTTCATATATGGCCACTTAAAATAGGAGACTAACCTATATAAATTTGTACGTTGTTGGTGATCACCTATAAAGAGATTAATTAGCTCCAAATAATTAAGGTGCCATATTACGATCATAAAGGAAAGTTCTTACCCAAATGAGTCAAGATATACGATCAGAGAAAGCTTTGGCCCGCAGCCCCCAATGCCCCTCTTAGTCACTCAGCCCTGTTCTCCCAAAACCAGCTTCTCCACCATGACAGATCAGCTCTCCACCATCCTGTCATGATCACACCTTACCACTTGTGCGCTTGACCCGCTGCCATCCCACCTCATTCCTAACTATGCCACAGTCTTCATCCCAACTCTAACACACCTCTTCAACCTTTCAATTACAAATGGTGTCTTTCCCTCATCCTTCAAACATGCCTCAATCACACCCATCCTCAAAAAGCCCTCCCTCAACCCATCCCCGATGTCTAACTATCGCCTGATATCTCTTTTCCCTTACGCCTCAAAACTACTGGAATAGCATGTCACTGTACATGTCCTTTATATATTTATTTTTGAATAATGTGCTAATTTTTAACAATGTTGTCCTAATAACATTTTTTATGATGTAATATTAATAAAATTTGGTACTTTTTGACACTCTATACAGGTTTTTGTACTTTTTTTTGTGGTTTTGATCATACTGTCCCATCATTGGCTAATGTGTCTCTCACTGTCAGGGTAGCAGGCATAGCCCGATGGGACTTGTAGTCCCATCGGACGATGCCTTCATACAGACACACACACAGCCCCGCACAGACAAGCAGAGCCCCCCTCGTAGACAGCCTGCCCGCAGACAGCCCCCTCACCCGCACACACAGAGCCCCCCCGGCACATAGACCCCCTCACCCGCCCGCAGACAGCCCCGTCTCTATGGATGGGAAAGGAGATAGACGCTGCAGAGCGACGGGGCTGTGACGTGCGGTGCAGCAGCGCCCACAGACTGCTATCACTCTTGATGAGTGACAGTGTGCAGAGGCTGAGGCACGCCTGCTGATGATGTCACGTCAATTTCGAGTCAGGAACTTGACATCAGCGGATGTTAGCGGTTGCTGCAGCTTGGGGGTCAGGTGACCCGGACTCAGCTGCCTGCATAGCGCCGGCTCACAGAAAGATTGGCAGCGCAAGGTAATGACAAAAATCATTAGGGGTCCCCGGGGGATACATAGGAAGGTTAATAAAAGTAGTGGACAACCTTTTTAACATGGTTGATTAACCCCTCTCAACACTTAGTATGCTGGAGCATATTTCCAGGTTCATATCACTGAGGCTTACATGCTAAGTGTTGTGAGTTCATTTTCCCCTTCACCATTGAGGTCTGATGAACTCCCTCTTCTGGTGAAGGAAGGTAGTGAGGCTGATTACAAAGCACCTGAGTAGAATGATGATGACTGGGATTGCTGACTGGATATAAGGCAGCCGACGCCCTTCTAACTTGCGGGTGATTACTCTGAGGGATTCTTGGAGACCAGTCTGATTCCTGCTCCTCAAAAGCTAAGTTTTCTGCTCTACTTTTTGCATTTGTGGTTTGGTTTTGTTTTGCCTTGTTTTTCTGGATTTCTGCCTTTCCCTGCTGGGTGAGCTGAATTCCTTTTTGCTCTGTCTTCAGATAATACCTGAGTACTGATATAGTCTTTTTGAAGCCTAGCGTCTTCAGGGCTTTTTTCCCTATCAGTCTGTTGGCTCTTGTTTTTGAGAGGGTTTTGGCGGATTGCAGACAGCAGCTTTTTTTATTCTGTCCTATTTAGTTGCTTGGGCCCCATCATTTGCTCAGCCTCTCTGTGCTTTTTCATCTTGCTTCACCGTCATATGTTGGGGGCTGCCTTTTGCTTTGGGGTCTGCTCTGGGGCAGTTTAGATTTCCCTTTCTGTCTTTAGGCTATGTAGTTCTCCGGCTGTGATCGAGGGGTCTAGGGCACCGTAGGAACCCCCCACGGCTACTGCTAGTTGTTCGGTTCAGGGGTCTGCAATCAGATAGCTGCCAACTTCTCTGGTTTTCTGGACTTAGCTAGTATTTCTGTTTTTGCCTCCTACGGTGACTCAATCATAACACTAAGTGACTGTATTGTAAGGGTTCCAATTGATTGTAATGAATAAGAAAATGCTCACAAGAATTGAATTTACTAAATTGATTTACTTTATAAGTGATAAGATCAAATAATAAACAGTATAAAACTATAAATACATATGCATTAATCAGAAACAAGCATTATTCATACGTTACATTATTCAGACGTCGACCAGTCATCCTCCAGGAGCCAAAAGAGAGTGAGTACATGTGTCATCTTTTAAATGTCCAGCTAAAAGGTGTGTCCAGCCCCACCATGTGGGGAATGATGTCACAAGCCTATTGTCCATTGACTATAAACACATCCCCTCAATACCTGTTTTAAGGAGTATATAATACAGGAAGCTGGAGGAGGGAGCCTCTTGTGTGCCACATGGCAGAAATACAGAAAGCTGGAGGAGGGGCTTCAGAGCACATGATAACATCCATGGGGAAAGTTAACACACCCAATCTAATTAGGGTAATTGCCTTGAATATCAATGGTCCTTTATTGATGGATAAACAAATGACCAGTAATTTACATTCCTTTATCTTAAGTTTCAGTGACCTTTTGCTTACTCATCTCAGTGTATATTATGTTAAACTGATTGAAACCATATAAAAATAACTCATAGTATACATTCCACCCCTTGATTTCAATCACTTTAATTAACCTGCCACTAAACTATATCATTTATCATTATGTGTATTGCTCCTTTATATATATATATATATATATATATATATATATATATATATATATATATATATATATTTACTACCAATAGAAAACCTCTTGGTAAAAAAATAACATCCTGGGCTTAAAACGGAACAAAAACAACATTGGACCAACAGGTACTGAAATATCAAATGTCTGTAGAAATCTTCTTTCTTCGGATCTTCTTGACCGCAATTTTTAAATGGGTCTCTGTTGCAGGGACGGGGATTATTATGCCCTCATTACTTTGGGGTGACTTCACTACTTTCCCTGATTAGCAAAAGAACAGACTCTAAAGAGCAATCTGTCCCTGCCCTTCATGACATTAACCCCTTGTTTCTCCAAAGCAATGGGTGAGGGAAGTGCAGGTGTCCATGGCTGAGCATAAGAGTACCTTTATCTTCTATTGCTGCAGCTGTTCAGGGCCTCACTTTATATGCCATTTGCATCAGCTGGCAGTCATGAGGATTCACCCTGGTTGATGGTTCAGCATCATCTGGGCTCAGTCTCAGCGCTCAATTGGACATCTTCAGTCTACACACAAGACACAGCCTGCACTGAGGGAAAGTGAAGTTCACAATCATACTTGAAAGTTCCAAAGTCTTGGCAGAGCTAACTCAGTCCAAAGCAACAGTCCAAAATAACTCAGACCTGGTGGCTTGTTTTCCACCCCTTGATCAAATGAATCAAACAAAATTACCGTAGGTTTGTTGGTCCAAATTAATTGTGCCCAGAATGACCTTTGAAATTTTCTACTGTAGCAAATATTTCTACTCTAGATAATACTACATAAAATATATATCATATGTGTATGGACTTATACACTGATCAAACACATCAAATTCATGTCAATCACATTTGCATAAGAACGATGATCATAATTACCAGTACAATCATGTTCATGGAGATCACAAAATAATGTTACTACTAATCAGAATCAGTACAATTACATGTTAAGGAAAACCGAACCCAAGCCAATTTGCTATTAACCCAATTCTAGCAAATTATTATTTTTACATAATAATATACACATTACATCAACACACACTCTGGGCTTCACCTAATGCGTTCATTCAGTAAGCAGGAGATTCTCATTTATATATAGACAAACACACACTTTGGGTACCCACACATTTGCATTGCATGACTCAGGTGTAGGTGAACAAAGCTACCGTGTTTCCCCGAAAGTAAGACCCTGTCTTACATTAATTTTACCCCAAAAAGTCCCACCGTCTTACTTTCGGGGGAGGTCTTATATTAGCCGAAAAAAAATGACAATTTCTTTTTAACCAATAAATTAACATTAACATGCTGTTATACCCCATAACAGTGCCGTATCCCACTGCACACAGCCCCACACCCCATAACAGTGCCGTATCCCACTGCACACAGCCCCACACCCCACAACAGTGCCGTATCCCACTGCACACAGCCCCACACCCCACAACAGTGCCGTATCCCACTGCACACAGCCCCACACCCCATAACAGTGCCGTATCCCACTGCACACAGCCCCACCCCCCATAACAGTGCCGTATCCCACTGCACACAGCCCCACCCCCCATAACAGTGCCATATCCCACTGCACACAGCCCCACCCCCCATAACAGTGCCGTATCCCACTGCACACAGCCCCACACCCCATAACAGTGCCGTATCCCACTGCACACAGCCCCACACCCCATAACAGTGCCGTATCCCACTGCACACAGCCCCATACCCTATACAGTACGTTTCCCTACTTGGTTTTTAAATGCTGGACGTTTTTCTCTGCGGTGCGGCTGTGGGTGCGGAAGGCCTGTGCTGCAGGGAACGCTGTGCCAATCAGCAGGGAAACAGCTGTGACGTGGGGCTGGGGCGGCCAATTACAGCCCGAGCTGCTGGACCAATCAGTGCTCGAGCCGGGGGCCGGCGGTGACGTGGGGAACAGGGGCGGCCAATGAGCTGTTGAGCTGGGCGGATTGCGGGGTTAACACGGCGAGTTAACCCCATGAGCGCTGGACCCGCCCAGCTGCACCTGAGGACACCTCTGGAGCCTGGGGACCCAATGGGGGACAGCGGCGGCCCAAAGGTAAGGGCCTTACATTTCACAGCGGCCCCCAACCCTGCTTTACATTCGGGGGAGGCCTTACATTGAAGGACCCCCCCGTAACCCCCACCCTGTCTTACTTTCGGGGGGGGTCCTACTTTCGGGGAAACACGGTATATCAAGACATTAACAAACTAGCATTCATTGAAATCATTTAACATATATATTCTTCAAAACCCAATTTGCACGGGAGCTCCCAAAAAATAAAAAATGTTAAAACTCAAAAATAAGTCATAAAATATAATCTTATATTAGATAGATGGACTCCTTGTTTACTACTGCAGGAATGAACCATTTACTGTGCACTGTGATTACATGTTAAATGGCCAAGGTTTCTTCTTTCACTCCTGCAAACAAAAGGTTATTTACACCCCCCACCCCCCCAATCCAACATGTAGTGGACTGAAAAAAGAAAAAACAATTCCTTTAAAAACCAAGAATGCTAAACACAGTACAATTAAAATTCAGAAAATGAGCTCATAAAAATATACCAAATAAAAAAATAAAAAAAATACCACGTGGATTTTTTCTTTGTCTGTGAACCAATTTTAATCAAGGGATATCCATGACAAATACACAAAGCACATACAGTGACAAACACTTAGTACAAATAAGTCATCTATTTATCTTGTCAACCCCCCAGTATATTATCAGTCATCCAACTTTAGGTCAGTCTTAAATTCATTGTCTGTACTGTCACTCCCCTCTTTGCCTTGTATGTTTCTCTCACAATGGCTCCCACATACAGAATCATCTTATATCTGCTGTGGTCTTTTGCCTTTTAAAACATCAAGGTCTATTACAAACCCTCAGGTGAGGAATGCACATTTATGCATCACCAAGACCAATTCATCATATCAGCCAGCACATACATCACAGTATGCTCACAGGAGTATTTCTCTTCATATATCAGCCAGTGCATACGTCACAGGATTATTTCTCTAATAAACTCTAGAATGAAAACAAACATCATTAGACATCAAAAAATGGCAAAACTGTTCAAACAACAATTTTCAGGGATGTTCCACAACTTTTATCTAAAATCTGCATTTAACATTAGTCCATGAGGGAATATTGGCAGGGGGTGTAGTATGCCATGGTATTGGAAGAGTGCAAGGAGCGGTTACAGTGGGGGCTTTGCATGCCTCCATCAGGTGTCCCACCTCTATCTTTCCAACCCCCTATCTCATATGTCGCCACCCTCTTGGGTCTGGCGAGTTGCAATTTACCTTTTCTCCTCAGATCTTGCCATCTCCTCAACAGGTCACTTGTAGAGATCCCATCTATCTCCTGGAATGGAACTCCACTAGCTATCAGGTCACAAAACAACTCCTTCCTGCTTTCTAATTTGAGTATCATCCTCTTTTCTCCTTTTTTGATCTACTCTCTTTACTGTACTATTTTTTGATACTTTTGCTCTCTAGAGCAGATAGCTGGGAGATTAATTTGCATGCTGTGTAGACATTAGTGGAATTTCCCATAAGTGCACTGAACATAGTGAACAATGGGGCTTTATAAGCAGCTGGGGCACCTTCTATGAACTTATTCTTCATCAATACTGTCAATATTGCAGCATCTGGTCCCTTCCAATCCTCAACAACAGCAAAGTGATCATTCAGATCTGGCACAGAATTGCGAGTTATACCTCCTATACATGCAATTTCTCTCAATCTCTGAACTCCATCTGCAAGAGACTCCCATCGTGTCTGTGGTATTATTTGCATGGGAGAGTCATACACTTGTGCCACAGAGTCCCTCACCAAATGCAACAAAGAGAAATTCTCTGCAGTGTCCCTTGCACGTCTCACTTTTAGACGTACCATAGGATCAGTACAAATACTACAAAGTCCTATTGCCTCAAGACGGTTCAAAATTATAGTATCGGCTCCCTGATCCCATAATCTGAGAATCCATGCTAACAAAGGTTCTCCTGCTTGCTGCCTGTACCTCGTAGCTAATTCTGAATTCTCCTGCTGTATAATTCCTAGTTACTTCGGTCATTGAAGCTTCTGCTCCTGTAGCTGCGTTTCCTGCATCCATCCTATCTCCACTACGCTGTGTGACTTCTCTCCTAGTTTTAGTAGTCACAATCGGTCTGGCTTGCTTTTCTTCCCCATTTGTCTCGCTGTCAGAGCCTTCCCATTCTAGCAAATCTGACCATTTCTCATGTGCAATCATGGTTCTAATCTGTGCAGTATGAATATCTGACACTGGCCGCTGTCTCCTCCTGCGCCTATTCTTATTCACATTTTTCATTACATAAGCTTCAAAATTCCTTTGCATATTGTCATGCTGTTTCATTTGGTCTCTCAAGGCTGATTGCAAGCTAATCCTTTGCTCTATAGCTGTATGCAGCTCTAAACGCAAATGATCTATCTCCTCCTGTAAGCTTTGAGACACTTGCACAAAAATCCATCCAACGGCTGCTGCAGCTTTCTGCTCTTTTGCATCATACCTTGAGAGATCAAATTTGCCAGCCACATCCTGAGGATTTGATAAGCGCTGTCCCTCCATATATTTGTTACATTCCTGTGCCATTGGGGTCCACTTTCCTGGTAACACCCATTCTGGCAAAGATCTGACACTACTCTCAACTGCTTTCCTACTCTTAACAAACTTATTCAATTTAGCAAATATTTTTATTCAAAACAATCCCACTGCTGCCACCAATTTGTATTGTAAGGGTTCCAATGGATTGTAATGAATAAGAAAATGCTCACACAAGAATTGAATTTACTAAATTGATTTACTTTATAAGTGATAAGATCAAATAATAAACAGTATAAAACTAAAAATACATATGCATTAATCAGAAACAAGCATTATTCATACGTTACATTATTCAGATAGACGTCGACCAGTCATACTCCAGGAGCCAAAAGAGAGTGAGTACGTGTCATCTTTTAAATGTCCAGCTAAAAGGTGTGTCCAGCCCCACCATGTGGGGAATGATGTCACAAGTCTATTGTCCATTGGCTATAAACACATCCCCTCAATACCTGTTTTAACCAGTATATAATACAGGAAGCTGGAGGAGGGGGCCTCATGTGTGCCACATGGCAGAAATACAGCAAGCTGGAGGGGCTTCAGAGCACATGATAACATCCATGGGGAAAGTTAACACACCCAATCTAATTAGGGTAATTGCCTTGAATATCAATGGTCCTTTGTTGATGGGTAAACAAATGACCAGTAATTTACATTCCTTTATTTTAAGTAAGTTTCAGTGACCTTTTGCTTACTCATCTCAGTGTATATTATGTTAAACTGATTGAAACCATATAAAAATAACTCATAGTATACAGTGACACATATCTCCTCTCCAGTATTTTACCAGTCACCTTCTCACATCCTATTAATGAATTTGGTACATCGTTCACCTATGTGCCACCACCAGAAATGTTACTCCAGATGCCGGCATATGTCTTAATTTACCAATTTTTTTTTTTCACAAAGTGGCCATGGCTGACCAAGAATGGCAGAAAACGTATAGTACCTGCACCTGCCAATTTTGGCTTGTCCTGCTGACCATCTACTATGTGCATGGGGTTCTTTCTCTCTCTATGTGTGGGCTGTAATTATCGGTCATTTGAGACTTGATTCATCAACACTGGCAATGTTCACGCTCGTCCTGATGAGGAGGTGTATTGGGATCAGACGCTCCTGACTTATTCAGTCACACATCTGACAAGTTGCGTGCACTTCTTCACAAATTTTCTTCCAGTTAGGAGGTATTATGACCCATCCAGCTAATTTTGGCAGAGCTGACGTGAAAACAATGAATCAGTAATAAACGTGAAAATAAGAAACTTTGTAATACAAAGTACTTGGACAGTGACCGAATCTTTGTGATTTGGGCTTTGCATGCCACTATTTTTAATGTAAAATGAAACAACTGTGATGTAATTGATGTGTAGACCTTCAAGTTTAATTAATGGGGTTGAACAAAAATATCCTGTGAAACATTTATGAATTGCAACCATTTTTCTAAAAATATTCAGAATTGAGAGTCCTCAGTGGTTGATACCTTTTAATGGCTAACTGAAAAGATGGTAACACATTGCAAGCTTTTGAGACTACTCAGGTCTCTTCATCAGGCATTGACTAATACAACATCTGAAGAATCACATATTTATACACAAGACAGCACAGCAAAAATGCAATAGATAAGACAAGTGACGCGAAGCAGAATTATCATTGTGGGAGAGGGAGAAACATAAATATTGGACCAGTTCATAGATAAGGAGTCTGGATGTTTTATTGTCCTCTGACTGGGGTCTCCTAATATGTTGTGGTGCCCCCACAAGGTCTTAGGAGCCATTTTTCTACAAAGCCTCCTCATTTCACAGTCTCGAAAGTAATTGGAAATGAAATTTACCATAAATAAACTGTTCATTTTTAACTCTTTGTAGAGAATCCTTTGTAGGGAAAAACCTGTCTGAAAGTCATGGACATAATCAAATGCTGGGTTTCCACCTTTCTGATGCTTTGTCAGATCTTTACTGCATTACTGGAGTGGACTTCAGTTGTACAAGTGGCATGTAAAAGTTTTGGCACCCCTGGTCAAAATTACTGTTATTGTGAACAGTAAGGGTATGTGCACATGTTGCGGATTTGGCCCTGCGGATCCGCAGCAGTTTTCCATGCGGTGTATAGTACCATGTAAACCCATGGAAAACTAAATCCGCTGTGCACATGCTGAGGAAAGTTCTGTGCAGAAACGCAGCAGTTCATTTTCCGCAGCATGTCAATTCTTTGTGCGGAATCCGCAGCGTTTTTACACCTATTCCATTCTAGGAATCCGCTGGCCAAATACACAGAAAATCTGCAGTTAATCCGCAGGTCATTTTACCTGCGGATTCTGCAGAACTCAGAACTCAATGTGTGCACATACCCTTAACCCCTTCACGACCTTTGACGCCACGTAGGCGTCATGAAAAAGTCGTGGCAAAACGACCCATGACGCCTATGCGGCATCATGAAAAGATCTCCCTGCTGCGGGTCGGGTGAGCGGGTTCAGTGAAAGTTCACCCGACCCGCCGGTACAGGGGGACCTAGACTTGACCCCAGGGGGGGTGGCTTCGCCCCCCGGGGATACGATCACTCCCAGTGACCTGTCACCCCCCTCGCATCTGATTGGAGCTAGCGTCCATGTGACGCTAGCCCTCCAATCAGATGTGGAGAGGCGGGGTAAAACATGGCTGCCTCGTTCCTCAACTTCATCCTGTCCGTGGAAGCTGAGGAACGAGGTGCCAGACTCCCGCCCTGACCTGCGATCGCCGCCATCGCCGCTGCCACCACTGCCTTCCGGTAGTATAACTCTCTCCTCCGCAGCCTAATTCCAGCCAGGGGAAGAGTCTTGAGGAGATCATTTGCATATTCCCAGTGCCTTCTGGGATAAGTGAAGAGTCTCTGCGAGCTCAACGATCACTGGGTTTTGGCCGTTGCAGCTGAAAAGAGGAAATCGGAAAAACCGCGCGCCGATAGGCGCGCGAATTTAGGCTCATCTATCATCGTTTTTAAGAAATCTCAAGATGGAAGAGGCCAGGAGCCATTTGGTGAGCTGCATTTCTTGCTACATGTTCACAGACTTACCAGTGGAAAAGCCAAACTTCACATGCCACAAATGCAAGCTTGTGTCCCTGTTGGAGGAAAAGTTGCAAAATCTCGAAGAGAGGTTGGCTACGTTGAAGATCATTAAGGAAGGTGAAGAGTTCTTGGACAGAGCAGAATTATCTCTTCATGTTACAGAAAGAGAAGAAATTCGAAGTGCACCTGAAGAAACAGAGGAATGGAGACATGTGACCCAGAGAAGCAGGAGGATCAGGAGGCAGTCAGCACCCATACTGCTCAGAAACCAGTACCAGGCTCTCACGCAGGAAAATGATGAAGAAATACATCAGGATAAGACTTTGCCAACAAACAGCAACCTTGTACGCCTTCAGAGTCCTCCTGGATGGAGAAAGAAAAATGTTGTGAAGAAGAAACGGAGAGTGGTGGTCATGGGGGATTCCCTGTTGAGAGGAACAGAGGCCGCTATCTGCAGACCGGATATAACTTCAAGAGAAATGTGCTGTCTTCCAGGTGCAAAAATTAAAGATGTGTCTGACAGGATATCAGGACTCTTCAGACCTACAGATGACTACCCATTCCTGCTACTACATGTGGGGACAAATGACACCGCAAGAAACGACCTGGAAACCATCTGCAGAGACTTTGAAGACTTAGGCAAGAAAGTGAAAGAACTGGGAGCGCAGGTGGTCTTCTCTTCCATCCTCCCAGTGGATGGCCATGGAACAAGGAGGTGGAATAAGATTCTGCAGGTGAACAACTGGCTACGTCGATGGTGCCGTCAGCAACGATTTGGATTTCTGGATCACGGAGTGAACTACTTATACGATGGACTACTTGCTAGAGATGGGGTGCACCTTACGAAGACTGGAAAGCATGTATTTGGAAGTCGCCTTGCTACACTTGTAAGGAGAGCTTTAAACTAGAACAACATGGGAAGGGAAGCAAAAGACCAGAAAAAGCCATACACCTGACAAATGCTATTGAGAACTCTGCTAATAGAAGTGGAAAGGAAGAACAAAGACGAAAGAATCTAATTAATAACAATATTGGAGAAAGAGAAACCAATCACAAACTAAAATGTTTCTATACTAATGCACAAAGCATGGGCAACAAACAAGGAGAATTGGAACTACTAACACAGGAAAAGAAATATGATGTCATTGGAATCACTGAAACTTGGTGGGACGATACACATGATTGGAATACAAGACTAGAAGGATACAACTTATTTGCAAGAAACAGACTTGATAAACGAGGAGGGGGTGTTGCATTGTATGTTAGAAACGCATATATCTGCACAGAGATTGAAGCTTCAGAGACTGGGAGTTCTGTGGAAACTGTTTGGGTAAGAATACAAGGACAGAACAATGGAAAGGACACCATTGTAGGCATTTACTACAGGCCGCCTGTGCAAGCTGAAGATATGGATGAACTCTTTATGCATCAAATGGCCAAGTTCTCCAAAAAATATGACATAGTTGTCATGGGAGATTTCAACTATCCAGACATTTGTTGGGAATCTCTCTCAGGCAAAACTAACAGGTCAAGGAAATTCTTATCCTCTCTTGCTGACAACTTTATCTTCCAAAAGGTAGGGGAGAAAACAAGGGGAACTGCTACCTTGGATCTAATCCTTATAAACAGGGAGGAAATGGTTGAGGAGGTAAAAGTGGCTGGAACCCTAGGAGGTAGCGACCATGCTATTTTAGAATTTTGGATAACTAGAGGCGGAAGACCTGTGAAGACTCAGACGTCAAGGTTAGATTTCAGAAAGGCAGATTTTAAGGGATTCAGAAAGATAATTGGAGGGATCCAATGGCTGGATATCCTTAAAGACAAAAATGTCCAGGAAGGATGGGAAATCTTGAAAAATGAAATTCTCAAAGCACAGTTGTTAACAATTCCGAAAAGAGGGAAGAATAGGAAGCATTTAAGGAAACCAGGATGGGTGAACACAGAACTTAAGCACATGCTAAAAAGGAAGAAAAAAATGTTTATAAAATGGAAAGAGGGAGGCATATCTAAAGAAGAATATAATGCTGTCTGCAGAATCTGCAGGGCACAAATCAGATTAGCTAAAGCTGAAAATGAATTGAGGCTTGCAAGAGATGTCAAAAGCAATAATAAAGGATTTTGGGGATATGTCAAAAGTAAAAGAAAAGTCAAAGATGCTATAGGATTTTTACAGGATGAAAATGATGAAATGGTAAGACAGGATGTTGAGAAGGCTGAACTTTTAAATTCCTATTTTGCATCTGTTTTCTCTCAGAAAGGAAATGTAACACCAACTGTTATTCACTGTCCTATTAAGGGAATAGAAGAATCCAGGATATCTATAAACAGAAAGATAGTGAGGAAACACTTAGCTAACCTAAATGAATTCAAGTCTCCAGGTCCAGATGAATTACACCCCAGAGTACTGAAGGAGATAGCAGAAGAAATTTCTGAACCACTCTCCATAATCTTTGAAAATTCTTGGAGAACAGGAGAAGTGCCAGAAGACTGGAGAAGAGCAAATGTTGTTCCTATCTTCAAAAAGGGGAAGAAGGTGGACCCAGGCAACTATAGGCCGGTGAGTCTGACTTCTATACCAGGAAAGATCTTTGAACAAATTATTAAACAACATGTAAGTCAATACCTGGATAAGAATGAAGTGATCAAACAGAGTCAGCATGGGTTTGTAACTAATAAGTCATGTCAGACTAACTTAATTTCCTTCTATGACGGTATCACTGATTGGGTGGATCAAGGAAATGCTGTATATATAGTATATTTTGACTTCAGCAAAGCATTTGACAAAGTCTCTCATACAATCCTTATTGAAAAAATGACTAAGTATGGAATGGACAAGGCAACTGTTAGGTGGATTCATAGCTGGCTTAGTGATCGGACCCAAAGAGTGGTCGTAAATGGCTGCACATCCAGTTGGAAGAATGTCTCAAGTGGGGTACCACAGGGCTCTGTCCTGGGCCCTGTATTGTTCAACATCTTTATCAACGATTTAGATGAAGGAATTGAGGGTAAACTGATTAAATTTGCTGATGACACAAAGCTAGGAGGGATAGCTAATACTAGAGAAGAGAGAGAGAGGATTCAAAAAGATTTAAATAAACTGGAGAAGTGGGCAGTAACTAACAGAATGGTTTTTAACAGGGAGAAATGCAAAGTACTACATCTGGGCAATAAAAATGAAAAAAGCATATATAGAATGGGAGGAATAGGGCTAAGTGACAGCACATGTGAAAAAGACTTGGGTATACTAATAGATCACAGACTGAATATGAGTCTACAGTGTGATGCAGCAGCAAAAAAGGCAAATGCAGTTCTAGGATGTATTAACAGAAGCATACAGTCTAGATCACGTGAAGTCATTATTTCCCTCTACTCCTCTTTGGTCAGACCTCATCAGGAATATTGTGTCCAGTTTTGGGCACCACATTTTAAAAAAAGACATCAACAAACTGGAGCAAGTTCAGAAAAGAGCGACCAGAATGGTGACCGGTCTGCAAACCCTGTCTTATGAGGAAAGGTTGCAGGATTTGGGAATGTTTAGTTTGCAAAAGAGAAGACTGAGAGGAGACTTAATTGCTGTCTACAAATATCTAAAGGGCTGTCACATTGTAGAAGGATCAACTTTATTCTCATTTGCACAAGGAAAGACTAGAAGCAATGGGATGAAACTGAATGGGAGGAGACACAGATTAGATATTAGAAAAAACTTTTTGACAGTTAGAGTGATCAATGAGTGGAACAGGCTGCCACGAGAAGTGGTGAGTTCTCCTTCAATGGAAGTCTTCAAACAGAGGCTGGACAGACATCTGACTGGGATGATTTAGCGAATCCTGCTTTGAGCAGGGGGTTGGACCAGATGGCCCAGGAGGTCCCTTCCAACTCTACGATTCTATGATTCTATGATTCCAGCCCCTCCCACCTCCGCTCACTCACCCCTGCCCCCTGATCCTCCCCCAGCACCCCCGATCATCCACCTGCTGTTACCTCTTCTGCGCTCCTCAGCCGCCTACTGCCTCCTGTGCCTGAGAGCCCCAGTAATCACCCTCATTAACCCCTGCCCCCCTGATTAACCCCTGCTGCTGCAGGTTCTTTAATTTCTTTATCTCCTCCGCCACCTCCTGCCCCCCCTGGTGCCTGATAGCCCCCCCCTCTGCCCCTGATCATCCCCCCAGCACCCCTGATCATCTCCCAGCACCCCCGATCTCCCCCAGCACCCCCGATCATCCACCTGCTGTTTCCACATCTGCGAGCTCCTCAGCCGCCTACTGCCTCCTGTGCCTGAGAGCCCCCTCCTGTGCCCCAGTGATCACCCACATTAACCCCTGCCCCCCTGATTAACCCCTGCTGCAGGTTTTTTTTATTTCCTTATCTCCTCAGCCACCTCCTGCCCCCCGGTGCCTGACAGCCCCCCTCTGCCCCTGATCACCCCCCAGCACCCCTGATCACCCCCACTGTTGCTGCCGCCGCTGGTTCCGTCTCCACCTAATTCTCCTCAGCGCCCTCCTGTGCCTGACAGCCCCTTTCTGCCCCTGGTGACCATCCCCCAGCCCCAGTGATCACCCCTGATCACCCCCTGCCCCCCTGATCACCCCCCTGCTGCTGCCACTGGTTCCATCTCCTCAGTCCCCTCCTGCCCCCCGCACGCCTGACAGTCCCCTCCTGCCCCCCGCGCACCTGACAGTCCCCTCCTGACAGCCCATTCCTCCAGTAAAAAGTTTCACCAAACACTCACACATACACACGCACACTATAATAAAGGATTTTTACACACGCACACACACACCACACGCACAATATCCCAGTCATCCCAGTCCCAAAGGGTCTACTCAGTTGAGGAGGCATATGAAATTATTGCCTCTGATACTGATAGTGAGAGAGATGACCCCACCTTTCTCTAATCCTCCCACACTTCCTCTTCCAGCGACACAGACTTGCCACCACCGAGATGTCGCAGGACGAGAAATCGTCCGGAGCCCAGGGAGGATGAGTCGGAGGCCTTAGAGGAAGAGTCGGGTATCTTGAAGGAAGTCTCACAGCCAAGTGTGAGTTTCCCCCAACCTAGTGCTAGTGACGCCCAACCTAGCACTAGGTCTCCCTCCTGGACCCCCGTCCCTGAAAATTTTGCTCCATGGATTCCTGATTTTGTTCCCCAATCAGGAATTCAGTTTGAGACTGCCAACTTCAGGGAAATAGACTTTTTCAAAGTCTTTTTCTCGGAGTCAATCGTCAGTCTCATGGTGGAGCAAACAAACTTGTATGCCCAACAATTTTTGGCGGAACACCCAATTTCTTCATTCTCTACTTGGAGTCCTGTGGACTCTGTAGAAATGATTAAATATTGGGGATGTAGTATCAGGTTGGTATGTGTGGCGTAGTGTACGTCAGGTTGGTGTGTGTGTGTGGCATAGTGTACGTCAGGTTGGTGTGTGTGGTGTATACTATACCACACACAGCAACCTGACGTACACTACACCAGACCACACACCAACCTGACGTACACTACGCCACACACCAACCTGACGTACACTACGCCACACACACCAACCTGATGTAGTGTCAGGTTGGTATGTGTGGCGTAGTGTACGTCAGGTTGGTGTGTGTGTGGCGTAGTGTATGTCAGGTTGGTGTGTGTGTGTGTGTGTGTGGCGTAGTCTACGTCAGGTTGGTGTGTATGTGTGGTGTATACTATACCACACACACCAACCTGACGTACACTACACTACACCAGACCACACACCAACCTGACGTACACTACGCCACACACACCAACAGGTTGTTATCTGTGGCGTAGTGTACGTCAGGTTGGTGTGTGTGTGGCGTAGTGTACGTCAGGTTGGTGTGTGTGTGTGGTGTGTACTACACCACACACACCAACCCGACGTACACTACACCACCCCGACGTACACTACGCCACACACACCAACCTGATGTAGTTTCAGGTTGGTATGTGTGGCGAAGTGTACGTCAGGTTGGTGTGTGTGGCGTAGTCTACGTCAGGTTGGTGTGTGTGGGTGTGGCGTAGTCTACATCAGGTTGGTGGGTGTGGCGTAGTCTACGTCAGGTTGGTGTGTGTGGGTGTGGCGTAGTCTACGTCAGGTTGGTGTGTGTGGGTGGTGTATACTATACCACACACCCACCTGACGTACACTACACCACACCACACACCAACCTGACGTACACTATGCCACACACTCCAACCTGATGTAGTATGAGGTTGGTATGTGTGGCGTAGTGTACGTCAGGTTGGTGTGTGTGGCGTAGTGTACGTCAGGTTGGTGTGTGTGGCGTAGTGTACTACACCACACACACCAACCTGACGTACACTACACCACACACACCAACCTGACGTACACTACACCACACACACCAACCTGATGTAGTGTCAGGTTGTTATGTGTGTTGCGAAGTGTACGTCAGGTTGGTGTGTGTGTGGCGTAGTGTACGTCAGGTTGGTGTGTGGTGTATACTATAACACACACACCAACCTGACGCACACTACGTCACACACACCAACCTGATGTAGTGTCAGGTTGGTATGTGTGGCGAAGTGTACGTCAGGTTGGTGTGTGTGTGTGGCGTAGTGTACGTCAGGTTGGTGTGTGTGGTGTATACTATACCACACACACCAACCTGACGTACACTACACTACACCACACACCAACCTGACATACACTACACCACACACACCAACCTAATGTAGTGTGGCAGGTTGGTGTGTGTGGTGGCGTAGTGTACGTCAGGTTGGTGTGTGTGTGGATGTGTGGTGCATACCCTACCACACACACACCAACCTGACATACACTACATACTTTCCATAAGCGACCTGGTGTCCGCTAATGATTGGAGCTAACTTTCCATTCAAAAAGTCAAATGGCGCTCCTTCCCTTCAGGGCCCTGCCGTGCGCCCAAACAGTGGTTTATGACTACATATGAGGTATCGTTGTACTCAGTAGAAATTGCTCAACAAATTTTAGGATCCATTTTATCCTGTTGCCCAGGTGAAAATGAAAACATTGATGCTAAAAAAAAAAATTTTGTTGGAAAAATTAAAATGTCCTTTTTTTCCTTCCACGTTGCTTTAGTTCCTGTGAAGCACCTGAAGGGTTAATAATCTTCTTAAATGTAGTTTTGAGTAGCTTGAGGGGTGCAGTTTTTAGAATGGTGTCACTTTTGGGTATTTTCTGTCATATAGACCCCTCAAAGTGACTTTAAATGTGAGGTGGTCCACAAAAAAAATGGTTTTGTAAATTTTGTTGTAAAAATGAGAAATCACTGGTCAACTTTTAACCCTTATAACTTCCTAACAAAAAAAAATGTTTCCAAAATTGTGCTGATGTAGACATGTTGGAAATGTTATTTATTAACTAGTTTGTGTCACATAACTCTCTGGTTTAACAGAATAAAAATTAAAAATTTGAAAATTTTCAAAATTTTCGCCAAATTTCCATTTTTTTCACAAACGCAAAAATTTTCGACCTAAATTTACCACTAACATGAAGCCCAATATCTCACGAAAAAAAAATCTCAGAATCGCTAGGATGCGTTGAAGCGTTCGTGAGTTATTACCTCATAAAGGGACACTGGTCAGAAATGCAAAAAATGGCCAGGTTATTAAGGTCAAAATAGGCTGGGTCATGAAGGGGTTAAAGTGAACCTGTCAGCAGGATTGTGCACAGTAACCTACAGGCACTGTCAGGTCGGCGCCGTTATACTGATTACAATGATACCTTCCTTGGCTGATGAAATCAGTCCTGTGGTTGTTGTGTAATCTTTATTTTCAGTATTGAGTTAATGATCTCCTCGTTCCCCGGGGCGGCCTGTGGGGGGGTCTGCATGTGGCGTTCTGCTTATTCATCTGTATGGCTTTTGACAGGTCACTGACCTGCCCCCTAGTTTGCATAATGAATATTTGTATATACTGAAGAAAAAAAAAAAACCTTCTGCAGGCAGGTGCCGGCCATGACACCTTCGCTGCAACATAATCACGTTTAATGTGTAGTTAATAAATGTGCTTGATGTTATCCTGATCAGTGTAAAGAAAAAAATGGCGCCCACCGCTCTTGCTCAGTAGCAGCTATCGGTGTATATAGAGGTGATCTGATAGCTGCTACTGCGCATGTGCCGAAGGCGCCATCTTGGAGGATTTTTTTGTTCTGTAGCAAGATGGCACCGACCGGCGCATGCGCAGTAGTAGCTATTGGATTACCTCTATTAAAAAGATATAAATAAACTGGAGCAGTGGGCAGCAACTAACAGAATGGTTTTTAACAGGGAAAAATGCAAAGTACTACATGTGGGCAATAAAAATGAAAAAAGCATACACAGAATGGGAGGAATAGGCCTAAGCAACAGCACATGTGAAAAAGACTTGGGTATACTAATAGATCACAGACTGAATATGAGCCAACAGTGTGATGCAGCAGCAAAAAGGCAAATGCAATTCTAGGATGTATTAACAGAAGCATACAGTCTAGATCACGTGAAGTCATTATTTCCCTCTACTCCTCTTTGGTCAGACCTCATCTGGAATATTGAGTCCAGTTTTGGGCACCACATTTTAAAAAAGACATCAACAAACTGGAGCAAGTTCAGAAAAGAGCAACCAGAATGGTGACCGGTCTGCAAACCCTGTCTTACGAGGAAAGGTTGCAGGATTTGGGATTGTTTAGTTTGCAAAAGAGAAGACTGAGAGGAGACTTAATAGCTGTCTACAAATATCTAAAGGGCTGTCACATTGTAGAAGGATCAACTTTATTCTCATTTGCACAAGGAAAAACTAGAAGCAATGGGATGAAACTGAATGGGAGGAGACACAGATTAGATATTAGAAAAAACTTTGACAGTTAGAGTGATCAATGTTTGGAACAAGCTGCCACGAGAAGTGGTGAGTTCTCCTTCAATGGAAGTCTTCTAACAGTGGCTGGACAGACATCTGACTGGGATGATTTAGGGAATCCTGCTTTGAGCAGGGGGTTGGACCAGATGGCCCAGGAGGTCCCTTCCAACTCTACGATTCTATAGACACCGATAGCTGCTACTGCGCAGGTGGGACGAGCGCCATTGTAAAATGCATTTTTTTTTTCATACTGATCAGGAATACATCAAGCACAGTAATTAACTGCACATTAAACATGCGATTATGCTGCAATGCAGGTGCCACGCCGGGTGGTCGGCGCTCATAGCAAGTAAGGTATTCTGCTACATATAGGCGATCTGATCATCGCCTGTAGGTAACAGAGCCAATCGAGTTATGGCAGCTTCTAGTCTCCCATGGAGACTATTGAAGCATGCCAAAAGTGAAAATAAATGTTTTTAAAAATATAAAAATTCAAATCACCCCCCCTTTCGTCCGATTCAAAATAAAACAATAAAAAAAAAAGAAATAAAAAATACACATATTTGGTATCACCGTGTTCAGAATCGCCCGATCAATAAAAAAAGGATTAACTTGATCATTAAAAGGTGTAGCGAGAAAAAAGTAAAAACGCCAGAATTTCGTTTTTTTTGTCGCCGCGATATTGCATTAAAATGCAATAACGGGTGGTCAAAAGATCGTATCTGCGCCAAAATGATATAATTAAAAACGTCAGCTCGGCACGCAAAAAATAAGCCCTCACCCATCCCGAGAGATGCTATGGGTATCGAAAAATGGCGCAATTAGTTTTTTAACAAAGTTTGGAATTTTTTTTCACCACGTAGCTAAAAAAAATAACCTAGACATGTTTGGTGTCTATGAACTCGTAATATCATGGAGAATCATAATGGTAGGTCAGTTTTAGCATTTAGTGAATCTAATAAAAAAAAAACAAAAAAAAAAAAAACACAAGTGCGGGATTTCCCTCTTTTTGCAATTTCACCACACTTGGAATATTTTTCAAGGTTTCCAGTCCTCAACATGGTAAAACCAATGGTGTTGTTCAAAAGTACAACTTGTCCCGCAAAAAACAAGCCCTCATATGGCCATATTGAAGGAAAAATAAAAAGAGTTAGAGTTATGGCTCTAAGAAGAAGGGGGGCAAAAAATGAAAATGGAAAACCAAAAATACCTCTGGCCATTAAGGGGTTAAAAGGAACCCTTCATGTGAAAAAAACCCCCACTATTAACTTGCAGATAATGCTGACTTGCTGTCAGTCAGTGCCAGGGAAGCAGTTACAACCGCCACTCTCTATACACTGAGCGGTGACTAAACCCACGCCAGTGCCACCCGTCACCAGAACATGAACACTGCAGGGAGGAATAAAGGTAATTTCCTCAGGGTTATGGAGGTCTAAGTGCAAGTACCTGGCAAGTTCAGAACACTACTAACCTGCAAGTTAAAGTAAGAAAAAATTGTTTTCTTCATGTGACAGGTTCCCTTTAAATTTTGTCAAGCATGTGAAATGCTGCTCGTTGGGGTTGAGATGTGGCGATTGACTTTGCCATTGCAAAATATTCCCCTGTGCTTTGCCTTAGAAAACTCCTGTGTTGCTTTCGCAGTATATTTTGGGTCATTGTTCATCTGTGCTGTGAAGCGTCCAATAAACCTTGCTGCATTTGGTTGATTCTGAGCAGAAAGTATCACCCTGTCCACTACAGAATCCATCTGGCTGCTTCTGTCTTCAGTCACATCATTAATAAACACTAGTGACCTAAAGACTTTGGAAGTTATGCATGTGCATGCCATCACACTGTCTCCACCATGTTTTGCAGAGGACGTTCTGTGCTTTGGTTCATGAGCCGTTCCAAACCTTCTCCATACTTTCTTCTTCCTTTCCTCCTGGTACAGGTGATCTTAGTTTCACCAGTCTAAAGAATGTTTTTCCAAGAACTGGACTGGCTTTAAATGATTTTTGGCAAAATCTAATCTGGCCATTCATTTTTAAGGCTGATTAATAGTTTGCACCTTGTGGGGAACCCTCTGTATTTGCTCTCATGTCGTCTTCTGTGTATTGTGGACTTAGATAATGAAATATATAGTTCGTGGAGAGAGTTCCTCACTTGGGTGGATGTTGTGAAGTTTTTCTTCACCATGGAAAGGATTCCGTGAACATCCACCGCTGTTGTCTTCTATGGATGTCCAGGCCTTTATGAGCTCCCAAGCTCATCAGTGGGCTATTTTATGTGTGCAGAATGTACCAAACTATTGATTTGGCCACTCTTAATTAACATTTCTATTTCTTGGATGGATTTCATTTTTCAGCCTAATGATGGTCCGTTTCTCTTCCATTAAGAGCTCCTCTGACTGTATGTTCATGTTGTGGATTCACAGCATCAGCTTCCAAATGAAGCGCGAAACGGCCATCACTCACATACTCTATCTCCCATTCTCCCTGAGGACATGCTGTGAACCGCTTAATTAATAAAGAACGGACATTTTACACTGGTGCGTGCCACCTCATTTTTTTTTGTATTACTATTACCCACACTTTTTCACTTAGTGCGCACCCGAAGTTTCCACCTACTTGAGCTCGTCATGGCTCATTGAGCATTATCGCACCTAGCATATGTGGCGGCCATGATTTCCCTGCGGTGCAGTTCATCTCTTTGTATTCGAAATGGAAATGCCTCACCTGGAATCAGCTCCGGACCTTTTACCTGCTTAATTGATGATGGATTAACGAGGGAAAAGCCCATGCAATAGCTTTTGAGTTAAAGGAGTTGTCCGGGCTTTTCACATAATCTCAGTGCATATCTGGGATGCAGAATGCTGACAATATGTAATTTACCTTCTGTGGCCAGTTTGCAGCGTTTGCTAGATAGCTCTTGCTTGTAAGAAAAACGTCCGGGGGGGGGAAATGAGAACTGGTTGTTTCCTCCTCACTAGTTTCACTTTCCATAGCTCACTGTTCAGCGTGTGTCTGGGGGAGGAGCAGCTGGGTGGTTCTGCTCTCTGCACTGAGGCTGCTAGAGGGGGAGGATTTGTTACTGTGTGAGGAGGGATAGGCTTCTTCATGTGGACGGGGAGGGCCTGTTACTATGGAGGGTGGGGTTGTTGCTATAGAGGGCGGGTTTTTAGTAGAGTAGGAGGAAACGACCAGTTCTAATTTAAATGCCAGAACCCCCCCCCTTGGACGTTTTTCTTACAAGCAAGAGATATCTGCAAACTGGCCACAGAAGGTAAATTACTTATTGTCAGCATTCTGCAGCCCAGATATGCACGGAGATTATGTGAAAAGCCCGGACAACCCCTTTAACTATTACTTTTGGTTCCATTAAAAAGAAGCAGCTGCATATTAATTCGTAAACCCCTACTCCAATTAGGATGGGAATACCCTCAAAGTTGAGACTCTGCAGTCTAAGCCCATTTTAATTACGGTATATAACTATCTTGAATATGTTTTGGTAAACAACTAAAATGATAAAACTTGTATCACTGTCCAAATATTTCTGGACTTAACTGTATCTTACCAGAGATCTGCTTCTTTCTCCTTTTGGACTGATCAGGTATTCGGAAAGGGAATCTGCCACTGGAAAAAAAGCACTATTGGCTTGCAGATATGGGGTTAATCTGCAGGTTATTAGCATTACTAACCTGCCCGGCGCTTGCACTTAGCTGAACGCTGCGGAGAGAAAATGAGCTTTATTCCCCCGGCAGGATTCGGCTTCAGCCACGGGGCGGCACCGGTTCAGTCACAGCTCTGAGTATATGGAGTGGCCGCTGTAACCGCTGCCCCCGGCTCTGACACTGGCTCTACTTTACAGTCAGCTGTCCGTCAGTGACTGTAGCGGAAAATAAAGCTCATTTTCTCTCTGTGGTCGGGAACTCTAGAGCTGGGCCTCGGGCGAGGAGAGCGCGAGGGTCGGGAACTCTAGAGCTGGGCCTCGGGCGAGGGTCGGGAACTCTAGAGCCGGGCCTCGGGCGAGGAGAGCGCGAGGGTCGGGAACTCTAGAGCTGGGCCTCGGGCGAGGAGAGCGCGAGGGTCGGGAACTCTAGAGCTGGGCCTCGGGCGAGGAGAGCGCGAGGGTCGGGAACTCTAGAGCTGGGCCTCGGGCGAGGAGAGCGCGAGGGTCGGGAACTCTAGAGCTGGGCCTCGGGCGAGGAGAGTGCACGGGTTGGGATTAGAGTATTTATTAGAAATAGCTACAGCAAGAGCCGATCCAGAAATCCTCACATAGGTGCAGCCCACCGCATCCTGCAGCGCGGCCGCTCCCTCCCCGCGGCACATCTGTCAGCACACAGCCTACGTGACTACTCACAACCGCCCTCATGTCAGCCAGCAGTGTACGTGACCACAACACAGCGACTGGGAGGCGGAGCTTTATACCGAAGCCAACCAATCAGCTACCGACTTATTTAGCACTGTCCAATCAGCTCAGGGGTGGGCGTAGACTGTTGTTCATCGGGCTCCATGTGCTTGTTGTTTGAGTACGTGCGGAGGGGCGGGGCTTCTGGGAGCCGTAGAATGAGAGCAGTGGACAGCGGAGACGGAGCGCAGATCGCTGGCAGCGCTCCCAGAGCGAGGGTTGTATGTGGTGTCACTGTCACCGGCTGGAAGATGCTGTATCAGCGGGACGATGAGGAGGTGAGCGCTGCGGGCGGTAGACGGGCGGTACTGATGTGAGCGGCGGCACTGACTGTACTCTTGCCTCGCAGTTTCCCTGCCTGAGCCAGCTGATGGAGTGCGGTGGGGCGGTGAACTCTCCCGGAGATGCCCTGGGCCAGACCCCCGCACACCTGGCGGCACACGGGGGGCAGGCGTTTATACTTCTGTGGCAGCTGCAGACAGGAGTGGACATTAACCAGCAGGTGAGTAATGTGGGGGGACGCCAATGACCACTCACACTACAGCTTCCCTCCAAGCAGGGGCGGACACTGACAGCTTGGGGCCCCTGTGCAAGAAAAGTGTCTGGGCCCCCGCTTATGGCGAGATAGATATATATATATATATATCCACACACACGTATATATTACACAGTCTCCTTTATTATGTATATAGCCATCCCTTATTACACAGTGCCCTCTCTTGTTATGTACAGCACCATCCCTTACATATTGGTTTATATAGAGCCCTGACTTTATTACATACCATCCTCTTGTTTATGAATAATGAAATGACGGCTGATGGAGCATGGGAAAGCGTCCTTTCTAATGGAGGAGCTGATGGACTGGTAGCCTGCTCACCGGCTCCTCCATCAGCAGTCACTTTATATCTAAAAAGAGAGAGGACTATGTAATAAAAGAGGGCGCTGTGAATAACAAAATTAACAAGAATACACTATGTAAGAGACAGCACTATACATAACATCAGAGGAAGCTATATAATAATGGACAGCACCACTCGTAAGTAGAGAGGATGGTATGTAATAATAAGGGACGATGTTATACATAACAAAAGAGGAAACTATATAAGGATGATGTTATGCATAGTGAGTGCACTATATACTAAGGGACTGAGCTATATATAAGTGAGTACACTATATACTAAGGGACTGAGCTATATATAAGTGAGTACACTATATACTAAGGGACTGTGCTATACATAAGTGAGTACACTATACTAAGTGATTGTGCTATACATAAAAAATGACTACACTATATACTGAGGGACTGTGCTATAGATAATAAGTGAGTACACTATACTAAGGGACAGCTATGTATAATAATTGAGTACACTTTATTATGAGGGACTGTGTTAGACATAATAAGCGATAATTACATCTTCCTCCACCTCCCCCTGTTCCTAAATCCATTATAAATCCCTCTTCCTCCCATCCCAATCCCCCTCATTGTCCTCCTCCCCCTGCATCCCATTATTGTCCCCACCCCATCATTGCCCTCTTCACCACCTCATCATTGCTTTCTCCCCCACCACCACCACCACCATCATTGTCCTTTCCACCACCTCCATCATTTCCTTCTCCCCATTACCCCCATCATTGCCCTTTCCTACACAGACACACATAGCACCATTCACATCTCTGCACATTCCCCCACAGCACTACACACGTACGCACGGCACCTCTCATCTGCACACGCGCGCGCGCACGGCACCTCTCATCTGCACACGCGCGCGCGCACGGCACCTCTCATCTGCACACGCGCGCGCGCACGGCACCTCTCATCTGCACACGCGCGCGCGCACGGCACCTCTCATCTGCACACGCGCGCGCGCACGGCACCTCTCATCTGCACACGCGCGCGCGCACGGCACCTCTCATCTGCACACGCGCGCGCGCACGGCACCTCTCATCTGCACACGCGCGCGCGCACGGCACCTCTCATCTGCACACGCGCGCGCGCGCACGGCACCTCTCATCTGCACACGCGCGCGCGCGCACGGCACCTCTCATCTGCACACGCGCGCGCGCGCACGGCACCTCTCATCTGCACACGCGCGCGCGCGCACGGCACCTCTCATCTGCACACGCGCGCGCGCACGGCACCTCTCATCTGCACACGCGCGCGCGCACGGCACCTCTCATCTGCACACGCGCGCGCACGGCACCTCTCATCTGCACACGCGCGCGCGCGCGCGCACGGCACCTCTCATCTGCACGCGCGCGCGCACGGCACCTCTCATCTGTACACGCGCGCGCGCGCACGGCACCTCATCTGTACACGCGCGCGCGCGCACGGCACCTCTCATCTGTACGCGCGCGCGCACGGCACCTCTCATCTGTACACGCGCGCGCACGGCACCTCTCATCTGTACACGCGCGCGCGCGCACGGCACCTCTCATCTGTACGCGCGCGCGCACACGGCACCTCTCATCTGTACACGCGCACGCACGGCACCTCTCATCTGTACACGCGCGCGCGCACGGCACCTCTCATCTGTACACGCGCGCGCGCACGACACCTCTCATCTGTACACATGCACCCAGCACCTCTCCTCTGTGTACGCGCGCACACACGGCACCTCTCCGCACCCTCTCCTGCGGCTGCAGCATCACTGGCAGCTTCCTCTCTGGCACAGCCGTCAGCCGCTCGCTGAATGATGATGTTATCCAGCCGCGCTGCTGACAGGAAGCAGGACGGATCGCTGCAGCTCCGCTCTACTGCCATTTTCTCTTGTAGGCAGCAGAGCTCTCTCCCTGCTGGCTGCTCATGAGGGCAATCTGGCCAGGGCCCCCCGGAGTCTTGGGGCCAGATAGACCAGATTACCTTCATTATTAGCCACCCTGCAGGGGCCCCGATGCAGCCGCACTGGTTGCACATGCGGTATGTCCGCTCCTGCTTCCAAGGGGTCATTCAAGAGCAGCATATGCGATAAAGGGTGTTTCTGTTCTTCTCTGCCCTGGTTTGTGTCCTAGGCTGCACTGGCTGCATCACATGGTGTACTACTGGCATCACCGCTGCAGGCGGTGTTCTCAGTGGACATGAGGTATATGACTGGCATTCCTGCTGCAGACACTCAGTCTTCTGAGTGGGCACGTGGTATGTGACTGGTATCTCTTCTCAGCCATGGGAGCTGTTATACCAGTACAGTGACCCGGGACCGCTAAGACATTGTTAGCTACAGCCAATCTGTGGTCTGAATGGTCACGTGTCACACTCCTGGCATCATGGCTCCCATCACTGAGTGGTGATACCAGTCGTATGCCCCGTGCCCACTCAGCACACTGATTGGCTGCAGCAGTGTTGCCCGTCATATGCCTCATGACCGCTGAGAAGGACTGACTGCAGCGGTGATGTGCCAGCTGCTTGTAAATGGAGCACGGCTGGAGCTGTCGTGCTGCGTCCCTGGTGTTTATTTTTCTTTGATCCCTTCTCTTGTAGGTGGTTTTTAATACCCAAGGTCGGTTATCCCACTGCATTGTTATTCTTGCATTCAGGGCCTGTGCATACATTCAGGATTTGCCGCAGAAAATGCTGTGTAAAACGTGCCCTTTTCTTGCATGCGTTTTTGTTGCAGATTTTTTCCCCCCCACATTAATATGGGTAAAGTCTGCTGCAAAAAGGCAGCACAAATCGCCATGCCGCAGATATGAATCAGCTGCAAATCTGCAAGGAAAATCTAAGCAGCCTGTGCAAGTGACCTCAGGAAGCTCATTCATTGCTGGTACTAAGAAATCTTTTGTGGCAACTGCGGGGAAAAAAAAATGTCAAAAATTCAACATCTGCACGTTCCCTTAGACTGGATCTTCAGCAGACCCCATTAGAGTGTGCCAGGATGTGCCCATGACAGATTTCACGCAGATCTTCCCAGGGCTTCTGACTGTGCTCACATAGGGAAGCAGTGACGGTAGTGTGAGCAGCCGTGCAGGGATGATCTCGTTTTTGTCCGTCATGGGTGAAGGTGGCATCAGAGCCTCGGCACATAAGTCATTTCTGCCCACAGTACTGGTTGCAGTACGGCTCTGTTGTACCCAGTGGGCTGATACCTTCGAGATCTTCACATTTGTGATATAACCTGCTTCTCCATAGAATCAGAGGATTTCTCCTGCTCTAGGCATGGTAATCTGCAGGTAAATAAACATTTTCAGTAATTTAAAGGGAAACTGTCACCGTTTTTTTTTTTTTTTTTTGTTTGCATTCCCTACCCATCACCTTTTAAGATCATGTGAATACAGTTCCTACAACCCCTTTATAGCCTCAGAGGTGACCCCCTTCATTCCTCCAAAAATGTGTTTTATACATGTCCTCGCATTTTCGTTTACGTCATCCACACAGTGCCCAAAGTCTCGTTTCGGCACCATGGAATTAGACTGGCAGCGTAAAGTCAAGTTGCCAGTTGGTCTATCCATCATATACATGTACTTTGGTTTTACACGTTACATATTAGTTATTATCTGTTACTGTTTTCTCCCAGGACATCTTTGGAGAAACTCTGATCCATAAAGCGGCCCGTTGTGGGAGTTTGGAGTGCCTCAGCGTGCTTGTTGCTCATGACGCCAGACTGGAGTAAGTCTTTGTATTACTTGGTCAGTTGATGATAGACCTTAGGCTGGATTGTACAGTGAGCGTACAGACTGGAGGAGCGGAATGATGGTGGCTTGTGTTCTTCTCTGCAGTCTGTGTAATAAGGAAGGGCTCACAGCTGAAGCGGTGGCGTTGTCTCGTGGCTTTGAGAAATGTGCAAGATATTTAGCAACTGTGAAACAAACCCAAGACCTATTCTCCAGAGCGCTCTCCTCAATGCAGGACCTGAAGGAGACAACGGCAGGTATCAAGAGAGGACAATGCAACGTATCAGCTGCTTATGGAAAGCGGAGATGCTCAGATGGTGAGTATTCTATTAGGAGGACAAACTTCACACAATGTACAAGAGTGAAAGATTTTGGATTTTAAATATGAATTGAGGATAAGGACTTTTCCACTTTATTTTATTTTTTTAAGCATCCATTTTGTGGAGTGACTTCTCCATTCAGACTTTTTTATGGGAATATGCAAATAGTTGAATCTTATAGGATTTAAATTCCTATTATGTATTTTTAAACATATCGTAAATTTAATCTAGTGCTAAGAATGACAAACCTCCTTTGGAGCCTACAGCCCTCTAGATCCCCATCAAATTTTTAAAGAGAAGGAATATCTTGTTGGGAACAAGGAGTGTCTTTGGCCAATTCTCCACTGTTGGCGAGTGGCATGCTAGTATTTCTGGCTGGTATACATATTAAATTTGGCCAAACGAGCAGATTTTGGAGAAACTGGATAATGTAGATGAGACCTCCTGACTCTCCCTCAACAGATGACGCTGGTGGAGATGAGGACTGGGTTGTTTATATTGAAATGGAGGATTACCATATTTTTCGGACCATAAGGTGCACCGGACTATAAGGCGCACCGGACCATAAGGCGCACCCCAAATTTCCGGAAGCAAAATAAGGGAAAAATAAAACCTGTCAAATGGGGGTCCATCTTACAGTCCAAATTCAGCTTACCACGGAAGGGAGCGACACAGGTGGAGGTGTGGTCACAGGGGTCGTTTGGTGGTCCAGGCTGGTGCGGTGGTGGTGCTCTGTGGGGTGGCGGTGCTCTGTGCTGCGGCAGTGGCATCGGCTGTCTGTGCAGTGCGCTCTGTGTTGCTTGGGAGGCTCCGCCGGCATTTCGTCAAAGCCCGGAGGCCCCCGCACATCCGATGCTGCCATGCGGTTGCCTCCGGGAAGATAGATGGCCAAGGGCGACGAAAGTTCAGATTCAGATTTCCGCAACAAGATCTCAGGACATTGCCGAGATCTGAATCTGATTATGCGCTGCCCCCGGCACAGTGGCCATGTTCCCGGAGGCAACCGCATGGCAGCAACGGATGTGTGGGGGCCTCCGGGCTTTGACGAAATGCTGACGGAGCCACCACGCAGCACAGAGCCCCACTGCCACACCACAGAGCACCGCCACAGCCGCACCAGTCTGGGAAGGGAGGCTATATCGGGGCCGCCGACGCCATAGGATTTGTAAGTATATTGTGACCATAAGACGCACTCCCATTTTCCCCCAAAATTTTGCGGGAAAAAAGTTTTTTCTTATGGTCCGAAAAATATGGTATTTTGTTCTCCATGGAAGTAAGCTGGCACCAGCAGGATCAGGCAACAGCTTAAGCCCCCATACATATTAGATTAACGTTAATGGGTTTGGCCGTCAGTCTAGGAAATATGGGGTCCCCGGACAGATGATGATGGGGAAGATGTGGATAAGGCTTCTCTGGTATCGCACTGCCGAGTCTTTTGCTCTCCTCACTGAGATTAGCGGTCTCAGATGTCTGGCATCGTCTCTCTCCTAGAGAACATATTGGCACTTGGCCGAGCATGCATGCCTGTGTATGGGAAAGTGGAGTGAGATGGCCTCCATCCAACAGATATCTAAGGTGTATGGTGGACTTACTCTGCTGTTGTCACGGAAAACATACAACCGGACACTCACTGTTCTGTGGAGTTGAGAGCTAGCATGAATGGCACCCTTACACCATATTTATAATGCTTACTGTCTCAGAAAATGTACGCCAAAAAGAAAAGTGCCCCCAACAATGTATTATTTAAATATGCACAAAATGTAGAAAGCAAGAAGTAATTATTAGAACGGCAGCGTTCACCTTCAAGGCCTCGTTTTGGGGACGGGAACTTTATGTGATCTCCAGCGATAAAGGTAAAGCAGATCCATGACACCTGAGCCATAACATATGTTTCCTATCTCCTTTCCAGGCTTCTTGTAGACGGACACTAGAAGATTTCCATTTGTTCTTCGATTTAATATGCTTCCACCAGGAGCTCGAGTTTACTGGCTCACATTGAGCCGGGTTACAATACTGCCTCTCTGCTGGAAGGAAGAGGTTTTTGCTGGATGTTTGCCTGACTTTCTTTTTTTGTATATTGTTTTCATAATTTTTTTAATTTGCATGTTTTTTTAAAGTGGGAAAAAATAAACTGAAATTTTCTGTTTTTTTCTCTTTCACCAATTTAACAATTAACAAAATAGCTCCAAATGCTGTACACCATTCCCAAGCTTTATTTGTGTTCAGGGCCTTGGTCGTGTTATTTCTCAACTCTCTACCAGCTGTAAAGCCAGCCTGGTCAGAGTGAATGATGCCTTCGAGCAGAGGTGCCAGAATCTTGGTAAAAAGACCTACATTAAGTGTAAGAGATTGGGCGATAACTAGAACATTGAGCAGGATCTTTTCCGTCATGTGTATCAAAAATATTCGCATTTAATGTGTATATGTGTCTTTGGTCTCACTGTTACCTAATCAGGCAGATTTATTTATTTTACTCACTTATGTAGCACAGACATACAGTAATCATCACTGTCCCCAATGCGGCTCACAATCTATATTCCCTATCGGTATGTCTTTGGAGTGTGGGAGGAAACCGGAGAACCCGGAGGAAACCCACGCCAACACAGGGAGAACATACAAACTCCTTGCAGATGTCCTTGGTGGGATTTGAACCCATTAACTAACCACTAACCGTGCTGCCCATTTGTTACTGATGGCAGAGAGAAGGGGAGTAAGTAATGAGTCACTACATTTTTTTTGTATAGTACACAAGAAGTAAGCCATCGGGGCCTTGTCTGTTGGGGAATTATTAATCAACATTTTAAGCTCCAATTCAGAAATAGGTCTCTCCAGGTCTATAAAATCATCCCCCTTCAAAGATGGAAGGCCCGAATTCCTAATATATTCTTGTATACTGTTTCAGAAATCAAGACTGGAGGTTTCAGGGTTTGTTTTATCATTGGAATACATTGAGGCATAATACTCCTTGAAGGAGAAAGAAATGTCTCTTGGCATATTAACTTCACCCCCTGAAGGAGTGCAGAGCGACGATATGAAACTTATGGACCTTTGGATCCTAAGTGCTCTATCAAGCGTTTTTCTGCTTTTTTTTTCTTTTCAAATTCATAGAAATGTCTTCTGCCTTTTGCCAGTACACCATTAGCTTTGTGTGATAGGAGGAATTTCAGTTCATCTCTCTTTTTTTTTTTTTTTTTTAATGAGATGTTTTAGGTTGTAGTCAGGGAGGCCATTATGGGGTGTTTCATACACCCGGATGGCTGCCAGCAGAGCATTAATTGTTGAGGCCCGTTCTGGTTTTATGCATGACCAATGCTTAATAAAGTCCCCCACGATTACACATTTTGTGGGCCTCTAGGATTATATTGGGGGACATGACTTCTGTAGAATTATTAGAAAAATAGAGTGTATTTTGAACTTCTTGGTCCATTATTAGGTCGTATAGTAGTAGTGAATTTAATTTCCATTGTCATTGTCTGGGAATAGGAATAGAAAGAAACAAACACCAGAGCTTGGTCTTAAGGTACTGTCACACTTAGCGATGCACCAGCGATCCCGACCAGCGATATGACGCGGTCAGAATTGCTGGTACATCGCTAAGTGCTCGCTAGTGAGCTGCCACACAGGCAGATCTCACCAGCGACATCGCAGGGGTCGGGGGTCGCTACTTACCTGTCAGACGAGGCGATCCTGACGTCCACGCGTCGCTCGTCTCCACAGCAGGAAGCTGACGACGAGAAACGGCCCAGGATGTTCTTGCGCGATCAGCAATAACCAGCGGGGGAGCGGTCGGAGGTAAGTATCAGACATAGCGATATCGCTAGCAATATCGCTGCTACGTCACAGCGATATTGCTAGCGATATCGCTTAGTGTGACAGGCCCTTTAGAACAAGATACTGTCAGTAAAGACCTCTATTTGGGAATGTAGATCACTGTGCCTGATAAAGAAGTGATCCAAACGGGAACAGATTATACGTACTATTCATCGCTGAAGAATGTGGAAGCAGCCAAGTGTCAATTAATTGACATTCATGTACAGCCCACCTAATGTGCCATAGAGCAGCCTGGGTCATACAAGATACATCCTTAGAGACCTATATACAGGGGTCAAGCACCACATTAAAATCACTTGCCAACACCAGCAAATCCTCAGAAAACTCTTAAGCGCTGACCCAAATTGGCAAGGTAAAGAGATGTTGTAAACGTGTATATTAGCGGTAATTCGAGCTTTTAGTATTAACCTCCCGGTCTTCGTGAATACAAGACTTCATAAACTCCCAAGGGAAAGAGATAAAAATCAGAATCCTGGTCCTTCTGGATTTTGGATCAGGAGAGATAGGTGGTTTCCATTCGTTTAACATTCTATAAGAAAGTCTGTAGGGTTTACCTGAACAGTAATGAGTTTCTTGTAGGATGGCTACCTGTAACCAGCTTTTCTTCAGTAGGTTCAACAGAATAGAGCATTTTTCAGGGCCTTTACATTCGCAGAGCCCACTCACGATTCTGACTGAAATAGAATAGTCATGACTAGGACCGTTACCTCTTAGGAAGTAGAAGGTGAGAGCTCAAAAGGGGGGGTAGTGAAAAAACAGGAGGTACAGCAGGGCTGCCATCAGGGTGTTACTGGCGTGTGGGGTCCAGTGAGCAGAAGCAAGGATAGGGGTCCACTCCAGACCCTCCCCTTTATTTTATTCTGTTCACCGGGCCCCAGGGGCAGGATTTGGCTGGTTCAGTAACTGAAAGCAGTTAAAATCTATTCCCATGCAAGAAGCTACCGGCTTCCTGCACAGCAATAGTTTACAGATGCCAGCCAATGAGAGGCCAGCAGCTGATGTTTGCGCACACGTCGCCGGCATATGATGTCACTGCCATGCTCTGGCGCGTCTGCGTCTTAAATGGATGAGGAAGAAGACTACTCTAGACTGCGGCCAGAAAGACGAAAGTTTTTATTTTTTGTATGTTGCCAGAATGAAGACACATGGTCCAGGATGAGAGATCATCTGGGACCAGGGTGGAGACACATGGGGCCAGGATGGGAGTTCATATGGGGGCTGTGGGGCAGGATGGAGACATGGGGATGGGAAGGGAGATCACATGGAACCTGGGGGCACGATGGAGACACATGGGGCCAGGATGGGAGATCATTTGGGGTATGAGGAAGGATGAAGACACATAGGGCCAGGATTAGAGGACATGTGGGGCCAGGAATGAGACACAAAGCCAGGATGGAAGACATAGGGGCGAAATGGAAACGTGAGGCCAGCATGGGAGAAGATATGGAGCCAGGAATGAGACATCAAGTCAAGATGGGAGATCATATGTGCCTGGGGACACATGGGGTCAGGATAGGAGATCATGAGACCTCAGGGCAGGATGGAGACACATGGTCCAGGATGGGAGATCATATGGGGGCAGGATGGGAGGATATATGGGGCCAGAAATGAGACACATGGGACCAAGAATGAGACACAAGCGACCAGAAATGAGACTTGAAGCCAGGATGGGGGACGTTATTACAGGAAAGGGATAATTGAGGGGCATTATTACTGCTGTGGTGTGTTTTATTTTTGAGGATACTGGTTTCAGTGGGGGGAGGTCCTGTTACTGTGCAGGGCGACACTGTTGCTGTTTTTCTTCATCTGGTGTAGTGTAGAAGTTGGGGAATGTGCTCTGGAAGCAGTGTTCTATATATCTGTGTTATTTTCTGCAGCGACGAGTCCTGGCTGGAAGAAGTGGTGGTCTGCACTGGATGAAGCCGAAAAGGCATGATGAGTATCTTCAACTAGAGACATCACTGGTAAGTCAGTGTGTTACCTGTACACTTACACTATACACTATATATGGGCTTGTTTCGGCAGCACATATACTCACTTCTGTTCTATACTATATAGAGGGCTCCGGTGTATAATGTCACTAGTGATCACTGTATTGCCTGGACACTATACACCATGCTCCTGTGTATAATGGCACTGGTGAGTCACTGTATTACCAGCTCACTTACACTATATACAAAGCTCCTTTGTATATTGTCACTGGAGATCCCTGTATTACCCATATGTTATAAACAGCTTCTGTGTATAATGTCACTGGTGAGTCCCTGTATTACCTGTACACGGACACTATACACTGTATACTATATACAGAGCTCCTGTGTATAATATCACTGGTGATCACTGTATTACCTGTATACTAACACTATATATAGAGCTCCTGTGTATAATGTCACTGGTGATCACTGTATTACCTGTACACTGACACTTTATACAGAGCTCCTGTGTACAATGTCACTTGTGAGTCACTGTATTACCTGTACACTGTATACTATGTACAGAGCTCCTGTATATAATGGCACTTATGGTAATATTAGTATTGTGTTTTTTTTATTAATGATTAGTATTGTATTTGGTCACTATGTGGTGGTAATATGTGGTCTGATCATGCTGTGGAGGTAATGTTTATAGTAACATAGTAATTAAGGTTGAAGGAAGACTTTAAGTCCATCTAGTTCAACCCATATCCTATCCTGACTTGCCCTAACATGTTGATCCAGAGAAAGGCAAAAAAAAAAAACATTTGGCAAACAGTAAGCTTCACATTGGGGAAAAAAATTCCTTCCCGACTCCACATATGGCAATCAGACTAGCTCCCTGGATCAATGCACTAGTAAGGAACTAGCGTATATACCCTGTAATATTATACTTTTCAAGAAAGGCATCCAGTCCCTTCTTAAATTTTAGTAGGGAATCACTCATTACAACATCATATGACAGAGAGTTCCATAGTCTCACTGCTCTTACAGTAAAGAATCCACGTCTGTGAGTATGCTTAAACCTTCTTTCCTCCAGACGTAGAAGAGGATGCCCCCTTGTCCCCGTCACAGGTCTAAGAGTAAAAAGATCATTAGAAAGGTCTTTGTATTGTCCCCGCATATATTTATACATTGTAATAAGATCACCCCTAAGCCTTCGATTTTCCAAACTAAATAACCCCAAGTGTAATAACCTGTCTTGGTATTGCAAACCCCCCAGTTCCCTAATAACCTTGGTCGCTCTTCTCTGCACCCGCTCCAGTTCAGCTATGTCTTTCTTATACACCGGAGACCAGAACTGTACACAGTATTCTAAGTGTGGTCGCACTAGTGACTTGTATAGAGGTAAAATTATGTTCTCCTCATGAGCATCTATGCCTCTTTTAATGCATCCCATTATTTTATTTGCCTTTGCAGCAGCTGCCTGACACTGGCCACTAAATATGAGTTTGTCGTCCACCCATACACCCAGGTCTTTTTCAGTGTCCGTTTTTGCCCAGTGTTTTACAATTAAGCACATAATTATACATCTTGCTGTTCTACCCAAGTGCATGACCTTACATTTATCCCCATTAAAGCTCACTTGCTGTTTATCAGCCCAAGCTTCTAGTTTACATAAATCCTCCTGTAATATAAAATTGTCCTCCTCTGTATTGATTACCCTGCAGAGTTTCGTGTCATCTGCAAATATTGAAATTCTACTCTCTATGCCCCCTACAAGGTCATTAATAAATATGTTAAAAAGAAGCGGGCCCAATACTAACCCCTGTGGTACCCAACTGCTAACAGTGACCCAGTCTGAGTGTGCTCCATTAATAACCACCCTTTGTTTCCTATCCCTGAGCCAGCTCTTAACCCACTTATACATATTTTCCTCTATCCCTATTGTTCTCATTTTATGTATCAACCTCTTGTGTAGCACCGTATCAAAAGCTTTTGAAAAGGCCATGTACACCACGTCCACTGCATTCCCTTGGTCCAGTCCGGAACTTACCTCTTCATAAAAGCTTATCAGATTAGTCTGACAAGAATGGTCCCTTGTAAACCTATGTTGACATTGGGTCATGAGGCTATTCTTCTTCAGATACTCCTGTATAGTATCTCATAGAAAACCCTCCAGGATTTTACCCACAGTTGAGGTTAAACTTACTGGCCTATAATTTCCAAGTTCAGTTTTTGTCCCCTTTTTGAATATTGGCACCACATTTGCTATACGCCAGTCCTGTAGTACAGACCCTGTTATTATGGAATCTTTAAAGATTAAAAATAATGGTCTATCTATGACTGTACTTAATTCCTGCAGTACTCGGGGGTGTATCCCATCAGGGCCCAGGGATTTGTCAATTTTAGTGTTTTTTAGATGCCGCCGTACTTCTTGCTGGGTTAAGCAGGTGACATTTAATGGAGAATTTTTATCCCTGATCATGTTGTCCGTCATGGGATTTTCTTGTGTAAATACTGTTGAAAAAAAGTCATTTAGCATATTGGCTTTTTCCTCATCCTCATCCACCATTTCACCCACACTATTTTTAAGGGGACCAACACTATCATTTTTTAGTTTCTTACTATTTATGTAGTTAAAGAATATTTTGGGATTATTTTTACTTTCTTTGGCAATGAGTCTCTCTGTCTCAATCTTTGCTGTCTTGATTTGCTTTTTACAGAATTTATTTAATTTTCTGTATTTATTTAATGCCTCATCACTACCTACTTGCTTTAATTCTCTAAATGCTTTATTTTTGTCACTTATTGCGCCCCTTACAGCTCTATTTAGCCATAGTGGTTTCCTCCTATTTCTAGCATGTTTATTGCCATACCAGAGGCATAGCTAGGGTTTTGGTTCAGGGGGGGGCGAAACTTCTGAGTGGGCCCCTAAACAGAGAACCTTAGCAAATGACCACGCTGTTGCCAAAAATAATAATCTTTATATAGCGCTAACATATTCCGCAGCGCTTTACAGTTTGCACACATTATCATCACTGTCCCCGATGGGGCTCACAATCTAAATTCCCTATCAGTATGTCCTTGGAATGTGGGAGGAAACCGGAGAACCCGGTGAAAACCCACACAAACTCCTTGCAGATGTTGTCCTTGGTGGAATTCAAATTCAGGACTCCAGCGCTGCAAGACTGCAGTGCTATCCACGGAGCCACCGGGGGGGGGTGTGTGTGTGTGTGTATGTGTGTGTGTGTGTGTGTGTGTATATATATATATATATATATATATATATATATATATATATATTTATATATATATTTTTTGGGGCTGAAAGTCCCCCTCTCGGCATTATACACGGGTCATATACCTGGGGGTTGGCGGGGGTGTCAGAGATCATACTTACCTGTCCTGCCGCGGTCTCTGGTACCACTGGTACATTCTGGTATATTCATGAGTGTAATGAGCGGTACCATGTGACCGCTGAAGACAGGAAGGGAGACAGTGGAGAAGCGAGGCTGCAGAGACCGCGGCAGGAGTTGTGAGTATAGCGATATTCACCTGTCCCCCGGTCCATTGCTGCATCCTGTGTCAGTGACGTTTAGGCAGCAGGGTGTGCGGTGATGTGGTTAGTGTACGCCGCCTCTCTGCTGGCTGAACAGTCACTGACACAAGAAGCGGCAGACAGCGGCGAGGGACCCAGGAGAGGTGAGTATGGCATTTTTATTTTTTTTTGCAGCATATGGGGGCATATTCTATGGAGCAGCATATGGGGGCATAGTCTATGGAGCAGCATATGGGGGCATAATCTATGGAGCAGCATATGGGGGCATAAACCATGGAGAAGCATATGGGGGCATAAACTATGGAGCAGCATATGGGGGCATAATCTATGGAGCAGCATATGGGGGCATAAACCATGGAGAAGCATATGGGGGCATAAACTATGGAGAAGCATATGGGGGCATATTCTATGGGGCAGCAAATGAGGGCATAGTCTATGGATTCCACATGAGTCAATAAGTTTTCCCAGTTTTTTGTGGCAAAATTAGGGGGGTCGGCTTATACACGGGTCAGCTTATACACGAGTATATACGGTATGTATATATTCCATTATTGCGGCGTCAGCGCGGCCCCCTAGTGCATGCTGCAATAATGGAAGAGAGAGCGTCACATGATGCTCCCTTTCCCATCATTACCCTCTTCCTCTGACACACAGCGGGTGCGCAATGATGTCACTTCATCGCGTCCCCGCTGTGTGCCGGTCTGACTGCAGCACTGCTCCTGATATCAGAGCAAAGCCGCTGCCAAAATCAGCGTGGGAGCGAGGAGAAGAGGCTGCATTCTGCCCCATCATGTCTTGCATTCTGCCCCATCATGTCTGCATTCTGCCCCATCATGTCTTGCAATCTGCCCCCATCATATCCAGCAATCTGCCCCATCATGTCCAGCATTCTGCCCCCATCATGTCTTGCATTCTGCCCCATCATGTCTTGCATTCTGCCCCCATCATGTCTTGCATTCTGCCCCCATCATGTCTTGCATTCTGCCCCATCATGTCTGCATTCTGCCCCCATCATGTCTTGCATTCTGCCCCATCATGCCTTGCATTCTGCCCCCATGTCTTGCATTCTGCCCCCATGTCTTGCATTCTGCCCCATCATATCTGCTTTCTGCCCCATGTCTTGCATTCTGCCCCATCATGTCTTGCATTCTGCCCCCATGTCTTGCATTCTGCCCCATCATGTCTGCATTCTGCCCCCATCATGTCTTGCATTCTGCCCCCATCATGTCTTGCATTCTGCCCCCATCATGTCTTGCATTCTGCCCCAATCATGTCTTGCATTCTGCCCCATCATGTCTGCATTCTGCCCCATCATCTCTTGCATTCTGCCCCCATCATGTCTTGCATTCTGCCCCCATCATGTCTTTCATTCTGCCCCCATCATGTCTTTCATTCTGCCCCCATCATGTCTGCATTCTGCCCCCATCATGTCTTGCATTCTGCCCCATCATGTCTTGCATTCTGCCCCCATCATGTCTGCATTCTGCCTCATGTCTTGCATTGTGCCCCCATCATATCTGCCCCATCATGTCTGCATTCTGCCCCCATCATGTCTGCATTCTGCCCCCATCATGTCTTGCATTCTGCCCCATCATGTCTTGCATTCTGCCCCCATGTCTTGCATTCTGCCCCTATCTTGTCTGCATTCTGCCCCATGTCTTGCATTCTGCCCCCATCATGTCTGCATTCTGCCCCATCATGTCTTGCATTCTGCCCCCATCATGTCTTGCATTCTGCCCCCATCATGTCTTGCATTCTGCCCCCATCATGTCTTGCATTCTGCCCCATCATGTCTTGCATTCTGCCCCCATCATGTCTTGCATTCTGCCCCCATCATGTCTTGCATTCTGCCCCATCATGTCTGCATTCTGCCCCCATCATGTCTTGCATTCTGCCCCATCATGTCTTGTATTCTGCCCCCATCATGTCTTGCATTCTGCCCCATCATGTCTTGCATTCTGCCCCATCATGTCTTGCATTCTGCCCCCATCATGTCTTGCATTCTTCCCCCATCATGTCTTGCATTCTGCCCCATCATGTCTTGCATTCTGCCCCATCATGTCTTGCATTCTGCCCCCATGTCTTGCATTCTGCCCCCATCATGTCTGCATTCTGCCCCATCATATCTGCATTCTGCCCCCATCATGTCTTGCATGCTGCCCCCATCATGCCTGCATTCTGCCCCCATCATGTCTTGCATTCTGCCCCCATCATCTCTTGCATTCTGCCCCATCATGTCTTGCATTCTGCCCCATCATGTCTTGCATTCTGCCCCCATCATGTCTTGCATTCTGCCCCCATCATGTCTGCATTCTGCCCCCATCATGTCTGCATTCTGCCCCCATCATGTCTTGCATTCTGCCCCATCATGTCTTGCATTCTGCCCCCATCATGTCTGCATTCTGCCTCATGTCTTGCATTGTGCCCCCATCATATCTGCATTCTGCCCCATCATGTCTGCATTCTGCCCCCATCATGTCTTGCATTCTGCCCCATCATGTCTTGCATTCTGCCCCATCATGTCTTGCATTCTGCCCCATCATGTCTTGCATTCTGCCCCCATCATGTCTGCATTCTGCCCCATGTTTTGCATTCTGCCCCATCATATCTGCATTCTGCCCCATCATGTCTTGCAGTCTGCCCCCATCATGTCTTGCATTCTGCCCCCATCATGTCTTGCATTCTGCCCCCATCATGTCTTGCATTCTGCCCCCATCATCTCTTGCATTCTGCCCCATCATGTCTTGCATTCTGCCCCATCATGTCTTGCATTCTGCCCCCATCATGTCTTGCACTCTGCCCCCATCATGTCTTGCATTCTGCCCCATCATGTCTGCATTCTGCCCCATCATGTCTGCATTCTGCCCCCATCATGTCTGCATTCTGCCCCCATCATGTCTTGCATTCTGCCCCCATCATGTCTTGCATTCTGCCCCCATCATGTCTTGCATTCTGCCCCCATCATGTCTGCATTCTGCCCCCATCATGTCTTGCATTCTGTCCCATCATGTCTTGCATTCTGCCCCCATCATGTCTTGCATTCTGCCCCATCATGTCTTGCATTCTGCCCCCATCATGTCTGCATTCTGCCTCATGTCTTGCATTGTGCCCCCATCATATCTGCATTCTGCCCCATCATGTCTGCATTCTGCCCCCATCATGTCTGCATTCTGCCCCCATCATGTCTGCATTCTGCCCCATGTCTTGCATTCTGCCCCCATCATGTCTGCATTCTGCCCCATCATGTCTTGCATTCTGCCCCATCATGTCTTGCATTCTGCCCCCATCATGTCTTGCATTCTGCCCCCATCATGTCTTGCATTCTGCCCCCATCATGTCTTGCATTCTGCCCCCATCATGTCTTGCATTCCGCCCCCATCATGTCTTGCATTCTGCCCCATCATGTCTGCATTCTGCCCCATCATGTCTTGCATTCTGCCCCCATCATGTCTTGTATTCTGCCCCCATCATGTCTTGCATTCTGCCCCATCATGTCTTGCATTCTGCCCCCATCATGTCTTGCATTCTTCCCCCATCATGTCTTGCATTCTGCCCCATCATGTCTTGCATTCTGCCCCCATCATGTCTGCATTCTGCCCCATCATGTCTGCATTCTGCCCCCATCATGTCTGCATTCTGCCCCATCATGTCTGCATTCTGCCCCCATCATGTCTTGCATTCTGCCTCATGTCTTGCATTCTGCCCCCATCATGTCTGCATTCTGCCTCATGTCTTGCATTGTGCCCCCATCATATCTGCATTCTGCCCCATCATGTCTGCATTCTGCCCCCATCATGTCTGCATTCTGCCCCATCATGTCTTGCATTCTGCCCCATCATGTCTTGCATTCTGCCCCCATGTCTTGCATTCTGCCCCCATCATGTCTGCATTCTGCCCCCATCATGTTTTGCATTCTGCCCCATCATATCTGCATTCTGCCCCCATCATGTCTTGCATGCTGCCCCCATCATCTCTTGCATTCTGCCCCCATCATGTCTTGCATTCTGCCCCCATCATCTCTTGCATTCTGCCCCCATCATGTCTTGCATTCTGCCCCCATCATGTCTTGCATTCTGCCCCATCATGTCTTGCATTCTGCCCCCATCATGTCTGCATTCTGCCCCCATCATGTCTTGCATTCTGCCCCATCATGTCTTGCATTCTGCCCCCATCATCTCTTGCATTCTGCCCCATCATGTCTTGCATTCTGCCCCCATCATGTCTTGCATTCTGCCCCCATCATGTCTTGCATTCTGCCCCATCATGTCTTGCATTCTGCCCCATCATGTCTGCATTCTGCCCCCATCATGTCTTGCATTCTGCCCCCATCATGTCTTGCATTCTGCCCTATCATGTCTGCATTCTGCCCCCATCATGTCTTGCATTCTGCCCCATGTCTTGCATCGTGCCCCCATCATATCTGCATTCTGCCCCATCATGTCTGCATTCTGCCCCCATCATGTCTGCATTCCGCCCCCATCATGTCTTGCATTCTGCCCCATCATGTCTTGCATTCTGCCCCATCATGTCTTGCATTCTGCCCCCATCATGTCTGCATTCTGCCCCATGTTTTGCATTCTGCCCCATCATATCTGCATTCTGCCCCATCATGTCTTGCATTCTGCCCCATCATGTCTTGCATTCTGCCCCATCATGTCTTGCATTCTGCCCCCATCATCTCTTGCATTCTGCCCCATCATGTCTTGCATTCTGCCCCCATCATGTCTTGCATTCTGCCCCCATCATGTCTTGCATTCTGCCCCATCATGTCTGCATTCTGCCCCATCATGTCTGCATTCTGCCCCCATCATGTCTTGCATTCTGCCCCCATCATGTCTTGCATTCTGCCCCCATCATGTCTTGCATTCTGACCCCATCATGTCTTGCATTCTGCCCTATCATGTCTTGCATTCTGCCCTATCATGTCTTGCATTCTGCCCCATCATGTCTGCATTCTGCCCCCATCATGTCTTGCATTCTGCCCCATCATGTCTTGCATTCTGCCCCCATCATGTCTGCATTCTGCCTCATGTCTTGCATTCTGCTCCCATCATGTGTGCATTCTGCCCCATCATGTCTTGCATTCTGCCCCATCATATCTGCATTCTGCCCCATCATGTCTTGCAATCTGCCCCCATCATGTCTTGCATTCTGCCCCATCATGTCCAGCAATCTGCCCCATCATGTCCAGCATTCTGCCCCCATCATGTCTTGCATTCTGCCCCCATCATGTCTTGCATTCTGCCCCATCATGTCTTGCATTCTGCCCCCATCATGTCTTGCATTCTGCCCCCATCATGTCTTGCATTCTGCCCCCATCATGTCTTGCATTCTGCCTCCATCATGTCTTTCATTCTGCCCCCATCATGTCTGCATTCTGCCCCCATCATGTCTTGCATTCTGCCCCATCATGTCTTGCATTCTGCCCCCATCATGTCTGCATTCTGCCTCATGTCTTGCATTGTGCCCTCATCATATCTGCATTCTGCCCCATCATGTCTGCATTCTGCCCCCATCATGTCTGCATTCTGCCCCATCATGTCTTGCATTCTGCCCCATCCTGTCTTGCATTCTGCCCCCATCATGTCTTGCATTCTGCCCCATCATGTCTTGCATTCTGCCCCCATCATGTCTTGCATTCTGCCCCCATCATGTCTGCATTCTGCCCCATCATGTCTTGCATTCTGCCCCATCATGTCTTGCATTCTGCCCCCATCATGTCTGCATTCTGCCTCATGTCTTGTATTGTGCCCCCATCATGTCTGCATTCTGCCCCATCATGTCTGCATTCTGCCCCATGTCTTGCATTCTGCCCACATCATATCTGCATTCTGCCCCATCATGTCTGCATTCTGCCCCCATCATGTCTTGCATTCTGCCCCATCATGTCTTGCATTCTGCCCCATCATGTCTTGCATTCTGCCCCCATGTCTTGCATTCTTCCCCCGTCATGTCTGCATTCTGCCCCATGTCTTGCATTCTGCCCCCATCATATCTGCATTCTGCCCCATGTCTTGCATTCTGCCCCATCATGTCTGCATTCTGCCCCCATCATGTCTTGCATTCTGCCCCCATCATGTCTTGCATTCTGCCCCCATCATGCCTTGCATTCTGCCCCCATGTCTTGCATTTTGCCCCCATGTCTTGCATTCTGCCCCCATGTCTTGCATTCTGCCCCATCATATCTGCTTTCTGCCCCATCATGTCTGCATTCTGCCCCATGTCTTGCATTCTGCCCCATCATGTCTTGCATTCTGCCCCATCATGTCTTGCATTCTGCCCCATCATGTCTTGCATTCTGCCCCCATCATGTCTTGCATTCTGCCCCCATCATGTCTTGCATTCTGCCCCATCATATCTGCATTCTGCCCCCATCATGTCTTGCATTCTGCCCCATCATATCTGCATTCTGCCCCCATCATGCCTTGCATTCTGCCCCCATGTCTTGCATTTTGCCCCCATGTCTTGCATTCTGCCCCCATGTCTTGCATTCTGCCCCATCATATCTGCTTTCTGCCCCATCATGTCTGCATTCTGCCCCATGTCTTGCATTCTGCCCCATCATGTCTTGCATTCTGCCCCATCATGTCTTGCATTCTGCCCCATCATGTCTTGCATTCTGCCCCCATCATGTCTTGCATTCTGCCCCCATCATGTCTTGCATTCTGCCCCATCATATCTGCATTCTGCCCCATCATGTCTTACATTCTGCCCCCATGTCTTGCATTCTGCCCCCATTTCTCCATATTTGCCCCTGTGTTGTGTCTCCAGTCCTGCCCCCGAGTCTCCATTCTGCCAGGGAAACATATTGCCCCTTTCAATAATAAAATAAAAACTTTTTTCTTACCTGGCCTCGCTCCTGCGTTGAAGTTGGAGCTGCAGCTGTGTGACGCTGAGCTGAAAGGACCTGTGGTGACGTCATCGTCATGTGATCAGGGGGCGGGCTGATCAATGGTGAAGGACTGTGGTAAGGATGACCACATCACAGGTCCTTCAGCTCTTCTGTAGCTTTGGATGTCGGCCGCTGTGGTGGCTCTGCTGATGTGAGCGCTGCAGGCCCGGCTGCAGCACACACTTGGGGCCCGGCGACCGCATTGCACACTTGGGGCCTGCCTGGCGCCCCATGACACGCAGCACTTGGGGCCCGATGACTGTAAGCACAGGAGCGGGGCCCCTGATCTGCGGGGCCCCCTTCTGTACTGCTGTTCATCGGGCCCCATACAGCAGTAAGGGCTGTGATGCCCTGATGGCGGCCCTGGGCAGGCGCCCCCTGGCTTGGGTGGCGCCCCGGGCGATCGCACCCCCCATCCCCCCCTAAAAACGGCCCTGGATCTGAAGCATTCCTTGAAGTACCTCTATGGTTCCGTCACAATCTCCTCCTGAAATTACCTAATTTCCGGTCAGCTTCCAGCACGTCACTTCAGGTGGAATGTCACGTGCGAATTTTAAAGTGCTCCTCGGGGCTCGGCCGTGTACTCCTGTGTCCGCGGGAAAAGTAAGCTCCTGACCGGGGCAGACTCTCACAATTGAGACGGTTGGGAGGTATGAATGCTCCCCACCATACACCTTGTACACGCATAGCTCCGCACACCTCATACACACACGGTTCCGCTTTGTATGCCTCGTACACACACGGCTCCGCTCCGTACACTTCGCACACACACACAGCTCCACTTAGTACACACATGGCTTGCTCTGTACACCTTGTACACACATGGCTCCACTCCGTAAACCTTGTACACATGTGGCTTTGCTCCATACACCTCGTACACATGCGGCTCCGCTCTGTACACCTGTGGCTCCGCCCCATACACACGCGATTCCGCTCCGTACATCCCGTACACACGCGACTCCGCTCCGTACACCTCGTACACACGCGGCTCAGCTCCGTACACCTCATACACACGCGGCTCCGCTCCGTACACCTCGTACACACGCGGCTCCGCTCCTACACCTCGTACACACGTGGCTCCGCTCCGTACACCCGCGGCTCCGCTCCGTACACCTCGTACACACGCGGCTCCGCTCCGTACACCTCGTACACACGCGGCTCCGCTCCGTACACCTCGTACACACGCGGCTCCGCTCCGTACACCTCGTACACACGCGGCTCCGCTCCGTACACCTCGTACACACGCGGCTCCGCTCCGTACACCTCGTACACACGCGGCTCCGCTCCGTACACCTCGTACACACGCAGCTCCTCTCCATCCACCTCGTACACACGGCTCCTCTCCATACACCTCATACCCACACGGCTCTACTACATGCACCCTGTAAACCCCTCCTTACCCCACACATAAACTTCTCATCCAGCGCACCATGACAACCAGCACACTAGTACAGCAGAGTCCTGCATAGTGCATACAGTCAGTGAGGCCCCTGATTATGTGACCTCGACTCCTCTCCTGTGACCTCATCACAGGTCCTGTGGCTGAGAAGAGAACATAGCAGCAGAGAGCAGGGAGATGATCGATTCTCCCTGCTCTGCCGCAGATACAGTTTACAGTAGCGTAAATCCGGGTGGACCCCCTCAGAGCGCAGGGCTCGGGGCCACCGCCCCCTCTGCCCCCCGGTAGCTACGCTACTGTCCCATACGGTATATATTGTGCACAGGTCCTATTCAGGATGCTAATAAACATCTCCCATTTTTTTGTGTATTTTTATGTCTCAGGATATCGTCCCAGTTAATCGCACGAAGATAATCTCTCATCCGTTGGAAATTTGCCTTCCTGAAGTTTAGTGTCCTTGTAACCCCTCTACTACACATCTTATTAAAGTATACATGAAAACGTATTATTTTGTGATCACTATTATCCAAGTGACTCTCAACCCTTACATTTGATATGCGGTCTGGCCTGTTGGTTAATATTAGGTCTAGCAGTGCCCCCCTCTTGTTGGGTCCTGAACCAGTTGTGAAAGGTAATTGTCTCTCATAGTTGTCAAAAACCCATTACCTTTGCTGGAACTGCAGGTTTCGGTTCCCCAATGTATTTCAGGGTAGTTGAAGTCCCCCATAGCTATGACTTCTCATTGAGTCGCAGCTTCATCTATTTGCTTTATGAGGATATTCTCCGTTGCTTCCATTATTTTTGGAGACTTATGATACATTTTCTTAAAGAAAAGTATACCTCAAAAGAGTATTGGCTATTTTAATTTTTTTTTAATAAGTTAGAGTATGGCCCTGCCAAAAGAGAATACCTTGCTGTGGTGGCAGGATTAAAAATTCTTTTCGTCAAAACAAAAGCTGAAGGCTATGTACAGTTATGGCTGAATGGGTTGGCACCCTTGAAATTGTTCTAGGAAATTAAGTATTTTTTCTAGAAGATTATTTCAATTACAGGTGCATCTCACAAAATTTGAATATCATCAAAAAGTTAATTTATTTCAGTTCGTCCATACAAAAACTTCACACTAGACATCAAGCAGCTTGGATTGTCTGTCTCTCCATGCTTCCTCCAGACTCTGGGAACTTGATTTCCAAGGTCTAGTGTGAAGTTTCCACAATCATTGATGGTTTGGGGAGCCATGTCATCTACTGGTGTAGGTCCACTATGTTTTATCAGCACCAAAGTCAGTGCAGCTGTCTACCAGGACATTTTAGAGCACTTCATGCTTCCCTCTGCCAACAAGCTTTTTTGGAGATGGCAATTTCATTCTCCAGCAGGACTTGGCCCCTGTCCACACTGCCAAAAGTACCAATACCTGGTTTAAAAACAACAGTGTCACTGTGCTTGATTGGCAGCAAACTCGCCTGACCTTAACCCCATAGAGAATCTACGGGGTATGGTCAAGAAGAAGATGAGAGACCCCAGACCCAACAATGCAGACAAGCTGAAGGCTGCTATCAAAGCAACCTGGTCTTCCATAACACCTCAGCAGTGCCACAGGCTGATCGCCTCCATGCTGCATTGATGCAAAAGGAGCCTCGACCAAGTATTGAATGCATTTACTGAACATACATTTCAGCAGGCCAGCATTTCGGATTTTAAAATCATTTTCCAAGCTGGTATTATAAAGTATTCTAATTTACTGAGATAATGACGTTTGAGTTTTCATTGGCTGTAAGCCATAATCATCAACATTAACACAAATAAACACTTGAAATAGATCACTCTGTTTGTAATGACTCTATATATGAGTTTCACTTCTTGTATTGAAGAACTGAAATAAAATAACTTTTTGAAGATATTCTAATTTTGTAAGATGCACCTGTACATATGTTTTGCTATACACATGCTTATTTCATTAGTACATATTGGAGCAACACAAAAAAGAAAACCCAGAGAAAAAAAGTCAAATTGAACATCATTTCACACAAAGCCCCCAAAATAGGCCGTACAAAATTATTGGCATATTTCCAAAATTGTGGATAAAGGAAAAACAAAAATCACACCTGAAATCAGATAAAAAGGGGAGAAGGTAAGTCAATCTTTTCATTGTGTGTCTGTATGTGATACACTAAGCAAGGAGAAGAAAGAGAAGAGAGCTGCCTGACGACTTGAGAACCAAATTTGTTGAACAATATCAACAATCTCAAGGTTACAAGTCCATCTCCAGGGATCTTGATATTCATTTGTCCATGGTAGCGAACATAATCAAGAAGTTACCACCCATGGCAATCTTCCTGGACGAGGACAACAGAGAAAAATTGCAATGGGGGATAAGCTACCCCAATTAAGTTCCAAAGAAATTCAAGCTGTCCTGCTGGCTCAGGGTGCATCAGTGTAAGCGCAAACTATCCATCGGCATTTGAATGAAATTAAATTTCTGTAGAACTTGATGCATGTGTAAGATGAATATTATGTTTGTTGGCGTTTAGTTTCTGAAAGAATAGGTCCAATAGATGCGGTTCTTCTTGCCAAAAAAGGAAAACATCATCTATAAAGCGAACCCACATATGGACTGCACCCAATTCTCCATCTGGGTGCAAAATGCCTTGTTCTCAGTACCCAAGAAGGAGGTTTGCATATGAGCGCGCACAAGACTCTCCCATTGCAGTACCTCTCTCTTGCAGGTACATCCTGTTTTTGAATAGAAAAAAATTGTGGGTAAGTATAAATCGTAACAGGAGGAGAAGGAGATCTAAGATTATGATCAAGACAAGTCGACTTCAGATAATTTTAGCTGTCTGCATCGCGTCCTCATATTCTATTGAAGTGTAAAGTGATTCTACGTCAACAGTGGCCATGATAATATCATGGTCAAAAGAAATTTCTTGAAGCCTGACTAGTAATGCAGTAGAATCTTTAATGTATGATGGTGTAAGCAGGTTGTGGGATGCAGTGACGCAAGAGAGGCAGAGCAAGGGTTAACGAACAGATTTAATATAACAGGTGTGAGGTAGCGCTGTCATTCAAGTAGGGGATACTCGCTCAGCAGCCACAAAATCAGATCCGACACAGGTTTTCCATAAACTCATAACAGTCCATGCGGTTTATTCAGCAGCATAAACCCATAACAGCAACATAAAGTTCATTTAACAGCATAGCGTCCATGACAGAGTTAAGCTCTGTTACCCTGTAGTCATACAGGTTATGCATACACAGGCTCTTCAGCCTCAGTTATCACACCCATGTCAGGGTTTCCTCATGGCTGTTTCTCCATGCTGCAGACATCCATTCCATCCAGGGAATCATCAGGTACATGCAGCCATTACAGACAGCCACTTCTTTGCTGTCAGGCTGACAGCCCCAACTCTCAGCGGGACCTTCCACAATGGACCAACCAGGTCCCTGCATTCGCCACCTGTGACCTACCCTGGCCACCATATATGGTCCGTAGCCACGCCCACCGGGTCACATGGCTATGACCTCATCACAGGTCCTTCACACACTCACAGTCTTTTACTATAGTGTACTAAACACACCCCCTGGGTGGGTTTGTAGGTAACTAGGACCACCCGTCTCCCTAGTTACCTGGAGACTTCTCCCTGACACATTGCCACAGGACCTCAGCAGTATCACTGCTGCTCAACACACGCATCAGTCTCCATCTCAAGGCCACCCACCTTGATATACATTATGACCATTCAGCATCCTATACCTATCAGGACAATAAAAATGCTTATACGCCTGTCCTGGGACACCCACACAACACCCCCTAGCGGACACAGTGGTCATTACACCACATGCCTCCCCCCTTTGTTCAAACCTGTGGGGTTGAACACACATTACCCCAGGATCTCGCGACTGGGCACTCATTACGCTTTGCCCCACAGATTGAGGGAACCGTCTCCGTCCGTCATACAGTCTCAACTCTACGTTAGGCCTCCCCCGCCCCCAGCGGTCAGAATAACGGCCTTGGTCTTTGGCCCTCCAGTCAAAGTCCGTCAGCGTGACCAGACACTCTTTAGTCTCCACCTGTCTGCAGTGCGTTTCGTCACCTGATCTTTCTCTCACTGACCGGCTCTCTCTGTTGGTACAGTCATAAGTCTTAGTCGAGTTTGCTGTCTGGCCTGACTCTGACCCATTCAGCGTCTCACAGGAACTCAGGTCTCTCAGCCTCGTACGGCCCGTCGAACTGCCACTTGCTGACATTCTTCAGCCACCTGCCATGTCACTACTTGGAGGAACCCTTTGGGTCTTTACATCTTGGGTTGAAGGCGGCCGCCACCTGGTGTTCTTACCTCTTTATTGATCCGCCGACGGTCCAGCCTCAACTGCTCAATCTCTTGCAGGTACCCCACTCGATACTCCAAAAGCATCCAAAAGTTTCTCAGGCTTTCTACAGAGCCAACCACCATGATGGGCACCATGGCCTCTTTACTGTACACCTGGTCTTTATCATCAGGAGGGATCCTCACCCTCACCACACTGGAGATATTTACAAGGTCTTGCATTACCTTCCCGAGTCTTCCGATGATTCTCCCAATCAGACCTTTGGGTACCGGAACTACATCTTTCCGCAAACCCATAGCCTCCCTTGCTAACTCTAGGCGTTGAGCAGCTTTCATATTACTCCGCCTGACCAACTGTTTGGCGTGGAGACATTGCAAATGCATCTCTCTCAGGACAGCTACCTGGTTTGCTGTATCTTCCCTGGCTGATATTATCACCAACTGCCGAGTCTCAGATGCCCAGTGCACCTCACACATTTTGACCGCCTCTTTGAAAGCCTCATGCACACCTTCCTCAATACAGGCTTCTTGCATGTCTTCTGGTACATCAATCACAAACTTGAAGGTCGTGGCCTTGCTCTCTTCCTGGCCAGGAGGCTCTGGCTTTACCACGGACACTTCCCTCACTATAGTTGACCCGCCCGGGTGACTGTCTTCTTCAGTTCTTAGCTTCCCAACTTCACGAGATTTTATCTCTTCACGACCCTTGGTCAAGATGGGTACTGGCAGTTCCGTCTTTTTATCACTCGGGCCTGGCCGCTGTACATCTTCGTCCAAGCTCTTCTCCCGCAGAAGACCTTTTACTACTCCTCTGAGTTTGTCCATCTCTTCCCTAAGGGTCTTGTTCACACTTTGCCAGGTGGACAGGTGAACTCTGAGTTCCAAGACTTCTTTCTCGAGCCCCTCCACCCTGTGCTCGGCCATTTGTCTCAGGACTCTTTCTCGTTCGAGATGTTTTTCCACTGTCTCTTTTATTAACTGTATCTCATGATCTTGTTCTCTTTTGGCCAGCACGTGTTGCACCACTACTTCTTTAATTATATCGTCAAAAGATACCACTGGGTCAGTCCCGTCAGTCGAGTGAACTCTCTAGTTACGGTCCACCCGTGTGTCTAGTCCAACCGTCTCATCTCCCAGCCCACCTTCCGTCATGTCACGAGACGTCAGGTCCGTAAGTTGTGCAGATGTACCCCTTCGTCCGGTCACATCTACCTCTGGCCTGTCCATTTTAAGAGGCGTCACCGTCTCAGTGTCTGCTGGCCCCACAGTCAAAACGTCTCCATCGTCCGACCGTACGTCATCAAACAAAGCAAAGTCTCGGCCCCTCTCCAAGGCATAGACTAAATTAGGTGGTATCCCGCCCCCTTGACACTCAATGCTATGGGACGGGTCAAACATTACTCTGCCTACCACATAGTTCACCATGACCCCATGTTTACAGCGAAACTGGACCATTTTCTCAGTCAGCCCGAAAGTGAGCGAAGTTCCTGTCAGAGTCACTTGACTCTTTGAGCCCAGCCGACCAGAGACTCTTTTCCGGCGCAACATCACAGTACACACCTGCGGCCCATTGTTACTATACGAAAAGGATATCCCACATTCTGACCAAGTCAAATACACACACTGTGGTTCTCCAGACATACCCACTGAGGCAACCAGTGCTGCCATTTCCTGAACCGCCCCAATTTGGGTCACCGCCCCCTCCTGGGACTCCACCCCTTTTTGAATTACCACCCCAATTTGGGTCACTGCCCCCCTCTGGGACTCCACCTCTTTCTGGGTTACCACCCCAATTTGGGACTCCACCCCCTTTTGGGCCACCGCCCCCTTCCGGGACTTCCCCATGTCCGTTATACCTGTCTTCTCAGATCACAATTCACACCACACAGTTTATGTCTCTTACGATACCACACAAGTCCTTGTTGGCACCACCTCAGCTCCTGCTGTCACCGAACACCGACACCACCGGCAGCCGTTCACACACAGCTGCTGGTGTCACCTTCGTAACACCGCCGCGTTACAGTAAGCCACTTGTCCCCTTCATAACCCCACCGAGTTACAGGAAGCTGCTTGTCCCCTTCGTAACCCCACCGAGTTACAGCAAGCCGCCTGTCACCCTCTTGATTCCCACTGAGCCACTGCAGGCTGAGCTGAGAAAAGAAAAAAACACACCACACAAAAAACTCACGTGTCCTGTCTGTGTGCTATTCAGGACGTTCCGTCTCCGCCTGAGACCGTTCAACACACAGGGCGCACCGGGTGTTATTCAGGGAGCCGACCCTCCTCCCAGGGTCTCCCAACACACCGGCCTCACCAGGTCCAGGAGCTCAGCGGGTGCTCTTCAGGACATCCGTCTCCGCCTGAGACTGCCCAACACTCATGCCTCACCAGGTCCAAGGTCATACCACGTGCTCCAGGGATCCGATTCTTCTCCCAGAACCTCCCAACACTGAACTTCCAGGACCTTGCTCACTGACCCAGGTCAGTACAACACGAACACCTGTCCGTTACCTGTGTCGGCCATACAGGTCCTCGGGCACCTCTTATCCACAGAGGCACCCTAGCAATCACCAGTCTCTTCTCCTGGGGAAGCGGACGCACTGGGCTCACCGATCCGGACAGTGCCTTACTCACTAGGCCGCCCCACGGTTCCAGAACCACAGCCGAACAGTGGCTTCCCCAATTGCAGGCTGTCACAGGCTCTGCTCACACTTGTGGCCGGTCAGCAGCACCTCACACATCCGTCAGCTCTCCTGGCTCAGCGTTGTCCTTAGCCACCGAACTTTGCAGTCCTCTTCCGTTGCTCCCAGCAACAAGGCTACAATATTGCCTTTTGCAATTCTCCACCAATTGTGAGGTAGCACTGTTATTCAAGTAGGGCATACTCGCTCAGCAGCCACAAAATCAGATCCGGCACAGGTTTTCCATAAACTCATAACAGTCCATGCGGTTTATTCAGCAGCATAAACCCATAACAGCAACATAAAGCTCATTTAACAGCATAGCGTCCATGACAGAGTTAAGCTCTGTTACCCTGTAGTCATACAGGTTATGCATACACAGGCTCTTCAACCTCAGTTATCTCACCCACGTCAGGGTTTCCTCATGGCTGTTTCTCCATGCTGCAGATATCCATTCCCTCCAGGGAATCATCAAGCACATTCAGCCATTACACACAGCCACTTCTTTGCTGTCAGGCTGACAGCCCCAACTCTCAGCGGGACCTTCCACAATGGACCAACCAGGTCCCTGCATTCACCACTTGTGACCTACCCTGGCTACCATATATGGTCCGTAGCCATGCCCACCGGGTCACATGGCTATGACCTCATCACAGGTCCTTCACACACTCACAGTCTTTTACTATAGTGTACTAAACACACCCCCTGGGTGGGTTTGTAGGTAACTAGGACTGCCCGTCTCCCCAGTTACCTGGAGACTTCTCCCTGACACATTGCCACAGCACCTCAGCAGTATCACTGCTGCTCAACACACGCATCAGTCTTCATCTCAAGGCTACCCACCTTGAGATACATTATGATCATTCTGCATCCTATACCTATCAGGACAATAAAAATGCTTATATGCCTGTCCTGGGACACCCACACAGCACCCCCTAGTGGTCATTACACCACACAGGTTAGATTCCTTGCAGGGAAATAAACAGTTAAAGGTACAGTATGTTAAATAGTACAGTGGCAGATAATAAGCAACACAAGTAATCAGTAAATGTAATAATGTCAGTTCCTGAAATCACTTATCGTATCAAAGGGCTCTCAGTCCTTAGCTGAAGCTTTGGAGACAATGGTGCCAACAGTAGATGGCGCTGTGAGGTTCCAGTGGGATCTTTCCTGCAATGGTCCGTCTTCTGGTGGCAGCGGTTGGTCTTCGGTACATTCCGCTGAGCCCCTAGGTTGGTGCGGTTGACGCAAACAGGGCCGGAGCACTTCCAGAGTCCGGCACAGGATGGTCCACCTGAATTGACCGTTCAGGCCACAAAAATCTATCTGTTGCCCTGCTCTCTCTCAGCAGCCCGGGCACTGTACTCCCAGCTGTGGAGTACACGGCAGTTATCAGTCGGGTATAAGCAAGACACCCAACTGCTCGGTCTCTCTTACTCACTTGGGTGATGACCGGGACCGGTGGGAGCAGAGCGACGCAGCGCGGGTGCTCAAGAGATGGAGTACACTCTTCAGCCTGCTGCTCGCTGTCTGCCTGCGCCAAAACTAACTGCTTCAGCTTGTACTTTTTGTTCGGCACGCCCCCTGCTGCCAGGTCAGGGGTTTTGTCCGGGCTCTTAAGCCTTCCCCAGATAACAAGGGACACAACTTCAGCTGTTCCGGACTCGGAGCAGAGTAGGTACTCGCGGTCCGGTGCTTCTCCTTACTATGGCAAGGTACATACCAATGGTTTTAGATACTAATCTAAAAATGTACAAAAGGGTTCAAACAAGCTGCTGTTGCACAAAGCTATTGGGCGTCCAGGGAAGTTTAGTTATATTTTTATGGATCTTCAGGGGAAGGTATAAGGTAGGTATGATGGGATTATCTGTAATTAGGCCTTCAAATATTGGCTTAGGAATGATATTATAGTCAATGGCATCTTTGAGGATGTTAATAAGTTTGTCCTTAACTATCAAAGCAGGATTTTTATCTAATTTGCTATAGCATGTCTGGTCGCTCAGATGCCTAGAGGCTTCCTTTGTATGAACTAAACATGAAAAGGAATCCGGGCTGCAGCTGATCACTGACATCTCTTCATGTTCAATTCAACTGAAGGTGGTGACAGTGATGCCAGCGCTGATTCAGAGCTGGGGTCATGTGTCACAGCAACGTCACGGGAGCTTCGAGACCGCAAGTGCTGACACCGCTGGAATGGCACCAGCACAAGAGGTGATTATAAGCTTATTTATGTTATTGGGGCCAAGTGTGGGATATGAGAAGGAGTTTTCCAAGTAGTGGACATCTTCTTTAAGGCTGAGGTCCCATAATGAGTATTTGGTAAGAGTTGGACTCCGTTTATTTGCCCTGCGCAAAAAAACAGGATTTTGGTTGCTTACCGTAAAATCTGTTTCTCAGAGTCTTCATTGGGGGACACAGGAACCGTGGGTGTGTGCTGCTGTCACTAGGAGGCTGACACTATGCATGAAAAAAATGTTAACTCCGCCTCCGCAGTATACACCCCTCCGACCGGCTGTAGGACAATCAGTTAGTGAAAAAGCAGTAGGAGGAGACATTATCATGTAAGTCATCATATATTAATTACACGTAATGAAATCATGGGAGGGCGCTGTGTCCCCAATGAAGACTCTGAGAAACAGATTTTACGGTAAGCAACCAAAATCCTGTTTTCTCTTTCATCTCATTGGGGGACACAGGAACCGTGGGACATCCAAAAGCAGTCCCTGGGGTGGGAAAAGACAGAAACTTCTTTCAGGTCGGAAAACTCACCACTGCCGCCTGCAAGATTCTTCTGCCAAGGCTGGTGTCCGCTGAAGCATAGGTATGGATCTTATAGAACCTTGAAAAGGTATGCACGGACGACCATGTTGCAGCCTTGCACAACTGCATGGCTGATGCCCTGTTGTGTACCGCCCAGGTGGCGCCCACCGCCCGGGTTGAATGGGCCTTGACCCCAGCAGGGGACACCCTGTCCTTTACCCGGTAGGCTTCCAGAATTGCCATTCTGATCCAGCGGGCAATTGTTGCCTTAGAGGCCGGCAGGCCTTTTCTCACCCCATTGGGGATAACAAAGAGCAAGTCCGCCTTCTTGAAAGGAGCGGTCCTGGCCAGATAGATCCTTATCGCCCTGACCAGGTCTAGCTTATTCAAAGAACGCTCCAGAGGATGGGTTGGAGCAGGACAAAATGACGGAAGGATTATATCCTCGTTCAGGTGGAAGGCCGATACCACCTTGGGAAGAAAGTTAGGAGGAGGCCGCAAAATTAGGAATGGAGGACGACAGGACAATGCCGCTAATTCTGAAACCCGCCTAATAGAGGTGATGGCTATGAGAAATACCACCTTCCAGGACAACAAAGACATGGGAGCTTCCTGTAGGGGTTCAAAGGGTGAACCTGTTAAGGCTTCCAAGACCAAGTTAAGATCCCATGGAGCCACAGGGGATCTGTAATGAGGGGCCGCATGTGCCACTCCTTGCAGAAAGGTCTTAACCTGTAGGCGGGAGGCCAAATTCTTTTGAAAAAGAATAGAGAGAGCAGATACCTGGCCTTTCAAGGAACTTAGGGCCAGACCGCCATCTAACCCTGCCTGGAGAAAAGCTAGGACAGATGGCAGGGAACAGGCATAGGTGTGACGTGATTAGACTCACACCGGCCAAAATAGGCCTTCCAGGCTCGATAATAGACCCTGGAAGAGGAAGGCTTCCTAGCCTGGATCATTGTATTAATGACTCGGTCCGAAAAACCCGCTGCTCTCAGTATTGTGGCTTCAACGGCCATTCCATCAAATTGAGTAACCAAGAATTCGGGTGGTAAAACTGTGTCCAGGGAATGACCAGCTCGTCGACCCCTATTGCTAGAGGATCGCGGTATCTTGAGACAAACTGTTGGGACCCTTCTGTTCTGTCGCGATGCCAGGAGGTCCACATCTGGAGTCCCCCATAGCTGGCATATTTGACGGAACACTTCCTGGTGTAAGGACCATTCCCCTGCTGCGAGCCCCTCCCGACTGAGGAAGTCGGCAATCAAAAAGAGAAAAAGAAGCCAGCTCACCTGAAGGCATGTGTAGTGGTAGCGTAATCTACTACTTGTTACTCATATGAACACACTATTTTTTGCTCTGTTTTGGACTTGTTTTTAGCAATAAATTGGACTTGAATTTGCAAAGCTGGACCTTTTTTCTTTTTCCTTGAGGAAGTCGGTGGCCATGTTGTCTGTGCCAGGAATGTAAACTGCCGAAATTGCCGAATTTGCGGTTTCTGCCCAGTTGAAGATTCTGGATACCTCGGCTAGTGCCCAGGGACTTCTGGTTCCCCCTTGGTGATTGATGTATGCCACCTCCATGGCGTTGTCCATTTGAATCCGGACTGGCTGGTTATTGAGGTATCTTTCCCAATGTAGAAGTGCTAGAAAGACCGCCCTCAGTTCTAGTATGTTGATTGATAGTGAGGATTCTTGCCTCGACCATCGTCCCTGGACAGTCAGGTGGCAGAATACCACACCCCAGCCCAGGAGACTGGCATTTGTAGTTACTACCTGCCAGTGGACAGGGGGAAAAGGCCGTCCCAGCTGAACAAGGGGGGAGGTCAGCCACCACTTGAAGGACTCCCTAGTCTGAATGGAGGGGAGGAAGGGGCGATCCAGCGAAGAGATGGACCTGTCCCAATGAAGGAGGATGTTCCTCTGCAGTATCCTGGAACGGAACAGGGCAAAGGGTATTGCCTCTGAAGCTGCCACTATTCTTCCCAGGACTCTCATGGCAGCGCGAAAGAATAGAAGCCGGAATTTCAACAGAGAGCGAATTCCCTGCTGGAGGGTAATCCACTTTCTTTCTGGGAGAAAGACCCTTGAGCGGCAGGTGTCGATTACCATTCCTAAGAATTCTAGGCGTTGTGTTGGCATTAGGTGGGATTTCTGCCTGTTTATGATCCATCCAAACCGGGAGAGCGTGTTTAAAACTACCGCTAGATTTTCCAGGGCCTGAACGAAGGAGGGTGCCTTGACGAGAATATCGTCGAGATATGGTACCAATATTATGCCTCAGACCCTTAATATAGCTACCACCGCTGCCATAATCTTTGTAAAAATTCTGGGGCCTGTTGCCAGCCCAAATGGCAGGGCCACAAACTGGAAATGCTGCTTTTGGACAGCAAAATTCCCTGAAAAATGGGGACGTGTAGGTAGGCGTCCCGGATATCTATGGAACATAGGAATTCCTGATCCTCCATAGACGTAATTACCGACCGAATCGATTCCATCCTGAAATGGCGTACGCGGACCCATCTGTTTAGCCTTTTGAGCTCTAGTATGGGACGAACTGAGCCATCCTTTTTTGGTATCACAAACAGGTTTGAGTAAAAGCCGGTAAAACGTTCCTGCTCGGGAATGGGGACGATTACTTCTGCATTGAGGAGAGAGTCGGTTGCCGCAAAAAAACCTAGAGCCATAGCAGCGTCTTTTGGTGGCTGCGATAGAAAGAAGCGATCTCACGGAAGCGCATTGAAGTCTATCTTGCATCCTGTTGATACTGCCTCCTTTACCCAGATATCCTCTACTGAATTCTGCCAGACATCTCTGAAGATGTCTCCTAGTCTTGGAGAGGTACTGGGAAGAGAGTTATTAGACTCCCTGCTGGCGTCAGGCTGAGGTGGCTCTGCCCGGCCCTGACATGGTAGCTCTGCTGTTGGAACTGCGGGAATGCCATGATGGGGTGGCCCGAAATGATACCTTCCTTCTATCTCTCGGTGATCGCGACCTCTGCGGGCCCTGAGCATAAGTGCCTGTCGCTGGGGTACGGCGAAAGGGCTGAAAGGGCTGAGCCCTACGTTTGAAAACATATCGACGAGGTTTGGCCTGAGGGAGAAGGGAGCTTGTACCCCCTGTTGCATCCTTAATGATTTGATCTAACATTGACCCAAAGAGCCGGGTGCCCTGAAACGGCAGATTGGCCAGTGATTTCTTTGAGGACAAATCAGCCTGCCAAGCCTTTAGCCAGACCGTCCGCCGGAAGGCATCCAGGGCCACTGATACCATATGCCTCCCGGCATGAGAGATTTGATCTGCGAACTCCGCCAGTTCCGCTGGTGGTGCCCCGGCCAATATGCCCTGTCTAAGCTGTTTGGCCCATTCTGTAACAGACTTAGCTACCCAGGCTGAGGACACAATGTAGCGGCTGCTGCATCAAAGGCGGATTTTGCCAGGGATTCTATCCTCCTATCATTGGGATCTTTTAGGGCTGCCCCACTGGCGTGTGGAAGGACTGTACTGGTAGCGAGTCTGGACACTGGTGGGTCCACCGAAGGGGAGGCGGTCCAGTTGGCGGTGAGATCTGGAGGGAAGGGTTATAGAATCCCAAACCGATACCCTCTCTGAAACCGCCTGGTTGGGTTTTTCCTTTCCCTGGCCAACACTTCCTCGAAATCCTTGTGGGAGACGAAGACCCTAGAGGGGGACTTATGACGCTTAAATTAAAAAACCTGATTATTAGGTTTTGATGTGGTGTCCCCAATGTTAAAAGTATCATTGACTGCGGCAATGAGACCCTGAACCATATCCTTGACCTGGGAATGTTCTGGTCCGTACTCAGAACCCTCCTCTAAGTGTGTCTCTGATAATGCCTCGCCTGATTCTGGGGATGAGGACCGGGAGGAGGCAGATGGCCAGAGGAATTCTGGCGGTGAGATAGAGTGAGAAGGGGACCTGGGTTGGTGGTCCTGTCTAAACCTTCTACGGCCTCTAGAAGATCCAAAAGGAGGCTCTTTTGGTGCTCCTGTGTCCACTGGAGTCTGAAGTGGCAATCTGTTAAGCACCGTTAACAAGGTCTGTGATACCTTGGTAAGGTCGGCCACGGACTTAGATAAGGAAGAGGCCCATCCTGGACACTCGCTGTCTCCCGTGGTGATGGATGGCCCCTGGGCGGCACGCAAGGTGGCTTCCTCCTGATCCATGTGGGAGCTCTGACCAGCAAAGCGGGGGGGCTGCACCTGCTCGCTAGCATAGGTGACACCGTAGGTCTGCTGCAATCTGAGCATAGTGGCGAGGACTGACCTGAAGGAAGCCTGACATTGCATTTGGTACATACAAAATATTTGACCAAGGTCACTGAAGCGGATGAGGAGCGGGACTGCTCTCCTTGGGCATACTGACAGGTTTTACCTGGTGCCAACCGTCGGGGGTAGAGAGCTGAGTGAGGGAGCAACCTGTAGTGCAGTACTCACATACCCACGACCTGTGTCCCCGCCGCAGCTGCCGCCCGAAGGCTGATGAGAGAGAGAGAGCGAGGTGAACAGCCCTGCCGCTGCCTAGAAGCCTTATGAAATGGTGGGCGGGGCCATGCTCTGGCCTCCTGGAGCACCAAGATGGCGCTGGTCCAGGAAGAGGAAGCCGGGGGGCGGAGCCTGCCGGGAGCCGGAATCTGGCGTCGGCCGTGCTGGGCTCCTGCTGGAGCCCAGGGCCATAACGCTGCCACAGGAGGAGGCTGGAACCGTGCTGCACCGCGTGCTTGAAAGTAAGTGTTGGCTCTTAAACTAACTATAGAGCCATGGGCTGCATGCCCGAGTGCTGATTACAGCGGTCATATTCAGCCAGAGCGGCTGGTAAGCAGATCATACAACACTGCAGCCTCTTACCTCCAGTTCACCCCGTAACAGGGGTCAGTTTACCGGCAAGAAAAGATTGCTGTTCCAAACCTTTTCTGCGGGGCGTCTCTCTCGATCATCAGGCTCTGGTGGGCGAGTAAGGGGAGACGAAGGTCAGGACCAGGAGCTGCCACCTGAACATGAGTCCTGTGTTAGGGGATAGGGTCCTGCCCGCGGGATTCATGAGGATATAGGGTGGCAGTACACGCCCTACTCATAAACCCGGTCTGGGAATACAGATGTAGCATATCTACTCTGTATCCCTCCATGGTTACCTGAAAAGGAACGACGCACATTGAGGTAGGCATGGGTCTGCGAGAGACCTCTGTCCACCTCCTGCTGACACTAAGCAAAACTGATTGTCCTACAGCCGGTCGGAGGGGTGTATACTGCAGAGGCGAAGTTAACATTTTTTCATGCAGTGTCAACCTCCTAGTGACAGCAGCACACATCCACGGTTCCTGTGTCCCCCAATGAGACAAAAGAGAAACGCATCTTACTGTACCAGCAAATTGCAGTGTGCTGACGTATAATATTAGATATATATGTAAGGATCAAAGGTGACACCTGATGTTCACAGCTGTAGAATAAGCAGTGTCAGTATAGACATGAATGCAAACCACTCAGAAAACCTGAAAAAAACAACAGAGGAAAATAAAAAGCCGAGGACCGGTTTAAAAGGTATGAGAGTAAGTGGTGGCACAGAATGCGCACACATCAAATTGGTTTACATATAAAAACATATAAAACAGCAAAAAGGTTTATGGAGAATATGGTATCAATTTACCGTATATACTCGAATATAAGCCGAGATTTTCAGCCCATTTTTTGGGGCTGAAAGTCCCCCACTCGGCTTATATTTGAGTCATATACGCCAGGGGGTCAGAGGGGAAGGGGGAGTGGGGGTGTCAGGTCATACTTACCCCTCCTGGCGCGGTCTCTGCAGCCCCCCTGCTTGTCCCACGGTTCTCCCTCCCTTCAGCGGTCACATGGTACCGCTCATTAAACTCATGAATTTGCGCATATTCATGAGTTTAATGAGTGGTACCACGTGACCGCTGAAGGCAGGAAGGAAGACAGTGGGAGAATGGAGCTGCAGAGACCGCGCCAGGATGGGTTAAGATTAGGCTATATTCACCTGTCCCTGCTCCATCGCTGCTTGCTGCTGTCTGATGTGTCCTCTGTCAGTGACTTTCAGACAGCAGAGGGCACGGTAACGTGGTTAGTGCGCACCATGCCCTCTGCTGCCTGAACGTCACTGACAGATGACGTGGCAGATAGCGGTGAGCAGCAGCGATGGACGCAGGAAAGTTGAATGTCTCAGGTGCCGGGTCCTTAGCCAGCGGGCACCTGACACCCAGCGACGGAGAGGTGAGTATGTCATTTTTTTTATTTTTATTTGCAGCAACAGCGACAGCATATGGGGGCATGATATATGGAGCATCTTATGGGGGCATAATATATGAGGGCAGCATATGGGGGCATGATATATGGAGCATCTTATGGGGGCAGCATATGGGGGCATAATATATGGAGCAGCATATGGGAGCATAATCCATGGAGCAGCATATGGAGGCATAATATATGGAGCAGCATATGGGGGCATAATATATGGAGCAGCATATGGGGGCATAATCTATGGAGCAGCATATGAGGGCATAATATATGGGGCAGCATATGGGAGCATAATCTATAGAGCAGTATATGGGGGTATAATGTATGGAGTATCTTATGGGGGCAACATATGGGGCATAATAAATGGAGCAGCATATGGGGGCACAATCCATGGAGCAGCATATGGGAGCAGCATATGGGGGCATAATCTATGGATCATCTTATGGGGGCAGCATATGGGGGCATAAACTATGGAGCATCTTATGGGGGCATAATCTATGGAGCATTTTATTGGGCCATAACCTTTATGGAGCAGCATATGGGGCATATTCTAGGGAGCATCTTATGGGACCATTATTAACCTTTGTGCAGCATTATATGGGGTGTATTTTGTATGGAGCATCTTATGGGGCCCATCATGAACTGTATGGAGCATTATATGGGGCTCCTGATTCAATATGGCTATTCAAAAACATTTATCCTACTGATGTCTCAATTAATTTTACTTTTATTGGTATCTATTTTTATTTTTGAAATTTACCAGTAGCTGCTGCATTTTCCACACTAGGCTTATACTCGAGTCAATAAGTTTTCCCAGTTTTTTGTGGCAAAATTAGGGGGGTCGGCTTATACTCGAGTATATACGGTAGTTTTAATCATAAAAGGTTTGGTTTGTAAAGTGCAAACAGTGCAATTGACAATCATAGGAAAAACATAGGTAGTTTTAATATATGCTATATAAAGTGCTAGGTGCCAGTATAGACCTGATAAGGAAAGCACATACATATAGACATACATAAGGTCAATAATTAAAGGGATCCCAAGGTGGTTTATATTTATCAAAAACAGTAAAAAAAGGGGGATCACACACAGTATGCCTATTATTGTAAGTACCGTATATACTCGTGTATAAGCCGAGTTTTTCAGCACATTTTTTTGTGCTGAAAACGCCCCCCCCCTCGGCAGAAAGGGGAGGGGAGCGGAGGAGCAGCTGGTCATAGAGGCAGGAGCCAGCGGCTTTGGCTAAAGCCTGTGCCGCTGCTAAAGAGAAATGAATATTCATTTCTCTTATAGCAGTGACAGCTGCAGCCGCTGGCTTCCAGAAGACATCATTGTCACCCTACTCCATGCCATCACTGCATCTCCGTTGGTCCCGGCGCCAGCAGCTCTTCCTGTGCTGAGTGATCACATGGCCCCCCTCATTAAGGTAATGAATATGCACGCGTCTCCACTCCCATAGGCGTGGAGGTAATATTCATTAACTTAATGAGCCGTTCCACGTGAACGCTCAGCACAGGAAGAGCTGCCAGCGCCGGGACTAACGGAGATGCTGTGAAGGCATGCTGGAACCAACGAGATGCTGTGAGGGCATGCTGGAGGAGGGTGAGTAGGATGTTTTGGGTTTTTTTTGTACTAGGAAGCATGCATACCAGGACGGGAGGGGGTGAGCCATGCATGCAATGACGGGACCGGGGTAGCCATGCATACAACGATGGGATAGGGTGAGCCATGCATACAACCATTGTCCCCTCATCCCTGTCCTGCTACAGAAGGGACAATACATACCCGGCTTATGCTCGAGTCAATAAGCTTACTCAGGTTTCCGTGGCAAAATTAGGTGCCTCGGCTTATACTATGGTCAGCTAATAGAAATCATATAGCATACCCTAAAACTAATATTTTATTAATAAAAAACCCACCAGGGTTACACCACAAGTGGGCCACTTTACCACACTAGGACACTAGTAAGGTTGCTATCGAGCCTCCTGATGATCCCAGAGGGGTGAAACGCGTCGAGGCGTATTTAGGCTATGGGGAGGCTGTTGGAGTATACGATGAGTATCCCATTTTTATTTTGAGCTTTCCACCGAGGATATGTTCTATCCGCTTTTTGATAATATGATGAGATCTGAAAACTGATGGTGTGGGCATAAGCTCTACATGTGTTTTTTCGACCCTGGCTAAGTTTATTAATCATGACCTATGAGGATGTGGTATTTTGGACTATACATATACATGTCTGTGAAGCAATACACATGCTGCGATAATTAGGTGGATTGACACATACTGTTTGCAGCTGATGAGTCATGATGCATTGTACTTTTGTCAGTCATATTTATATGCCTGAGCCATGAGTCAAGACAGCACTGTCTCCCCATAGGCCTATCTATTCATGTGTTCCTTTTTATGTGTAACTTTTTGTGGGTTCTAGGGTCCCCCTCATCGTAGGTTTGTCTCTGTTATTTGGTAGAGGTTCCCTTAGCATCGGGGAAGGGACTTCATTAGTGGTGCTAGGGTACAATAGGGCCCCTAGGGACAGCCATCGTTGAGCGGGGGGCGCCACAACGTTCCCCCTAGGGTGCCAACCTCCGCGGTCAGGAAGGTGTAAATAGGTTACCTCAATAGGGACTCCTAGGACATTCCCCACAAATCATTTTAATACATTTACTTTTGGACACTTTTTTTATGGTCAGCTAATACTTGAGTATTTATATATATGTTATTAACGGGCCAGGCATGTATGTAAGGCCTGTTTACCCTGGATATAAGAACATAGCCTGTTTAACTGGGAAAAAGAGGTAGAGTGGGTTTAAATGATGACCATTTAAAAAAAGTACATACAAAGGAGGCAGCATGTTAATTACTATTCCATAGGAACCAATACACTTTGCACTATGTGCTAGCAAATATATATAACAAAACTAAAACCTTTATGATTAAGACAAAATTGATACCATATTCTCTATGAACCTTTTTGCTGTTTTATATGTTTTTATATGTAAACCAATTTGATGTGTGCGCATTCTGTGCCACCACTTGCACTCATACTTGTTTCAATAAAAGCAATTTATTTAATTGTCTTTATCCTGACACTTTAGGACACCTTTTAAACCGGGTCTCGTACATGAATTGCCGGCTTTTCAAAGGACACCGGTGCGTATTTCTTGCAAGTCACACTGATGGTCTGTGATTGGCGAGTCTCTGCTGATATACGCTGCAAATCGCAGCATGCTGCCATTTCACTCGCACGTACAATACGGCTGAAAAAAAAGCGGTGATGGGAGCTTCCCCGTAGATTAACAGTGGTCCGAGTGCTATAGGATTTTTTGCATATTCCTCTCTAGTGTGACTCCAGCCTTAGAAAGCATAGGAGCCATCTCCACTGCCAAGTTGGTCACACCAAAACTGATAGACCTTGTGATAAGCCAACTTGTTGACTCTGATATTTTGCCTGGACATCCACCTCTTGGCTTTTGAATGGATGGATAGACTTCATTTCCTATTCTTGCAACTGTCATGGTACTCACATGATGCAGTTTGGTAATTTTCTTGGCCGAGAGACTGCTATCAATGAGCTGGATGATCTTGTTCCTGTCATGTCGGACACTGTTCACACCAGGGTGTCCGGCAGACAGCGGTAATACCCTATTCCACTACAGTATTGTCATGTCGGACACTGTTCACACCAGGGTGTCCGGCAGACAGCGGTAATACCCTATTCCACTACAGTATGCTCAGGGACTTTGTTGGGTATTCTGTTCCAGTCGGGATAGGGTTAACCAGGTTGTCATGCTGGCTGAGGGCTGGGCCACGCCCTTGGTCTTTAAATAGTCCGTCCTGACTATGGGCGTCGCCGACTATAGCTTTTGCCTAGTGCTAGCAATACCGGTCAGCAGTGGTGGTTTTGGAGCGTCTGATATCTAGTGCAGTATATCTCTCAGTTGTTCTTTCTCCTATCTGTTATATATATATATTTGGTTGCCCTTGCACATTATTGTATTCCCTTGTGTATTAACGGTGTGGTGTTTCTTTTACCCCTGTCCATACGTATTTGTGGGGTCTGGTGTCTGGTCCCCTCACTGGGTGGAGGGTGGTGGGTTCAGCTTAGGGCTGGACAGGAGACAGGGACAGGGTGGAGGCCCAGGCAGGCACACCTTCAGTGTAAACCCTGGGTTGAGGGACAGACAGGGTTTTCCCTAGTCTGAGGGACACTGCAGGGGTCCCGGGGTTTTAGCCTAAAGTAACCTAGGCATACCATGACATTATAGTCGGCCCAAATACTAAAGTAAAAAAAAAAAAAAAAAAAGAGTATAGATAGGGAATATAGGGGTTACTTACTATGGATCCTATACTTTCCCTAACCAAGCAGCTGGAGGCTCTATCCATACAGGTCACTGAATTTAGGGGGGCGGTCCAGCAGCAAGGCCTGTCAGCTCCTGCGGTACCTGCTGAGGCTGCAGCCAGGGCAGCTGAACCCAAGTTTCCCCTTCCTGAACGATTTGCTGGTGATCGTGGTAAGATCACGGTTTTTCGTGAATCATGCAAATTGTATTTCCGTATGCGTCCACATTCCTCAGGTAATGAGGCTCAACGCGTGGGCTTGGTGATTTCTTTGCTGAGTGGTGATCCACAGGCTTGGGCCTTTTCACTCCCTTCTGACTCACCGGCATTTGAGTCTGTAGATTTTTTTTTCTCTGCTCTGGGTTTGATCTATGACGATCCGGATAGATTAAACTTAGCAGAGTCTAAGATACGCTCACTACTACAGGGTGAGCGACCAGCTGAGGATTACTGCACGGAATTCCGGCGCTGGGCGGTGGACACGCAGTGGAATGACCCTGCGCTTAGAAGTCAATTTTTGCATGGGGTTTCTGGAAGGGTTAAACAGACTCTCCTAATGTACGAGACTCCCGCCTCTCTGGAGGCTGCGATGGCACTTGTAGTACGCATAGACCGCCGTCTCCGTCAGGGGGCGCTGGTTTCATTGCCTCCGGGAGGTGGGGGAGTTGTAGGTGAGGTTGCCTCGGGTGAATCCGTGGAACCCATGCAGATCGCTGGTATAGCACAGTCACCGAGTAACAAGCCTAAACGTCCTTGGCACAGAAGGCAGGGGGTTTGTTTTTTTTGTGGCAAAGGAGGACATTTTATTAACGCTTGCCCCCTGGTACCTAAGAAGGGCGCGCCGGCGGAAAACTGATAGGCTCAGAGGGTTTGGAGGAGTCTAGTCTGAGCCTTTGTGTATCCTCCGTCATGGTTTCCCAGTGTATGCTCCCTGCTAGGGTAGCTCTTGGGGGGCAAATGCTCTCTATTACAGAGTTTGTTGATAGTGGCTCAGCTGCCAATCTCATTGATGAGAAGTTCGCGCATACAGCGGGATTTCCGGTGGAGAAATTGCCGAACCCCATCCGGGTGGTTACCATCAATGCTTCCTCGTTGTCTCAAGGGGAGATCACAGAGTGTGTGTTGGATATACAACTCCACATTGGAGTATTACACTCAGAGAGGGTAACTTGTAAGGTGCTTAGTAACTTACCGGCTCAGATGGTTCTGGGCTTTCCATGGTTGTCAATGCATAATCCTGTTATTGATTGGAAGACCCAGGACATAATTCAGTGGAGCAGGGAGTGTCAGGAGAGGTGCCTGGCTACATGTATTTCCGCTTTGACTCCCAGTATCCCGGAGCTGTTGCTGGACTATGCGGATGTATTTCCTGAGAAAGGTTGTTCAGAACTACCACCGCATCGCCCCTATGACTGTGCTATAAGGTTGAAACCAGGGGCCAAGTTACCTAAAGCTAGAATGTTTAATATCTCAGGTCCCGAGAGGCTAGCTCTCAAGAGTACATTGCGGATAGTCTGAGCAAGGGTCATATTAGACCTTCCTCTTCTCCTCTGGCTGCTGGCTTCTTCTTTGTTAAAAAGAAGGATGGCGGTTTACGCCCGTGTCTGGATTTCAGAGAACTCAACCAGATTACGGTTCGTGATCCTTACCCTATGCCACTTATACCCGATTTGTTCAACCAAGTGGTTGGTGCCAAGTGGTTCTCCAAACTGGACCTCAGGGGGCGTACAATCTTATAAGAGTCCGTCAGGGGGATGAGTGGAAGACGGCATTCAATACCCCTGAGGGTCACTTTGAGAGTTTGGTAATGCCGTTTGGGTTGACTATGGCACCGGCGGTCTTTCAACATTTCATAAATGATGTCTTCTCTCATTTGTTGGGGAGATTTGTTATAATTTATGTAGACGACATCCTCATTTTCTCTCGCGACCATGATACACATATAGAGCATGTTAGACAGGTCCTGCAGTTGCTCAGAGAGAACAGGCTCTATGTCAAGCTTGAAAAATGTGTGTTTGTCGTACAGGAGCTACCGTTCTTGGGTTATATAATCTCCGCCTCAGGGTTTAAGATGGACACCGCAAAGGTGCAGGCGGTACTACATTGGGATCGGCCTGATAATCTTAAGGCGCTTCAGCGATTTCTTGGCTTCTCCAATTACTATAGGAAATTTATTAAGAATTTCTCTATGATTGCCAAACCACTTACTGACATGACTAAGAAGGGTACCGACTTTTCTGACTGGTCTGAGCCTGCGGTACAGGCGTTTGAATTCCTCAAGAATAGTTTTGCCTCAGCGCCCATTCTGGTGCAGCCCGATGTCTCCTTACCGTTTGTCGTGGAGGTGGATGCGTCGGAGGTTGGAGTGGGGGCTGTACTGTCTCAGGGCCCATCTTGGGCCAAGTTGCATCCGTGTGCCTACTTCTCCAAGAAGCTGTCGCCTGCGGAGCGTAATTATGATATTGGCAACAGGGATTTGTTGGCCATCAAATTGGCATTTGAGGAGTGGCGACACTTCTTGGAGGGGGCTGTTCATCAGATTACTGTGATAACCGACCATAAGAATTTGCTTTATTTAGAATCTGCTAAGCGCCTGTCCTCCAGACAGGCTCGCTGGGCATTATTCTTCACCCGGTTCAACTTCATTGTTACCTATCGACCTGGTTCGAAGAATATTAAGGCAGACGCTTTATCCAGGTGTTTTCCTGGTGGAGAGTTATGTGAAGAGCCGGTGCCTATTCTTCAAAAGGGTGTGGTGGTATCTGCCATCACGACAGAAATTGAGGCAGAGATTGCGGAGGCTCAGGAGGAGGTACCGCCGGGGTTGCCTGCTAATAAATCTTTTGTGCCACTACATCTACGCTCTAGAGTGTTAGGCGAACATCACGACACGGTACTGGCAGGTCATCCAGGGGTTAAGAGCACTCTGGAACTGGTATCGCGTCGTTTTTGGTGGCCTAAAATCCGGCAGGATGTGGCCTCATATGTGTCTGCCTGTACCACGTGCGCACGGGCCAAGACTCCTCGTTCCCGTCCCGCTGGTAGGTTGCAGCCTCTCGGGGTGCCCAGTAAGCCATGGACTGAGATTTCCATGGATTTTATTACAGACTTGCCCGCCTCGGCGGGGAACTCGGTCATTTTGATAATTGTTGATAGGTTCTCCAAAATGTCACATTTCGTTGCTTTACCATCTTTGCCCAATGCTAAGACTCTTGCTCAGATATTTATTCGCGAGGTGGTCAGACTTCATGGTGTCCCGTCTGACATTGTGTCTGATCGAGGTACGCAGTTTGTGGCAAAGTTTTGGAGAGCTTTTTGTTCTCGCCTTGGGATCAAATTATCTCATTCATCGGCTTTCCACCCTCAGTCGAATGGGCAGACTGAGCGGATGAACCAAAACCTGGAGCAATACTTGCGCTGCTTTGTTTCCGACAATCAGGAAGAGTGGTCAGCGTTTCTTCCTCTGGCAGAATTTGCAATAAACAACCATTGCCAAGAATCGTCTGGGGAATCTCCTTTTTTTTGTGTGTATGGTCAACATCCTCAATTTTGTACCTTGCGTCAGGGGTGCTCGGTTGGCGTCCTTGAGGAGGACCAGTTGGGAGCTCAATTGTCGTCTGTTTGGAGGAGAGTCAAGCAGCGCTTGTTGAAGTTGGGTCCCAGGTTCATTGGCCCATTTAGGATCTCCGCAGTGATCAACCCCGTGGCATTTCGTTTGGAGTTGCCGGCTGTGTATGATTCATAATGTGTTTCACAAAGCATTGCTAAAAAAGGTCGTGGGTTTGGTGGATGGTTCTCCCGGGCCACCACCTCCCGTCTTGGTGGATGGCGCGTTGGAATTTGAGGTGTCCAAAGTGGTGGACTCTAGGGTTGTGCGTCGTACTCTACAGTACCTGGTCCACTGGCGTGGCTATGGTCCTGAGGAGAGGACATGGGTGCCGGCCTCGGACATTCATGCTGATCGACTGGTTACTATGTTCCATCGTCGCCATCCGGACAAGCCAGGTCCTCGACATGGTGAGGTTCCGGAGGTCCCTCGTAGAAGGCGGGGTACTGTCATGTCGGACACTGTTCACACCAGGGTGTCCGGCAGACAGCGGTAATACCCTATTCCACTACAGTATTGTCATGTCGGACACTGTTCACACCAGGGTGTCCGGCAGACAGCGGTAATACCCTATTCCACTATAGTATGCTCAGGGACTTTGTTGGGTATTCTGTTCCAGTCGGGATAGGGTTAACCAGGTTGTCATGCTGGCTGAGGGCTGGGCCACGCCCTTGGTCTTTAAATAGTCCGTCCTGATTATGGGCGTCGCCGACTATAGCTTTTGCCTAGTGCTAGCAATACCGGTCAGCAGTAGTGGTTTTGGAGCGTCTGATATCTGGTGCAGTATATCTCTCAGTTGTTCTTTGTCCTATCTGTTATATATATATATATATATATATATATTTGGTTGCCCTTGCACATTATTGTATTCCCTTGTGTATTAACGGTGTGGTGTTTCTTTTACCCCTGTCCATACGTATTTGTGGGGTCTGGTGTCTGGTCCCCTCACTGGGTGGAGGGTGGTGGGTTCAGCTTAGGGCTGGACAGGAGACAGGGACAGGGTGGAGGCCCAGGCAGGCACACCTTCAGTGTAAACCCTGGGTTGAGGGACAGACAGGGTTTTCCCTTGTCTGAGGGACACTGCAGGGGTCCCGGGGTTTTAGCCTAAAGTAACCTAGGCATACCATGACAGTTCCTCTTTTCTTGGGAAATCTTTTTCGTGGTTGCTCCTCAATTCGAACTAGTGACCTTTTGCTTGGGAATCAACCTAATAACACACTGACCTATTAGGGAATGTGAGAACTGGGTGTAATTTATAGTATACAGGAAGAAAAAGATTTTTTCCACCACCAGGAGCAAAATGGTAATAATGCAGTGACATGACAAGAAACTGCATAACTAATCATATGCTAAAAAGTCAAATTTATTTATGAGATGGCCAAGATGATTGCCTATAAAATAGTGGTAGTCTCATATTTGAAGTAGTAGAGGTTGGTGTGATATGGAACCTGGAAGTCAAAAGTTTAAAATAATGTTAGCCTTTTGCTCGTCAGTGTATATGTATATATATTGTTCAGCATAAATGAGTAAACCCCAACAGATTTGTGAAAAAACATTTCATTTCCTTACTGGATCAACATTTTTTACAGGATACCAGACCAGTAATTGTACAAATATGGTCCATTGATTGCAAACAAGAGTTGTTATTTCGCACTCTCAAAAAAGTAATTTTCCTAACAACTTAAACCCTTCACCCCAAAGCCTGTTTTTACCTTCCTGACCAGGCCAATTTTTTCAATTCTGACAACTGTCACATATGAGCTCATAACTCTGGAACGCTTCAATGGATCCTACTGATATTGGTATTTTTTGTGACATATTCTACTTCATGATAGTGGTAAAATTTCTTTAAAATGACTTAGGTTTATTTGTGAAAAAAATCAGAAATTTGGCAATTTTCAAACTTTTAATTTCTCTGCCCTTAAATCAGAGAGTAATGTCGCACAAAATATTCAATAAATAACATTTCCCTCATGTCTACTTCACATCAGCACAATTTTTGAAACATTTTTTTGTTAGTAAGTTATAAGGGTTAAAAGTTGACCGGCAATTTCTCATTTTTACAACAGAATTTACAAAAAAATTTTAGGCACCACATCACATTTGAAGTTACTTTGAGGAGCCTATATGACAGAAAATACTCAAAAGTGACACCATTCTAAAAATTGCACGCCTTAGGGTATGTGCACACGTTGCAAATCCACTGCAGATTTCCTAATGATTAACAGTACAATGTAAATCTATGGGAAATAAAAAACGCTGTGCATATGCTGCGGAAAATAAACTGCTGCGTTTCCACGCTGATTTTTCCGCAGCATGTGCACAGCGTTTTTTATTTCCCATAGATTTACATTGTACTGTAAATCACTAGGAAATCTGCAGTGGATCCGCAACGTGTGCACATACCCTAAGGCGTGCAATTTTTAGAATGGTGTCACTTTTGAGTATTTTCTGTCATATAGGCTCCTCAAAGTAACTTCAAATGTGATGTGGTGCCTAAAATTTTTTTGTAAATTCTGTTGTAAAAATGAGAAATTGCTGGTTAACTTTTAACCCTTATAACTTACTAACAAAAAAAGTTTCAAAAATTGTGCTGATGTGAAGTAGACATGAGGTGAATGTTATTTATTGAATATTTTGTGCGACATTATTCTTTGATTTAAGTTGCACAAAATAAAAAAGTCACGTCAGTTGATCCCCTGATGTGTGTCCGGCAAGGTCGCCAGCTCTGTCCACATTCCCACTACTAGTAATGGGAATGTGGACAGAGCAGGAGACATTGCCGGACACACATCAGGGGATCAACTGACGTGACTGAGCCCCAGGAACACAGGAACAAGAGTGGATTGTGCAGACGCCACTTCAGAGCAGCAACTGGCTGGGTTGGAGGCCAGGGGAAATACTAGAGACAGTGGAGCCAGAGGCCTAAGTGGAGCACGGTTAAAAATCAGTAGTAGTTTGATTGTGGAGGGAGCAGGAGACTTTGCCGTCCACACAGCAGGGGAGCAGATGGCGTTACTGAAGCCCACTAACACAGGAGATAGTGTTTTTTTCTGTCCAGACGGCACTTCTGAGCGACAACTGGCTGTGTTGAAGCCCAGGGATTACAGTTCAGGTGGTAGAAACATGAACACAACAGGAGACCTGGATACTGTTGCCAACCAATTATTTATTCTGGTAGAGGACTGGCAAATTCTGGCGAGATCCAGGCCTTGTTCATTTTCAGAAAAGTAAGCCGGTCAACGTTATCGGAGGATAGTCGCGTGCGACGGTCTGTTAGTACACAACCTGCGGCACTAAAGACGCGTTCCGATAATACACTGGCAGCAGGGCAAGCCAGCACCTCCAATGCATACTGGCTAAGCTCAGGCCATGTAACCAGCTTAGAGACCCAAAACTTGAAGGTGGAAGAGCCATCTGGGAGTACACTGACAGGGCAAGACATGTAGTCTGTCACCATCTGACGGAAACGTTGCCTCCTGCTGACTGGAGCCGTCTGTGATGGTGTAGACAATTGTGGTGGACACACAAAACTTTGCCACATTTGGGCCATAGTGGTGTTGCCTTGTGCTGAGGCGCTGCCTCTGCTCCCTCTTTGTGCCGAGCTTCCTCCACTGCCTCGACGCACAGAGCTGCTTTGTAAAGCACTAGCAGCACTGCTGTCGGTTGGAATGGAGAACATGATGGACTGCACCAGTGTGTCTTGGTACTCCCGCAGTTTACGCTCCCGGTTCAACGGTGGTATGAGGCTTTGTAAGTTGTCCCGGTAGCGAGGATCTAGGAGGGTGTACACCCAATAATCAGTCGTGTTGAGAATGTGGGCGATGCGGCGGTTGTTTCTCAGGCACTGCAGCATGAAATCAACCATGTGCTGCAGACTCCCAACTGCCAAAGAAACGCTGTCCCCTGCTTGAGTCGTCATCTCTGCCTGCTCTGCATCACCCCACCCTCGCTGTACATACTGACTAGAGCATTGTGTACCTCCCTCCTCTGGAGAGATGTCTTCCTCCTCCATTGACTCCTCCTCATCCTCCTCACAAAGTGTCCCCTGCCTAGGCCTTTGTGAGGAACCACGTAGCGCAGACTGTCCAGAAGCAGATGGCATTTGTGACTCCTCATCCTCCACCTCTTCCAAAACCTCCTCCCTTAGTGCTTGCAGTGTTTTTTGAAGCAGGCAGATAAGGGGGACAGTCATGCTGACTAGTGCATCATCTACACTCGCCATCTGCGTGGAATCATCGAAGGCACGCAAAACAGGCAGATGTCCTTCATAGAGGCCCACTCAGTGGTGCTGAAGTGTGAACGGCGCACAGTGCGACTTGTTTGCGCCTGATGCAGCTGGTACTCCATGACTGCTGCCTGCTGCTCACACAACCGCTCCAACATATGTAACGTTGAATTCCACCTGGTGGGTAGGTCACATATGATGCGATGTTCTGGAAGGCGTAATCAGCGCTGCAGAGCAGCAAGGCGCGATCTTGCCATACTGGAACGCCGCAAGTGAGCGCACTCTATGCGGACCTTGTGCAGCAGTGCATTAAGATCCAGATAGTCCCTCAGAAAGCTCTGCACGACCAAGTTCAGCACATGTGCCAGACATGGGATGTGAGTGAGGTTGCCTAGGCCAAGAGCTGCCACCAGATTTCGGCCATTGTCACACACTACCAAGCCCGGCTGGAGATTCGCTGGCTCTCCTGCTTGATGGCATTCCAGAGGTCCTGTGCTGTGTGGCTTCGATTCCCATAGAAATTAATTTGAGTACGGCCTGTTGACGTTTGGCCACGGCTGTGCTCATATCGGTCGTAACAGGCTCCTGCAGCGCTGTTTCTGAGGAACTTGAGTAGGAGGAGGAGTCAATGTGTACAGACTGGATTCCTGCAATCCGTGGAGTTGGCAGAACACGTACAGCGCCACTCTCCAGATCTGTACCCGGCTCCACAACATTAACCCAATGGGCAGTGAGGGAAAGGAATCGTCCCTGTCCATGGTTTCTGGTCCACGCATCGGTGGTCAGGTGGACCTTACTACTGACGGCGTTTAGTAGCGCATGTTTTATTTTTCCCTCCACATGTTTTTGCAGGGCAGGGACGGCTTGCCTGCTGAAATAAAAGCAGCTGGGCACGGTGTATTGTGGGACTGCCAATACCATGAAGTTCCGGAAGGTGTCAGTCTCCACCAGCCTGAATGACAGCATTTCAAGGGCCAGTAGTTTGGCAATTCAGAGCATTCAGAGCCTGTGCTCAGGGATGGTTTGCCAAGTATGGCCGCCTTTTATCCCAGGCCTGTGCTACCGATGGCTGTAGAGTGGCCTGGGAGTGTGAGGATGACTGGGAACGTGGTGCTGTGGGTGGAATGTCACTGGGTCTCCGGACAACAGTGCCAGAGGTTCTTCCTTGGCGATCCTGTGAGGAAGCCGAACCAGCTGTGTGTGAGCTGGAGGAAGAGGCCCCAACACGAGCTGATGAGGTGGTAGGTGGTGCTGTACGCCTACGTCTTCAGTGTGTCTGTGTAACTCCACCTCGTGCTTGGTCCGCACATGTTTCCACATATTTGTGGTATTGAGGTTGTTGACATTTTTCCCTCTTTTAACTTTCTGATGACACAGCTTGCATTTGACAAAGCAAATGTCATCTGCAACTGTGTCAAAAAAGGACCACGCACTGCAAGTCTTGGGAGCGCCCGTTTTGGCTTTTGAAAGAGGAATACTCCTAACGGGTGCCGAAGTGGAGGCTACAGGCAACCAAGTCTGCCCCCTTCCTCTCCCTCCTGTTTTGGCCATTCAGGGAATCTCTTCCTCAGAGCTGCTCCCACCACCTTTCCTGTTCCTCACGTCATGATGGGTCAAGGACCTCATCATCTACACTCCCCTCTTCAAACACCTGCTTCTCCTGGGTTGTCTCGCCAGCACCGTACGCACCAGAAAGTGGCACCGGAGTCTCGTCATCATCTGATGCGTACTGAGATGTGCTGACCATAGGCACTGGCCCACCTGCCTCTTCAGATTCAGAGGGACAAAGAAGTTGCGCATCACTGCATACTGCCTCTTCTTCACATTCTTGAATGCTGCTTGGCTGGCCGCCTCTTTCCAAGCCAACAGATTCAGAGAACAGAAGTAGAGACTGTGATGGCTCCTGTCCAGGGCTCTCTGACTGCCTGGGCACTTTGGCAGGTGGTGAAGAGACAGATGGTTGCTCTGCAGTGCTCTGACCCTGAGAGGACGTGGAAGTCATTGAAGTCGATGCGTTAGCTGCCATCCATCCGACAACGGCTTCAATTTGTTCCTCCCGCAGCAGTGGGGTACGGCGAGGTCCTACAAAGCTGCGCATAAAGGACTGTTGCCTGGTGAAACTGGGGGATGCTGACTCACTGGTGCTAGCAGCAGGCACAGAATCCCCACGTCCTCTCCCTGCAGAATCCCCACGTCCTCTCCCTGCAGAATCCCCACGTCCTCTCCCTGCTGAAACTCCACGCCCATGTGCCTTACTCCCTGCATTCTTCATCTTGGTAGACTGATAAAGATAGGCAGAAAAGTACAAAGGGGGGGCTTAGGGGGCTTATTCCTGAACAGCTGGTAACAGGTATGAGAAACAATAATTTTAAGAAGTGTGTGTGGACTACACTTTAATAGGAGCTAATGTGGCCTACACAACTGTGAAATGGAGTGTTTGGTGAACTTTATTTTGTTTTTGTTTTTTGAAAAACACTAAAAGGATGTGACCACAGATTTGAAAGCGTTAGTATCACTAACTTTTTGGAGCTATTACAATGCAGGAAGGTAACCTACAATGCAAAAGATGAGGCTCCAAAAAATAGGGTAATACTAATCTGGCTGCAGATGAAGGGCACAAGCCAGAAAAAAGGCTCCTCTATCTACTCCTATATAGTGTTTGCAACCAACCAATTTAGATGGATATGGATGGATGCACACTAATAGGAGAATAAAAAATGAGCTGCAATAAAAGAAAAATATGTGTGAGGCAGTGACGCACGCTGAGCGGCCTACAACCAGACGTAGCTGAAGGACACACTACTCAGCATGAGCTGCACTCACACACAGTCAGAGACCTCTCAGACAGCCGTGAACAGTGCACCAAACTGGGCACTAGCACTGAAAGGCTGCAGAGAGGCTCCGCTGTCTACTCCTATAGTGTTTGCAGCCAATGTATACGGATACGGATGGATGCACAGTGCACACTAATAGGAGAATGAAAAATGAGCAGCAAAAAATGAAAAATATGTATGAGGCAGTGACACACTGAGCGTCCTACAACCAGATGTGGCTGCAGGACACACTACTCAGCGTGAGCTGCACTCAAACAGACCTTGCAGACAGCTGTGAACACTGCTGCAAGGCAAAAGAAAGCTACACTTATTGAGAATGTAGCCTGGGTAAAGCACAATGTGATTGGCAAAATCGCTATCTCTAACTGTCCCTCACAGTCTTGAACAGCAGCCTGTCCCTAACTGAATTCACAGCAGAGTGAACCAGAAATGGCGGCTGCGGCGGCTTTTATAGTGCATCATGACATCATTTCAGCAGCCAATCACAGCCATGCCATTAGTTAACATGCCTACATGCCTAACAGGATGTGCCCACACTTCTGAGGATTGTCATTGGCTGAATCAAATCAAACTGGCTCAAAGCATTATGGGAACTTCCGATTCCGGTATTCGATATGATAAAAGTATCGGAACTCAGTATCAGAATTCCGATACAGTGAATATCGGCCGATACCCGATACTTACGGTATCGGAATGCTCAACACTAGTGGTAACCAACAAGAAACTCAGGAAGGAGACATCAGCAACAACATAGGTTCAAGTATTTGAATAAACATGGAACTGTCCAGCGAGCTGAAAAAAGCTCAGAAGGAAGAGCTACCGACTGGTGCACAGGAGCTGCTATGTTCAACTCCTAACAGCAGATTTTGCTGCACTGGTTTGAGGGTGCCATATCACATTGGCAGAGCCCCTGAGGTGCCCATTACGCCAGAACAGCAGAACCCCCTATTTTACAAACTAATTTATATTTGATCCATCCTGAAGACAAAGTTACACATTGCTGTCCACCACTCGTAAATTATGGATACAGTATAGAGAAAGAAAATAAGATAATGTATAACTAAAATTTAACTTTTATTCCATATGTATTAAAATAATAAATATAAAGTTACTGTACATACAACCAATGAGGATGCATATTGGGTCACAAAGAAAATTTGTTTAAATGACCCACTGATTCCTATAGGTGAAAGAATGTGGGAGATGTATTAACAATCAAAAGGATTTTTAGGACTGTTGTCCCCATAAATTAACAGCCAACAAACAAATTGTATACATTGAACTTGTATACCTTGAACTTGTTTTGAAATGCCGTTTCTTTTCAATTCTGTATGTTATTGAAACCAATAAAATATATTTAAAAAAAAAAAAATTAACAGTCAAACTGATCCCATGAAAAATATGTCAGGGTCACCAAAAAAACAGGTAGCGGTATAATTTTTGAATCTAAAATTTTCTGGAATAATTAGCAGACGCCATGTCACGTTTGGATAGCCCCTGATGTGCCTAAACAGAGTGCTGCGATATGCCTCATTGACTCATATTGGTGATCCTGACTGCCTCACATTAAGGCTACGTTCACACTATCAGTATTAGCTCAGTATTTCACATCAGTATTTGTAAGCCAAAACCAGGAGTGGGCCAAAAATGCAGAACTGGTGACATGTTTCTATTATACTTTTCCTCTGACTGTTCCACTCCTTAGGCCAGGATCAAACACAGCGAGATACGGCCGAGTCTCGCAGGTTAAATCCAAGCTCTGGCGCCGGCACTCCGGAGCGGAGCGTGCAGCCGCACAGCAATACATGGAGCTGCATGCTGCGCTCCGGAGTGCCGGTGCCAGAGCTTGGTTTTAACCTGCGAGACTCTGCCGTATCTCGCTGTAGTGTGACTCCAGCCTTATTGTAGCTTACAAATACTGATAGGAAATACTGACCAAATACTGAAGGTGTGAGCGTATCCTAATTTTAACTAAAGGACATGTTTCTATCAGTAGTTTGCACCTGTGCTGCCCCTGCCTTTATTAGTAGGGGCTTGCTGCATCCTGCTAGTGCATTTCTCATCTGACAGGTTTTGGTAAGGCTGTTTCCTTAAGGAATGTGTTTTTTTTTTTTTTTCCAATTTTTCTATGTTAGCTGTTTTTGAAATTAGTGTTAGGACTCGCAAGTATGAGGACCCTTGACGTTTGGTTGCGAGCTTATCTATTTTGGACAAAATATCAACCAATACCTAATTTAATGTATTTATCATATGCATTAATTTTTTCATCTTTTATTGCACTTTTTATCATTTTTTGCAAGATGCAGCTAGGCCCCTTTTTGTTGGCTTGGTGTATTGGGGTGTCTGTCCCTGTGGGGCACATGTCTATGTCTACTATTATGGGCGTCATCAATAGGCTGTACGCCAGACACTTTGCATCGCACATACCTGTGTGACTGGTGTTCTACACCAGCCTCATTTGCATGCATTTTTTCAACTAGGCAGCCAACCTCTCCATAATCTGGTAGGTGTGTGGGTGGCTCTTTCTATCACTAGTTTGCACCTGTGCTTCCCCTCCCTTTATTAGTGGGGGCCTGTTGCATCCTGCTAGTGCATTTGTCATCTGACAGGTTTTGGTAAGTCTGTTTCCTTATGGTATGTGCCTTTATATTAATAGGCACTTAAAATTATACCTCTACCTATTTTTTGGTGACCCTGACATATTTGTCACTGGATCAGTTTGACTGTTAATTTATGGAACCAACAGTCTAAATCCTTTTGATTTTTAATACATCTCCCACATTTAGGAATCAGTGGGTCATTTAAACAAATTTTCTTTGTGACCTATATACACCATTGGATGTATATACAATAACTTTACATTTATTATTTTAATACATATGGAATTAAAGTTAAATTTTAGTTACACATTATCTTTTTTTCTTTTTCTATTCTGTATCCATTTTACAAACTAAACATATCTATAAATTCATCTAGGGGTGTAGTGATCATATTGACACCACAGGTGTGTCACAGAATTTATACCGTTGGGCAGTAAAGAAAAAATAATTTAAATTTTTACCACCAAAATTGTGTGTTAGCCCAAATTTTTACATTTTCATACTGGGAAATGGGTAAAAATGGCACCAAAATTTGTCCCATAATTTCTGCTGAATGTAGAAATACCCCATATGTGGTTGTACAGTACTGATTAGCCATACGAAGAGATTTGGGAGGGACAGAGCGCTATTTGCCTCTAGAGATGAGCGAATATTTCAATGTTTGGTTCAGATTACAATTGCCGAATTTGCAATATTCGCCGATTTATTCCTGGAATATTCACCAAACATAGCCGAACGTCATTGGAGTCAGTAGAAATAGTAAAATAGGAACGGACACATTTTGTACTACAGCCAACCCAGCAGATGGACACCCTACCAGGAGTGTACACATTTCCAAAAATTAGTGGCAGACAACCCCAAACTAGCATCAATTTCACAAGAGTAGAAATAGGATAATAGAGACCAACATCTTTTCCACTACAGCCAATCCAGCAGATGGAGAGACCAAATCAGGAGTGTTCACATTTCAAACAATTAGTGGCAGACACCAAAAAAGTGGCATCAATTTCACCATAGTATAAATAGTATAATAGGGACTGACACATCTTACACAACGGCCAACCCAGCAAATGGTAACCCAATCAGCAGTATTCAAATGTCAAAAAATGAAGACCTGACACCACCGAAGTGGCATAAATTTCACGAGAGTAGAAATAGTATAATAGGGACTGACACATCTTCTACAACGGCCAACCCAGCAAATGGTAACTGAATCAGCAGTATTCAAATGTCAAAAAATGAAGACCTGACACCACCGAAGTGGCATAAATTTCACGAGAGTAGAAATAGTATAATAGGGACCGACACATCTTCTACTACAGCCAACCCAGCAGATGGAGACCAACCAGGACTGTTCTTATTTCCACAAATTTGTGTTGACATCTGCATCAGAAGCAGCAACAGCAGGCACAGAAGCCACACTAAAGGTATCACAGAGTGCAATTATGCAAGAACAATGCAGCACACTAAAAACTTCAACATTGCCTAGTCTGTACAGTCTGTGATTGGGGTGCAAAAGCCCTTGAAGATCCATGACTTGTTCATCTTTATGAAAGTTAGGCGGTCTATGCTTTCAGGGGACAGCATGCTGCGTTTATCCGTCAGGACACCACCAGGAGCGCTGAACAAACGTTCTGAGAGAATGCTGGCTGCCGGGCATGATAAAACTTCCCCAAGGTGTGAGAGGTGAGCTCAGGCCACTCATCCATTTTTGAAGACCAAAATGTGAAAGGGTCCAACCCCTCCCTGATGGTATTGATATTCAGTTATAGATACTCCTGCACCATCCTCTCCATTCATTTACCATGCGTCAGACTTGGACTCTGTTGTGCTGGTGCACAAGGTCTAAAAAAAAGTGTCAAAGGACTCAGAGAAATTGCTTCTACCACTTACACAACTGCTGTTAATGTTTTGGCGTTGACGAATTGACGTGCCAGAGGTTGGAAGTCTAGAGCTGCAATACACACTCTGTGCGTCACTGCTGTTTTGGGGAAAACCTCTCTTAAGGTTGTGTAAAAGCGTGTTTCGATACTCCAGCATTTGCAGGTCCCTTTCCAGGGCGGGAATCATCTGGCAAAATTTAGTTTTATAACATGGCTCTAACAGAGTGGCAACCCAATTGTCGGCACTATTCGAATCATAACTATACAGGGATCATGTTGCAGATAGTGCAGCAAGAAGGCACTCATATGTCGGACTCTCCCATGAGGTCCAAGCCCATGCTGTGTTGGTGGCTAGGTAACAATGATGCTTGTTTTCTCCATCCCCTCACGCCAACCATGAACAACAGAGAGGGGATGATTATCCTCATCTCCTGACAGTTGCTCGTCCATCACCTCTTCCTCCTCCATTTGTTCCTCGGATCTTGCACCTTCACTAACAGTCTGTCTGCTATCAGCAGCCCCCCTCGATCGCAGTAATCCACTCTCCCTTGGCACTCTCCTGTGTGGTGACAGTCTGGAAATTTGAGACAATGTTGTCCCTTCTGTATCCTCCTCTGCTTTCTCCTCTTCCTCTGGGACCATCACCTCCTCCCACAGGCTATTCAAAGTCTGCTCTAGCATATCGATACCCAGAATATTGATGCTGATGAGGGCACCGGAATATTGATGCTGATGAGGGCATCGTCAGCGCTAACCATTGATAGGAACTGAAGGAGTTAAATTGAGTTCTGTCTATGTTGCATTCTCTTGTTTAAAACCTTATCTTTTCTTCGAGGAGATGTCTCAGACATCTCCCTTGTGAACCAAGGTCAAATACCTCTGCTTTTTCGCCTAAATGACTTTCTTTGTCGAAAACAAGTTGTAAAATCATTTGTACTGCGCATGTCTGTAAAATGTTTAAATTCTTTACTATAAAAGACGGAAGCCTAACTGATAAGCCAGAGGCGTCTTGGAGGCATCCTGAGTTGTACCATACAGCTGGTGTCTGTGTAGTTCTTCTCGACGGAGCTGATTTAATTAAAGACATATGATGCTTCACACCTAAGAACATCGGTCCTTCAGATGAAAGAGTAATCTGAGGGATCCCGACAGTTTCCTGGCGCCCGAAACAGGGACCTGATATAGGCACCTCTCCAAGACTACCCGATCTACAGACCACTCCAGTTACTGATGAAATTGTGAACAGCAGACCTAAACACCTGGCCAGGTAAGAGATCAATTTTTCTCTTCTCTGCTCTTCATAATCTATCATTATAACTAAGGTCCGTATAAAGGGGAATCTAGTAGAGGAGGGGGCCGTAAAATCAGGTCCATATAAGAACTCTGAGGAAATCGGGTGTGACACGCATATGTAATTTCTGCTCGAATGAGAGGTTACTGTAGGTTCTGTGTGTGCACAGCTATTTTTAGAAAAAGAGCTGATGCAAATCAAAATGGGAGAGGTCTGACATTATGGAATATAAGGCTGGGTGAACAGTTCATACTGCGCAGCCCGGACGGACAAGTTTTTCACAATAGACGATTCCGCACTAGGAATAGAGGAGGTTGTTGAATGGCTACTTTGATTTGAAAGGTTGTGGAAAGTAGAAAAATAAGCTGCACAGTAGGTATTCGTTCAAAGAGTGGTGATATTGCCTAACTGGGCCATGTGACAGCGTCCTTTCGGGGAGGTCACCGCCTAAGCTTAAATCAACACCCTTTACGAATAAACCTTGTGACAGATAAGAGTGTGACCGAATGAGCACAGGACCGTGAAATGAGCCTGTGACAGGATATGACTGAAGAACCCCGATAGATGGATACTTTGTTTACAATCCTGTGTGTTGTGGGAGTATTTCTGTTCGGATGCTACATAGCATATAAGTACACGAAACACGTAGTACACCGAGGAACAGACACTCCATTTAGCCTGTTAGCACCTTAGGAAGAAGGTAACGAGGTATAGTAGAGCCTAGTCTTGAGCTTACCCAATACACCACCTAAGGCAGGGGACTAACAGGAAGACAACAAGAGAGACAGGATAAGAATAAAAGATAAGATGGGGAACAGTCAGGGAAAGATACCTGAAGAAGGAAATCGGTTATGTGATATAATTGAGGATAGATATGGAAGTAGTGCAGCAAAGAACCTGGAAAAAGTATTAATCAAATCCAAAGTGCAAGATAGGCAGGCTGTGTGAATCCTTGTATATATGTCTATGAGAACCTCTGAATAAGATGAGAGATGAGTAATTGAGTATAAAAAAAAAAAAAAAAAAAATCAGTGAATGAGCACGTATGAATGAATCATCACACATCATTTTTGTGTCAAGAGATTTGTGACCTTTCTAGTTGTGGTGGAATCCCGGACAGATGCGTTATAGATATTTCAAATCTACATCTGAGACTGAATGAATTGAGTAATGATATAGTTCGTGTTATATGTGGCATTACATTGTAAAGTTTCCTGAATGCATGTGGCCAGAAAAAGGGCAAGGCATGGTTAATCTCATTATACAGTTATCTGCCCTTACAGTGAAATCCCGTGATTTTGAGTTTCTTTGCAGAAATTGATTTTGATAAGTCTAAAGAACTACAGAATTCTGTGAAGGACGACGCTGCATTCTGATGGGAGGGGGGAATGATACCGCTGCGTAGTTTTTCTTCTCCCTTCGCTCTTATCTCTGCTGAGTGTGAGCTGTGCTCAAAATTCTCTGTAATTCTATCCGTAAGGAACGCGCTGAAAGATTTGTGCATTTTAAAGCAACAGTACTTAATTGAAGATTGGAAGTTAAAAGTAAGTTATGGTGCCTAATTTAGAAGGGAATTGTAAGTGATTGCTTGGTCATTAATGTGTTTGAACCTGCTTCTAGTTGTGTGATTGATTTGTATAGCAAATTGTGTCAAATTACAAGAGACAGAGAAGGAAGGAAGCAGTAAAACAAGTGGGACAAATATTGAAAAAGGCAAAAATACCAGAGTGTGAAAGTTTGGATGTACAAAAAGGCACAGACAAGGGAAGAAAATAGCAAGTGAATAAATGATGCTTGAGAATGTGCAGCAGTGTGGAAGGTGTATTATGAATGTTTGATTGACAAAGTGTAACCAGAGACCCAGACAAAACAGATGGACTTGTAAACACTGTGGTCAGACTCAGACAAACCCAGACTGAATAGCTACTTGTGTGACCTGTGCTACTGACCTAAGAGAATTGCACTAAATCCTATCCAGACAAGATCATAAGAAGCTGACATAATAGTGTGGATAGTGGGTAGTGGGGACATTGGCCCTTGAGGAGTAAGCTGACAGTAGACATCAGACGGCCAACCTCATCAGGACCTAGAAGTGTGACTAGAATAAGAAAGATGCAGGTGTATTATCCCTGGAGCCCCTCTGACCAGCTAGCTTTGCTGAAGCAGCTGCCTGCCCCTGAAGACCAACCATTCCCGTTTTACAGACACATAAAGGAAGTACAGCAGACATATAAGTGTACCTGGGCAGACCTAGAGAGGTTGATGAGTTTAAAGGCAGGTGACGCACTAGATCATATAATTAAGACACATACAGATGTGACAAAGAATCAGGCTTGGGGCATGGATGATAAATCTGCACGATCTGGGGAGACGTACTGTGAGTCACTAAGACAATGGGCTGCAGTGGAACAATCAGAGCAGTCTGTACTCCTGACTAATGTGACACAGCAAAAAGGAGAGAGAGTAGAGATATACCTTGGACGGTTACAGCTGAAATGGGCAGACATGGGGTACATTTGCATAAACCCACTTGATGTTAGAATACTGGTGGATGCATTCATTGACGGTATGAACAAAGACTTACGAGACGCAGTACAGACAGCCAGACCTGAATGGAGACATGTAGATCCGAAAGACCTCCTTAAGGTAGCTAAAGAAATTGAGCAAACAAGGACAATAAAACGACCTGTCATGTATGCTGGAGCACAAGGAAAAAAGTGGAGACGTAATAGGGAAGGCATGTGAGATGACACTGACGTTTCTTTTGACAATCTATTCCCCACATGACATCCATGCCATACTCCTACAAGTTCATAATCTTTGAAAATTCTTGGAGAACAGGAGAAGTGCCAGAAGACTGGAGAAGAGCAAATGTTGTTCCTATCTTCAAAAAGGGGAAGAAGGTGGACCCAGGCAACTATAGGCCGGTGAGTCTGACTTCTATACCAGGAAAGATCTTTGAACAAATTATTAAACAACATTTAAGTCAATACCTGGATAAGAATGAAGTGATCAAACAGAGTCAGCATGGGTTTGTAACTAATAAGTCATGTCAGACTAACTTAATTTCCTTCTATGACGGTATCACTGATTGGGTGGATCAAGGAAATGCTGTAGATATAGTATATCTTGACTTCAGCAAAGCATTTGACAAAGTCTCTCATACAATCCTTATTGAAAAAATGACTAAGTATGGAATGGACAAGGCAACTGTTAGGTGGATTCATAGCTGGCTTAGTGATCGGACCCAAAGAGTGGTCGTAAATGGCTGCACATCCAGTTGGAAGAATGTCTCAAGTGGGGTACCACAGGGCTCTGTCCTGGGCCCTGTATTGTTCAACATCTTTATCAACGATTTAGATGAAGGAATTGAGGGTAAACTGATTAAATTTGCTGATGACACAAAGCTAGGAGGGATAGCTAATACTAGAGAAGAGAGAGAGAGGATTCAAAAAGATTTAAATAAACTGGAGAAGTGGGCAGTAACTAACAGAATGGTTTTTAACAGGGAGAAATGCAAAGTACTACATCTGGGCAATAAAAATGAAAAAAGCATATATAGAATGGGAGGAATAGGGCTAAGTGACAGCACATGTGAAAAAGACTTGGGTATACTAATAGATCACAGACTGAATATGAGTCAACAGTGTGATGCAGCAGCAAAAAAGGCAAATGCAGTTCTAGGATGTATTAACAGAAGCATACAGTCTAGATCACGTGAAGTCATTATTTCCCTCTACTCCTCTTTGGTCAGACCTCATCTGGAATATTGTGTCCAGTTTTGGGCACCACATTTTAAAAAAGACATCAACAAACTGGAGCAAGTTCAGAAAAGAGCGACCAGAATGGTGACCGGTCTGCAAACCCTGTCTTATGAGGAAAGGTTGCAGGATTTGGGAATGTTTAGTTTGCAAAAGAGAAGACTGAGAGGAGACTTAATTGCTGTCTACAAATATCTAAAGGGCTGTCACATTGTAGAAGGATCAACTTTATTCTCATTTGCACAAGGAAAGACTAGAAGCAATGGGATGAAACTGAATGGGAGGAGACACAGATTAGATATTAGAAAAAACTTTTTGACAGTTAGAGTGATCAATGAGTGGAACAGGCTGCCACGAGAAGTGGTGAGTTCTCCTTCAATGGAAGTCTTCAAACAGAGGCTGGACAGACATCTGACTGGGATGATTTAGCGAATCCTGCTTTGAGCAGGGGGTTGGACCAGATGGCCCAGGAGGTCCCTTCCAACTCTACGATTCTATGATTCTATGATTCTATGATTCTAACCAAAACATCTGTCTATGGCCAGACAGCTCTGACTTGAGTGTGCTCTACTAATTCCTGAGTATGTCACTCCTCAAAAGATGTAACGTTCTGAATCCAGCCACCCTCCTGCCTGTGGATTCAGAAAAGGGGGAATTGGTGACCGTATTGGCAAGTGAGGAAGGATACTTTGACATGACGCATGAACATGTCTGCATAGAACTGATGAGTCAGGAGACAGTTGGGTTTGCACACATTCATGAAAAACCTGTTCCTAATGCAGACTTTGAGTTTCTTTTTTGTAGATGGCCCCAGATACCACCAGGATGGACGATTCTACACTGGATATGCAGTAGTATCCTCACATGAGGTAATCCGAGCGGAACCACTCTCTCCTCACATGTCGGCGCAGGAGGCAGAGTTGAAGGCACTCACTGAGGCGTGTAGAGCCGCTGCAGGTAAAGTCGCTAATATTTTCACAGATTCGAAGCCCATTAAAAATGCAGAGCTGGTGAAACAATTGATGGAGGCATTGATGTTACCAGTCCAGGTTGGCATTGTCAAGGTAAAAGCACACACAAAGGTGACTCCGTGGAGGTAGAGGGCAATAGAAGGGCGAACGAGGCTGCTAAAATAGCACAAGGCGGCCTAGAGAGAGCAGTGGACGGTGGCGGGGAGTCAGCGTATTCCAGCCACATTGGGTCTAGATGTCCTGAAATCCCTCCAGCAAAAGGCTGCCCAAACAGAGAAGGTACACCGAGGGAGACTGGGAGCTGAGCTGAACTCAAATGGAGTATGGGAGAATAAGGATAAAATGTGCCCACCAAAGTCCCTGTTCCCAATCATGGCGCAAGCAGCACATGGCCCCAATCACACCTCAAAAAGTCACATGTGTGCCATGGTAGATGCCTTCTGGATCGCTCCTGGCTTCAGTTGCGCAGCCGCGAAACTTGTACAATCATGCCTCATCTGTGCACAGCACAACCCAGGTAAAACAGTAAAAGTCCCTAAGAAAGCGACACCTAGGCCTCTCTACCCGTTTCAGAGACGGCAGATTGACGACATACAGCTACCAAGGTAGGAGTGTATGCAAATATCCTAGTATGTGTAGATCTCTTCTCTGGATGGCCAGAGGCCTACCCGGTGAAAACGGCTACAGCTCGAGCCACTGCAAAGAAACTGGTGATGGAACTAGTACCACGATTCGGTGTCCCTGAAACAATTGAATCAGACAGAGGTACACACTTTACTGCTGAGGTAATGCAAAATGTAATGCAAATGATAGGTGTAGAACAAGCATTTCATACACCCTACCACCCACAGAGTTCAGGGAAGGTAGAAAGAATGAACGGGACACTGAAATTGAAAATACAGAAAACCATGGAACAGACCCATAGACCATGGCCAGAGTGTCTCCCATTAGCATTATTCTCAGTAAGGTATACACCCATGGGGAAAACTAAACTGTCACCCTTCGAGATACTGTTTGGAAGACCACCAAACACAGGGTTGTACTACCCACAGGTCTTAACACTTAATGTGGATAATTTGACAAGTTATGTAATCCAGTTGCAAAAGCATTTAACTCAAATGCATTCTCTAGTTTTCTCTTCCATTCCAGATCCAGATAGTGTGGAAGGAACTCATTGTCTACAACCTGGTGATTACGTATATGTCAAGAAACACTCCAGAAAGACCCTTGAACCCCGATATCAAGGACCTTACCAAGTACTCCTAACAACGCCTACTTCTGTTAAGTTGGAGGGACGACCAAACTGGATCCACGCATCACATTGCAAACTAGCCACAGGAATTAACAAAGCATAAGAGTGCATAATGTTTTGGTTTGGTTTTGTTGCATTTTCTGTAATAATGGTAGCTGCGTGGGATAGTTTAAATTCTCCAATGTCCTTGAATAATAAGTTTATACAACATCATGAAAAAATACTAAATGATTGGTCAAAAGACACTCAGTCTCCAGCAGATTGCTGGATCTGCACACATTCACCAGTATCAGCCACTAGTATTCCGTTCCTTGTTATTCCTGTGCCACCCGAGGAATTATTTGCCTGGACCAGTTGTTCTGATACACTTGCTAATAATGCCACAAATAATGTGAAGTTATGGAACACAACTGTCGGTATACCTATTGTGGGATGGGTAGGATACCCTTGGTGGCAGGGTAACCTTTCAGGAAGTAATACACACCTTCAATATCTGGCATATAAAGGGGGAGCTTGGGTACCCAGGAATAGAACTCGATTAACCTACCTGGGGCAAATTCCAATGTATAGCCTACAAGTTAGTTTTAGTGTAACTTCTCACTCTACTGATGCCTTCAAACCAATACTGCTAGAAAGAAGGTTGCATAATACGTCCTGGGAGTATTCCAATTTATTTCCCCAGGGCAATAATGAAACTTGTTTTAATATTTCAGGTAATATACCTTGCAACGAGTCATCTGGATATGAGAAAGGAACTCCCACCTGTGGAAATTCCGATGTAGGGTATTGTAGCCCTTTAGGACAACTTCCAAATTGGTGTATGCTTCAGAATGTATCTGCGTTCATAGATTTAGTTCATAGACTGGTATTACAACATTCAGCCCTATGGGACCTACCTAGTGACATGTACTGGGTATGTGGAGACAATGCATATAAATGGTTGCCAGTAGGGGTAAAAGGTGCTTGTACTCTGGGTCGTTTGACTCCAGCTACCTTTGTTATTCCGAATGACCAATTGAATACTCAGAGCATACCTAAACACACGTTGTACAAAAGAGCTGCTGACAATACACCTCGCCTCTCTGGGAGACCACATATAGTGCAGATGAGTGTGGCCAATAAAATTGTCAGCTCTATTTTTATTTATCCTATGATTACTCAAATGTGGGATAAATTAGTCAGGGCTACAGATTACTTAGATGACCAAATATGGGATATATTGGATATATTGAACACCACCTTTGCTGTCCAAAATCAGCTCATCATAGTCACTAATCAGCATACCATAGTATTAGATTATTTAACTGCAGCGCAAGGAGGTATGTGTCAAGTCATCGGACCGGCTTGCTGTCATTATATAGATCCCAACAGTAGTTTAAAGTTAAGATCAAAAATAGAGGATGTTCAAAGACTTAGAGATCAGTACGATAAAGACAATGATCGTACTAAGGATAGTTGGTGGTCAGATACATTCTCTTTTCTTAATCCAGCTAATTGGTTTAAGGGTATTGGAGGCTGGATAGCTGGGATTATACTAAGTCTATTACGTATTGTTGTTTGTATCTTCGTAATATATGTATTTTTTAAACTTGTTTTTTGGTGTTTTTCTGTATGTAAGAAAAAGTACAGGTATAGATGAAATAGATAAATTAATGACAGAACATATGCCAAAATTGATAACTGTTTTCTTTAGGTTTCAGGTTGACATCTCATTTCTGGCATGAAGGAGCGTACTCTTGTGATGACAGACGTGGCCTTAGTAACCAGGGGATGGAGAAGGTAAAAGAAGATGCCTGTCTCCCTTGGGCAACCCGTCGGCCTGGGATAGTACCTGGTGAACGAGCCACTATCCGCTGTCGTTGCAGGACCCAGTGTTCCAGATTGATGAAAAATGAAGATGTCAAAGGGGGGAATGATAGGAACTGAAGGAGTTAAATTGAGTTCTGTCTATGTTGCATTCTCTTGTTTAAAACCTTATCTTTTCTTCGAGGAGATGTCTCAGACATCTCCCTTGTGAACCAAGGTCAAATACCTCTGCTTTTTCGCCTAAATGACTTTCTTTGTTGAAAACAAGTTGTAAAATCATTTGTACTGCGCATGTCTGTAAAATGTTTAAATTCTTTACTATAAAAGACGGAAGCCTAACTGATAAGCCAGAGGCGTCTTGGAGGCATCCTGAGTTGTACCATACAGCTGGTGTCTGTGTAGTTCTTCTCGACGGAGCTGATTTAATTAGAGACATATGATGCTTCACACCTAAGAACATCGGTCCTTCAGATGAAAGAGTAATCTGAGGGATCCCGACACCATCTTCGCAGCCATTTCAAAACTGTGCAGAAGGGTGCACAGGGCCTTAATCTGTGCCCACTCCGTAAACGTGATATGTGCCACGTCCATACTGCATTGTCCCAGGCTATGCGACATGACATACTGCGTCAGGGCTCGTTGCTGTTGCCACAGTTGCTGCAACATGTAAAGAGTGGAATTCCACTGTGTCAGCACATCGCATATCAACCAGTTAACTGGCAATGACAAAGACCTGAAGGGTGTGAATGGCGTAAGTGAGCACACAGTTTCCGTACTTCTGCAGCAGCTCACCCAGGCCAGGATAAAATGGTGGAGAAAACGCTGTACCACCAAGTTAGGGACGTGAACCATGCAAGGCACGTGTGTGAGCTTGCCTTAGCTTAGGGCCACCACCAGGTTCACACCATTATCGGACACGACCTTCCCTGGATCCAGGTTCAGCGGAGACAGCCATTTCTCAAACTCAGCCCAGAGAGCTGTCCACAACTCTTCAGCTATATGACTGCAATCTCCAAGGCATATCAATTTTAATACTGCCTGATTGCGGTGAGCCCTTGCTGCGCAGTATGAAGGTGGTGGGGATTCGCTCTGCACTGTTGGAACGTGTGTCTCATTAAGGCAGAGGTTGAGGGCCCCAGAGGAGGTGGAGGAAGCAGAAGCAGTGGAGGAAGTGTGAAATATAGCGTTTTGTCCTGCAAGTTTTGGGGATTCCAAGACTTGTGGAGCAGCACCTTCCCCACCTGAGTCAGCAAGATGTAACGTACTTAACCATGCTTACTTATCAACGTGTCTGTGGTGAAATGTACCCTGGCAGACATAGATTTAGTCAAGGAAAGGGTGATGCTGTCTGCGACATGCTGGCGTAGCACAGGCACAGCTTTCTTAGAGAAGTAATGGTGACTGGGGCAACTGGTACTGGGGGACTGCGACTACCATCAGCTTTCGGAAACAGTCTGTATCTACCAGGAGGAAAGGCAGCATTTCCGTGGACAACAGATTGGAGATGGTGTTCAATCACTTAGCTTTGTCATGTGTAGGAGGAAACAATCTTTTATGTGACCACAACTGTGGGACCGTGGGCTGGCTGCAGTGCTGAGAGGGCGGAGTGTGGTGAACTGTGCAAACTGACGGACCGGAAGGGAGGTTCAGGCAAAGATATTAGGGTGGATTGATAAAGTTGTGGTGCGCTCATTATCTCAGATTGGTCAAACACACCAGGAATGTCCACTTCTGTTACAGCTGACGGCTCTCACTCTGCATGACTGGAGCAGGAAAAGAACCAAAGTTCTGCGGTCAGAGACCTACATCACAATACTTGGCACGGTAACAGAAGAGGAGGAAGAAGCAGCAGATGCGATTGATGGGTCTGCTAATGGTTGTTGAGGTCGGCTGTTTCGCATTTTAGTGCACTGGGATTCCCAGAGTAACACATGTTGATTGGGCATGTGAAGGTTCATGCATGTAGTATACAAATTATTGAATTTTTTCCCTCTACTCAGATTTTTTAAAAAAGTTGGGAGATTACATGAGTTGGCTCATCCTTTGCGGCGTCAAAAAAGGCACAAGCTAGGCATCCCTTGCCGCCCCTGCAAGCAGACCCGTGAATGCTGCTGGCCACAGCCACAGTTGTGGCTGAGGATGAATTGCTCATCGTGTCTGCATCACAACATGTCTGCACCATACATTGCAACGTAACCTCCTGATCTTCCTCCTCCACCTCCACAGATGACCTACTCAGCTGAGAGCCTCTGTATTTATGCCAACTGGAATCCTCCACCTTATCATCATACTCTGTGTTATCACATTCCTCGCCCTGAGTGTCACCTCCTCCTCTTTCTGCTGTGACAGCACAGTAAGGTCCCTGTGTGCCTCAGATATCTGAGTCTCATCAGGATCACCTCCCCCCGGGGGTTAACGTCTAGTCACGGGGGTCAGGATGCTGCGTAGACCCTAGTTCTTCCTGCCCCCGATCTAAGCTAGAAAAAAATTGGGGCATCTGTGCAGATAATTTCCTCCTCTCGGCTTTGTGAAGCTTTTGGGTACGCTTCTGATGCCCATGGTATACAATGTGTGAACAGCTGTGCAGACTTATCCATCTGTGGTTCCCTATAGTCAGTTGGGTGGTTGAAGAGTTGTGACGTGGGGGGAAGTAAGAGTAATTGGGGTGCCAACTCTGTAGACTGTACAGGGCGTGATATTGAGGTGAAGGAAGAGGAGGAGGAGAGGCCACTTGAAGCTGCACTTGCCATCCACTTGAGCACATGCTATTTCTAGGCCTCATCAACAAGGCGTACTACTGTGCATCTTCCAAAGAAAGGTAATGGCATAGCATGTCCAGTAACAGAAGTTGTCAGTTAATCAATAGGAAAGAGTGTACACTGGCGCTACCTATCTAGAAACTACAACTCAGATGCAGCTGGTGAGAGGACAGGACTGTGTCGGGATTCCTGTTATAAACCTAAATAGACCGTGTAACTACAGTATGTAATTCACCGCGCTATACTGAGCAGATATACAGAAAAAAGAAAAAAGGGCCTTAATAAAGGATTATGGGTTTAATTGTTGGTACTTACTTAGAGTGAAGGAGTAGTAGAGTGTTCTATGTAGGTTGAGATGTCTAAGTAGCGAATAATTCATGAATTATCCTGTAGTGATGGTTTCTTATGGTAGCCGATGATGCTGGTGGGGTAATAGGGGTAAAAATTAAAGTAATAATATATAATGTTAATAATCCACACTGCACCTCGTATATCAACTGTACTTACCGGTTATTTCTAAGTATTTCTATTCCGTTTAGAATGGTACAGTGGTCCCTTTCTGGTGGACCAATATCACGGTACTGTATAAGAAAAGGAGTTGAATTTGATTTGTAACAGTGACCATAAGCTGGACACTTAGTACCAGTTTGAAGAGTACGTATGCACTTACTTGTGCCGGTTTCGTGCTAACCAAAAGAAAAATAGGAGCAATGTTCGCTGAGCAATGCAGTGGAACTCTGAATATGAAAAAAAGCCCACTAAATGGATATTAGAGGCCGCCGAGTGGGCAGTGAGTCCTGATAGGATTCTTGTGCTGATTTATGCTGCCTGTATTAAAACCGGAGCAGGAGCGATGTCCACCGTTGTGATGAATACGGCAAGGCACTAAATGAAGGATAATCCACTAAGTGTAATAACGTTACAATGAACAGTCAGTCCTAATAGGACTCTTGTGCACTTACTTGTGCTATTTGTTGTATACCGCAATCCAGTCGGGGTGGCGACTGCTGGCAAGGGTGATGAGCGGTACAGCGTGGGGCAGAGGAGCGGGTAGACGCCTGCATCTCGCGTACTCTGGCCGGAAGTAACGTCGAGGATGCGGCGGAATCAGGGGGCGGAGCTACTGTGACGTCAAAGATAGGGGAAAGGACGGGTGCACGAGAGGCACAAAGCAACGTGTTTCGAGGGGGGCTTCCCTCTTCGTCAGGGCTGTGCTGCATGCCTGTCAACCCGTCCTTATATAGTAGCTCACCCAGCTGTTGCCAATACCACTTGTTAAGTTGCGGCAATGATGGATGTTTTTCATTGCGTTGCAATATTCCTCATTAGTAGTAATTGGTAAATCGAATGAGATGGATTCCACAATAGGATACCCCCTTATAGGATTGGTTATGCTTGTCCAAGAAGTGGTGTGATAGGGGGTGACCTCTAAATCCTTTTTTAATGTTTTTAATGTTATCCAGGTGCTCCTTGATCCTATCCATTAGGCGTCTCTTGGTTCTGCCTACATAGATTTTGTTGCAGGGGCACCTGAGTAAATATATCACTCCTTTTGTTTGGCAGGTTATTTCATCTCTAATAGTAAACTCATGATTTGTCATATCTACAAAGGAAGTATGTAATTTCCTTTGTGTCAATGTCCTAGTACAACACGAACACCTCCCACATGCCAAAAAACCGAAGGGTTATGTATTTGGGTTGGTGAGAAGTGTTTGACGTAAAGAGGGCCTTGTTACAGGAGCTTTTGCAGTGGGTGCCACTAGAAGCCCGAGGTTTTGGGCTCTAGTGTATACAAATCTGGGATGTTCAGATAAAAGATCTCATATGTGTTTGTCCCCCTGTAATATTGGCCAATATTTTCGAATGATGTTATTAAATCATTTGTGGCCTGCATAAAACTGTGTAATGATGGGTAATTGTTTGATTTGGTCTTGGATGGTTGGCAGAGTGTCCCTATTTCGAGGTTTATATATTAAGGATGTTCTAGACATATTTTCTACCTCTTTCTTGGTTTCGTTTAATATTTGGGGATCATAGCCCTTTTCTATGAACTGATCTGTCAAGCGTTCTGTTTCCTTATGGAAATCTTGGATATTTGTACAATTTCTTTTTACCCTCATGTATTGGCTCTTGGGTATGTTCGTTAGCCACACTGGTAGGTGACAGATGTTAATATGAATATAGCTGTTGGAATCCACCTCCTTGTGGTACCCTTTGTTCATTAATTTGTTATTTTCTACACAGATGGTTAAATCAAGGAAATTCACACTAGTCTTACTATAGGTAGGTGTGAATTCCAGGCCATATGGGTTTGTGTTTAGACTGGAAATAAATGTTTGTAGTTCTATGAGCGTGCCATCCCAAACAAACAGTATGTCATCAATAAATCGCTTCCACAATCTCAGGCCTTTATGGAGACTGTTAATTTCATTTTCAAAAATATGTTCCCACATGCCTACATATACACTTGCAAAACTAGGGGCGAATCTTGTGCCCATAGTGGTGCCATGTGTCTGTAAATAATATTGGTTATCATATGAGAAATAGTTGTGTTTGAGGATAAAATCAATACATTCAACAATGAATGCTATCTGGGAATTATGATTAGGGATGGGCGAATCTACTCGTTAGGACTCGTTACTCTGCGAGTAGTAGGGGACTCGCAGGAGTCGGTACTCTGAAAAAACTAGGATTGCCATTGATTTGCATTGGACTCGTTACTGTGCGAGTAATCGCTTGGAAACTCGCAGAGTTTAATACAAGCAATCCTAGTTTCTTAGCGATTTTGTGTCCCGCTGTCAGCAGCGACTCTTAGCGAGTCTAGGACTCCTATATACTGTATTCGGGACTCGCAGAATACAGAATATGTTAATTTTCAGAGACAGCCTAGTTTGTTAGGTGAGAAAACTGTGAAGAGCACTACTATGATTGGCTGCTGTCCATCGTGATGCCTATGTCATGTATCACAGGCAAGGCTGTATATAAACCCTGCCCCCGCCATTTTGGGCACATTCCTGTGACGATCTGAGCTACTGCAGGGCGAGATGGAGACATAGAGCAGATCTAGGGACTGTTAGTCAGTGTAGGACCTCAAGATTCCTCACATATAACACAAAAGTTCTTTTCAGAACTACCAGGACGGAGGAGTACTGTAGAGGACAGTAGGCAGGGAGAAAGGCAGGAGCAGCCTTACAGTGCATACAGCACCATCCTCAGAGCTTAGCTTACTCACTCAGCTTCCATCAGAGCTGAAATCAGAAGCATAGCTGAGCAAATTTTCTTTTTTTTTTCCACCAGATATTATTGGGGTCATATTTACCCCTGCAGCGTTATTGTTTCTGTGGCAGACCAGTGCGTTGCTGCTATCTATCCCACCAGCTAATAGCACGCACGCTGCCTGCTTGTGTGCACTAAACAATTTTTTCAGGGAGAGTGCGTTGCTTCTCTGCTAAGTTACAGCACGCACTTCACCCCAGAGCGGTGACGCAGACAGCACCACAGTCCACCTAGGTGACTGCCTTTGCGCACTAAATAATTTTTTCAGGGAGAGTGCAGGGCTTCTCTGCTACCAGCTAATAGCACGCACGTTACCTTCCTGCTGTGCCAATACGCATCACTAGCCTTGATTGTCCTCCTATTACAGTCCCCTGTAGTTATCCACTTTGCACTGTGCATCCCCTGAGACTACAGCACGGGTCACATCACATCCCCCAGTGAAGCAGACCCCGGCCTGGTGCTGGGTATCACGGTTTCAGTGCGTCACAGACGCCAATGGTGACACAAGAAATCTCACTCTCTCCTAATCCAAAAAAGGGTACAGTAAAAGAAAATAGAAGAAATGACATCACATAACTCTTACCCATGTTTTCCTGCCCATTTTCTCCAGCGTGATCAAATGACGGGAACATACTTCTGGCGATGGACCTCCAAGCCATATTTCGCTGTCTTTCATCACCATAGCCAGGGTGGGTGGGCTGCCACAGCTGGGGCCACTCTTCAACCAGGCCGATCAGCCTCTCTGTATCACGTCTGCTACACATCTTTGGTGGGCCTGTGTGTGCAGATCTGATCGCCCTGTGTGTGCAGATCTGATCGCCCTGTGTGTGCAGATCTGATCGCCCTGTGTGTGCAGATCAGATCGCCCTGTGTGTGCAGATCAGATCGCCCTGTGTGTGCAGATCAGATCTGCCTGTGTGTTCAGAATATCAGATCAGCCTGTGCAGTAAATCGGTTAGCAAAGGCGACTTCCTGTTTAGCTTCTAGCGTGATGTAGAAACGATTTTCTGTGCTTTAGGGATGAATTCTAAATCGCTAAGCTAGGGGCCACTTGCGAGAGTAAAGAGTAAAAAAAATGGCAGCACAGGAATCGCTGCAATACTTGCATCCCCATTCATTAACATTGGACTCGCTAGACTTGCAACGAATAGCGAGTTTCCGAGTCGGACTCGTTAGAGTCTAGCGATTCCGAGTATTTCAGGATTCGCCCATCCCTAATTATGATACATTCCCAGAGTATCGAGAAAAACTCCGGCTGCCTGGCAGCCTTTCAATGGATCAATGACTGTATAAAGGGACTTAATATCTAACATCCCCAGGATAGAACTGCTATTCCACTCTAGTGAGTCCAAAACTTGAATGGTGTGTGTAGTATCTTTTAAGTAGGCTGGCAACAGTGACATGCCTCTAATATCCATTTAGTGGGCTTTTTTTCATATTCAGAGTTCCACTACATTGCTCAGCGGACATTGCTCCTATTTTTGTTTTGGTTAGCACGAAACCGGCACAAGTAAGTGCATACGTACTCTTCAAACTGGTACTAAGTGTCCAGCTTATGGTCACTGTTACAAATCAAATTCAACTCCTTTTCTTATACAGTACCGTGTGTTATGAGCTCATTTTCTCCTTCACCTTTGATGTCCGATGAACTCCCTCTGCTGGTGAAAGGAGGTGGTGAAATTGATTTGGATGGGAAAAACCTGTCATCTGAACAGGTGGAGTGTGATTGGACATCCGGAATCTGAGTGGATATAAGGCCGCCGACGCCCTGCTGGCTGCTGGGTTGCTGGTGATCCTCTCTGCTCTGAGCTCTGGCCTCCAGTTTAGTCCTGTCTACTAAAGCTAAGTTTTTGCTCTGCTATTGTTCCATGAGATTTTGTCTGTTTACTTAGTGTTTGTGTTCAGCCAGCCCTGGTTGGGACTGGCTGAACTCCATTTTTGTCTCTGATCAGTTGATCTCTTTGCTCTGTTTTAAGAATATACCTGAGTTCTGATATAGTGATTTTGAAGTCTAGTGACTTCAGGGCCTTTTCTATCAGACATGTAGGACATTATTTTTGGCAGGGTTTTTGCGTGATTGCAGACAGTTGCTTTTCTTTCCAGTCCTATTTAGTTAGTAAGGGCCCCATCGTTTGCTCAGCCTGTCTTTCTGTCTGTGTTTTGTGTTTTCATCTGTTTTCACCATCAATACATGTTGGGGGCTGTCTATTGCTTTGGGGTCTGCTCTGGGGCAGTTTAGATTTCTCCTTTCTTTCTTTAGGTTTATTTAGTTCTCCGGCTGTGAACGAGGTGTCTAGGACCACCGTAGGAAAACCCCACGGCTACTGTTAGTTGTTGTGAATAGGATCAGGGGTCTGCAATCTGCTAGCTACCAACCTCTCTGGTTTTCTGGACTTAGCTTGTATTTTTGTTTTTTCCTCCTCTGGTGACTCATTCATAACAGAATCACCAGCCATGCCGCAGATTCTAGGGTACTCAATAGTAGGAAAGAATTGTAAAAAAAAAAAAAAAAAAAAGTGTCAGAATTTTTTTTTTTTTTATGTATGTTTTTTTCCTCTTTTTCTCTGGGGCCCTAGGAGGAATTTTCTTAATGGAGATTAAGCAATTGTCTGATCATGTGGAGCAGCTGGCTGCTGAAGTGCGGGGAATTTCCGCCTATCTTGCTCATTCACATGCTGCTGAACCAAAGATTCCTACTCCTGATGTGTTTTTTGGGGATCAGTCTAAATTTTTGAATTTTAAGAATAATTGTAAATTATTTCTTGCCTTGAAGCCTAACTCATCGGGGAGCTCCGCGCAGCAGGTTAAAATTGTCATCTCTTTGCTGCGTGGCGATCCCCAGGATTGGGCGTTTTCTTTGAAACCAGATGATCCTATTCTGACTAATGTGAATGCATTCTTTCAAGCTTTGGGGTTGTTGTATGACGAACCTAATGCTATTGATCAGGCTGAAAAGACCCTGTTGGCATTGAACCAGGGTCGAGATTCTGCAGAGTTGTACTGTCAAAAGTTCCGAAAGTGGGCGGTCCTTACTACCTGAAATGATAATGCCTTGGCTGCTCTCTTTCGGAAGGGTTTGTCAGAAGCCGTAAAAGATACTATGGTGGGATTTCCTGTTCCCTCTGGTCTGGACGATTCTATGTCATTAGCCATTCAGGTTGATCGGCGTTTACGTGAACGCAGGATTGCACGAGAGGTGTTGCCACCGGTTGAACAGACGTCTGAACCTATGCAATGTGATAGAGTTTTGCCTAAGGCGCAACGTCAGGAGTTCAGAAGGCGTAATAAGCTGTGTTTTTTCTGTGGAGATGCCTCGCATATTATTTCTGTTTGTCCTAAACGAGAGAAACGCTTTGCACACACGTTTTCTGTTGGTGGTGTTCAACCTAAGTTTCTTCTGGCAATTACTCTGATCTGCTCCCTGTCCACATTTTCCGCTAAGGCTTTTGTGGATTCGGGAGCAGCGCTAAACCTAATGGACTTGGATTTTGCTAAACGTTGTGGATTTCCGATGACACCTCTGCAGACGCCTATCCCTTTGAGGGGGATTGATGCTACTCCTTTGGCTAAAAATAAACCTCAGTTTTGGACCCAGGTGGTCATGCGGGTCGCCCCAGACCATCAAGAAAATTGCAGATTTTTGGTGTTGCATGGTCTGCATGATGCCGTTGTTCTGGGGTTTCCCTGGTTGCAAATTCATAATCCAGTTTTGGATTGGAAATCTGTGTCTGTGGTGAGTTGGGGTTGTCGGTGTACCTTTAGTGAGGCTCCGGTTTTTTCCACCTCTCCTCAGTCGCATGATGTTCCTGACTATTTGGCGGACTTTTATGATGTATTTAGTGAGAATGAGTCTGCGTCCTTGCCTCCTCATAGAAGTTATGACTGTGCAATTGAACTAAGCCCGGGGTGTAAATTTCCCAAGAGTCGGCTCTTCAATTTATCTGTACCCGAGCACGAGGCTATGCGGTCCTATATTAAGGAGGCGTTGGAGAAGGGTCATATTAGACCATCCTCTTCACCCTTAGGTGCCGGTTTTTTTTTTGTTGCCAAAAAGGATGGTTCTTTAAGGCCTTGTATTGATTATCGTGCCCTCAATAAAATTACTATTAAATATCAGTATCCGTTACCCTTGATTTCGGATCTATTCTCTAGAGTTAGAGGTGCTTGCTGGTTTACCAAGCTTGACCTCAGGGGGGCGTATAATCTTATCCGCATTAAGCAGGGGGATGAATGGAAGACGGCGTTTAATACTCCGGAGGGACATTTTGAGTACCTGGTGATGCCTTTTGGGCTCACTAATGCCCCTTCTGTCTTCCAGTGCTTCATGAACGATATTTTCCGAGACTTTGTCGATAAATTTTTGATTATCTATCTGGATGATATTTTGATCTTCTCCAAGGATTGGGATTCTCATGTGGAACATATTCGGACTGTGTTCCGGATCTTGAGGGAGAATTCCCTGTATGTCAAAGGATCGAAATGCCTTTTTGGAGTACAGAGGATTTCATTTTTGGGATTTATTTTGTCTCCGTCAACTATTGAAATGGACCCGGCCAAGGTACAGGCCATTTATGATTGGGTTCAGCCCACTTCTTTGAAGGCCCTCCAGAAGTTTTTGGGTTTTGCTAATTTTTATCGGAAATTTATAGCAAAATTTTCTAGTATTGCCAAGCCATTGACTGATCTGACTAAGAAGGGTGCTGATGTGTTGAATTGGTCTCCGGAGGCTGTTGCTTCCTTTCAGGAGCTGAAGCGAAGATTTACCTCCGCCCCGGTTTTGCGGCAACCTGATGTCTCACTCCCGTTCCAGGTAGAGGTGGATGCTTCTGAGATTGGTGCAGGAGCTGTTTTGTCCCAAAAGGATCCTGTAACAGCTAAAATGAATCCCTGTGCTTTCTTTTCCCGAAAGTTCTCTCTATCTGAACGTGACTATGATGTGGGGAATCGGGAACTGTTGGCCATGAAATGGGCATTTGAGGAGTGGAAACATTGGTTGGAGGGAGCTAAACATCAAGTTGTGGTCCTCACTGACCACAAGAATTTGATTTATCTAGAGTCGGCTAAACGCTTGAACCCTAGACAAGCTAGGTGGGCCTTGTTTTTTACACGTTTTGATTTTGTGGTCTCTTTTCTTCCTGGAACTAAGAATGTCAAGGCAGACGCCCTCTCTAGGAGTTTCTTTGCTGATTCTCCTGTGGTGACCAAGCCTGCTACCATCTTAGGCGAAGGGGTAGTTCTTTCTGCCATCTCGCCCGATTTGAGACTTGCTCTGCAAGAGTTCCAGGAGGACAAACCTGAGCGTTGTCCCAGTGGAAAGTTGTATGTTCCTGACCAGTGGAAGAAGAGTGATGTCTGAAGTTCATTGCTCTGCATTGGCTGGTCATCCAGGTATTTTTGGTACTAGAGATCTGGTGAGTCGCTCTTTTTGGTGGCTCATGATGTCAGGAATTTTGTGCAGTCCTGTGGGACTTGCTACCGGTCTAAATCTTTTTCTCGTTCTAGTGGGTTGTTGATGCCTTTGCCTGTCCCCAGGAGGCCATGGACCCATATTTCAATGGATTTCATCTCTGATATGCCGGTCTCTCAAAGAATGACTGTTATTTGGGTGATTTGTGATAGGTTCTCTAAGATGGTTCATCTTATACCACTCCCTAAGTTGCCATCTTCTTCTGAGTTGGTGCCCCTGTTTTTGCAACAGGTGGTTCGCTTACACGGGATTCCTGAGAACATTGTATCTGACAGAGGAGTTCAGTTTGTGTCTAGATTTTGGAGGACTTTCTGTTCCAAGCTGGGAATTCAGTTGTCCTTCTCCTCTGCTTTTCACCCTCAGACCAATGGGCAGACAGAGAGAACAAACCAGACCTTGGAGTCGTATTTGAGATGTTTTATTTCCGCTGATCAGGATGTTTGGGTTTCATTTTTGCCCTTGGCCGAATTTGCTTTAAATAATAGAGCTAGCTCTGCCACTTTGATGTCACCTTTTTTTTTGTAACTTTGGGTTTCATCCTCGATTTTCTTCAGGGCAGGTGGAGCCTTCTGCCTGCCCAGGTGTTGACACTGTGGTGGAGAGAATGCACCAGATCTGGGACCAAGTGGTGGATAAGTTATCTCTCTCCCAGGAAAAGGCCCAGCGGTTTTCCAATCGACATAGGACCATTGGTCCCCAGTTTAAGAGTGGTGATATGGTGTGGTTATCATAAAAAAGTATTGCTATGAAGGTGGCTTCTCCTAAGTTTAAGCCTAAATTTATTGGACCTTACAAGATTTTGGAGATTATTAATCCGGTCTCTTTCCGTTTGGCTCTTCCTGTCACATTTAAAATCCATAATGTGTTCCATAAGTCCTTGTTGAAGAGGTTTGTTGAACCAGTTGTTCCTGGGGTGGCACCTCCGGACCCTGTATTGGTTGAAGGTAACATGGAATATGAGGTAGAGAAAATACTGGATTCCCGTCTGGCTAGACGGAGACTCCAGTATTTGGTTAAGTGGAAGGGTTATGGTCAGGAGGATAATTTCTGGGTCTCTGCCTCTGATATTCATGCCAAAAGATTGGTGCGTGCCTTTCATCAGGCTCACCCTGATCGCCCTGGTGGCGTGGTTGAGGGTTCGGTGACCCCTCCTCAAGGGGGAGGTACTGTGGTGAGTTCATTTTCCCCTTCGTCGCTGAGGTCTGGTGGACTCCCTATTCTGGTGAAGGAAGGTAATGAGCCTGATTATCAGGAACCTGATGAGGATGACTGGCTGAGTGGAGTCACGGACTGGATATAAGGCTGCCGACGCCCTTCTGCCCTGCGGGTGACTTCTCTGTGGACTTCTAGGACACCAGTCTGATTCCTGCTCCTCTAAGCTAAGTTTTTCTGCTTTGCCTGTTTGCATTAGTGTTTTGTTTTTGTTTTCCTTGCTTTTCTGGATTCTGCCATTCCCTGCTGGGGTGAGCTGAATCTCCTTTTGCCTGTAGCTCTGTCTTCAGAATATTCCTGAGTACTGACATAGCTTTTTGAAGCCTAGCGTCTTCAGGGCCTTTTTCACTGTCAGTCTGTTGGCTCTTATTTTCATAGGGTTTTTCACGGATTGCAGACAGCAGCCTTCCTGTCCTTTACTATCTAGCTAGATTGGGCCCCGTCTTTGCTCAGTCTATCTTTCTGCCTGTGTTAGTGTTTTCATCTTGCTTCACCGTCATTATATGTTGGGGGCTGGCTATTGCTTTGGGGTCTGCTCTGGGGCAGTTTAGATTTCCCTTTCTGTCTTTAGGCTATGTAGTTCTCCGGCTGTGATCGAGGGGTCTAGGGCATCGTAGGAACCCCCCACAGCTACTGCTAGTTGTGTTGATAGGTTCAGGGGTCTGCAATCCGATAGCTGCCAACTTCTCTGGTTTTCTGGACTTAGCTAGCATTTCTGTTTTTGCCTCCTACGGTCACTCAATCATAACACCTCACGCTGTTTCTGCACTGTGCTCTACGTGCTCTCTATAGCACGCGCAGGCCTCGCCTGCCCATGGCATACCTCCCCGTGCTTCTTTAAAAGTATGCGCAGGCCTTGACATGTCCCCTGTCGTGCCCTCTTGCACGCACAGGCCCTAACCCTGTCCTGGAACCCTGACCCTGGCGTGCCTCTCTGCACGCGCAGGACTCTGCCTCTCCTGATCCTGGCGTGCCTCTCTGCACGCGCAGGACTCTGCCTTGTGACCTCGTGCCTTGGCGTGTCTCTACACACGCACTCTGTCTCGTACCTTGTGCCTTGGCGTGTCTCTACACACGCACTCTGTCTTGTGCCTGGGCGTGTCTCCACGCACGCACCCTGTCTTGTTTTGTGAACCCTGGCGTGTCCCCTACACACGCACCTAGTCTTGAACCCTGGCGTGTCCCCTACACACGCACCTTGCCTTGCACCTAGCCTTGAACCCTGGCGTGTCCCCTACACACGCACCTAGCCTCGGACCTCGGCATGTTCCCTAACACGCACCATGCCTGGATATCTGTCATGCCTCCTTGCCTGAATCCTCGTTTGCCTGCCAATCGCTGCCAGAGATCATGAGCTGGATGACTGCGGCCTGACGTCCGGAGCTGATGTCCGCAGCCTGATGCCTTGATGATGTCGATCGTTGCCAGCAGTCCGGAGTCTGATGCCATCGTGCCGTTACCTGTACCTAGACGTGCCACCTGGCACGTACCATGCTATGGACCTTGGCGTGCCCACGCACGCACCTTTCCGTGTTTGCTTTCTCACGTTTTTACACTGTATGTGATCCGGAGTTATCCTAATGAAGATGCCTTGCACCTACGTCTTGTCTTGTCTTGCTTCCTGCTCGTCCTTGTAGTCAGACACTTGCACTTAGTGTCCCCCTGAGCCGTCCGTCTGGTTCCAGCAGTCGTGGTGGCTCACCCCCTTGGTCTTGCCCCTGACACTCCCTGTATAGGGGGTGGTTTCTCACAAGGTAAGCTCGCCCTAGGTGGGTGGGTGCCACGACCCAGAGGGTCCACTCAAAAGATGGGCTCAGCAGAAGCTGAGTCCGTCACAGAGGTGGACGCTTCTGAGATTGGTGCAGGAGCTGTTTTGTCCCAAAAAGATCCGGTAACATCTAAAATGAATCCCTGTGCTTTCTTTTCCCGAAAGTTCTCCCCGTCCGAACGCAACTATGATGTGGGAAATGGGCATTTGAGGAGTGGAGACATTGGTTGGAGGGAGATAAACATCAAGTTGTGGTCCTTACTGACCACAAGAATTTGATTTACTTTGAGTCGGCCAAATGCTTGAATCCTAGACAGGCTAGGTGGGCCTTGTTTTTCACACGTTTTGATTTTGTGGTCTCTTTTCTTCCGGGCACTAAGAATGTCAAGTGTTATGAGTTCATTTTTCCCTTCACCATTGAGGTCTGATGAACTCCCTCTTCTGGTGAAGGAAGGTAGTGAGGCTGATTACCAAACACCTGAGCTGGTAGAGGATGACTAGGTGACGGGAATTGCTGACTGGATATAAGGCAGCCGACGCCCTTCTGCCTTGCTGGTGATTTCTCTGAGGGATTCTAGGAGACCAGTCTGATTCCTGCTCCTCAAAAGCTAAGTTTTCTGTCTTGCTTTTTACATTTGTGTTTTGGTTTTATTTTGAGTTGCTTTTCTGGATTCTGCCATTCCCTGCTGGGGTGAGCTGAATTCCTTTGTGTCTTTTTGCTCTGTCTTCAGAAAATACCTGAGTACTGACATAGTCTTTTTGAAGCCTAGCGTCTTCAGGGCCTTTTTCCCTGTCAGTCTGTTGGCTCTTGTTTTGATAGGGTTTTTGGCGAATTGCAGACAGCAGCTTTTCTATCCTGTCCTATCTAGTTAGCTTGGGCCCCATCATTTGCTCAGTCTATCTTTCTATCTGTGTTAGTGTTTTTTCTTCTTGCTTCACCGTCATTATATGTTGGGGGCTGCCTATTGCTTTGGGGTCTGCTCTGGGGCAGTTTAGATTTCCCTTTCTGTCTTTAGGCTATGTAGTTCTCCGGCTGTGATCGAGGGGTCTAGGGCACCGTAGGAACCCCCCACGGCTACTGCTAGTTGTTGATAGGTTCAGGGGTCTGCAATCCGATAGCTGCCAACTTCTCTGGTTTTCTGGACTTAGCTAGCATTTCTGTTTCTGCCTCCTACAGTGACTCCTTCATAACAGAATCTCCAGCCATACCGCAGATCCTAGGGTACTCAATAGCAGGAAAGAATTGTAAAAAAAAAAAAAGTGTGTATATTTTTTCCTCTATATTTCTGAGGCCGTAGGGGGAATTTTTTTTCCTCTCAATGGAGATAAAGCAATTGTCTGATCGTGTGGAGCAGCTCGCTGCGGAAGTGCGGAGAATTTCCACCTACCTTGCTCATTCACATGCTGCTGAACCAAAGATCCCTTCTCCTGATGTGTTTTTTGGGGATCGGTCTAAATTTTTGAATTTCAAAAATAATTGTAAATTATTTTTTGCCTTGAAGCCTAACTCGTCAGGGAGCTCCGCGCAGCAGGTTAAAATTGTCATCTCTTTGCTGTGTGGCGATCCCCAGGATTGGGCGTTTACTTTGAAACCAGATGATCCTATTCTGACTAATGTGAACGCATTTTTTCAAGCCTTGGGGTTGTTGTATGACGAACCTAATGCTATTGATCAGGCTGAAAAGACCCTGTTGGCATTGAGCCAGGGTCGAGATTCTGCAGAATTGTACTGTCAAAAATTCCAAAAGTGGGCGGTCCTTACTACCTGGAATGATAATGCCTTGGCAGCTCTCTTTCGGAAGGGTTTGTCAGAAGCCGTAAAAGATACTATGGTGGGATTTCCTGTTCCCTCTGGTCTTGACGATTCTATGTCATTAGCCATTCAGGTTGATCGGCGTTTACGTGAATGCAGGACTGCACGAGTGGTGTTGCCACCTGTTGAACAAGTGTCTGAACCTATGCAATGTGATAGAGTTTTGTCCAGGGAGCAACGTCAGGAGTTCAGAAGGCGTAATAAGCTGTGTTTTTTTTTGTGGTTTGCCTCGCATATTATTTCTATCTGTCCTAAACGAGAGAAAAGTTTTGTACACACATTTTCTGTGGGTGGTGTTCAACCTAAGTTACTTCTGGCAATTACTCTGATCTGCTCCCTGTCCACATTTTCCGCCAAGGCGTTTGTGGATTCGGGAGCAGCCCTGAACCTAATGGACTTGGATTTTGCTAAACGTTGTGGATTTCCTATGACACCTTTGCAGACGCCTATCCCTTTGAGGGGGATTGATGCTACTCCTTTGGCAAAAAATAATCCTCAGTTTTGGACCCAGGTGGTAATGCGGGTCGCCCCAGACCATCAAGAAAATTGCAGATTTTTGGTGTTGCATAATTTGCATGATACCATTGTTCTGGGGTTTCCCTGGTTGCAAATTCATAATCCAGTTTTGGATTGGAAATCTGTGTCTGTGGTGAGTTGGGGTTGTCGGTGTGCCCTTAGTGAGGCTCCGGTTTTTTCCACCTCTCCTCAGTCACATGATGTTCCTGACTATTTGGCGGACTTTTATGATGTATTTAGTGAGAATGAGTCTGCGTCTTTGCCTACTCATAGGAGTTATGACTGTGCAATTGAACTGAGCCCGGGGTGTAAATTTCCCAAGGGTCGGCTCTTCAATTTATCTGTACCCGAGCACGAGGCTATGCGATCCTATATTAAGGAGGTGTTGGAGAAGGGTCATATTAGACCATCCTCTTCACCATTAGGTGCTGGGTTTTTTTTTTTCGTGGCCAAAAAGGATGGTTCATTAAGGCCTTGTATTGATTATCGTGCCCTCAACAAAATTACTATTAAATATCAGTATCCGTAACCCCTGATTTCGGATCTATTCTCCAGAGTTAAAGGTGCTTGCTGGTTTACCAAGCTTGACCTCAGGGGGCGTATAATCTTATCCGCATTAAGCATGGGGATGAATGGAAGACGGCGTTTAACACTCCAGAGGGACATTTTGAGTACCTGGTGATGCCTTTTGGGCTCACTAATGCCCCTTCTGTCTTCCAGTGCTTCATGAACAACATTTTCTGAGACTTTGTGGATAAATTTTTGATTATCTATCTGGATGATATTTTGATCTTCTCCAAGGATTGGGATTCTCATGTGGAACATGTTCGGACTGTGTTCCGGAACTTGAGTTAGAATTCCCTGTATGTCAAGGGATCGAAATGCCTTTTTGGAGTACAGAGGATTTCATTTTTGGGATTTATTTTGTCTCCGTCAACTATTGAAATGGACCCGGTCAAGGTACAGGCCATTTATGATTGGGTTCAGCCCACTTCTTTGAAGGCCCTTCAGAAGTTTTTGGGTTTTGCTAATTTTTATCGGAAATTTATAGCAAAATTTTCTAGTATTGCCAAGCCATTGACTGATCTGACTAAGAAGGGTGCTGATGTGTTGAATTGGTCTCCGGAGGCTGTTTCTTCCTTTCAGGAGCTGAAGCGAAGATTCACTTCTGCCCCGGTTTTGCGGCAACCTGATGTCTCACTCCCGTTCCAGGTAGAGGTGGACGCTTCTGAGATTGGTGCAGGAGCTGTTTTGTCCCAAAAGGATCCTGTAACATCTAAAATGAATCCCTGTGCTTTCTTTTCCCGAAAGTTCTCTCCATCTGAATGTAACTATGATGTGGGGAATCGGGAACTGTTAGCCATGAAATGGGCATTTGAGGAGTGGAGACATTGGTTGGAGGGAGCTAAACATCAAGTCGTGGTCCTCACTGACCACAAGAATTTGATTTACCTGGAGTCGGCCAAACGCTTGAACCCTAGACAGGCTAGATGGCCTTGTTTTTTACACGTTTTGATTTTTGTGGTCTCTTTTTTTCTTCCTGGCACTAAGAATGTCAAGGCTGATGCTCTTTCTAGGAGCTTCTTGGCTGATTCTCCTGTGGTGACCAAGCCTGCTACCATCTTAGGCGAAGGGGTAGTTCTTTCTGCCATCTCGCCAGATTTGAGACGTGCTCTGGAAGAGTTCCAGGAGGACAAACCTGAGCGTTGTCCCAGTGGAAAGTTGTATGTTCCTGACCAGTGGAAGAAGAGAGTGATGTCTGAAGTTCTTTGCTCTGCAATGGCTGGTCATCCAGGTATTTTTGGTACTAGAGATCTGGTGAGTCGGTCTTTTTGGTGGCCCGCCTTGTATCGTGATGTCAGGAATTTTGTGCAGTCCTGTGGGACTTGCTCCCGGTCTAAACCTTGTTCTCGCTCTAGTGGGTTGTTGATGCCTTTGCCGGTCCCCAGGAGGCCATGGACCCATATTTCAATGGATTTCATCTCTGATATGCCTGTCTCTCAGAGAATGACTGTTATTTGGGTGATTTGTGATAGGTTCTCTAAGATGGTTCATCTTGTACCACTCCCTAAGTTGCCATCTTCTTCTGAGTTGGTGCCCCTGTTTTTGCAACAGGTGGTTCGCTTGCACGGGATTCCTCAGAACATTGTATCTGACAGAGGAGTTCAGTTTGTGTCTAGATTTTGGAGGACTCTCTTCCAAGCTGGGAATCCAGTTGTCCTTCTCCTCTGCGTTTCACCCTCAGACCAATGGGCAGACGGAGAGAACAAACCAGACTTTGGAGTCGTATCTGAGATGTTTTATTTCTGCCGATCAGGATGATTGGGTTTCATTTTTGCCCTTGGCCGAATTTGCTTTAAATAATAGAGTTAGTTCTGCCACTTTGATGTCACCTTTTTTTGTAACTTTGGGTTTCATCCTCGATTTTCTTCAAGGCAGGTGGAGCCTTCTGCCTGCCCAGGTGTTGACACTGTGGTGGAGAGAATGCACGAGATCTGGGACCAAGTGGTGGATAAGTTATCTCTCTCCCAGGAAAAGGCCCAGCGGTTTTCCAATCGACATAGGACCATTGGTCCCCAGTTTAAGGTTGGTGATATGGTTTGGTTATCCTCAAAAAATATCGCTATGAAGGTAGCTTCTCCTAAGTTAAAGCCTAGATTTATTGGACCTTACAAGATTTTGGAGATCATTAATCCGGTCTCGTTTCGGTTGGCTCTTCCTGTCACATTTAAAATCCATAATGTGTTTCATAAGTCCTTGTTGAAGAGGTTTGTTGAACCAGTTGTTCCTGGGGTGGCACCTCCGGACCCTGTATTGGTTGAAAGTAACATGGAATATGAGGTAGAGAAGATACTGGATTCCTGTCTGGCTAGACGGAGACTCCAGTATTTGGTTAAGTGGAAGGGTTATGGTCAGGCGGATAATTCCTGGGTCTCTGCCTCTGATATTCATGCCAAAAGATTGGTGCGTGCCTTTCATCGGGCTCACCCTGATCGCCCTGGTGGCGTGGTTGAGGGTTCGGTGACCCCTCCTCAAGGGGGAGGTACTGTTATGAGTTCATTTTCCCCTTCACCATTGAGGTCTGATGAACTCCCTCTTCTGGTGAAGGAAGGTAGTGAGGCTGATTACCAAACACCTGAGCTGGTAGAGGATGACTGGGTGATGGGAATTGCTGACTGGATATAAGGCAGCCGACGCCCTTCTGCCTTGCTGGTGATTTCTCTGAGGGATTCTAGGAGACCAGTCTGATTCCTGCTCCTCAAAAGCTAAGTTTTCTGCCTTGCTTTTTGCATTTGTGTTTTGGTTTTATTTTGAGTTGCTTTTCTGGATTCTGCCATTCCCTGCTGGGGTGAGCTGAATTCCTTTGTGTCTTTTTGCTCTGTCTTCAGAAAATACCTGAGTATTGACTTAGTCTTTTTGAAGCCTAGCGTCTTCAGGGCCTTTTTTTCCCTGTCAGTCTGTTGGCTCTTGTTTTGATAGGGTTTTTGGCGGATTGCAGACAGCAGCTTTTCTATCCTGTCCTATCTAGTTAGTTAGCTTCGGCCCCATCATTTGCTCAGTCTATCTTTCTATCTGTGTTAGTGTTTTTTCTTCTTGCTTCACCATCATTATATGTTGGGGGCTGCCTATTGCTTTGGGGTCTGCTCTGGGGCAGTTTAGATTTCCCTTTCTGTCTTTAGGCTATGTAGTTCTCCGGCTGTGATCGAGGGGTCTAGGGCACCGTAGGAACCCCCCACGGCTACTGCTAGTTGTTGTTGATAGGTTCAGGGGTCTGCAATCCGATAGCTGCCAACTTCTCTGGTTTTCTGGACTTAGCTAGCATTTCTGTTTTTGCCTCCTACGGTGACTCGTTCATAACAGTCAAGGCAGATGCCCTCTCTAGGAGTTTCTTTGCTGATTCTCCTATTTTGACCAAGTCTGCTACCATCTTAGGTGAGGGGGTAGTTCTTTCTGCCATCTCGCCCGATTTGAGATGTGCTCTGGAAGAGTTTCAGGAGGACAAACCTGAGCGTTGTCCCATTGGAAAATTGTATGTTCCTGACCAGTGGAGGAAGAGAGTAATGTCTGAAGTTCATTGCTCTGCATTGTCTGGTCATCCAGGTATTTTTGGTACTAGAGATTTGGTGAGTCGGTCTTTTTGGTGGCCCACCTTGTCTCGTGATGTCAGGAATTTTGTGCAGTCCTGTGGGACTTGCTCCCGGTCTAAACCTTGTTCTCGCTCTAGTGGGTGGTTGATGCCTTTGCCGGTGCCCAGGAGGCCATGGACCCATATTTCAATGGATTTTATTTCTGATATGCCTGTCTCTCAGAGAATGACTGTTATTTGGGTGATTTGTGATAGATTCTCTAAGATGGTCCATCTTGTACCACTCCCTAAGTTGCCATCTTCCTCAGAGTTGGTGCCCTTGTTTTTGCAACAGGTGGTTCGCTTGCATGGGATTCCTGAGAACATTGTGTCTGACAGAGGAGTTCAGTTTGTTTCTAGATTTTGGAGGACTTTTTGTTCCAAGCTGGGAATTCAGTTGTCCTTCTCCTCTGCGTTTCACCCTCAGACCAATGGGCAGACGGAGAGAACAAACCAGACTTTGGAGTCTTATTTGAGATGTTTTATTTCTGCTGATCAGGATGATTGGGTTTCATTTTTGCCCTTGGCCGAATTTGCTTTAGATAATAGAGCTAGTTCTGCCACTTTGATGTCACCTTTTTTTTGTAACTTTGGGTTTCATCCTCGATTCTCTTCAGGGCAGGTGTAGTCTTCTGCCTGCCCAGGTGTTGACACTGTGGTGGAAAAAATGCACCAGAGCTGGGACCAAGTGGTGGATTAGTTGTCTCTCTCCCAGGAAAAGGCCCAGCGGTTTTCCAACCGGCATAGGACCATTGGTCCCTGGTTTAAGTTGGGTGATATGGTTTGATTGTCATCAAAGAATATCTCTATGAAGGTGGCTTCTCCAAAGTTTAAACCTAGATTTATTGGACCTTACAAGATTTTGGAGATTCTTAATCCGGTGTCTTTTCGATTGGCTCTTCCTGTTACATTCAAGATCCATAACGTGTTTCATAAGTCTCTGTTAAAGAGGTTTGTTGAGCCAGTAGTTCCTGTGGTGGCACCTCCTGACCCTGTATTGGTTGAAGGTAATGTGGAATATGAGGTTGAGAAGATACTGGATTCTCGTCTGGCTAGACGGAGACTCCAGTATTTGGTTAAGTGGAAGGGTTATGGCCAGGAGGATAATTCTTGGGTCTCTGCATCTGATATTCATGCCGAAAGATTGGTTCGTGCTTTTCATCGGGCCCATCCTGATCGCCCTGGTGGCGTGGATGAGGGTTCGGTGACCCCCTCCTCAAGGGGTAGGTACTGTTATGAGCTAATTTTCTCCTTCACCTTTGATGTCCGATGAACTCCCTCTGCTGGTGAAAGGAGGTAGTGAAATTGATTTGGATGGGAAAAACCTGTCATCTGAACAGGTGGAGTGTGATTGGACAGCCGGAATCTCTGAGTGGATATAAGGCCTTGTATTTTTGTTTTTTCCTCCTCCGGTGACTCATTCATAACAACCGTGATATTGGTCCACCAGAAAGGGACCACTGTACCATTCTAAACGGAATAGAAACGCTTAGAAATAACCAGTAAGTGCAGTGTGGATTATTAACATTAAATATTATTACTTTAATTTTTACTCTTATTACCCCACCAGCATCATCGGCTACCATAAGAAACCATCACTACAGGATAATTCACGAAATATTCGCTACTTAGACATCTCTACCTACATAGAACATTGTACTACTCCTTCACTCTAAGTAAGTACCAACAATTAAACCCATAATCCTTTATTAAGGACCTTTTTTCTTTTTTCTGTATATCTGCTCAGTATAGCGCGGTGAATTATATAGTTACACGGTCTAGTTAGGTTTATAACAGGAATCCCGACACAGTCCTGTCCTCTCACCAGCTGCATCTGAGTTGTAGTTTCTAGATAGGTAGCGCCAGTGTACACTCTTTCCTATTGATTATTTGCCCTTACTGTGTCAGTACACGTTGGCAGCACCATTATGGCCATTGAGGCCCTTAGAGAGGATAGGAACTTCTGCTGCACATTCATTAACAAACAATTTCCAGAATATAACAACTCCAGGGATGAACTGGATAAAGCTAAGGACCTTTTAAAATCATTAGAGAAACAGCTAATTAACGAAATGCGAGATATGTGGGAAATTGCATCCTTGCAAAAATATGCTCAAGCAGGGGTGGTTCCCAAAGGCCTAGTAGTCTACAAAACACTAGCAGGTGACTTTGGAGATCCCGATATACAGATAGAATGTGATAATCTCTTTTCAAAATTTTCTAACCATATACTACAATTTATTATTTCTAAAAGAGCAGCTAACCTTAAAAAAACTAGCTGCACAATTAATGCACTTTTTGACCAATTAAACGCTTTCAATGATTTAGAGGGGCTGGAGAACCTCACTTCTAATATTATGCATAGATTGAAGCAAAAGGAAAAAGAAATAATAACTAAAAAAATTTGCAAGAGACAACATCCCTATAAATGAAATCTACAAACAGGATCCTCCTAATAATTATGAGGATTCAAATCATAGCCCTAATGATAACAACAATTTTATAACTCTGGATGAATTTATTCGGTCTCTGACGCAAAATCCATCTGAGACATCAATGGTGTTTTCCACATATAGTAACTCAACACAATATACACCTGTTTCGACTCGCACACATCCAAGACCCTTGCAAAACCATTCTCCAAAGAGGAATGATACCCCTAACTACCTCCACCACCAGGAGGATCCCTCGACTATCACAGATTCTCCCTTTACTGACATTGACAACATTCCCACCACCAACAGGTATTCGGAACTAACTGCATTGGTGGAGGAATCAGCTAGTGCTAATAATTGGGAGGAATCTACCCCCTCAGGGAGCAATTCTTTACGGATACAAAAACCTAGCAGATCTATGAGCACACTATCAAACTTGGCCAAAAGGGTAAAAACTACTAACCTAACACAAAAAAACCCCATCTAGTAATAGATCTCTAAATGGGAACAATTTAGCACGAAGGCAACCAGTCTTTAACAGGGCCAAAACCATAAACCCAATTATAGATCGAAAATGACTAACAACCATTTGACCAAACCCAAAAGACAAGTAGGCTCCCAGACACACCCACCTATTAAGGATTTTTTTCATATACAAAATACAAAACAAAAAGAGGTAAGAGGGGTAGGTCACTCTCCCAAAAGAAAATAACTAAACAGAATTTCACAGACTCAATCAGTACACAAAAAATCTTTAATCTAAGTTCCTATCAACTTTCAACAAATGAGAAATTATTACTTCAAAAGGGTCTAAAATTCGCGCCAACAGCGACGCCTAAACCATTTAATCTATATATTAGCATGAAGAAATACCTTCGCAATCTTGCCCTAAAAAAATATTTTTTAAAAAAAGGGGACAACCATCAAAAACCCACAAACACCAGTGCCAGTTCCACATCTATAAATTTCATTCACACTAGTTTGTCTCTACCTTCTACTTACAACCCTCTGAATGAATATTCAAATTCGTTCAGAACTTTTGAGACCCTAGTAACAGCAGAAATAAGAAAAATGAATAACCGATCAATAAAAATGGTCAAACATAATCTTAGTCTGGGAGAAAGAAAATCCATTATCAAACTCCAGGAAAATAATCAAATTATAATCCGTCCGGCGGACAAAGGTGGGGGTATTGTAGTATTCGATTGTATATCATACCATGAAGAATCCCTGAGACTCCTAGGGGATACAATCACATATAAGCAAATACCCACTGACCCTACCGTTCAATTTATGAAAGAACTAAATGCGTTAGCGACAAAAGGCAAAATTTTAGGGATTCTAAATAAAAAAATGTCAATACATTAATAACAAAACTCCCTCTATAGCAGTGTTTTATCACATTCCAAAAATTCACAAGGATATAAAAAAAAAACCCTGGCAGACCAATTATATCCGGCATAAACTGCCTGACTGCCAACTTATCAAGGTATGTAGATACACATTTACAAAAATGCATGTCACTGTTGCCAGCCTACTTAAAAGATACTACACACCCTACAAGTTTTGGACTCACTAGAGTGGAATAGCAATTCCATCCTTGGGACGTTAGATATTAAGTCCCTTTATACAGTCATTCATCCATTGAAAGGCTGCCAGGCAGCCGGAGTTTTTCTCGATACTCTGGGAATGTATCATAATGCCCAGATAGCATTCATTGTTGAAAGCATTTATTTTATCCTCAAACACAACTATTTCTCATATGATAACCAATATTATTTACAGACACATGGCACCGCTATGGGCACGAGATTCGCACCTAGCTTTGCAAATGTATACGTAGGCATGTGGGAACATAATTTCATTTTCAAAAATAACAGTCTCCATAAAGGCCTGAGATTGTGGAAGCGATTTATTGATGACATACTGTTTGTTTGGGATGGCACGCTCATAGAACTACAAACATTTATTTCCAGTCTAAACACAAACCCATACGGCCTGGAATTCACACCTACCTATAACAAGACTAGTGTGAATTTCCTTGATTTAACCATCTGTGTAGAAAATAACAAATTAATCAACAAAGGAGGTGGATTCCAACAGCTATATTCATATTAACATCTGTCACCTACCAGTGTGGCTAACGAACATACCCAAGAGCCAATACATGAGGGTAAAAAGAAATTGTACAAATATCCAAGATTTCCATAAGGAAACAGAACGCCTGACAGATCAGTTCATAGAAAAGGGCTATGATCCCCAAATATTAAACGAAACCAAGAAAGAGGTAGAAAATATGTCTAGAACATCCTTAATATATAAACCTCGAAATAGGGACACTCTGCCAACCATCCAAGACCAAATCAAACAATTACCCATCATTACACAGTTTCATGCAGGCCACAAATGATTTAATAACATCATTCGAAAATATTGGCCAATATTACAGGGGGACAAACACATATGAGATCTTTTATCTGAACATCCCAGATTTGTATACACTAGAGTCCAAAACCTCGGGCTTCTAGTGTCACCCACTGCAAAAGCTCCTGTAACAAGGCCCTCTTTACGTCAAACACTTCTCACCAACCCAAATACATAACCCTTCGGTTTTTTGGCATGTGGGAGGTGTTCGTGTTGTACTAGGACATTGACACAAAGGAAATTACATACTTCCTTTGTAGATATGACAAATCATGAGTTTACTATTAGAGATGAAATAACCTGCCAAACAAAAGGAGTGATATATTTACTCAGGTGTCCCTGCAACAAAATCTATGTAGGCAGAACCAAGAGACGCCTAATGGATAGGATCAAGGAGCACCTGGATAACATTAAAAACATTAAAAAAGGATTTAGAGGTCACCCCCTATCACTCCATTTCTTGGACAAGCATAACCAATCCTATAAGGGGGTATCCTATTGTGGAATCCAGGTGGTCCCCCAAAATCAAAGGAAGGGTAATTGTTTGAAAGCCATGTCAAGAGTCGAGTCTAAGTGGATTTACACCCTTGACAGCTTGGCCCCAAAAGGACTCAACTATGAGATTGAGTTACATGCTTTTTAATTTTTAAAGATAAGATTATTAAATTTAAACCTTATTTCTATATATTTTTTTTACATTTATTGTTATTTCTATCTGCATTTAGGGCACATAAAATTAAGGACTTACATATTACGCTCATACATTTTTTCCCCTTCCCCTCCGCCTTTTCCTTTATAGGGACCCACTATAACAAGGATCATGTGGTTAAGAAGGGACTTTATTCTATTAATTCTGTCCCTGCTTCTACTCCTATGCTTATTTTTATATAAACCGCTACATTATAGGTGGGAGCAGCATATGGATTTTATTACATAAGGAGGTATCCATTTCACTTAGGGAGTCCATATGTTTTTTATTCATTTTTTATTCATTTTATATTAAGTTTCTCAGTCTTAGATAATCATTCAGTATCATATAAGAATGGCCAAAAATCATTTTAACATTTGCTAAAAATAAAAGTTATGTTTTAATAGATTATGTGCACAGTCAGACACACATTCACTTTTTAATCAGATTGACCATTGTGATGAACTGGCAACATAACAAGAAATATTGTAATCTCATTCGATTTACCAATTACTACTAATGAGGAATATTGCAACGCAATGAAAAACATCCATCATTGCCACAACTTAACAAGTGGTATTGGCAACAGCTGGGTGAGCTACTATATAAGGACGGGTTGACAGGCATGCAGCACAGCCCTGACGAAGAGGGAAGCCCCCCTCGAAACACGTTGGTTTGTGCCTCTCGTGCACCTGTCCTTTCCCCTATCTTTGACGTCACAGTAGCTCCGCCCCCTGATCCCACTGCATCCTCGACGTTACTTCCGGCCAGAGTACGCGAGATGCAGGCGTCTACCCGCTCCTCTGCCACACGCTGTACCGCTCATCACCCTTGCCAGCAGTCGCCACCCCGACTGGATTGCGGTATACAACAAATAGCACAAGTAAGCGCACAAGAGTCCTATTAGGACTGACTGTTCATTGTAACGTTATTACACTTAGTGGATTATCCTTCATTTAGTGCCTTGCCGTATTCATCACAACGGTGGACATCGCTCCTGCTCCGGTTTTAATACAGCCAGCATAAATCAGCACAAGAATCCTATCAGGACTCACAGCCCACTCGGCGGCCTCTAATATCCATTTAGTGGGCTTTTTTCATGTTCAGAGATCCACTACATTGCTCAGCGGACATTGCTCCTATTTTTCTTTTGGTTAGCACGAAACCGGCACAAGTAAGTGCATACGTACTCTTCAAACTGGTACTAAGTGTCCAGCTTATGGTCACTGTTACAAATCAAATTCAACTCCTTTTCTTATACAGTACCGTGATATTGGTCCACCAGAAAGGGACCACTGTACCATTCTAAACGGAATAGAAACGCTTAGAAATTACCAGTAAGTACAGTTGATATACGAGGTGCAGTGTGGATTATTAACATTATATATTATTACTTTAATTTTTACCCTTATTACCCCACCAGCATCATCGGCTACCATAAGAAACCATCACTACAGGATAATTCACAAATTATTCGCTACTTAGACATCTCAACCTACATAGAAGATTCTACTACTCCTTCACTCTAAGTAAGTACCAACAATTAAACCCATAATCCTTTATTAAGGACCTTTTTTCTTTTTTCTGTATATCTGCTCAGTATAGCGCGGTGAATTGCATAGTTACACGTTCTGCTTAGAAGTTGTCAGTTGTCTTTGTATAGGTCGTGACGTTGTTGGTTTACTAGTGCTTTCACAAACACTACCAGTTACCCCATGTACACTTTGAACACCAAGTCTAATCCCTTTCCACCAAGACCTCACTTTTTCCAAGTCATGTTGCTCAGATAGTCTGGTAGGAGCACAGTATTAACAACAAAAATTTGATTTTTTTACTCTGCACCAGCTCTGCACACAACTGAACTCAGCGTCACTAAATGACAAGGTGAAATATAACATGCTGAATCCGTTTAGTCTCAGAAGAAAGAATTCTTTGAGTGTAGATGAGGCCTGTATGACAAAGAATATATGCTCCAAACAATTTCAAAATGAGATCTCCCCTACTGTATGATGCTAGTAACAGAAGAAAGACTTGTTTTAGTGGGGATGAGGCCTGTATGACAAAGAATATATGCTACAAACAATTTCAAAGTGAGATCTACCCTACTGTATGATGTTAGTAACAGAATAAATTTTTTGGGGGGCTGTGGATGAGGCTTGTATAACAAACTAGATGCTCCAAACAATTTTAAATGTTAGTAACTGAATAAATTTGTTTTTAGAGTGGATGAGGCCTGTATAACCTAGAAGATATGCTCCAAACAATTTCAAACTCAAATCTAGCCTTCTGTATCAAGGTTATAAAAAATAAATATTTTTTTATGTGCAACAGTACAGTTCTGCACACACAACAATTTCACCGCCACTAAATGAAAAAGTGGGATATAGCGGGCTGTATCACGCTTAGCAACCAAAAAAACCTGTTTTTTTAATCTGCATCAGCTATTAAGGTAGTTGATATTCACCGACACTAAATGAGATACAGGTGGTTCTCACAAAATTAGAATATCATCAAAAAGTTAATTTATTTCAGTTCTTCAGTACAAAACCTGAAGCTCATATACTATATAGAGTCATTACAAACAGAGTGATCTATTTCAAGTGTTTATTTCTGTTAATGTTGACGATTATGGCTTACAGCCAATGAAAACCCAAAAGTCATTATCTCTGTAAATTAGAATAATTAACAAAAAACACCTGCAAAGAATTCCTAAGCTTTTAAAAAAGTCCCTTAGTTTGTTTCAGTAGGCTCCACAATCATGGGAAAGACTGCTGACTTGACAGATGTCCAGAAGGCAGTCATTGACACACTCCACAAGGTGGGTAAGCCACAAAAGGTCATTGGTAAAGAAGCTAGCTGTTCACAGATTGCTGTATCCAAGAATATTATCAGAAAATTGAGAGGAAGGAAAAAGTGTCATAGAAAAAGCTGCACAAGCAACCGGGATAACTGCAGACTTGAAAGGATTGTTAAGAAAAGGCCATTCACGTGGTGAGCGCCGCTGATCGCGGCCGGCTGTCAGCTGATTATCACAGCTGACACCCGGCACTATGTGTCAGGGGCGGTCACGGACCACCCCTGACATGTTAACCCCTGGCACACTGCGTTCAAACATGATCGCAGTGTACCGGGGTTTAGGGAAGCATCGGCAGGGAGGGGGCTCCCTCCGTGCTTCCCTGAGACCCCCGCAGCAGCGCGATGTGCAGTGCTGCTGCGGGGGTCTCCTTCCCTTCAGGTCCCCGGATCCAAAATGGCGGCGGGGACCTTCGGGGGCCTGCAGGGAGCCGGCTTCCTCAGTGCCTGCAAAGCGCAGGCACGAGGAAGCCTTCTGCACTGCCTGTGACAGATCGCTGATCTGTCACAGCGATCTGTGATGTGACAGATCAGTGATATGTCACATGACAGCTATGTCTCCCCCTGGGACATTGTAATAAAGTTAAAAAAAAAAGTGTAAAAATAATGTATACAAAAAAATCGCTAAATAAATTTAAAAATAAAAAAATATTCCCTAATAAATTCATTTTTTGGAAAAAAAACAAAACAAAAGTACACATATTTGGTATCTCCATGTCCGTAACGACCCACCCTATAAAACTGTCCCACTAGCTAACCCCTTTATTGAACCCCTTAAAAAATAAAAATAAAAAACGAAGCAAAAAATAAAGCTTTATCATCATACCGTCAAACAAAAAGTGCAATAACGTGCTATCAAAAAGACGGATATAAATAATCATGGTACCGCTAAAAACATCATCTTGTCCCGCAAAAAACGAGCTGCCACACAGCATCATCAGCGAAAAAATAAAAAAGTTATAGCTCGCAGAATAAAGCGATGCAAAATAATTATTTTTTATATAAAATTGTTTTCATGGCATAAAAGCGCCAAAACATAAAAAAAGACATAAATGAGGTATCGCTTTAACCATACTGACCCGAAGAATAAAACCACCTTATCAATTTTACCGCACGCTGAACGGTGTAAATGCACTCCCCTAAAGAAATTCATGAAATGCTGGTTTTTGTTCATTCTGCGTCCAAAAAATCAGAATAAAAAGCAATAAAAAATGTCACGTGCCCGAAAATGTTACTAATAAAACGTCAACTTGTCCGCAAAAAATAAGACCTCACATGACTCAGTGGGTCAAAATACGGAAAAATTATAGCTCTCAAAATGTGGTGCTGCAAAAACTATTTTTACAATAAAAAGCGTCTTTTAGCGTATGAAAGCTGCCAAACATAAAAACTGCCATAAATAGTAAATCAAACCCCCCATTATCACCCCCTTAGTTAGGGAAAAATAATAAAATAAAAACAAGTATTTATTTCCATTTTCCCATTAGGGTTAGGGCTGAGATTAGGGTTAGGGGTGTGTTGGGGTTAGGGTTGGAGTTAGAATTGGGGGGTTTCCACTGTTTGGGCACATCAGGTGCTCTCCAAATGCAACATGGCGTCTTATCTCAATTCCAGCCAATTCTGCATTGAAAAAGTCAAATGGTGCTCCTTCCCTTCCAAGCTCTGCCATGTGCCCAAACAGTGTTTTACCCCCACATATGGGGTATCAGCCTACTCAGGACAAATTGCAAAACACCTTTTGGGGTCCAATTTCTCCTGTTACGCTTAGGAAAATAAAAAATTGGGGGGCAAAAATATCATTTTTGTGGAAAAAAATATGATTTTTTTTATTTTCACGCCCGGGCGTTATAAACTTCTGTGAAGCACTAACGGGGTTCAAAGTGCTCACCACACATCTAGATAAGTTCCGTGGGGGTCTAGTTTCCAAAATTGGGTCACTTGTGGGGGGTTTCCACTGTTTAGGTACATCAGGGGCTCTCCAAACGCGACATGACACCCTCAGACCATTCCATCAAAGTCTGCATTCCAAAACGTCACTACTTCCCTTCCGAGACCCGACGTGTGCCCATACAGTAGTTTTCTCCCACATATGCAATTCTAGGATGTATTAACAGAAGCATACAGTCTAGATCACGTGAAGTCATTATTTCCCTCTACTCCTCTTTGGTCAGACCTCATCTGGAATATTGTGTCCAATTTTGGGCACCACATTTTAAAAAAGACATCAACAAACTGGAGCAAGTTCAGAAAAGAGCGACCAGAATGGTGACCGGTCTGCAAACCCTGTCTTATGAGGAAAGGTTGCAGGATTTGGGAATGTTTAGTTTGCAAAAGAGAAGACTGAGAGGAGACTTAATAGCTGTCTACAAATATCTAAAGGGCTGTCACATTGTAGAAGGATCAACTTTATTCTCATTTGCACAAGGAAAGACTAGAAGCAATGGGATGAAGCTGAATGGGAGGAGACACAGATTAGATATTAGAAAAAACTTTTTGACAGTTAGAGTGATCAATGAGTGGAACAGGCTGCCACGAGAAGTGGTGAGTTCTCCTTCAATGGAAGTCTTCAAACAGAGGCTGGACAGACATCTAACTGGGATGATTTAGCGAATCCTGCTTTGAGCAGGGGGTTGGACCAGATGGCCCAGGAGGTCCCTTCCAACTCTACGATTCTATGATATGGGGTATCAGCGTACTCAAGACAAATTGGACAACAACTTTTGGGGTCCAATTTCTCCTGTTACCCTTAGGAAAATAAAAAAATTGGGGACTAAAAGATCATGTTTGTGGAAAAAATATGATTTTTTTATTTTCACGCCCGGGCGTTTTAAACTTCTGTGAAGCACTGGGGGGTTCAAAGTGCTCACCACACATCGATATAAGTTCCTTAGGGGGTCTAGTTTCCAAAATGGGGTCACTTGTGGGGGGTTTCCTCTGTTTAGGTACATCAGGGGCTCTCCAAAGACAACATGACACCCGCAGACCATTCCATCAAAGTCTGCATTCCAAAACGTCACTACTTTCCTTCCGAGCCCCGACGTGTGCCCATACAGTAGTTTTCTCCCACATATTGGGTATCAGCGTACTCGGGACAAATTGGACAACAACTTTTGGGGTCCAATTTCTCCTGTTACCCTTGGGAAAATAAAAAAATTGGGGACTAAAAGATCATGTTTGTGGAACCAAGTTTCTTATATCAGATATTTATCATATTTTAATTAACCTTTATCCAGAAGATCACCCAAAATAGTCCTACATGAGTAAAGGGGAAGGCTTTCTGAGGGAACCTCTCCCATCCTGTGTTTGGCAGGAGACCTGGAGAAACACAGTTGAAACTTCTACATGTTACATCTACAGGGAAAACCAATACAAACTAGTCGTGTCCAGCTATATTGCCTCGCACCTGTATAAATGTAACTATTAGTGATGAGCGAGTGTACTCGTTCCTCAGGTTTTCCCGAGCATGCTCGGGTGTCCTCCAAGTAATTTGGCGAAGAGTATACTCGCTCATCACTAGTAACTATACCATCCGTAATTGTTGTTGGAGGTGTGGGAATGTGGTGTGGGAATGTGGAAGGTGACCTGCCGCATTTATTGTGGGCATGCCCAAATATACAAGGTTTCTGGGAAATTGTCAAGTCCCTGATGTATAAATTATCTGGCCTCCTGATCCCCTTGAATTCAAAATTTATATTTTCTCAATTTACCACCTTTTCAACTTGATCGTAAAGTTAAACAGCTTTTATTACACATAACAAGAGTCGCCAGATGTTTGATTGCGCCTAAGTGGAAGTTGGTTCATCACCCATTGAATGCTGAATTTCAGTTGCGAATCCATGATATCCGAAGTATGGATATTTAGAATTTAAATTGCATACTGTAGTAAAAGATTCCCCTGCTCTGGATAGGATTTCTTTCTATATAGTCTGTAATATACACTCACTGGCCACTTTATTAGGTACACCTGTCCAACTGTGTGTTAAGACTTAATTTCTAATCAGCCAATCACATGGCGGCAACTCAGTGCATTTAGGCATGTAGACATGGTCAAGACAATCTCCTGCAGTTCAAACCGAGCATCAGTATGGGGAAGAAAGGTGATTTGAGTGCCTTTGAACGTGGCATGATTGTTGGTGCCAGAAGGGCTGGTCTGAGAATTTCAGAAACTGCTGATCTACTGGGATTTTCACGCACAACCATCTCTAGGGTTTACAGAGAATGGTCCGAAAAAGAAAAAAAATCCAGTGAGCGGCAGTTCTGTGGCCGGAAATGCCATGTTGATGCCAGAGGTCAGAGGAGAATGGGCAGACTGGTTCGAGCTGATAGAAAGGCAACAGTGACTCAAATTGCCACCCGTTACAACCAAGGTAGGCAGAAGAGCATCTCTGAACGCACAGTGCGTCGAACTTTGAGGCAGATGGGCTACAGCAGCAGAAGACCACACTGGGTACCACTCCTCTCAGCTAAGAACAGGAAACTGAGGCTACAATTTGCACAAGCTCATCGAAATTGGACAGTAGAAGATTGGAAAAACGTTGCCTGGTCTGATGAGTCTCGATTTCTGCTGCGACATTCGGATGGTAGGGTCAGAATTTGGCGTAAACAACATGAAAGCATGGATCCATCCTGCCTTGTATCAACGGTTCAGGCTGGTGGTGGTGGTGTCATGGTGTGGGGAATTTTTTCTGGGCACTCTTTGGGCCCCTTGGTACCAATTGAGCATCGTTGCAACGCCACAGCCTACCTGAGTATTGTTGCTGACCATGTCCATCCCTTTATGACCACAATGTACCCAACATCTGATGGCTACTTTCAGCAGGATAATGCGCCATGTCATAAAGCTCGAATCATCTCAGATTGGTTTCTTGAACATGACAATGAGTTTACTGTACTCAAATGGCCTCCTCAGTCACCAGATCTCAATCCAATAGAGCATCTTTGGGATGTGGTGGAACGGGAGATTCGCATCAGGGATGTGCAGCCGACAAATCTGCGCCAACTGTGTGATGCCATCATGTCAATATGGTCCAAAATCTCTGAGGAATGCTTCCAGCACCTTGTTGAATCTCTGCCACGAAGAATTGAGGCAGTTCTGAAGGCAAAAGGGGGTCCAACCCCTTACTAGCATAGTGTACCTAATAAAGTGGCCAGTGAGTGTAATAGGTAATATCTTTATAGAATTTTCATATTTTATTTTTTACAGATCATCTATAATAAATGCATAAACCCGATGATGTGATGCGGCCAGCCAATCACAGTAATAGCAGTAATGAACATGGCTACAGCATTATTGTGTATGGCAAGCAATTCCCGCATATTTACTGGCTGTCTAAGGCCTCTTTCACACTTCCGTTTTTTACAATCAGTCACAATCCGCCAGGTTTTGAAAAAAACGGATCCTCAATTTTCTTTTGAGGATCCGTTTTTTCCCCCATTGACTTGCATTAATGGCGGATTGTGACGGATTGCTGTCCGCTGCATCCGTTCTTTGTGAGGATCCGCCAAAAGTTGCTCTCTCTCTCTCTCTCTTTCTTTCTCTCTCTCTCTCTCTCTATCTCTCTTTCTTTCTTTCTTTCTTTCTTTCTCTCTCTCTCTCTCTCTCACACTCTCTCTCTCTCTCTCTCTCTTTCCCGGCCAGCAGTTCCTTTATATTTCCTCATTTTCAGGATCCGTCTGAAAACGGATCCTGTGCCATCCGTTCGCATCAGTTCAGAACGAATCCGCTTCTCTGACTTTTTGGCGGATTTGAACTGATGCTAAAAAACTGAAGTGTGAAACAGGCCTAACAGCGACGTGGAGAGAGCATGTACTGGTTAATTTATCTCCACTCACTCAATCCGGCTCTCAACCTCTGTTTTAGACTATAAAGTGAGCATAAATCGGGCCCCGACACATTCAGCACACCCCGGTTTCTTAACTCACTGCCACCACTCATCAAACACACTGTTTAATGAGTCCCCAAGATATATTACTGTTAGACAATCAAAAAGTCAGATACTCACTGAAGGGCTATAAATTATTTTAGAGCATACAAGGATCAGACGTATTAAAGATTTTAAGCTTTACTATAGGAATCCAAGGGGTAACGTTTCTCCTTGTGAAAATTGACATGTCAAGCCTGACATGCCAAGATGAGGAGATTTTAAGCCTCAATACTCCTCTGGAAAATATGCAAATTGTCTCTTCAGAGAGGAAGAGGACTGGAACTCTAGTGCCATCTATAGGAAGCAGAAATCTTAAAAGTCAATTTCGGTATTGACTTTCAGAATTGCTGCTTCCTAAAGGTGCCATTAGAGTTCTAGTCCTCTTCCTCTCTGAAGAGACAAATTGTAATTTTTAATATAAAAATATACAGTGCTTACAATAAATATATGAAAAAGGTAAAAATAAAACAACACACAAATATACAAAACAGTTATAAAATAAAAAGGAGAAATAACAGAAATAACTAAATGTTTCCACCATCTGTTTTCCTGAGGGAGGGAGAAGTGAATCAAGGAGCACATCAGCCTTCCAGGTTGCCCTCACATGTGAACATATCTCTTTGGTGTTTACCCAGTGTTTTATAGTCCTGATCATTGTCTCAGAGAGAAACATATATAGTTTATATATAGATTTGTGTATGCACTGGACTATGTACTTCATTATCCTTACATATAGATTTGTGCATGCACTGATGATTTGGTAATATGGAGTTTTCATGTACCCTTTACTGGTGGAATTAGGCTAACCGTTGCTCCTATACGTAAGGGTTACTTTTTGTAACCATTTGTGTATTTTAAATGTTTTTAAAATCCTTTTTGTGGTTTTTGAGTGTACCCATGAAATAAAATTTGTCATTTTGCATGGTGATCCCTGCTTTTTTGTATACCTCTTTTGTCTTTGGTTGCTGTTGGTTGTAGACATACTGCAGGTGGATCCCTCTCATGTTTTACATAATATATATGATGGTGCCCTCCGCCTTTTCAATTTAAAAATATTCTGCTTAGTATGCACCATTTGCTAACCCTTTGAAGCACAAAATCCAAAAGCTAAGGTGCCGGGTTTGACACGTCCAGCTTAAAGCCCCTTTGTGCTTACAATACTGGTATATTCAGGTTCACCCTTTTGTCAACTAAATGTAACTCTACTGCTTTTATGATTCCTATGATTGTCCCTTATTGATTAAATATTTCCTTCACAGCTGCGGACTTAAGCATGGTGCTCAAGCACCCGGGTAATCGGTCAAGTAACGAGTGTGCCCGAGCACCCAGATAGTCGATTAAGTATCGAGCTGTGTCGAGCACGCTCGCTCATCACTAATAGAGAGGCTATGGGGAGTCATATTGTAGAAACAGAAGATATGTGGGGGTGCACACTGTATAGAGAGAGACTGTATGGGGGCTTATACTGTATATTGTACTTCATAATAATGGTGAAATTTGTTCTATATTAATTGCACTTATTTGTGAAAATATCGGAAATTTGGCAAAATTTCACAATTTTCAAACTACTAATTGCTATGCCCTTAATCAGAAAGTTATGTTAAATAGTTAATAAATAACATTCCCTATCTACCTAACTACTTTACAACTGCATCATTTTTTAAACATCATTTTTCTTTGCTACAAAGTTATAAGGGTTAAAACTAGTTGATCAGCAATTTCTCATTTTTCCAACAAAATTTACAAAACTTTTTTTTTTAGAGACCACATCACATTTGAAGTTACTTTGGGGGGCCTATATCACAGAAAATACCCAAAAGCCACGCCATTCTAAAAACTGCAGCCTCAAAGTACTCAAAACCACATTTAAGAAGTTTATTAACTTTTCAGGTGCTTCACAGGAGCTAAAGCAATGCGGAAGGAAAAACTGAACATTAAAATTGTTATTTTTTTAACTAGAGAAAATGGACCCCAAAATGTGTTGTGCAATTTCTTCCAAGTAGGCCGATACCCCATACACTACCGTTCAAAAGTTTGGGGTCACCCAGACAATATTGTGTTTTCCATAAAAACTCATACTTTTATTAATCAAATGAGTTGCCAAATAAATTTAAACGCTAGTCCAGACATTGACAAGGTTCGGAAAAAAAGGTTTTTATTTGAAATAATAATTTTCTCCTTCAAACTTTGCTTTTGTCAAAGAATGCTCCCTATGCAGCAATTACAGCATTGCAGACCTTTGGCATTCTAGAGGTTAATTTGCTGAGGTAATCTGGAGAAATTATGCAGATCTCTGGTCACAGACACTTGTTCGCTTAAAAGACATAAAAAATAATGGGACACCGTCGGAACACAGACTAGTCCAAAGTGTCTCTATCTGCCTCATAAGGGAGCGGTTCCATCTAGGTTTTTTTTCTGAATCGTGGTCTTGGGGAATTTACACAGAAATGTAGGAGGAAAAGTTCCTACTGTGTAACCGGATCGGAACCAAGGAGACTGTCACCAAGGTTCCTAGGGAAACTGTTCCGGGGGACATAATTAGAGGACAGACCAGGGATAGATCTAGAAGGAGTGGGGGTGGAGCAGGTATAAAAGGAACTGAGAATGCCAGCAGAGGGCACTCGACAGAGCAGGAGAGAAGGAGCAGGAAGCCTAGGTGGCGCCAGAGAGCCAGAGTCAGAAGGAGTGAGCGACTACCAGAGAGATTGGACGGGGACTCACCACGGTCAGGGAGGAGACAGCACAGAGCAGCCCAGCAGAGGGACGCCGACCGAGCGACTGCGCTCCGGCTCCTGTCACTTCAGCCCGCGGTTGTGGCCTACCCGCTGCCACCCACGGCCGCCACTGCCCGACTCGAGCCCACGGTTGTGGCCTGCCCGCTGCCACCCATGGCCGCTGCTGCCTGAATCCAGCCCGTGGTTGCGGCCTGCCTGCTGCCACCCGCGGCCACCACTGCCTGACTCTAGCGCTGCCCGCTGCCACCCGCGGCCGCCGCTGCCCAACTGCAGCCAGCGGTTGCGGCCTGCCTGCCGCCACCCGCGGCTGCTGCCGCCCGCCTCCAGCCTGCGGCCTACACATCCAGGGCCCTGGCCACCCCCATCCTGCCTCCGCCGGGAGGCGCAACGCAGAGGAACTCTTCAGGGGCCTGTTGTGCCTTCGCTCCACCTGGGCGTAGGAACGCCAGAAGCTTACGTCAACTCTTCGTCGGCTGGGCCCAGCGGCTGAGACGCCGAATAGACACCGACCACCACTGTGCCGGACATCAGAGGAGGATAAGTGACACGTTGTAGTTTATCAATCTTAGTTCTTGGACCCGTAGTCGGCCATACCGCGGCCCCATAGCTACCACTTCCGACCAGGTAGTTATTGTCGTGTTTACCTGTGTATTATTGTTTGGATCCCTGCGAGGATAACTGTTGTTAGCTTGCTAAATACTCGAGATAGCCCTTATAGATAGATAGATAGATATATATATATATATATATATTACATTTTAAGCTCTCTCCGGCTCCCGCCTCGCCACTGCATCCCACGTACCTGCGAATACCACAGAATCAATGAAATCGCTCAGCGAAGAGTGCAGGATAAATGTGAGTTGAGATTTATTCCGATTTTTGGGAGATAGAAAGAACAAATAGCAGTACAAGAACAGTTTTTTTATTTTCACTGGTTCAATGTGCAGTATAAGTGATGAGATGGATTTATTCTTCGGGTTGCCATATTCTGAGACCTGTAACTTTTTTATTTTTGTCAAATAGAGCTGTATGAGGGCTTATTTTTTGCGTGATATTTTGCAGATTTTTTAGTACCATTTTGGGGTACATAATCTTTTTTTATCGCTTTTTATTCAGAATTTTCAGACACAGAATGGAGAAATAAACAGCAATTCAGTTATTTGTTTTTATTTTTATGTTTTATCGACGTTCACCAAACGGTAACTGATTTGTTCATTGGGTCGGTTTTGCTGAATGAGCCATAATAGGACTTATTTTTTGCGGTATGGTTTGGTGTTTTCATTTATACGATGTTTTTGGCATATGACTTTTTGATCGCTTTTTATTCACTTTTTGTGTCACTATGATGAAAAAGCTACATTTTTGGCAATTTTTTATTTTTTTTTCTTTACGGCATTCGACAAATGGAATAAATAACATGCCAATTTTATAGAGCAGGTAGTTCTGGATGCGGCAATACCAATTCTGTGTACATTTTTTGTTTATTTTTGTTTTATCATAAATGCTGCATTTTGAGTAGCGAAACTACTTTTCATGATTTCTGTGCGCTTTTTGTGCTTTTTTTTTTTTTTTACTTTTTTACTTACTCACTGTGGGACATGTATAATTGTTACTTTGATTGCTGGTCTAATACACTCACTGACACAGCCTGTGAGACCCAGCATATAATATGAAACTATGCCTAGGCCTAGGGTTTTTTCAGACTTTTTTTTTTCCTTCCGAGGAAAAAAAACTTAGCATTTTATAGTACCAGCTTAGAGAATAAGATTTCTAAACTCTCAATCATACATTGAATTTTTTTATACTCCGTTTTTTCAATCTGAAGCTTGTTAATTCTTTCAGTTTTGCACCCATTCAATTAAATGAATGAAAAACCAAAACAAGTAAAATTGCCACAAAAACACACAAGTATTGTACGCAGCGTTTTTCCTGCTACCACTCTGGTTTTAGGGGCACAATAAAATGCAAAAATGCAACATGTAAAAATACCCTTATCCTGGTTGTGTTCTAGTTGGAAATAAAGTAGAATGGCCATAATAACATGGAGATATAATTCATTTAATTGTGTTTCCACTTTCAATATTGCTAGGCAGCGTCAATTTGTGCAGAGACGTCTGTTTATGATTTTATCACAAGATTCCATTATGACATCACTGATGATGGTCGGCCATTATGACATCACTGATGATGGTCGGCCATTATGACATCACTGATGATGGTCGGCCATTATGACATCACTGATGATGGTCGGCTATTATGACATCACTGATGATTCTCGTCCATTATGACATCACGGAACACAGTCACTACTTATACAATGTACACAGTGTGACGGTGCCTTTTTTGGCTCCACAGCTGTTGACTGAGCATACTTACAGTTACTCACTATGGCTGAACAACTTTTGGATATTCTTCAGGTAGACGCACTAGTGCAGATTTTTATCAACCATTATCCCCCTGACACTGCGCTTCTACCACCCGATGGCGTCCTCAGCTTCACTCACCGGATGGTGATGGAGCTAGTAAATGACTGCCTGACCAAGTACGACCAAGGTCACCTAACGTCAGAGTATCTGACGGATTTACCTCAGAACATCAGGACATTACTACAGCAGGTACGTGGCGGACGCTCCGCACAAAACTTCTCCATAATAATAGATAATAATAGCGGGATAGAAACTTCTTTTCTCTGTTATAAAACACCACGAATCCCCCAGATATCATTGTATCTGCAGACAGAGGAGCAGATGTCCCCTACAATGGCCACTTCCGTTATCCCCTTTCTCACCTCAGGATTTTCTTTTTAATTTCTTTACTTTTTATATAGGCTGAAGAAAGATTTCAACATGGCGATTTGTCTTTTATTAAGGAACTCGCCCAAAAAGTCCTGTCTGTACTGGAACGTCCGGCCCGCTCATCGGAACGCCTGGTAAGGACCCGTCTTCTTCTCTACCACACGTCCTTGTTTTCTCATCTTCTCCAGATCACCAGTCAGATAGCAGAAGATCTGGTGTTAGATGTTGCAGGCCTCGCTGTCAGCTCCTGGCAGGCACAGCATATTTATGGCCGCTAGTCTCTGCTGCTCCCCCGCCTGTGATGGCGGTCTGTATTCTGCTGATGTAGCCACAGCTCAGTGGTGGGGCGTCTGTATTTCTGCCTCTGTCTCTCACTGTTATCAGTCTTCCTGCTTGTAATTGCTGCCGGTGAGACAATAGGTGATATTACAGAAATGTTATCTATACAAGTCTCTTATACAGTATATTAATCAGGACTTGTGGAGAGGAGTTGCAGTGTAAAGCACTTCCCCCAATACTGTAACGAATGAAGTACAAGATGTACCCATGATATAACGAGCGCAGGTAACACGGCTCTGGGATCGCAGTGCAGAGAAGTCGAAGGTTACACTGAACGTTTCATTTTTCAATCTTAATTTATCTTAATCCACCTAAATGAGAGAACTTTCTGACTAAAGTTATCAGCATGGCGCATTATATGTATAGCTACAATTGCTGCATCTGTAAATGCAGGTTTATTGCTTCCTGATTTATGGATTTGGTGATTTAGTGAAATCTTCCACATATTAAATATATATTATTTATAACTTAGGAAACAGCAGAAGGCGACACCGAAGATGGGCAAAATCTACACCCGGAAATAAGCCCTGACCCTAATATGAGTCAGCGGGAACTGACCAGCGATCTGATCACAGGTAAGCCGATCACCCGACCTTCTAAACGAACTCTCCAGATATTGTAGAGAACAGGGGATAATGGTGGATTACTCTACACCGTGGACAGGGAACCTGCCAGCACATGTTACATGTGAAGTACTGCTCTGACTGTACAGCCTTTTCCCTCTAATAAAAGGAAGCCTTTTTTTTAGAAATCCAATATCTCAGTCAGGAGAAATCTAACATAGAAGCCATACACAAATCTGGATGGAAGTGCACTGGGGCGTGGAAGAAAAAGTCAGAGGGCAGTGACACGCCCCCAGTGCACTTACAGGCTAATTTGCATATTGCTGCTCAGCTTGAGCTCTCTCTTCCCATCACTCACATGTACAGCGAGGGCGATGAGTTCCTCATATTTAGAATCCCCATGTAATTAGTAATAATCCCATTTACAGACATCCCGCCATTTCTCTGTTATAGTTTTGTATTATATATGTAGGATTGATATTGGCTAATAAGTTTTTTCTTCATCGTTTTATCACTATATTAGATACAGCTGTGCTGGCGAATCCTGACAGTGGAATCTGTGAGATCCCGGAGATCCAAGAACCTGTCGCTGTAAGTATCATGGAGGGAGATGTCTGTATATCACCAGATCATGGGGTGTGAATGACATGACCAGTATTATCCCCTAAAACTCCTACTGACAGATTCCCTTTAAGTTCTACTCTGTGATCTCCCACATTACTCAGCACTGTACAATGACTCCAGAGTATGGAAATCACATCCGTGTCTGCGGAGCGTCCTGCTTGTATCGTCCTCCACATTCAATCAGTGTAAATCACCTGGGACATAATATTGGAGGAAGAAGTTTTGTAACTGGAGCTTTTTTCCTGCAGCTTTTTATCTGAATATCATTTCTTATTTTTTTATAGAGCGTGATCGAATCATTGATCCCAGCGAGAAAGCCGCATATGAACGACTTTGACACATGCAAACAGATCGGCAAAGGAGGTTTTGGGTGAGATTTCTGTTGGTATAATCCCCATTTCTCAGGGTTCCCTATGACAATACTTCTGCCTCTGTGCGCTGCCATTCAGCATTATCACAGGGAAATGATCTGAGTCCACATCACTGTTCACATCTAATTCTCACTATTCAGGTCTGTTATATACAGGTGAACAAACTGATCTGTAACAGATCAGACTGTAAGGCCATGTGCACACGTTGCGGATTCTGCTGCAGATCCGCAGTGTTTCAGGCTCTGCGGGTCCGCAGCAGATTTAGGTGCATTGTACAGTACCACTGTTTTCAATGGTAATCTGAAAAACGCTGTGGACATGCTGCAGATTTTTCCGCGCGGATTTGCTGCGGGTTCAAACACGCAGCATGTCAATTCTTTATGCGGAATCCGCTGCGGTTTCACACCTTCTCCATTGTAGAGGTGTGAAACCGCAGGGCTAAACCGCAGGCTAATCCACAGGTAAACTGCAGGTCATTTGACCTGAGAATTTACCTGCGGATTTTTCCAAATCCGCGCGGAAAAATCCGCAGCACCTAAAACTACGTGTGCACATAGCCTAAGGCCCTGTGCACACATTGCAGACTTGTCACCTTTTTATTGTTTTTTTTCTGCGCAGATTTGTCCTAAGACCTGAGGGATTTCATGACGCCAGAAAAGTGAATGAGATTGCTGAAGTCTTATGCACACAATACGTACCCTTAAGAAAAGGGATTAAAATAATATATTATATTCACCTGTCCTAGACCCCATCTGTTCTTATGCTGCCACCTCCACCAGAGTTTCCCTCTCCTCCTCAGCAGACTTTGTGTTTTTTTGGCGTTCCATTATAGAGCTGATAACAGTGATTGGCTACACACGGTCACATGAGGGGTGACACAATAATAACGTCAATGTCATCTGCACCCCCATCCTCCACCATGACCATGTGAGTCCAATCACTGGCCTCAGCACCAGAAAGTGGTGCCAGAACAACCAAAGACTGGCACAGAGGATAGAGACCTGCAGTGATGGACAGGTGAGAGCCTAGGACAGGTGGGTATAATGGGTTTCAGTATTTTTTAGCTACTTTATCCCCTCCATTTATTATTCCCTGGGGTATAGGAGGAGCATAATAAACTTCGTCTTACAGCAATTATAGGAATTTCAATTTGGACTAAATTTTACTTGGGCAGATTCGCTATATTTGACCAGAAGATGCGATTCTGTCCAAGAAGAATTCCGATAGATTCACTCATCTCTAATGTGACATGGGCGAGGGCTCCGGCAGACGGGGCATTGTGCAGATCTCCCATAGTTGATCTATGTAGTGCTATTTGAGGAATTGCTAGAAATGGATTTCCAGTGATAGCCGGACTTCAAGAACTAGTACAGAAGATCATATAATGACTTCTATAGATGGACTGTTAATAAGGATCATTGTAAACCATGGATTGTCCTTTTCTCCAGGGCCGTCTACTTAGTGCGCCATAAAGACTCACGCCAGATCTTTGCAATGAAGAAAATGGCCAAGCTGAACATGAATACTCCAAGAAGACTGGAATCGGCCTTTCTGGAGAGGGACATCTTAACATTCGCAGATTGTCCCTTTGTGGTCTCCATGCTCTGCTCCTTTCCAACTAAATCTCACCTGTGTATGGTCATGGAGTATGCAGAAGGTAGGACATGTACATTATCTTATATCCAATCCATGTCTTCTTACATCTTATCATCACTCATATAATTAGAATTTGTCCAGATGGTTGGTTACATCACCACAGAGCTTTTACTATAGGGTATATATTACCAAAAAGCTCGGAAATTCATTGATTTGTGTGCAGGGGGAGGCTTGAAGCCACTTGGCCTCATCCCTCCTCCTGTCATCACAATTTCAGCAATATCCGCATCTTTAGAATGCAGATACGGCTGAACAGAGATCCACTATTCAGCCTGTGGTGGTGAGTCTGAGACTCCAACACTGCAGTAGCAAAGTCATCATAGCATCATGTCTGCAGTGTAGAGTGTCAGTACTCACGTTGTGCAGACTAGAGCAATGGAATGGGGGAGAGGAATGTTGCTTTTTAATGTCAGCATTTGTAGGGGCCATAATACTGAATTGGCTGGAGGTAGCCAATCATACTGATCGGGGCGCTGGAGGGAGGCATCATACTGATTTGGGGGATGGTGGCATCCATGATATTGAGTTGTGGGGCTGGTGAGCGCCATACTACTGAGTGGTGCGGCTGGTGGATGTCATAATACTGAGTGGTGGGGCCCATAATACTGATTGTTGGGGCTGGAAGCGACCATGATATTGATTGGATGGCTGGTGAGGGCCGTAATACTAAGTGGTAGTACTGGTGGTGGCCTTAATACTGAGTGATGGGGCTTATGGGAGCCATAATACTGAGTGGTCGGGCTGATTGGGGCCATAATATTGAGTGGTGAGGCTTGTATGAGACAAAATATTTAGAGGGGGGCTGGTAAGAGCCACAATACTGAATTGGGGAGCAGATGGGGCAATTATACTGAGTGGCGGAGCGGTGGGGGGCCATACTATTGGTGGAGCGGTGGGGGCCATACTATTGGTGAAGCAGTGGGGGCTATACTATTGAGTGGTGAGTCTGGTGGGGATCATAATACTGAGTTAGAGGGGCTGGTGTGGGCCATTATACTGATTTGAGGACTGGTGGGGCTCATGATACTGATGAGGGACTGGTGGGGGCCACAATACTGATTGGAGGGATGGTGAAGACCACAATACTGTATGGTGATGCTGGTTTGTGCCATAATAATGAATGTTGAGGCTGGGGAGGTAAATAATGCTGAGTACTGAGACTGGTGGGTACCATAAAACTGTGTTGTGGGGCTGGTGGGGGCTATAATACTGAGTGGTAGTACTGGTGAGGGCGATGATACTTATTGGAGTGCTGGTGAGGACCATAATACTGAGTGCTGGGGCTGGTGGGTGCCATATGAATGGAAGCTGGGGCTGGGGCTAAATTGAGGGACTTTGGGGACACAATACTGTATGAGAGGCTATGGAAGACTATGAATGCCTCCATATTGATTTGCCGACTGATTACTCCTATACTGAGAGGATTCCATAATATTTGGTGTGCTGTGGGGGTCCTCATTCTGTGTTGCGGTCAAAATTCTGCGTGAGGGGTCCAAATGCAGTGTGAGAAGTTGTGGGGGCCATCATACTGAGTGGGGACTTGTGGGAGCTATTATATTGTGTGAGCATCTGTGTGAGCCATTTCTGTATATTGAGTGGAAGGACTGTGAGCACCATCATACTGAGTTGGAGGCAGTGGCTGGCCTCATACTGAGTGGGAGCATCATACTGACACTGTATATGTGGAGTGAAACTGTAGGGAGGAGGATTCACTGTGGGGATACCATACTCAGTGTGGGGTAGGTGGGTGGGGGCACTTTTGGGAACATCACATTTTAAAATGGCCATTAAAAGTATATTGCTGGTGAGAACACTAAGGAGCTTCAAGATAGATAGATATTATTTTTCATTTTGTTTTTAGGGGGCCTGATCAGAACGTTTTCTATGGGCCTGTGTGGTTTTTATGTACGCCACTGTCTGTGCCATCTTCCCTGTATGTCCACACTCAGCAAATCAGTGTCTCCAGTATATTCAGCTGTAGACAGGATGTCATATCACTTTGTTATTAGTCATATGGACCACATTTCACCACTATTTTAGTCTAATGTTATGTGTACTATACATTACATCTGTATATATCCTCTCCTGCAAAATATTTTTCCTCACTTTTCATTATACGTCACGGTGATGATCTGCTTTGTAAACCCCTCATCGGTCATATTTCCTTTTTTCTATAGGTGGAGACTGTGAGACCCTTCTTCACAGCCTGGGTCATTTACCTGTCCCCTTGGCCCAATTGTACTTTGCAGAAGCTGTTCTTGCTGTGGAATACTTACACAGCTATGGTATAGTGCACAGAGACCTGAAGCCAGATAAGTAAGTGCCGCCTGTAGTATATTGAGGGGGGATTTTATAATTTATTATATGATCTGCAAGGCTAAAACCATTTTTTTTCTTTCACAGCCTCCTGATAACATCTGCTGGACACATTAAAGTTACCGATTTTGGACTTTCGAAAATTGGTGTCATGATGCCAAAAACCAATATCTACAAGCAATTAACAGAGGACATCACCAGAGAGTTCCAGGACGATCGGGTCAGTATCACGACAGAAACCCAGCTTGTTCTCATCACACTATTTTTCGTCTCTACGTTCTTCATTTCTAGAGAACTTTTCCACTGATATTTTATCGTCTGTCAATGTGTTTTTATGGCAAGAATATGTCATAATAATGGTATCATCAATCTTATCTTTTTCTTCTGTTGGTTTCCAGGTCTGTGGCACTAAATATTACATGGCCCCAGAGGTCATCATGAAAAGAGGCTATGGAAGACCTGTTGACTGGTGGTCAATGGGGATTATACTATATCAATTTCTTGTGGGAACTTTACCATTTCATGGGATGTCCAAGGCTGAGATTTATGAAAAAGTTGTCACTGGTAAGTAGAATAATCTGATCTTTGCTTTGATTGGTTACGTTGGTTTAGTTATTTCCTTTGATTTATCATGCAGTCCAATAAAGAGGTTTCATTTTCTGTAATTTTCTATATAACAGGAGACGTAGTTTGGAGTAATGATAATCCCATTCCACCCGCTGCTCAGGATCTCATCACGAAACTGCTCATAAAAGATCCTGCATGTAGACTTGGGACAGGTAACACTTATTACACTTAAAATATATTGCTAATGTCCATAAGAATCAGCACTTATCTATCAGTTCATCAATTTCTAATTCTCCATAATATGACTTTCAGTCTATCTCCTTCATGTTTACTAAGTAACATCATTAATTCAGATTAAGTTAAACAGTTCAGATATGGAGCAGTTTCTGACAATATCCACAACATTTTTTGTTCTAGAAGGAGCATTTGAGATCAAGTGTCATCCATTCCTGAGTGACTTAGACTTTGACAACCTTCTAAGTCAGAAGCCAGAGTACATTTCAGAGTACATTTCTCAGCTTGCGCCAGGCATGGCCATATGCTCTTGTATGGGTAAGTAGAGGGAGACATCATCAAGACTAAGCAGCTGTTTGTCTCATCTACAATAATTTGAGACAATTCAATTGGTTCCCATTAATATTAGGGATAAATGGTGACTGTGTTATACTGACAACCTCTAATAATACTTCATTATCTATGTCTTGCAGATCACTCTGATGATATAAGAAAACATCTGGTCTCAGAGGATGAGGAGGAAAATGAGAGCTTTGACTTCCAAAATTTTATATCTTCTTCTGAAAGACTTTCTAAAGTAAGTATGAGAACAATAAATCCAAAATATGACAAATAAAAATGACCTTTAAAAGTAAAAAAAAGTATTTAATATCTTCTTGTTGTCCGCATTTAGCTCTGTACCACCGCTTCCAGGAGGATGAGCAAAGAGGATCCCAAGTCTCCTCCGGAGTGTACTCCAGCATCCAGAACAAATAGCTCAGAAATGTGAGTAGATTATAGGGTCATTCCTTGAAATCTACAGGCTGATATATGTGCACAACTCCAAATAGAGGACATAAATACCATAATATCAAATACAGCATCTATCACCCCATGATTAGCAGTCATTGTGGTTTTGGCTTCAGAAACGGCTCGTGGTAACATCCCATAATTACAGCCACTCATGCACTTTTAGTGCTGCCCACACAGTAGGAGATGTAGTACTACACACCAGCCATTCTTTGTGGTTGTTTTTCACTCTGCTCTATACAAGGTAGTTTTGAGCAGGAAACCTTCCCCACTATAAGTCTCATATGTTCTAATAGACCTTATAGTTGGTGTTAAACAAGTGAGACAACCCCTTTTATACTGCATTTACTTGTGATTTACATGTTTTTCTTCTTCCAAACAGGCAGAAATATGTATCTATTACAGACGATGCTATTACTAGCTTGCCACCCTCGTCCCCATTGTCAGGTATGCACATGTCTACAGAGCATAAAATGAGACTGTTGACTTCAAGTCTCAAATATTTCCACATATTTTTTCTGATATTGGTCTCCCATGTTATCCATGTTTCATGGATCACAATTATTTAACCCATAGGCCCATACTCTATCTCTGTTTCCCTAATTTTGTATAGTTTTCCCAGATTACCAAATCTGTAGGAGACAGGACTAGAGCAATTCTACTACTTAGTGGAAAGATACAAAGCAGATCCCATAAGAATATATTGTTACTAAGGTTTTTTTTTACTTTTTCATCAGAAATTCCAGCTCACGAGGAAACAAAATCCTCGATATATTTCAGTATAGAGCAACAAAGCTCAGAAAATGAAGAAAAGGGGGAAAAGAGACATGGTAAGTGTGAGAATCAGCTCCGTGTTGTGCGATGTCAGTCAGTGAGAATAATTCATGTAGATGAGATGTCATCTGTCAGTGATGGGATTGTCACGTGTATGATGGCTGACAATCATCCCTGACATCTGTATGATCAGATCGCTCTGACGTTCGGCCGCAGAAACCGCACAGTAGTATCATGTAACAAGGTGTCCCCTTACTTATATTACGCTGGTATACAGTGATTTTTGGTGCCAACGATGTCTGAACGGTTTTATATTAAGTTTATAGTGCTGATCAAGAAAATTACTTTGGTTTTGCTAGATTGGCTCTAATTCCTGAAATAGTTAATTAATTACTTACAATAGAATTCTGGCTTCAAAAAGTCACTTTTACGGTGTTGTAAGCCAACAAATTCAAATAATAATTATATGGGATATTTCATTACCTAAGATGCTGTTAAAAAAGTCAAAAGACCGACAAAAAGACCAAAAGTTATTGCATTTACTGTCACACGCAAGTCTCATTGGGAGATAGTGATGTTCATGGATTAGTTATCTCAAACACTAGAACCAAGTTAGCAAAAGTAATGGTGATCCCCAGACCTTCAGGAGGGGAACATATGGCATTACCCAATTTGTTATGTGTACCTCTCCTGAAGGGGTTAAATGGCAGGACAGTATCTTTCCTGATGGTTTGACCAGGCAGGGCACATGCTCACAACTGCCTGGCAGGTGGTTAACTAGCAAACCTGGCCAGTCAGGGTACCGTAGCAGGGGAAGGATAGATTTCCTACCATATGAACAGCCCCTGATTGATGCTGAGTGAACAGGGGATAAGAGGGAAGTGCCGAATGTCTGTGTCCGACCTACACCGTTTTCCTACTAGAAGTGCTGCACCTCCCTTCATTTTGTCACGGCCTGTGATGATTGATTAAAGTTTTTGACTGTAATAAGTTACAAATTTCTTTGGTGGCCAATTTTTATCCACCAAGTCAATGTGTCACTGTTGTATTATTTTATGGTCTGTATAGGTAATGGGATTAAATTATATCGTGTAATGCCGTGAGATTTTTGAATTCAGCACCTTCAAACTACCCTAAATCTATTAAAAAAAAATCTTGGCACCTTAAAAAAACAACAACAATTTTTTGTAGATTTGTGATATGGATACAAAGCAGATCCTAAAATAATGTATTGTTACTAAGGGGTTTCTTTACTTTCTGATCAGAAAATCTAGCTCACGAGGAAACAACATCTTCAATATATTTGAAAATCGAGCAACAAAACTCAGAAAATGTAGAAATGGAAGAAAAGAGACAAGGTAGGTGTGATAATCAGCTCCATGTTGTGTAATGTCAGTAAGTGAGAATAATTCATGTGGAGCAAATGATATTAGAGATGGGTGGACACATGTATGTTTGGGTCGGTGGGATTCTGCCGAATTTTATAAAAAAAAGTTTAGTTTGGGTGCCTGAACAATACCCGAACATGATCCCAATCCTGGACGGTGCAAAACCCATTCAAATGAATGGGTGGCCCGAGCATCCGGCGGTTCCAATGTTGTCCTCTGTGTGACAGCGTGGGAAACACCTGCTCTGATCAACGGTAACTATACTGAAGTCACCACTGGTCAGAGCCCAGAGCATCATGGACTGATGTGGATTCCCATGCTGTCACAAAGAGGACAGTGTGCGAGCCAGCGGCTGTTAGTAATGAGTGCAGGCGATACTGATGAGAGTATTCACCAGCAGGTGCCTGTGCATAGTAAAAAATATGTCACTAAGATAAATAAATAGTGCAGTGCATGTGTAGCTAACTGTACATGTATTTAGCTAAAAAAATAAAAAATGAAAGAAAAAAATGACGTGGAGTCCCCCTTATTTTTAATAGCCAGCTGATGGAGAGCAGACCTATTATTCTGGTAAGAGGCTAATATCCTGAATCTTCCCTGTATGTTAATATCAGCTTACAGCTATCTACATAGGCATTAAAAAGGGAGTATATAAAAAAAAGTGAGGTCTCCTCTATTTTAAAAACCAGCAAAGACAAAGCAGAAATCCACGGGCTGATATTAATAGGCTAGGAAGGGGCCATGGATATTTCCCCTTCTACGATTAATAGCACCTGTTCTCAGCCACCCCAAAAATGGTGTATCCATTAGATGGGCCAATTCTGGCTAATTTGGCCTTGCCCGCTTGTCTTGGTGCGTTGTCAAGCGGGTTAATGGTTTTGGGATTGATGAACAATGTCCACTGACATCAAGCCCACGGGTTAGTAATAGTGAGATAATTCAGACAACCCCATTATTAGCCCTGTAGTCAAAAGCAATAAACACACACACACACAACACACACACAGAAAAGTCCTTTAATTGTAAAAAACACTCCTAAACAATTACCCATTTTTACCCATTTATTACCTTTAAAAAATAAAATAATCTAAAGGGGTCCACCTTAAACATATCCCACGTCAATCTCTGACTCTGCTTCATTCGGATGCAGTGCTGAATGGTGACAATAGGAATGTGACGGCTCGGCACGGCAGCCAGAACACAGTGACAATAGTTTATGAATCCGGCTGCTGCGATGAGTGCTGATGTTAGTAAACGTATCTGGGATCGTTGTGGGACATGAGATGGATTTACAGTGGACCCCTTTGGATTATTTTGTTTTTTGACGGTAATAAATAGGTAATGGTGGGTTGGGGGTGCTTTTTACAAATAAATGACCTTTCTCTGTGTTTATTGTTTTTGACTACGGGGTCTATAATGGGAATGTCTTATAGACACTTCTCCATTACTAACCCCTGGGATTGATGCCAGCAAACATTACACAGCTGTCATGAAGCCCATGCTTGCCAAAGCACCAGGGCAAGCAGAAAGAGCCAGGCAAAGCACCAGAATTGGTGCATCTAGTGGATGTGTCTTTTCTGGGACGGCTGTGGGATTCTATTTTTAGCCTGTGGAGAGCCAAATATCCATGGACCTTCCCAATCTGAGAATCCTAGCTATTTGCTTTACATTGGCTGTCTATGAAAACTAGGGGGACCCCACACCATTTTTAAAAACTATTTGTTTAAATAATTTAAAAAAACGGAGTGGGAGACCCTGTTTTTGATAACCAGCCAAGATAAAGCAGATAGCTGAGGGCTGCAGCCTTCAGCTGTGAGTTTTGCCTGGCTGGTTATAGAAAATACAGGGGAACCCACGCTGTTTTTTTGTCATTTATTTACTTTTCCCGTCAATGTTATTAAAAATAGATTGTGCACACTCCAGAAAAATTTGTTGATTGGCTGTGCTGCAGCCTTTCAACAAACATTATTCAGGGGCTGCTGAACCTGAACAATAACACAGGCTTCCTGGAGAAGTCCATGTTCAGAGTCTATGCATGTACACTAGGTGTCAGGTACAGACCCCGAACATTGCCATTCGCGTTCGCCCATCACTAGATGTAATCTGTTAGTGATGGGACTGTCACATTTATGATGGCTGACAATCATCCCTGACCTTTGTATAATAAGATTCCTCCGCCGTTCGGCCACAATGACCACAAATCAGTATCATGTAATATCGGGTCCCTTTACTTATATAGATTCAGAGCAGATCCTATAATATATTGTTACTGAGTTTTCTTTACTTTCTGTTCAGAATTTCCAGCTCACAAGGACAGAAAATCTGAGACAAATCTGAGTATAGACCAACAAAACTCAGAAGATGAAGCAAAGAGGGAAAGGATACAAGGTAATGTGTATGATGGCTGACAATCATCCCTCACCTTTGTATAATAAGATTCCTCCGCCGTTCGGCCACAATGACCACAAATTAGTATCATGTAATATCGAGTCCCTTTACTTATACAGATACAGAGCAGATCCTATAAGAATGTATTGTTACTGAGTTTTCTTTACTTTCTGATCAGAATTCCCAGCTCACAAGGACAGAAAATCTGAGAAAAATCTGAGTATAGACCAACAAAACTCAGAAGATGAAGCAAAGAGGGAAAGGAGACGAGGTAAGTGTGAGAATCAGCTCCATGTTGTGTGATGTCAGTCAGTGAGAATAATTCATGTGGAGCAGATGTCATGTCAGTGATGAGACTGTCACATGTATGATGGCTGACAATGATCCCTGACCTCTGTATGATAAGATTCGTCTGCCATTTGGCCAGAGTGACAGCCCAGTAGTATCATGTAATATATAATTCAAGAAAAAATAGAGTAACCATAAACCACAATAAGAAGTAGAGAAAATATAAATCTTTATTAATACAATTTAAAAATAGCATCACACATATGTAAACACATAATAGAGGTAGATATAAAAGGAAAAATCCCAGTGTAGCGCAGGCTAGAACCCCCCTACATATAGAGTGGCAGCGAGAAAAAGAAATCCCATACTGCCGATATAAAGCATAAACTAGACAATCAGGAATACTATGCTTAATATCAAAGGCCAATATCTATATATGCCTAAGGCATCCAAATATAATGTGAAGCATAGAGCCCAAATTGTTATAAATAATTCTAGATCAAACAGATACTATATCAATCAGATCTGGGATCATACCCAGTACCTGTAATGTTCATGCCACTTACCCATAAGGGATATAAATTGCAGGGAGGATACTGCGCTCAACCCCGACGCGCGTTTCGCCTCGGCTTTCTCAAGGGGAGCCCCTTGAGAAAGCCGAGGCGAAACGCGCGTCGGGGTTGAGCGCAGTATCCTCCCTGCAATTTATATCCCTTATGGGTAAGTGGCATGAACATTACAGGTACTGGGTATGATCCCAGATCTGATTGATATAGTATCTGTTTGATCTAGAATTATTTATAACAATTTGGGCTCTATGCTTCACATTATATTTGGATGCCTTAGGCATATATAGATATTGGCCTTTGATATTAAGCATAGTATTCCTGATTGTCTAGTTTATGCTTTATATCGGCAGTATGGGATTTCTTTTTCTCGCTGCCACTCTATATGTAGGGGGGTTCTAGCCTGCGCTACACTGGGATTTTTCCTTTTATATCTACCTCTATTATGTGTTTACATATGTGTGATGCTATTTTTAAATTGTATTAATAAAGATTTATATTTTCTCTACATCTTATTGTGGTTTATGGTTACTCTATTTTTTCTTGAATTATATGATATTTGGAGTACTCCACTATTATTTAATCTGTCCTTATTAATGGGTGGGGGAACTATTATGGTTATTTAACTATTTCCCGACCACATCTAATAGTTATGAAGGTTTTGACTTGTTTCTCTCTATCATGTAATATGTAGTCCCATTACTTACATTATAGTTATTTCTCTTCTCATAGGTTCCCGCTTCCGCCGGTTCTTATCATCCTGCCGGCGTGGATTATCCAGGGCTGCTCGTATTTTTGCATGTTGCAACTGTTGCCCCAGCACCATCTAAAAGACTGGAAACCTAACTTTGCTAAATGATTTACTGTCAACTGTGTGTACAAACAAGTCTTTTATTAAGATTTTTGACAATTGTAAAAGCCCAAAAATTTTGTACACACAAGCGGGACTAACTCCTAGCCGCGGTCTATGGACCAAACATTGGGCATGGGCAGGGCCTTGGGGGCAGATCCCAAGTGCGCTCAACCATGTGAAATAGCTTACGCTTAGGAACATTGAGGGTTAGCGCTATCGGATAGCTCTACCCGTTCATTTCCTTTAGGAATAGAGCTATGGGATAGCTCTACCCATGCACTTTCTTCATGGATAGTGCTATCGAATAGCTCTACCGGAACAGTATTAACGACAGAGCTTTTTCATACACAAGGTAGGAGTGGCAGGAGAGATACTCCAGGTATTTATGTTTGCTGTTAGTCTGCACATACACCAGTCTGGTGCGTGGTTACACCCCATTGCGAGGTCAGTCTGGTGCGTGGCTACACCCCATTGCGAGGTCAGTCTGATGCGTGGTTACACCCCATTGCGAGGTCAGTCTGATGCGTGGTTACACCCCAGTGCGTGGTTCATAATCCCAGCGTGTGTTTTTATTAATTATAATGTATATAACAGCAAGTTAGGTAAGGGTGGGGGAAAGGATATTAGAAAAATGACACACTACAAGGGATAAAGAAAATTGCAATATGTATCACTGAAAGCAGTACAATTGGTACTGCACAAAATAAATAAAAAATAAATAAAGTGCCTTTGTGCTGGATAAACTTTGGTGGTAAGAATGTATCAATATATTGCTATAAATGGTATATTAATAAGGCAATCAAAAGAATTAATAAATATGTGCAAATATCAGGGGGAGGACTGTAAATGTGGAAAAAGTGCATGTGCCAAAATGTTTGTAAGAGGTTAAATGACCACAGCTATCAATAGTATTAAGTAACATATTTTATTGAGATATTTATCTACAAAGAAAAACACATGCAGATTAAAAACATTTAAAAACAAAAGAAATGGTAAAAAATACCAACAACACATGCCCACAATCTGGCAATGACTGACCTCCCGGAGCCGCTATTGAGGTAACAACTATTAGCCCAAAGGCCAATCTAAATAATGATTAACAACCAAACGATAGTATTATAAACCTAGACACATAATATAGGATGGGAGGAAAAAACTTATTCCAATGTCTTAGTGTCAAAAAACAAATAGTGGCAAGTACATATTAGATAAAGTTTTATCTCCGCAATATCTACATGTGTCCTGGCAGGCACAGTGGTGCATAAGGAACGTGCCTCTGACTGGGGACCCCATATGACTATGGACAATAAAATACTGTCAGTGCCCAATCCCCCCCTCCTTAGCACCACTCCCCTCGGTGATGCACTAATTGGGATGCCCTGCCATCCAATGGCTCTTAAAGGTGATGTTGCTACGGCCACTCCTACAGGGGTTAAATTCAGGTGCTCGGGTGAGTGACTTCCTTTTCCTGCGGCGGACACCTGAAAGAAACTGCCACTTCCAAGCACTATGCAGATTTAGGCATGACTGCTCAGCTTGGAAGGGGGGGGGGACACCCAGCTTCAAAGTGTACTCCTCTGGGAAACAGAGTGCCTACGCGGCAAAACCTGTGAGCCTAACCGTGATGGGCCCATGGCTAGACCTCTACCCCAATATGGAAGAGGCTCGGCAACTACACTCCAGCTTTACAAACGGCTTTTTTTATCCCCTACAAGATTAGTAGAACACCAACACTAGCCGACAACCTAATATCAGCTAGAGAATTCCCCGAAATTCTGAATAAAAAAATTGAAAAGGAGGTTGAGCTTGGTAGAATGGCTAGCCCCTTTCAGTCACTACCCTTCACAAATATCAAAATATCGCCATTAGGCATTATTCTTAAAAAGGATCCCGGTAAATATCGGCTTATCCATCATCTGTCTCACCCAAAGGGCGAATCAGTTAACGACGCTATCCCCCCAGAGGAATCTTCCGTCACATACGTGTCTTTTGACAAGGCCGTGAAATTAGTCCGCGCTGCTGGGCCCGGCGCGCTGCTAGCAAAATCAGACATAGAATCGGCATTCCGCCTTTTACCCGTGCACCCCAAATGTTTTCACCTATTAGGATGCAAGGTGGACCAGCACTATTATTTTGATATGTGCCTGCCGATGGGATGTTCCAATTCCTGTCACTACTTTTAGCTATTCAGTACTTTATTGGACTGGGTAGTTCGTTATCAAAGAGGCAGCAACTCTCTGATTCACTACCGCGACGATTTTTTGTTCGTCAGGCCCAAAAATTCTAAGCTCTGTTCCTTCCTGCTAGAGAAATTTAAATTTATATCACAGCAGTTCAGCGTACCGTTATCACCTGAAAAAACAGTCGGACCATGTAATGTACTGCCTTTCTTGGGCATCGAAGCAGACACCAATGCGATGGTTTTTCATCTACCAGCAGATAAAATACAGAAAATGCTGCAGATGTGGGAAGTTTTCTGTGAAGTTTAAAAAGCCACCCTTCAGCAGATGCAGGCTTTACTGGGTCTACTGACATTCGCCAGCCGCGTAATGCCGGTCGGCAGAGCCTTCTGTTGCCGATTATCATTGGCAACCAAAGGCATTTCCCAGCCGAAACAGAGAATTAGGCTTACTCGCTCGTTGAAAGCAGATCTGCTAGTCTAGAAAATGTTTCTGCAATCATACAATGGCCATACCTGTGTCCTGGCTAAAGAAACATCAAGCAAGGACCTAGGGCTCACAGTAGAGTGGAGTAAAAAAGAGGGTTTTGCAGCAATTTACAAAAACCAATGGCGCAAAAGCAACTGGCCGGAGCTGTGGACCACATCAAACTGGGGGCGCGATCCAGCCCTGTGGGAAATTTTCTCAATAGTTCGATAAGTGGAGATATGGGCTACTCAGTTGAGAAACATTCGGTTTCAAACAAAAAATAGGAAAACCGCTAAAAGCTTGAACCACATGGCAAATAAGCTTTAATGGGGATAAATGTAAGGTCATGCACCTGGGTAGAACAAACAAGATGTATAATTATGTGCTTAATTGTAAAATACTGGGCAAAACTGTCACAGAAAAAGACCTGGGTGTATGGGTGGACGACAAACTCACATTTAGTGGCCAGTGTCAGGCAGCTGCTGCAAAGGCAAATAAAATAATGGGATGCATTAAAAGAGGCATAGATGCTCATGAGGAGAACATAATTTTACCTCTATATGTCACTAGTGCGACCACACATAGAATACTGTGTACAGTTCTGGTCTCCGGTGTATAAGAAAGACATAGCTGAACTGGAGCGGGAGCAGAGAAGAGCGACCAAGGTTATTAGGGAACTGGGGGTCTGCAATACCAAGATAGTTTATTACACTTGGGGTTATTTAGTTTGGAAAATCGAAGGCTTAGGGGTGATCTTATTACAATGTATAAATATATGCGGGGACAATACAAAGACCTTTCTAATGATCTTTTTACTCTTAGACCTGTGACGGGGACAAGGGGGCATCCTCTACGTCTGGAGGAAAGAAGGTTTAAGCATACTCACAGATGCGGATTCTTTACTGTAAGAGCAGTGAGACTATGGAACTCTCTGCCATATGATGTTGAAATGAGTGATTCCCTAATAAAATTTAAGAAGGGACTGGATGCCTTTCTTGAAAAGTATAATATTACACGGTATATACACTAGTCTCCTTAATATTGCGTTGATCCAGGGAGCTAGTCTGATTGCCCTATGTGGAGTCGGGAAGGAATTTTTTTCCCCAATGTGAAGCTTATTGTTTGCCACATGGTTTTTTTTGCCTTCCTCTGGATCAACATGTTAGGATAGGATATGGGTTGAACTAGATGGACTTAAAGTCTTCCTTCAACCTTAATAACTATGTTACATGTCAGCTACATCCTTGCCCATACTTGCTCTTTTACGCCGGCTAACGCTGCTGTGTTTGGAAAACAATGTCTGGTGTCGAGCCACTATAGTGGCGGAGATAGATGATAATCTCATTAACTTACTGTTTTCTTCCGATTGGCAGGCCTTCAGAATTCAGCTTCCCAATGGTATTCAGTGTCCGCCATCCCTATGGGACACAGTGGCCAGTCACTGATGCCCTTGATCTGCACCTCCATCTCACCGGCTACCTGGCAGGATTATGGTAAGGCTTGGGAGGAGTGGTGCTCAGTTATTCAGGGTAGGCCAGTAGATAGGTGTGACTGAGCAAGAGGCATAGTGACAACGGAATTTTTGGCTCGACTAAGGGAAAGACGGGCGTCGAATACGTTGGTGCAACGGAAATTATCGGGATTAGCCTTTTTCTTCCAACTGATGGGAGTGGACCAATGTAACAAAGCTCTTTTTCATCAAGCAAGCCATTAAAGGCTGGAAAAGGCTTGAATGACATTATTTCTATATCCCCAACAGTATGCAAATCACAATACGAGGCAAGTTGCTGGTTAACTCAGCAGATGACCCAATATGTCCACTAAAAATAGTCAACAGATACGCAGCAATAAGACACGAAAGCAGATTTTTTCTCGCTCATACAGACGGATCCCCTCTTACCAAGTATCAATTTCAGGCAATTTTCGCGTTATGCTTAGAAAAATCCAGAGCTAATCCGAAGGAATATGGGGTACATTCTTTCTGAATCAAGTCAGCCACCGAAGCAGCTAGGGTAGGTGTATTGGAGGCCGAGGTGCAGAGAATGGGTCGATGGTAATCCGCATGCTTCGCCAGATAGATTAAACCTGATTTGCTAAAGTAACACATTTTATCTCCTACAGGAGTAGAAGTGTGGGTGTCAGGGCTCATACTCACTTGCGAGAGACTCGCACGATTGTTGTGCGAGTCTCTTGCATGAAAAGCTGCCACTGCCGCCGGCACTGGGACCGGAGTGTGCGGCTGCATAGAAATACATGTATCCGCACGCTCCAGTCCGAGTTCCAGCCTGGTGACAGTGCCAGGTTTTCAAGCGAGAGACTCGCACGAGAATCATGCGAGTCTCTCGCAAGTATGAGCCTTTAGGACATTCATATGTCTATTGGATTGTTCAGGATTCTGAGGCCTTCGTTAATATACCATTCCCTGTCCATAACAACAACCCCACCCCCCTTATCTGCATTCTTTATAATAATGTTATTATTATTCCTTCAAAGCCATTTTCTCAGCTAAGCTAAGATTAGTGCGTTTTTTAAAAAAGGGGGGAGGGAACGGAGCTCTTTGAAAATTAGTTGTTGGAAAGTTTCAATATATGCTCCCTTATGTTGGACTGGGTAAAATTTACTACTGTTTGTCTTTGGGTTGACATGTAGATAGGTGTCAATGGTATTAGAGAGAGGTGGGATTGAGGGATTGGAAAGGGGTTTGTTTTTTTCCGCAATAATAAAATGCCGCTGTGTGGTAAGCTTTCTGATAAATTCATTCAGATCTAAGAAAACACTAAAGGTATTTAGTGGCACGTCAGGGCAATAGGACAAGCCACGTTCAAGGAGCATTACCTCAGCACTAGAAAGTGTGTGGCTTGAGAGGTTGAAAACACTGGATTTTTCCATTACGTTGTTTCCACTGTCACTAATTTTTTTATTTTGGATTTGAAGCTTTGTCCGGTCTTTCCTCTTCCTCTACTTCCACGCTTCCTCTTTTTCTTTTTCTTTTGGAGGAACGGCCTGGAGCAAGCCAAAAAAATTGCGTGATTTTGGTATTACCGGAGGAAATATTGGTGGCGGTCCGTGTAGGGCCTGATGGGGGGAGTCAGGAGAACCTGAATTTGGTAGGGGGGAGTCAGGGGAAGTAGAAAATGTTTTTATGCAGGAGGAGACTACCAAATTGCTTCTAAATAGGTCCGTCGATTCAACAGTTTCAACTAAAGGGAGTGTTGGTATGGCTGTGTTTAGAGTGGGAGGCAGAGCAAGGAAGGATAATGAGTGCGTGGAGGATTGGGATGAAAAATGGTCATCATGGACCATAAATTGAGAAAAAAAATTGTAATTGTGTTTTATGTTATGCCCGTGTAATTCCTCTCCTTTTTTCCTCCTTTTATTTTAATTATGCCTCCTACTCAAGTGTCCCTAATGATTACACTTTAATTGTGATTGGCTGTCAGCCCTTTTTATGCTCTTTCCCCCACTTCCTGTACCTGCCACCTGATGAAGACGGAGGTTATACTTAATAAAGAAAACCTTTCAAACTTCTATCTTTCCTTTGCGCTTCCCTGCGATCAGGTTACCCTGCTTCCCATGTTTATATCTTCTCTAGAGGCACCCAACAGGAGCAGCATCGGATTACTTTTATCAGCGCCCTGAGACCTGTCAGCCTGGCACTCCAAATATCTGTCTCACTCTGACTATTTCATATTCTTAATAACAGGGCCCCAATCAGTGCACAGGGGCCCCAGGCAGCGCACGGGGCCCCAGGCAGCGCACGAGGCCCCAGGCAGCGCACGAGGCCCCAGGCAGTGCATGGGGCCACAGTCAGTGCACAGGGCCCCAGGCAGAACTCAGGGGCCCCAGGCAGCACATTGGGGGCCCCAGGCAGGGCATCAGACAATACACAGGGGCCCCAGGCAGCGCACAGGGCCCCAGGCAGAATACAGGGGCCCCAGGCAGCACATGTGGACAGAAACAGCAAACGGGGTCCCAGGCAGCACACAGGGCCCTAGACAGCATACAGGGGCCACTGGCAGCACACAGGGGCCCCAGGCAGAAAACAGGGGTGCAGAGACAGCGCACAGGGCCCCAGACAGCGCACAGAGACCCAGGCAGCATTAAGGGGCCCCAGGCAGTGCACAGGGGGCAGAGACGGCGCACAAGGAGGGAAGAGACAGTGCACAGGGCCCCTGTGCACTGTCTCTGCCCCCTGTGTACTGCCTGGGGCCCCTGTATGCTGCCTGGGGCCCCGTGCGCTGTCTCTGCCCCCTGCCTCTAGTTTAGGATAATGTTGCCTTTAAAGGGAACCTGTCACCTCATTTTGCCGCTATAAGATGCGGCCACTACCTTTTGGGGCTTATCTACAGCATTCTATAATGCTGTATATAAGCCCCCGATCTAACCTGAAAGATAAGAAAAACAAGTTTTATTATACTCCCCCGGGGGCGGTCCGGTCCGATGGTGTGGCAGGTCCCGGGTCCGGCACCTCCCATCTTCATGCGATGTCGTCATCCTGCGCCGAATGCACCATGTTGCATTTTGGTGCGCTTGGCGCACCTTCAAAAGTGCGCAGCGCATGCAAAAATCCTACTAGCGCACGGCCAGCGCACGGTCTGCGCACTCTATGCTAAAGATAGGGTGCGCAGATCGCATGCGGCCGTGTGCGATAGTAGATGACCGGGCGGGGCTTAGCGGCGCCGTGCGCTGCATGTAAAATGCGCTAGTGTGAAGCTAGCCTTACTTAAGATGGTCTTTGATCATCCTGGATCTGATCATTGACTGAGCCTTTGACATTCTGGCTATTCTTCCATCCATTGAAATAGTAGTCTTCTGTTTTCTTCCACATCTCTCTTGTTTGGCTTTCCATTTTAAAGCATTGGAAATCATTTTAGCTAAACAACCTGTATTGCTAGTTGTTTCCCGTCATTGGTCACACTCTGTTGGTATTTACAGGCTGTTTATTACATGCGGTGTATTCCTCTCCATTACATGAGTCTTCACCACAACCGACCAACAACACTATAGTACACACAAACTTAGTGAGACCCCTAGAGGCCAAATCATCATATAACATATTGCTACACAGCCTATCACTGTCTGCACTTCTTTATAAGTTTTACCCTCTTCAAACAACTTTTTGATCAAAGCACGCTGTTCTTCTAAACAATGTCTCCAACAATCCATATTTCTCAGGCTTTCAAGGAGAAATGCATGTACAACATGTCCTGGCTTCACCCTTAAATAAGGGCCACCTGATTCACACCTCTGTCTTCACAGAATGATTGACGTCACTAATTGAACTCCAGACTACTAGTATTTTGAACCCCCCCCCCTTTGAATTAATTATTGTAATACACAGGAACAAAAACATGCAGATCATGAATGCTGAGAGTGATGGTTTCTTAGAATCTACTGCACCAATTGGTAAATTGTTTAACATGTGGTAATATAATTTATACCAAAGTGATCTGGTCATATTGGACTGCTATTATTTTGAACATTACTGTACACTAACCATCATGGGCGACTTTAATATCATCCCAGATAAAAGCATCGATACCTCGGCTTCTTCCATTTTTTTCACTAAGACATTTCCCAATACCTTTAAAAAGTGTAAATGCAACTCATTTATTCTAAATCACCCAAAATATAAAATGAAAATAAAAGAAAATAATAAATTATATTTTCAGGATAATTACAAACAAGACACCTCTCCTTTTACCCTGTGGAATGACCATAAAGCTGTCATTAAAGGCCTTTTTATTCAATTCAATGCCTTTTATCAGAAGAATAAAAAGGATAAATTCAGGAAATTGCCAAGAAAATCTCTCGAGAAGAGAAGATACAAGATAATCCAAGACCTAATACTCATTCCATTCTTCTTAAACTTAGAACTGAATTCAAATCGCTTTTGATCGGAGAATATAAGTCCCTCAATATAACTGGAACTAAACATTATTTTACGTATAACACAATCTCAAAACTCATGGTATACAATGTAAAACACAGATTAAAATCTAAAATTAATGCCATTAAATCAGAGAATACTACACTGGAACAATGACGTTTAAGTCTGATCAATTATCCAATGGGGATATTTTTCACCGTATGTGGAGGGTGACATGAGCTGGCTAACAAAATAGAATTGGAGTCAGTTTCCTTATGGTAGGGAAGAATGTCAATTATGTTGTGGTTACCAAAAAGAGTGACATCCAAATAATTGATGGTATACGGATGGACTAAAAAAGTAAATTTAAGGTTGAAAGAATTTTGATTGAGATGATTTATGAAGGAATGTGCTGTAGCAACATCTCCCTTCCAAATAAATAATAAATCATCAATATAACGTGTATAAAAAATTATATTGTTCCAGGTCTGATCTTCTCCCACATGAAACTAATAAAGCTATTACTAAACTAAAACATAGGGGGTATTCTGACTGGTGTCTGAATAGAGCCCAAAAGATAGTGAATCAGATTGATAGATCGGATCTTTTTTCAGATCATCACAAAAATAAATACAATATCAATCAATTAACTTTTTCTACCAATTTTTCTCCGCAATTTAAGGATATTGTAAAAATAATACAAAAACATTTACCGATTTTATCACAGGATAATTTACTTTGTCATATTCTAGAAAAAAATAAAATTAATTTCGTAGCAAAAAGGGCGCCCAGTTTAGCCCATATTTTGTCACCTAGTTTAGTAGTTAGTAATAATAATAAAAAAAGTAATTCCAAAATTGGTTATCATGTATTGGCTTTTTTGGCTGTGGGCATAATTTTTGCATTTCATGTAAACATGTCAAGAAATGCAAATCATTCACTTCTATGTTTACTGGTTTAACTTACAACATTAGGAATTTATTAATTGTAATACCCCTAATGTTGTTTATCTTATTGAATGTACTTCTTGCTCAATTCAATATGTAGGTTGTACGACTTGTCCTCTTAAACAGCAGATACGCAGACATATGTCGGATACATTAAATCCCTCTGCAGTGAATGTTTCTGCAGTCTCGAGGCACTTCATTACTATTCATAATAGGTGCCTGGATTCCCTTACATTCATTGGCATTGAAAAGGTGTACAAACCAACTAGGGGAGGGGACCACCGCAGAAAGATTCTCAATCGAGAGTCTTTCTGGATCTACAAATTGGGTACTAGAGTGCCGCATGGTATGAATAAGAGGAGAGATCTAATCATGCAGTATTCTTAGGCATCTCTTTCTCTTCCATGTTACCCCATTTTCCCCATTATAAAAGAAAAGGGAATATAAGCAGGAAGAGGGAAACAAAAGTAGGAAGACGAAACAGGGAAAAAGAAAATGTTTTAGAATATTTATTTCTTTTTTTTCCTGTCAATAAGTTATATATAAATTGTTTGTAAATCGCAAGACTTTTGTTATAACACCATCAAAATATACTATGGCTTCTTTACAACATCAATGTGTGTTTTTTAATTGTTTTATATTATACACCAGTATATTTTTAAATTTTTCTTTTTTTTTCTTTCTTTTTTCCTCCCTCTTTTTTTGAATTTTTTTTTTTCGTCATTACAATTTTTTGTGTGTTGGTCTCCATCTTTTGCACAGTTGATTTAATTTGGTTTTGTTCATGTTAAATGAATGGGTGTGTTTTTCACCTATTGATTCAACTGTTTTCTTGATGTGTTTAAATATTTGCTTGGAGACCTTTCTTACGCATTCCATGATTAAGCCCTCTTAGGGTGAAACACGTAGGAAATTGCTCCCCTTCATATGCCTCTTTATGTCGTTTTTACCTGATGGTATGAAGATTTTATATTCTCAATAAAGCAATTGTTATTTTATCTCCTGGAGACGCTGGAAAAATCCTTCCTTATTTTGTGCAGTTCCTTAAGTCTCTCCTATTCTAATTCTATTCTAAGATATAAAGTAGATTCAGTGATCTGAAAAATTAAAGCGAATAATGTTTGTAACATCTGCCAGTTACCCTCCTCCCACCATGCGGTGATGCCGGCACACTCACTGCCCTGGCTGCAGCAGCATTCTCAGAACCTGTCTCCACCTTCCCTGTGCCCACCACACTATGTTCTGGTGGTGTGCCCAGTACGCGTGCTCCCCTGCTCTTAAAGGAGCAGATAGTGAACATGGTAAAATGCCCCCAACTAACAGCTGGGAGGCATTTAGTTAACGTGAGAACCTGCAAGGTGTCTCCCATCCAATAGCTGTGAGGCATCTTCAGTAAAAGGCACCCTCCCCAAAAGCAGGTGCCTGAGCAACCCCTATAGTTTGTATTAGTGGTGATGGTGTGGGCAACTGTATGTTGCAAGGTCCCCTTGTCCCTAGTCTGCTATAATTATTCCTGAATCCTGTGTCCCGTTAGCCTTGTATAGTTTGTCACTGTTCCTGTTACCGCTTCTGCGGCATCCTATTCCTTAAACCACACTGGGACCACGAACCACATACACCACCTATGGGCGTGACATGACTCCAGGCCCAGATGGCTTTTCAAATACACATTACAAATTATTTAAAGAACATTAGATTTCTCCTTTAAACTCTATGTTCAATCATGCCACAGAAGTTAGCTTATTCTCAAAAAGGACCCTCCATGCCAACATCATTGTAATTCCCAAAAACGATGACAATCCTGAATTAGTTAAGTTACAGTACCATTTTCCTTTTAAATTCTGACATTAAAATTTTCACTAAATTATCTGAAAGACTAAAAAATACAATCTCCTTTTGATTCTTTCTGACCAAACTAGATTTGTAAAGAATAGACAAACCTCAGACAGTACCAGAAGATTACTAAACCTGCTGTCATTAGGGAAAAATAAAATGCCTTCTATCCTATCTTCTCTAAAAAGTTTTCAACAGATTAAACTGGAATTTCATGTTCGCCACCTTAACAAAAATTTGATAGTTGGATAATTCAAGCTATTTCTGATACTTACTCATACGCTACAACGTCTACTGTAGATTGTAAGCTCTCACGAGCAGGGTCGTCTTATTTTGCTTTAGTTATTGCATTGTTAACGCTGTTACTTTTGACTTGTGTTTTGAAACTATTAAACTGTAAACGCTGCAGAATATGTTGGCGCTATATATATAAAGATTATTATTATTATTCTAATAAAAGGTGAATTTCCATACTAGTGGAAGAAATCCAAAATGACGTATTTAGGCATCAAAATCACCAAACCACTTGTTCAGATTTTGTAAGTGAACTTCTCCAACTTACTACAACATATTCTTTCTGACATAAGGAAATTTGATAAATCTTCCCAAAGAGTTAGATTTATCTATAAAATGAGGCTTCTCCTAAAGAAAAATCATCATATTTTCAGATCTATTCCTTTAAAATGACCTTCGTCTTACATTGAAAAATTATTTAATCTGGAGGTACTATTGCCAAATCTAAACCCATTATAAGCTGGGAAATGGAATTAAATAAGGTTTTTTTCTATTCAGTCCTGGAAACTTACCATCGAAACTTCATAGAAACCAAATAAATGCCAACACTCATAAAAATTACTTTAAAATCTTATCCCCGCAGCACCTCACCCCCATCAAACTGAAGAAAATGTACCCAGATTATCCCAATGTATGTTGGAGGATCTACGACCAGAGAGGCAGCATAATACACATATTTTGGTCTTGCCCAAAAATCAGGCCCTTGTGGGTAGGAATAAATACTTTGTTGAACAATTTATTGAGTTCTTCGATAACCATTTCCCCCCATCTTTGCCATCACTCTCTGGATGTGGAGGCCATGCCTTCCAAAGTAACATTTATCTTTGCGTATGTTGGCCGTTTCCAGACTCCTCATCAGAGCAAAACGGAAATAATCTGTCATCCCAACTATTGACAATGTTAAAGAAATGGTCTCCTCATAATCTGTTCGAATAAACCTTTGCCATAAGAAATAATTCCCTTCATAAATACCTTGCTAGATGTTTGGAACGGTATTTATCCTCCAAGTAAAGAATTCCTTCCTGTATAATTTGCAGTTATAATAGCCAGTAATAGTTATTCTTATTTAACTTCTTTTCAACTGTTTTATTCTGTGTTTGAATAACTTCATATATCATTTTTCCTTAAGTTTATCCCTTTTTCTCTTTCTTCCTTATTTTTCCTCCTTTTCCCCTTTCATCCTGTTTATTTCTGCTCTTTAATCCTGTTTTTCCTCTAATTCTTTCATTTTCTCCTTGTTTCCCTTTATACCTTTAGCTTGTTGTATTACAAAAATATTGTCTTTATTTGATGCTTTAGCAACTGTTTCATTTTGTCATCCTTTCCACTTCCTTTAATCACCCTTTATGTAAAAAACCCTTTAATAAAAACTACTTAAAAACAATAAAACAAGGGACATGTGAATAGCACCATAGATTACAATGGGTACATATCCTATCTGTGAAAAAAACATATACAAACACGGATGTGTGAATGAGGCCTTCTTTTGAGAAGGATGGACCCCTTTTAACTCTGTTGTATTCAGATTATATTGTATACATGTACTTTGGTTTTACACTTTGCATGTTTGTTATTATCTGTTACCGTTTTCTCCCAGGACATCTTTGGAGAAACTCTGATCCATAAAGCGGCCCGTTGTGGGAGTTTGGAGTGCCTCAGAGTGCTTGTTCCTCATGACACCAGACTGGAGTAAGTCTTTATATTACTTGGTCAGTTGATGATAGACCTTAGGCTGGATTGTACAGTGAGCGTACAGACTGGAGGAGCGGAATGATGGTGGCTTGTGTTCTTCTCTGCAGTCTGTGTAATAAGGAAGGGCTCACAGCTGAAGCGGTGGCGTTGTCTCGTGGCTTTGAAAAAATGTGCAAGATATTTAGTAATTGTTAAACAAACCCAAGAACTATTCTCCAGAGCGCTCTCCTCAATGCAGGACCTGAAGGAGACAACGGCAGGTATCAAGAGAGGACAATACAACGTATCAGCTGCTTATGGAAAGCAGAGATGCTCAGATGGTGAGTATTCTGTTAGGAGGACAAACTTCACACAATGTACAAGAGTGAAAGATTTTTGTATTTTAAATATAAGAGTTGATTAAAAAAAGGTCTTGAAGATAAGGACTTTTCCACTTTTTTTAAACATTGATTTTTTTAGTGACTTTTTAATTTAGACTTTTTAAATGTCCTTAGTCCTATGGGAATATGCAAACAGTTGAAATTTATAGGATTTAAATTCCCAGTGTGAAATTTTAAACATATTGTAAATTTAATCTAATTTAAAAAATGATAAAGCTCCATTGGACCCTACAACCCTTTAGATCCCCATCAAATCTATAAAAGGTGAGAGATATCTTGTTAGGGAACAAGGAGTGGCATGTTAGTACTTACGGCTGGCCTACATGTCAAAGTTGGCCAAACCAGCAGATTTTGGAGAAACTGGATAATGTGTATGGGGTAAATAAGACCTCCTAACTCTCCCCCAACAGATAACATTGGAGAAGATACAGGGATTTTAGTGTACTCCGGAGTCCCCCAACGATGACAAATCTGCTGAAAGACTTCCGGATGAAGAGACCACTCTCCCGAGGCAATGCCTTGGCGACTGAGAAAATCTGCCGCCCAATTTTCTACGCCTGGGATGTGGACTGCTGAGATGGGCGAATGGTTGGTCTCGGCCCATTGGAGGATGTGACTCACTTTGTACATGGCCATCCTGCTCCTGGTACCTCCCTGGCGGTTGATATATGCTACAGCCGTGGCATTGTTGGATAGGATCCTGATGGGGTGACCTGCGAGGAGATGGTGGAAACTCCGTACAGCTAATCTGATCGCTCATATCTCCAAAATGTTGATGGGGAGACGTGACTCTCAGGTTGACCAACGACCCTGTGTCGTGTGGTGACGAAAGACCGCACCCCAGCCGAGAAGACTTGCGTCGGTGGTTACTACCAACCATCTTACTGGGAGAAAAGACTTCCCTTGATTCAGGGAGGACCTCAGTGTCCACCACCTGAGGGCTTGCCTGACCCACAGGGACAGAAGGATCTGATGGTCCAGGGAGAACGGGTTCTTGTCCCAAGCTAACAGCAAAGCATGTTGAAAGGGACGGAGATGGAACTGTCCAAATGGAACTGCTTCCATTGCAGCCACCATCTTTCCAAGAACTCTCAAGCTGAAATGAATGGAGTGAGAAACTGGTCTGGTAAGAGTCCACGCTGCCTGTTGTAAGGCTTGGGTCTTTTCTGGAGGGAGAATGACCAACCCGTGGGAAGTGTACAACATCATATCTAAAAAGGAAATCTGCTGAGCCAGTTTTGGGAAAGACTTTTTGAAGTTTATCTTCCACCCCAGGCGAGAAAGTGTATTTACTGTTATATCCACGGATTCCTCGCAGGCTGGAAGGGAAGGACCCTTGATGAGCACGTCGTCCAGATAAGGTAACACCACTACTCCCCAAGAGTGGAGAATGGCCATGACAGCCACCATGACCTGGGTAAAGACCCTGGGGGCGGTGGCGAGTCCGAAGGGTAAGGCAACGAACTGGAAATGTTCCTCGTGAATTGCAAAACGCAGGAACTTCTGGTGGGACGGGCAGATCGGAATGTGAAGGTAAGCGTCCTTGATGTCGATGGATGCTAGGAACTCTCCTTTTTCCATGGAAGCGACAACTGATCGGAGAGATTCCACTCGGAATCGCCGGAACCTTGACAAACTGATTTAACAGTTTGAGATCCAGAATGGGTCGCATTGTCCCGTCCTTCTTTGGAACCACAAAAAAGGTTTGAATAAAATCCTCTGAACCTTTCGTGATGAGAGACCAGAATGATGACTCCGTCCCTTAGCAGAGTCTGAACAGCCCAAAGGAAGGCTCTTGTCTTGTTCTTGGGGGGAGAGGAAATGAAAAACCGAGTTGGAGGGGGAGAAGAAAATTCTATCTTGTATCTGGAGGACACCAGCTCCCTGACCCACTTGTGGACGACCAAGAGCTAGGTGTGGCTGAAGGAAAGTAGGCGACCGCCTACTTTGTCGGTGTCCGCCGGATACCGCAACAAGTCATTGGGTAGATCTATGAGATCTGGCTCCTCTAGATCCAGAAGCCTTAGGCCTGGGTTTCCAAGAGCGGTTGGGTCTGTATGAGACCTGGGAACCTCTGTCTCCGCGCTGGGACCGACCTGATCTGGAAAAGATGGTAGAGGAGGACCAACCGGAAATTGTTGTTGGGAAAAGATTGAAAACGTGTCGGCTATTGGTTGCGAAACGGCCGAACAGCCTTTTGTTGAGGAAGGAATTACTTTTTCCCCCGGTAGTATCAGAAATGAGCTGGTCCAGTTTCTCTCCAAAAAGACGACCCGTTTGAAAGGGGAGAGAAGTCAACGATCTTTTAGATGTGGCATCCGCCCGCCAGTTGCAGAGCCATAGGGCTCTTCTAATGGAGATCGCATTAGCGGCAGTTTGAGTAGCGCAATCGGCGGCATAAAAAAAAGCGTCCACTACAAAGTCCGCTGCGTGAATTATCTGTCTGGCGACAGTGGTTGCCTCCGGAGGAAGATTGGTGCCCTGGAAGGAGGTAATCAAGACTTCTGCCCAACCGGCCATTGCCTTAGTGACCCAAATTGCCGCGAAAGATGGAAAAAGCGCTGCTCCTGAAGCTTCAAAATCTGAACAAGCAAGGTAGTCAATTTGATGATCGGAAGGGTTTCTGACTGTGGAACCCTCAGAAACGGATAGGAGCGTTTTAAAAGACACGATACAGGAGAGTCCACTGGAGGGGACTGTAACCAATCCTTCATTAGGTCTGGATCAAAAGGGTATTTAGCCTGAGTAGACTTTTGCTCTGTGATCCGCTTATGTGGACGATCCCTATGTTTCTGGACAATTTCCTTAAAGTCCGGATGCCTGGTAAATAACCTGTGCACACGCTTGGTTTTCTTAAATGAGATAGGGTGTGCTGGAGCGGGAATATTTTCCTCGTCCAACTTCAGAATCCTGTTGACTGACTCTATAAGAGAATCAAGCGACTCTTGATCAGTTGGGGAATTCTGAGGGGCTGACGTGTCAGATTCGAATTCAGAGTCGCCCTCGCTGAGAACCTCAGGAGAGGGAGAGTGAGAGACAGGAATCGCAGATGCTGAGGCGCGAACGTGACTAGGGGACGCGTCATGGGTCCGCTTTCTAGGGACCTGACCATCCCTTGAACGAGTACGGCCCCAGCTGGTGGACGGTTCCCGGCCGATGCCAGAGCCCTCCTCGGGAGGTAAGGATGCTTTCTGACTTAGTCCTCCCGGAGGGAGAATATAGCCTGGGTCAGAGACTCCACCGACCGTGACAGGGACGCAGCCCACACAAGGGTACTAAACGCAGGGGGCCCATCAGCAGTGGCAGCGAGGAGCATTTGAGCGCAGGCCGGGTCGCAGTCCGTGCATAACGGATTAGTCTGTGCACTGGGTAAGGCAGACTTGCAAGTGGTACACACGGTAAAAAACGCAGTGTGCTTCTTAGCAGCCCGTTTAGCCTCCTTAGAATGAGACATAGCACTCGTGAAAGGGGTTAACGGCAGAGTCTGTTTGCAGCTGCAGGGAATGTGCCGGGAAGGGGTTAAGCTTTAATCTGAGGGCAGATGCAGCTTACCCACGGTCCTGTGCTGTGTCCCCCGGGAGGAAGCTGTGGCCCTGTGGTGTCACCCGGTATCCGGCAGCGTGCACGCATCACAGCTCGTATCCAGAGCAGGCTGAGGTAAAAGACATGGCTCCTGAGATTAGAATTGCGCGTCTCGTAAGAGGTGAGAGGCACAGGAAGGAGCGGCGACGTTAGCGCAGGCGGCACTATTCAAATTGCAGACTAGTAGGCCGGAAAAAGCCTGGGACTAAATTTTTGGCCTACCGGAGAGGCGAGAGCGGGGGGGGGGCGTGGGCGTGATGGGGCGCCGGTGCACCGCCGCTGACGCTAAGTCAGCGCTTCTCCCGGGGACCAGGACTCGACCCCGTGCCTCCACTCCAGTGCTCGGCAGGCCGCGCTGTCCGGGGCCATCCATGTAGGTCTTCTCATCCTCCTGGGCTGATGTAGCAGAGCTGGAGGAGTTCTTAAAGGGGTATGCTCAATCGATCCTCCCTATGGCAGGGGGATGGAGAGCTATGGGGCTGATTCAGGGCATTTGGAAGCGCTGTTCCAGTCTTCTCCATTGCACTCCATGATCTTGCCCTCGTATCTGAGGATTACCGGGACCGTAAGGATCATCGACATCATCACCAGAGGAATCAGCCCCAATCGTGGCAGGAAAGTGTACGGGGAGGTATACTCAGCGTGCTTGCCTGTTGTTGGTTCGGGGGAGAGCGGGCCATAGAAAGGAACCGTCGCCCCGTCCTTTCCATTAATTAAAAAATAAAAATTTACAGAAAATTCAAAAATAAAATCAAAACGGTGGGGTCTGAAGCCAGACCCAAGTGCCTCTTATAGACACTAAGCAAGAACTGGAGAAATCTCATCCAGCGAGAGGGTGTATACTGCAGGGGAAGAGTTAACTTTTTGTCTGTTTTACTTTGTGTCGTCCTAGTGGCAAGCAGCATAACACCCACTGTCTCTGTGTCCCCCAATGAGGCGTAGGAGATAAGGATTGGGTTGTTTACATTGAAATGGAGGATTACTTGGTTCTCCTTGGAGGTAAACTGGCACCAGCAGGATCAGGCAACGGCTTAAGCCAACATACGTATTAGATTAATGTTGATGGGTTTTACCGGCAGTTTAGTAAATATGGGGTCACCGGACAGATGATGCCGGTGGGGGGGGGGGGAGATGTGTATAAGGCTCGTCTGGTATTGCTCTGCCGAGTCTTTTGCTCTCCCTGATATTAGCGGTCTCAGATGTCTTAGAGAAGATAATAGCACTTGACCGAGCATGCATGCCTGTGTATGGGAAAGTGGAGCGAGACGGCCTCATCTGACAGAAATCTAAGTTGTATGGTGGACTTTACTGTGCTCTTCTCATTGAAAACATATAGCCGTCCATTCATTGCTCTGTGGAGTTGAGGAAGGAGCGAACGGCTCCGAAACGCACGTTGGGGTGACACCTGGACTACCCGGTCATTTGAGGGTCTTGCTGAGGTAATGTTGGTTTGGGGTTTTTAACCCCTTTTGGGTGGGTGATAGTTAAGCCCCCTGATGGGAATGATTATTTCCCTGTTAATTATAATGTGGGCTTATGGAAACAGTTGGCATTAGTCTTATTAAGCACACCATATGTTATAAGCAATATATTAGGGCATTGTGGCTCTATGTGCATGAATTATAGACATTTATCTATATAGCCGGCACCTCTTTCAGAGGTGACACAGGCTCCTTTGGTGTAGCTTTGTCATATACCTTTGATTATTACCTGTTTCCCATTAATATACTAAATGCCTCTTGAATAATAGATTTGTATATCCTTACTACCTTCCCTCTGTGGCTGGTGGTGGTCCAGTGTGTCTTTAGGCACTGCTGCACTTTAGTCTGCAATTTGCACATGTCCCCTTCTTGTCCTTTTTGTGTCCTTTTTTAATAAAGAAATATAAATATGGTGATACAGGATCCTTTGGTCGTATTTTTGTGGTCTCCACACTCATGTTTAATGTATAGCAGCGACTGATCCATGATTGTCCTATACCTGAGCACCAGTGTGTCATGATTTTACATATAAGATGCTCATATATACATTGGTTATTGTATTTTGGAGTTGAGAGGTAGCATGACCTTTACAACATATTTATAATGCTTAATGTCTCAGAAAATGTAAGCCAAAAAGAAAAGTGCCCCCACCAATGTATTTATGTAGGCATAAAATGTAGAAAGCAAGAAGTAATTATTAGAATGGCAGCATTCATCTTCAAGGCCTTCATTTGAGGAAGGGAACTTTATGTGATTTCCAGTGTGAGAGCAGGGTTTATAATTTATTTGTCCTGAGTTTATGTTACTTTCTTTCTACATGTATTTCTTTCCTTCCAAGATGGAGTCCATGATCAGATAAGGGGGCTCAGGAATATCTTTGTATAAAGACAAAAATCAGAGAACAAAAACTTAGAGGCTAGTACGACCTGTAGACATAAGCTCGGTGTCAGTAGTGTTAACTTAGCCGATGAGATGTATGTATGTATGTATGCTAATGTCAGCACATGTTTAGCGATAAGATGGGCCAATTATATTGTTACAATGCATGAATACTAATAACCTATAAAACCCTGACCAAGGTATGTAATAAAGAGAGATCTGCTTTGATTCTCAATGTATTAGAGTGGCTCTTTCGTGCACGTATTTGAATTTTACAATTTAATTTGGAACAGGCACAACGTCTCTGAACGTCCCACATTATGTGGCAGCGACACCAGCAATAAAGGTAAAGCAGATCCATGACACCTGAGCCATAACATATGTTTCCTATCTCCTTTCCAGGCTTCTTGTAGACGGACACTAGAAGATTTCCATCTGTTCTTCGATTTAATATGCTTCCACCAGGAGCTCGAACCTACTGGCTAACATTGAGCCGGATTACAATACTGCCTCTCTGCTGGAAGGAAGAGGTTTTTGCAGGATGTTTGCCTGACCTTTTTTTGTTTTTATAGTGTTTTCATTTATTTTTTATTTTATTTTTTAACCTCTTTAATAAAAATACAAATAAAAAAAGTGCCCAAATTTTGCGTTTTGCTTTTGACAAATTTAAGAATTAACAAAATAGCTCCAAATTCTGTACACTAATCTCAAACTTTATTTGTGATGTATCATCATACTGTTGGACTAGAGAGAGAAGGTTTGCCAAGAAAAACAAAACATTAAGATTACATTTATTTATATATATAAAAAAATATTTTTGTGTGTCAGATTCCCATTATGGCTGATTTCACACATTTTGGTTTTGCTTTCATCGTATTTTTAGCAAAAACAGTATAGGTGAAATCAAGTGATTAAATGCGATTAAAGGGTTTTCCCACAAACAAAGTACATTTTACTTAATACATCTTGGAATAATAATAATTTCCACAATTGGATGTGATTAAAAAAAAATGTTCCTGTGCTGAGATAATCTTATAAATGTGCTTGTGCTGTGTACTGTGTAATGGTTGAGTCTGACCGTACGGGGACATGGTCTGATCATACCGAAGCTCCTGGGCAGGGGAGGAAGCAGAAGAGTTTTTACAGACATTACAGCAGGAGATCTATTAAAGATCTATTGATTAAAATATTGATTACAAATTAACTTTGTTGGTGGGAAAACCCCTTTAAACAAGTATTCTGGTTTCAGCAAATAGAGGTTATTCGATGCATAATGAGAGGCTCTGATAGGAGTTGATACAACGTATAATCCTATTTACTTCCAGAGGATGATCGCTTTTGTAATCATATGACAGCACACATGTGCACAGCTCTGATACTCGTGTGATTACACGAGCTGAATATATACACTACTGAAGGGGTTGTCCGCTCCAAATCGATAAGTCTGCAGTAATTCTGTGTCACTGCAGACTTATGAAACCCCCCATCGAACGCACTGTACACTGCTTGGATAGCTGGTTTCTCACCCAGGACCAGAGGGTATGCATGCGTTATACATATTCCCGGCCAGAGCCCATCTAGTGGGTGCAACATTGCTCTATACACTTGTACGAAGTAAGGCTGCATCCCGCCGACTAGTGAGGGGGCCGTCCAGTGGGTGTGGTCAACTAGAGGGCATGGCTTTGCTCCATACAACTGTATGGAGCGAGGCCACGCCCACTGGCCAGCAGCATGTATAGTGCATACATATCCTAGTCCCGGCTCAGAAACCGGCAAATCCTCGCAGTGCACAGTGCTGTGCTGGGGGACGGATTCATAAGTCTGCAGTCACATAAAGTGATAGCAGACTTATCGATTTGGATCAGACAACCCCTTTAAGGTCTATATTCACTGTGAGCAAGTAGGTATCCGATACAATACAATGTATATTAAAATGGTCTGATTTATTATACATACAATGTCACTTCTTGATCCCAGAATACAGCTGAGTATTTATTTTGCAAATTAAGAAAAAAAAAGTTAATACAATAAATATATTAAAATGACCTTTAACAAATTAACTATTCTTAAAAGATTACAGGTCGCTGCGGTAAGCAGAGATTGTAGTACGCGTCCGCGGCCCAGAAATCAGCGCCCTTCCATCCACACCATCCCTGAGGAAGAGAAAATCATTAGCTTTCTTCATAGTGTAATATAGAATATTCAAGAATATCGACTTGTAGAACCAAAGAATTTCTATACTTTCTGCTACAAGCGAAGTCTACATCTTCCAGTTTCCATACTTGGGAGATTCACGCACATTCCGCACAGGTGGATGCTATAACCGAGTATAACAGGAGAATGTGGACCAGGCTCCATCATCCATCACAGGTCATAGACTGGTCAGCTCCAATTATGTGGCTAATTTAACTGCTTCAAGACCTTTGACGTAAAAGGATCATCAAAGGTCATGTCCCTGCCTTTGATGCGGTCTCAGATGTTGAGTCCGCATCTTGAACCCACACACGATAGCGGACCTGATCTGTGGTCATGTGCCGCTAACATCCACCTGCAGCTGTTAACCAGGTAAATACCGCTGTCAAACAGTGACAGCAGCATTTAAAGTGAATCTGAAGGCAGTATTTTGCTCAGTAAACTACAGGAACTATTATGTTTGTGCTGATAAACTGATTAAAATGATATCTGGGGTGAGAGAATCCATCTTGTGGTTCTTATGTAATAAGTGTTAGATGTTTTCAGTTAATGAGATACTTGTGCTCCGGGGCAGGACTATAGGCTGTGTCTTATCTTCCTGCTCTAAGCCGGAGAAACCAAGGAAAGCAGCAGACCTCTATGGTTGTCACTGCCAGATTGCTATGAGCGCCACCCTGAGGTCGGCGCTCATAGCAAGTCAGCAATTCTGCTACATACAGGTAATCTGATTAACGCATGTACTGTATGTAGCAGAGGCGATCAGGTTATGGAACTTCTAATCTATTCTAGACTATTGAAGCATGTCAAAAGTAAAAAAAATAAAGTTTTTAAAAGTATTAAAAATTTTTTAAAATAAAGTTCAAATCACCTCCCTTTCGCCCCATTCAAAATAAACAAAAAAAGAAATCAAACACACACACATTTGGTATCGCCGAGTTCAGAATATAAAAAAAGAATTAACCCAATAGCTAAACGGCGTAATGAGGGAAAAAAAAGTCAAAAAGCCAGAATTACGCTTTTTTGGTCGCCGACACATTGCATTAAAATGAAATAACAGGCGAGCAAAAGATTGTATCTGAGCAAAAGTGGTATCATTAAAAACGTCAGCTCGGCACCCAAAAAATAATCCCTCACCCAACCCGAGTTCACGAAAAATGGAGACGCTATGGATATCTGAAAATGGCACCATTTTTTTTAATTTAAAAACAAACTGGAACTTTTTTTCACCACTTACAGTAGATGAAAAAGAACCTAGATATGTTTAGTGTGTAAGAACTCGTAATGACCTGGAGAATAATATTGGCAGGTCAGTTTAGCATATAGTAAAAAAAACAACAACAAAAAAAACAACAGGTTTTCCAGTACACGATATGTTAAAACAAATGGTGTAGCTCACAAGTACAATTCGTCCTTCAAAAAACAAGTCCTCACATGGCCATACTGACCGAAAAATAAAAAAAAGTTATGGCTCTGGGAAGAAGGGGAGCAAAAAACGAAAACACATAAACGAAAATACCTCCGGGGGTTAAGGAAAGTCTGGAGAGCAATGCCTCTTTAAAATCCAGAAGGCTTCTCTGTTAAAGGGAACCTGTCTGCAATTTTTTGGGTCCCAAACGATCATCTATATAAAGTCCCCGTCATGTTGATTTTGCCCATACCTTTGTATGACAAATCCGTGATTTCAACTTATTGAAAACCATTGGAAAATTTTTAACAAATAAACTAGGAATGACATCAGCGATGCGAGATCTCGGGTGGGAGAGCAGGTCACAGAAAAGAGTGACCTGTCAGTCAGTGACAGTAGGCCGGCGGCACATGAGGGAGAGGCCCCCTGCAATCATGGTTCAATTGCATACAAATATGCTGATGGATTTCTACAGAACGGAGACAGACTTATCTAACAAAGGTATGGATGTCATCAACACTACAGGGATTTTACATAGCTGATGTTAGTTCGAGGTCTAAAAACCTGCTGACAGGTTCCCTTTAAGTAATGCACGACTCGGTCAATTAACCCTGTTATGAAAAGTCTGGCTTGTAAAGTCTCCAGAATGAACGATATTGAAATATTTAGCTACACTGAAAAGGTTAACTGCTTCTAAGTTAATGGACTCCCCACAATCCTCCTGCATTCTCACTTAATTCGATAGGTCTACAACCTATATAAGATAAGAGGGCACAAGTCACACTGGACACGATAAACCGCAATACTCTGTATGTAGTTTGTCAGGTACCGATACTATTTCTGGTGCCTTTAGTTGTGACTGTATATCTGTAGCACACACACTTCTGATCTCCGCATCTACATCATCCTAGACATTGTAGCCACCGCTTGGCCTGATTCTTACCAAGGCTCTGGAGAAGGGCTGTGGAGGTCAGAAACGTGTCACATGATTTTTTTTGTATATTCTCTCCTATATGTCCTTATCGTGAAATCACTGCATCCATTTAGCTCCTGTTAAACTATGTGCACACATTGAGCATTTGCAGATTTTTCTGCATCAAAAATCAAACCAGAGTGTTGGCAAGAAAAACCGCTGAGTAAAATATTTTTGATGTGTCTTATTCATCCATTTTAAGGGTAAAAACAATAATCACCTGACGAATGAGCAAAACACTTGTTCAGCAGGTGAGATTATCTTTTTCTTTGCCTTAAAGTCCATCATTCTCGCCAGCATTTCATCCTGTGTAAGCAGGACATGGCATCATCTCCACACAACGATCCATTACAGATCATTCCTGGAGCATTCGCGGCCGGCATGTGTAAACAGGTTAATGAACGAGCGCTGACTAGAAACAATGTAGACGGTCCACGGACGCTTAACCCTGTGCATCGCAAACGAACCTTAACCCCTTCACCCCCAAGGGTGGTTTGCACGTTCATGACCGGGCCAATTTTTACAATTCTGACCACTGTACATTTATGAGGTCATAACTCTGGAACGCTTCCATGGATCCCGGTAATTCTCACATTGCTTTCTCGTGACATATTGTACTTCATGTTAGTGGTAAAATTTCATTCAAATAACTTGCGTTTATTTGTGAAAAAAATGGAAATTTGGCAAAAATTTTGAAAATTTTGCAATTTTCCAACTTTGAATTTTTATGCCCTTAAATCATAGAGACACGGCACACAAAAAACTTGATAACTAACATTTCCCACATGTTTACTTTACATCAGCACAATTTTGGAACCAAAATTTTTTTGTTGTTAGGAAGTTATAAGGGTTAAAAGTTGACCAGCGATTTCTCATTTTTACAACACCATTTTATTTTTACGACCACATCACATTTGAAGCCACTTTGAGGGGTCTATATGATAGAAAATACCCAAAAGTGACACCATTCTAAAAACTGCACCCCTTAAGGTGCTCAAAACCACATTCAAGAAGTTTATTAACCCATTAGGTGCATCACAGGAATTTTTTTGAATATTTAAAAAGAAATGAACATTAGCTTTTTTTCACAAAAAAAATACTTCAGGTTCAATTTTTTTTATTTTACCAAGGGCAACAGGAGAAATTGGACTGCAAAAGTTATTGTGCAATTTGTCCTGAGTACGCTGATACCTGATTTGTGGGGGGAAAACGACTGTTTTGGCGCATGGCAGAGCTCAGAATGGAAGGAGCGCCGTTTGACTTTTTCAATGCAAAATTGGCTGGAATTCAGATCGGATGCCATGTCACGTTTGGAGAGTCCCTGATGTACCTAAACAGTGGAAACCCCCTACAAGTGACCCCATTTTGGAAACAAGACCCCCCAAGGAACTTATCTAGATATGTGGTGAGAACTTTGAACCCACAAGGGCTTTACAGAAGTTTATAACGTACAGCGGTACAATTAAAAAAATATTTTTTCCACAAAAATTATCTTTTCACCCCAATTTTTATTTTCCCAAGGGTAACAGGACCCTAAAAGTTATTGTGCAATTTGTCCTGAGTACGCTGATACCCCACATGTGGGGGTAAACCACTATTTGGGCGCATGGCAGAGCTTGGAAGGGAAGCAGCGCCATTTGACGTTTTTGGCTGGAATTGAGATTGGACATCATGTCGCGATTGGAAAACCCCTGATGTACCAAAACAGTGGAAACCCCCCACAAATGACACCATTTTGGAAACTAGACCCCCTAAGGAACTTATCTAGATGTGTGGTGAGAACTTTGAACCCCCAAGGGCTTCACAGAAGTTTATAACATAAAGCCGTACAATTAAAAAATCATATTTTTTCCACAAAAATGATCTTTTCACCCTCAATTCTTATTTTTCCAAGGGTAACAGCACCCTAAAAGTTATTGTGCAATTTGTCCTGAGTACGCTGATACCCCACATGTGGGGGTAAACCACTATTTGGGCGCATGGCAGAGCTCGGAAGGGAAGCAGCGCCATTTGACGTTTTTGGCTGGAATTGAGATCGGACACCATGTCGCGATTGGAAAACCCCTGATGTACCTAAACAGTGGAAACCCCCCACAAATGACACCATTTTGTAAACTAGACCCCCCAAGGAACTTATCTAGATGTGAGGTGAGCACTTTGAACCCCCAAGGGCTTCACAGAAGTTTATAATGCCAGGGCATGAAAATAAAAAAATCGTATTTTTTCTACAAACATGATCAATTAGTCCCCAATTGTTTTATTTTCCCAAGGGTAACAGGAGAAATTGAACCCCAAAAGTTGTTGTCCAATTTGTCCTGAGTACGCTGACACCCCATATGTGGGAGAAAACTACTGTATGGACACACGTCAGGGCTCGGAAGGGAAGTAGTGACGTTTTGGAATGCAGACTTTGATGGAATGGTCTGCGGGTGTCATGTTGCCTTTGGAGAGCCCCTAATGTACCTAAACAGTGGAAACACCCACAAATGACCCCATTTTGGAAACGAGAACCACTAAGGAACTTATCTAGATGTGTGGTGAGCACTTTGAACCCCCAAGGGCTTCACAGAAGTTTATAATGCCCGGGCATGAAAATAAAAAAATCGTATTTTTTCCACAAACATGATCAATTAGTTCCCAATTTTTTCATTTTCCCAAGGGTAACAGGAGAAATTGGACCCCAAAAGTTGTTGTCCAATTTGTCATGAGTACGCTGACACCCCATATGTGGGAGAAAACTACTGTTCCGGGGCTCGGAAGGGAAGCAGTGACGTTTTGGAATGCAGACTTTGATGGAATGGTCTGCGGGTGTCATGTGCGTTTGGAGAGCCCCTGATGTACCTAAACTATTGAAACTCCCCACAAGTGACCCCATTTTGGACACTAGACCCCCCCACGGAACTTATCTAGATGTATTGTGAGCACTTTGAACCCCCAAGTGCATCACAGAAGTTTATAACGCTCGGACGTGAAAATAAAAAAATCACTTTTTTCCACAAAAATGATATTTTTGCCCCCAATTTTTTATTTTCCTAAGGGTAACAGGAGAAATTGGACCCCAAAAATTGTTTTGCAATTTGTCCTGAGTAGGCTGATACCCTACATGTGGGGGTAAAACACTGTTTGGGCGCATGGCAGAGCTTGGAAGGGAAGGAGCACCATATGACTTTTTCAACTCAGAATTGGCTGGAATTGAGATCAGAAGCAATGTTGCATTTGGAGAGCCCCTGATGTGCCCAAACAGTGGAAACCCCCAATTCTAACTCCAACCCGAACCCCAACACACCCCTAACCCTAATCTCATCCCTAACCCTAACCCAAGTCCTAACCCTAGCCCTAACCCTAATGGAAAAATGGAAATACATTTTTTTTAATTTTATTATTTTTCCCTAACTAAGGGGGTGATAACGGGGGGGTTGATTTACTATTTATGGCGGTTTTTATGTTTGGCAGCTGTCGCACGCTAAAAGACGCTTTTTATTGTAAAAATAGTTTTTGAATCACCACATATTGAGAGCTATAATTTTTCCGTATTTTGACCCAACGAGTCATGTGAGGTCTTATTTTTTGCGGGACGAGTTGACGTTTTTATCGGTACCATTTTCGGGCACGTGACATTTTTTGATCGCTTTTTATTCCGATTTTTGGGACGCAGAATGAACAAAAACCAGCGTTTCATGAATTTCTTTTGGGGGAGTGCGTTTACACCGTTCCGCATGCGGTAAAATTGATAAAGCGGTTTTATTCTTCGGGTCAGTACGGTTACAGCGATACCTCATTTAGGTTGTTTTTTTATGTTTTGTCTGTTTTATGCAATGAAAACTATTTTATATAAAAAATAATTATTTTTGCATCGCTTTATTCTGCGAGCTATAACTTTATTTTTTCGCTGATGATGCTGTGTGGCAGCTCGTTTTTTGCGGGACAAGAAGACGTTTTCAGCGGTACCATGGATATTTATATGCGTCTTTTTGATCGCGCGTTATTACACTTTTTGTTTGGCGGTATGATAATAAATCATTTTTTGCTTCGTTTTTTATTTTTATTTTTTAAGGGGTTCGCTAAAGGGGTTAACTAATGGGACAGTTTTATAGGGCGGGTCGTTACGGACGCGGCGATACCTAATATGTGTACTTTTATTGTTTTTTTTTATTATTTTCAAAAAATGAATTTATTGGGGAATATTTTTTTTTTTTTTTACTAATTTATTTGGCGATTTTTTTTAAAATTATTTTTACACTTTTTTTTTTATTTTTTTTTTACTTTATTACATAGTCCCAGGTGGGACATCACTGTCCTGTGACAGATCGCTGATCTGTCACATCACAGATCACTGTGACAGATCAGCGATCTGTCACAGGCAGTGCCGAAGGCTTCCTCATGCCTGCGCTTTCCTGCAGGCCCCCGTCGCCATCTTGGATTCGGGGGCCTGCAGGAAAGGAGCCCCCCGCAGCAGCGCTGCACAATGCACTGCCGTGGGGGGCTCAGGGAAGCACGGAGGGAGCCCCCTCCCTGCCGATGCTTCCCTTTAACTCCCGGTACACAGCGATCATGTTTGATCGCGGTGTGCAAGGGGTTAACGTGTCGGGGGCGGTCCGTGACCGCCCCTGACACATTGTGCCGGGTGTCAGCTGTGATAATCAGCTGACACCCGGCCGCGATCAGCGGCGCTCACCACGTGGGCGCCGCTGATCGCTGAGACGTACTATCCCGTCCATGGGCATAGGGGCCCAGGTCCCATGGACGGGATAGTACGTCGGATGGCAGGAAGGGGTTAAGTTCTGTACATTACGCTACATTTTCCACATTACCTTTTCCACAATGGTCTGTAGATCTTCTGCTCCTTTGTAATGTGGATCTAAAATTAAGTATTTAATTTCTCCTGTTGTCTCACTCCAGTTTACGCCAAGAATTGTATGTGCCAGAACACCGCCGCCTGAGCAAAGACAAAATTCTGTGTTACATGATTTCCATTGCTGGGATCACTATTCATAAGCAAATCCCTTTATCCATAAAATACTGCAGGAGAGCCCCCTTTAATGATCAGGCAGAGCGCTCATAAGGCACTCTGCCTGATTACCAAGAGAACTTTGGGGCTTTATGACCGGTTGGGACCAGGAGAGGAAGGTGTTCACAACGTTCAGCTTTCGAGTCATCTGCCCAAAGAAACGTACAAATTCAGCCAATCAATTGGTCCTACTGTGAGAAACGCAAAATTCCCTGTGGTGCATGCGCTGAATTTAGTATACACAACATGGAGCGCAGACAGGTGAGAGAAAAGAGAGGACGGCTCCTAGTAAGCTGGATTATTCATTACATCATAATGTGATTATTCACATGTCTCTGAGACAGATTTGTGTGCAGAGCTGTGCATAAAATGCGTGCTGCCGAGCGGTGTGTGTGTATAACGTGTTCCAAATTATTACGCAAATTGGATTTAGATTTAAAGGGAATCTATCAGCAGGCTTTTGCTGCTTCATCTGAGATTAGCCTGATGTAGGCAAAGAAAAGCTGAATCCAACTATGTATCACTTAGTTTACTGGGTGCTGCCGTTCTGACACAATCAGAGCTTTTAAATTTAACCCACACCAGCCTCTGTATATACAACGTCCATAGACAGTGAGCTGCCCATCACAGGAGGGGCGTGTCTGACTACCAGTCATGCCCTGCTGTGTCCCAGCAATCATAAGCTCCTGGTGCTAAAACAATCATTACAGGTAAACAAAACCTGAGCTTGTTAAGAGAGGCATCACTGAAATCTGTGTTTCAACCCCTACAGCATGCTGTCTTCAGATTACACAGAAAAACCTGCTGACAGATTGTTTATTTTTCAAACTCCTGGATGGTATTGTGTGTCAGGGCTCCGGGAATCACTGAAATCAATCTCAAACCTGTGATATTTAGTTTGCCAGCTGAGCCCAAGTAACGGAAAACTACTTAAAAAGGATGTTCCACATGATTAAGCAGCCACAGGTTCCACATCGCATTTGAAGCTGCTGATGCCCTTGGAGGCCCAGGAACCTCAAGGTGTAGGATCCTCCTGAGACTTGCAGTTGTGCATAAACCCACTATTCAGCCACCCCTAAACTGTGCTCACGTGCTGACATGGTTGCTTTGGGCCCAGACAAACATGAAGACTCATTTTAAAACGGTCTTTTTTACTGAGGAGTGCCCCAGGCAACCCCGGATGGTCCAGATGGATGGAGTAGTGGATGGTCATCTTGTCCCCATAGGACTGCGAGGTCAGCAAAGAGGCGGCTGGAAATCATGGGAAGAGAGCTGATAGAACCTTTATATACTTAAAAAGGGCCTGTCTGATCACTTTATTCCATGGTAAGAAATGTGATTTATCCTCTAACGGCTGATGATTTGAACCTTATACTGACCCATTTGCATCGACCATTTAGGAAAATCAGAGCAAAATAATTTGGAAAGTGATGTACAGTGTATGCGCTGCCGAGCAATGCGCGTGTATAACGTGTGCTGCCGAGCTATACACGTGTATAACGTGTGCTGCCGAGCTATATGTATCATGTGTGCTGCAGAGCTGTGTATAATGTGTGCTGCTGAGCTCTATGTATCATGTGTGCTGCAGAGCTGTGTATAATGTGTGCTGCTGAGCTCTATGTATAATGCGTGCTGCAGAGCTGTGTGTATAGTGTGTGCTGCAGAGCTCTATGTATCATGTGTGCTGCCGAGCTATACACGTGTATAGCGTGTGCTGCCGAGCTATACACGTGTATAACGTGTGCTGCCGAGCTATACACGTGTATAACGTGTGCTGCCGAGCTATATGTATCATGTGTGCTGCCGAGCTATATGTATCATGTGTGCTGCAGAGCTATATGTATCATGTGTGCTGCAGAGCTATATGTATCATGTGTGCTGCAGAGCTATATGTATCATGTGTGCTGCAGAGCTATACAGTTGTGGCCAAAAGTATTGACACCCCTGCAATTTTGTCAGATAATACTCAGTTTCTTCCTGAAAATGATTGCAAACACAAATTCTTTGGTATTATTATCTTCATTTAATTTGTCTTAAATGAAAAAACACAAAAGAGAATGAAGCAAAAAGCAAAACATTGATCATTTCACACAAAACTCCAAAAATGGGCCAGACAAAAGTATTGGCACCCTCAGCCTAAGGCCTGTTTCACACATCAGTTTTTTGCTTTAGTTATAATCCGATAAAATGGCTGACAACGACTCAGTTCTTGGACTGATGACAACGTTTGTCACCGGACCGTTATTTTAACGGATCCGTCGAAGAATTTTAAAGGAACCGCTGAGAGAGAGAGAGAGAATTTTTTCGCCGCCAGAACAGAGTTTAGGGTTAAATTTCCGAGAAAGGCAAATCCTCTGGGCATGCCCAATGTCAAATGCGGATCCACAGGTTAGCCACAGCGCCATGGGCTTTAAACTTCTTGATGACACTGCGCACGGTAGACACAGGAACATTCAGGTCTTTGGAGATGGACTTGTAGCCTTGAGATTGCTCATGCTTCCTCACAATTTGGTTTCTCAAGTCCTCAGACAGTTCTTTGGTCTTCTTTCTTTTCTCCATGCTCAATGTGGTACACACAAGGACACAGGACAGAGGTTGAGTCAACTTTAATCCATGTCAACTGGCTGCAAGTGTGATTTAGTTATTGCCAACACCTGTTAGGTGCCACAGGTAAGTTACAGGTGCTGTTAGTTACACAAATTAGAGAAGCATCACATGATTTTTGGAACAGTGCCAATACTTTTGTCCACCCTCTTTTTTATGTTTGGTGTGGAATTATATCCAATTTGGCTTTAGGACAATTCTTTTTGTGTTTTTTCATTTAAGACAAATTAAATGAAGATAATAATACCAAAGAATTTGTGTTTGCAATCGTTTTCAGGAAGAAACTGAGTATTATCTGACAGAATTGCAGGGGTGTCAATACTTTTGGCCACAACTGTATGTATAGTGTGTGCTGCAGTGCTGTGTGTATAATGTGTGCTGCAGAGCTGTGTGTGTATAATGCGTGCTGCAGAGCTGTGTGTGTAATGCGTGCTGTAGAGCTATATGTATAGTGTGTGCTGCAGAGCTGTGTGTGTATAATGCGTGCTGCAGAGCTGTGTGTGCACGGTGGCTCAGTGGTTAGTGCTGCAGCCTTGCAGTGCTGGGGTCCTGGGTTCAAATCCCCACCAAGGACAACATCTGCAAGGAGTTTGTATGTTCTCCCCGTGTTTGCGTGGGTTTCCTCCCACACTCCAAAGACATACTAATAGGGAATTTAGATTGTGAGCCCCATCGGGGACAGTGATAATTATGTGTGCAAACTGTAAAGCACTGCGGAATTTGTTAGCGCTATATAAAAATAAAGATTATTATTATTATAATGCGTGCTGCAGAGCTATATGTATAATGTGTGCTGCAGAGCTGTATGTATAATGTGTGCATACTGTACAAGCGTTCAAGTGATCGGCGTCTAGTTCGGCCAATACTGGGGAAATGTGACGGCATACACACTACACAAGTTGTCACGATTTGGCAGTCTGCAGATACGGTGACAGGAGACCTTTGTCCTAAACCTGGACAACCCCGATAAACTTGGTGCCTTCATTTTCTAAGAGGAGCAGACTTCTTATTAACCCTCTGTCTTACTTTAGAACACTGAGGAGACAGTACCTAGACCATCAATGATCTACATCCTTAAGCCACTGGGAAAGTTTTAATTACTGAAACAATATTTTCTTCCCCCCTATTTTTTGTTGTCTTAACCTGGGTGTCTCCTACAGTGAGAGGAGCCTAAGGGCCTCGTCACACATAGCGATCTCGGTAGCGAGATCGCTGCTGAGTCACAAGTTTTGTGACACAACAGCGATCTCACCAGCGAGATCGCTGTGTGTGACAGCGATCAGTGACCGGCCCCCCTGCCGGTATCACTGATCGCTCTTGGAAAGCCCTGGACATTTCTTTGATCGCTGGTCTCCCGCTGGCCAGCACGCATCGCTGCGTGTGACAGGCGAGAGACCAGCTGGTAACTAAGGTACACATCGGGTATCTAAGGGACGCACGTCCCTTAGAAACCCGCTGTGTACCTTAGTTACCAGCTCCCTGCTTCAGCGCGCTGGTAACTAATGTACACAGTGACGACGCTCGCTTGGTCGTCGCTGGTGCTGATCGCTGGTGAAGCTGTCTGTCTGACAGCTCACCAGCGATCATGTAGCGACTCACCAGCGATCCTGACACGTTGATATCGTTGTCGGGATTGCTGGTGAGTCACTATGTGTGACGGGGCCCTTAATCGGCTTCTGGATAAATTCTGATGTGTAACATTAATACTGAACTACACAATGGGTCATCTTCTGGTTCCGGGTAACACCGTCAGCACTTCCCCGGTTTTCACTCCCGTCACATACGCCATTGTGTAGTGTGCTTACCGATCATCACAGGAGTCCCTTCTGTCTGGAAGTGACTAACAAGATCCCTTCCCCTGGATGCCAGCTCTGTACCTTGACTGTGGAGGCAAAATAAAAGCTCAATGACACCGCCAGAGCTGAAATCCCATGACCATCATACCGCCTGTCAGTAGGAAGTCTGGTATATAGCAGTAGGTTTACATGTGCTGATCTGTAATTTCCTGGTCTGATAACACAAGTAGATTATGCAATACATTGCGGCCTAAATTCTATGCCATTATCTTCTGTGAAAACTGATACTTAACTATTATCCAAAAATGATCACCCCCCTTCTAACATGCTGCCGGGCTCTACTGCATATTACTACTGGAGACAACAAGCAGCAGCCAGACAAATGCCCAAACCCAACCCGGGGTCGGACAGTTTACTGAATCCTTGCCGGCTGTTGGGTTGTATGGCCAGATAACAGACATGCACTTACCTGGCCTAATTTATAGCGCAATCATTGTTTTCATTCTTGTTTCTTATATTTGTAGTACACAAGAAAATAAGCAACTGTGTAATATATCTCATCAGAGAAATGTACTTCTTTCTCCTCCTGGACTGATCTTTCCCTCTCAATTCATAAGTAAAAGGTAAATGCAGGAAGACGAATGTTCCCATTACGAGGATGGAAGATGACAGTTGGTGCTTTTAAAATTCATTAGAGGAGGGCAGAGCTAGAAGCCAACACAGGCATCCTGCAGAAGGTTCTCCTGAAATGACGGGTACAGTTCTCCATAGAACTTTAGAAGCACCAACTGTCATCTCCTATCTCAGTAATGGGAAAAATGGTAACCACTGAAAAAGGTTTGAGCTGAGAATTGAGAATATTGAGAATAAATGATCAGTCCTGGAGGAGAAAGAAGCAGATTCCTCTGATAAGATATATTTCAAAGTTTCTCATGTTCACATGCACTATTGATTTGTGGAGGAGGGTGGGGAGATTATGCTTTTCCCCGTTTTGCTGTCAGTGCTCTGGAATTGCCCATTTTACACCCAGGAGCTGAAAACCTGTGCAGATGAAAAGCTAAACAGTTTGGACTGGGGATTGATACGTTTCCTACACTGATACAAGGTATCACGCGATCCGGCCTGGAGAGAGATTTATGTGCCAAGACTGGATATGATTGGAGTTAAACCTGAGCGCTGACAACTATCTGGTCTGGGTATTCAGCCTCCGGTTGTCGAATGCTTCCATTCACTGACAGCACTTTAAAAATGGTAAGAAAGTGGAATTGTATGCAACCTGCTGCTATAGGTGCAATGAAGGTTCCTCTAAGAATAAGAAGCGTCAGCTGGAATTTGGGGCACTCACCTGACAAACAGAATTTTGGATGTGACACCGAGCAGCTGGTTGAGCACCAGCTGGACCTCTATGGAGCCGATCCACTGCCGGGAGCCAACAAAGCTTGCGGGTTTATCTCCCACATCAACCAGAGCCTGTGAAATAAAGACTGAATCCATCAAATGAATATCGACACGCTGCACCGACGGCGGCCTCCATCACGTTACAACACTGCTGCCCTTATACGGAGCTGGGCGAACACTGGCATATGTGCTGCTGACGTCCTACATGGGCACGTGCCCAGATTTACCACAGCAGATGAGCAGCACATCACTAGCGCATGCGCAAGATTCAGAAGAAGCTGCTGCACAAAGGACAAGAGCCGGGATGGCGTCACTATTTCTGCCCCTGGCAATGCCAAGATGGCTCTTTAAAGGGAACCCGTCAGCAGGATTGTGCGGAGTAACCTACAGCCACTGACCTGTCAGCAGGATTGTGCTGAGTAATAATCTACAGACACCGAACTGTGAGCAGGATTGTGCTGAGTAACCTACAGCCACTGACCTGTCAGCAGGATTGTGCTGAGTAACCTACAGCTACTGACCTGTCAGCAGGATTGTGCTGAGTAACCTACAGCTACTGACCTGTCAGCAGGATTGTGCTGAGTAACCTACAGACACCGACCTGTCAGCAGGATTGTGCTGAGTAACCTACAGCCACTGACCTGTCAGCAGGATTGTGCTGAGTAACCTACAGCCACTGACCTGTCAGCAGGATTGTGCTGAGTAACCTACAGACACTGTCAGGTCGGCGATTGTTTCCTATTCCTCAATGGGTAAGATTGCAAAGTGCTCATAAAAAAGAAAGCAACTTGACAAATCAAGCTCTTCTGGAAGATTTTCAATTATGTGTATTGCTTAATGCCTTGGGTGTCGGGCATAACTGCAGTCTATGGAAAGGTGGCTGGTCTCCTAGGTAAGGAGCACAGCGCTTACAGGCTTTTAGCTACAGAGCTTGTAAGTGCTGCTCTGATGCTGACTTGATGTCTAGAAGTTGTTTTTTCTTACAGCATTGGAGAGCACACAGATTGCTTTGGTGGTCCAACCATGCCCTCAGCCCAAACTGGTCAATCAGCAGCAGCTGAAGCGGCAAATCAGCTGCGGCTAACAAGGGCCCACGGTGTACAACTGAAGACAGAACATGAGACAAACGCTTTAATCGTATTGTACATATAGTGCGCAGCATTTCAAAAATAAAGTAGCATATCTGGCTTTCCACCCAGGGGTGCCTAAATAAATAGAAAATGAAGATAAGACCACCTCTGCAACATTTCAGATTTCTCAAGTATAACACAGGTATCAAGCATAAAGAGCATTTCAATCCAATTAGGTCTTGGGATGCGTCTACGCTGCGGTTGAACATATGGGCAAAATCTACCCACGGGTGGCAAGCCAATGACTTTCACAATCATGCGTCCATTGGTGGACCACAGGCTATAATAATACAGTGAATCTAATTCCACACTATAAATTGTGAATATATAGGAGCAATAATCAATCAACACGCTCCAAGACAGATGGTATGCTGTCAATCAAAAATAATCTCAAGCATGATTTAGCAGGATTTTTGGAGTATGCTTGAAATAAAAGCCTTAGTCCAAGAATAAGCACTAGTTAAAGTCAGGACCAGAGTTTGGGGGGAGGGGAGGTGGCAAACTGGTCAATTGCCCAGGGCCCCAACTCTTAGGGGACCCTAGCATTTCTATTCCAAGGTCCAAGAAGTATCGTTTCTCCTTGCAGAGAATGACATGCTAAGCATGCCCAGATGAGGAGACTTAAAGCCGCAATGCTCCTCTGGGAAATATGCAAATTGTCTCTTCAAAGAGAATAAATGATAAGTCCTGGAGGAGAAAGAAGCAGGTTCCTCAAAGTCACTTCAACAGTGATGTGGTCCCTAAAAATATTGTTTTGTAAGTTTTGTTGGCAAATTAAAAAATTGCTTCTCAACCATTCTAACTTCTTAACGAAAAAAATTATGTTGCAACAATTGTGCTGATGTAAAGTAGACAGTTGGATAGGTTATTTATTATCGTGTGTGGTATAACTATCTGATTTAAAGGCATAAAAATTTAAAGATTGAAAATTGGGAAATTTGCAAATTGTCAAATTTTCATAAATTTAGGTAAATCATATCAACCAAAATTTACCACCAACATGAAGGACAATAGGTCAGGAAGAAAAAAAACACTCAATCACTTGGATCCCTGCAGACTTATTACCATATAGAGGGACAACGGTCAGATTTAAAAAATTTGGCCTGGTCATTAAGATCAAAATTAGCTCCGTCACTGAGGGGTTAATGAATGAGATAGGAGATGATGGATGGTGCTCAAAGTTGGATGGAGAACTGCAATGGTCGCTTCACGAGAACATGCGGCAGAATGGCTGTGTCTGCCTCTAGCTCCTCCATCCTCCCTTTCTCCACAGAATCTTACACTCGCCATCTCAGCAATGGCAAAATATGTCTTGGCTGTAGATATTACCCATGCATCAATAGAGAAACATCAATCTCTTAGGAGAAAAAAAAAATGAATATTCCTTTAAAGGAGTTTTCCCATCTCCAGGATTCTGTGCTAATAAATAGTAGGTGTAATATATTATTTTTATTAATAATAATGATATTAGCAAATCCCTGCAATTAGAAAAGTAGTATAGTTTTCCTGATTCGCTATGTCGCTTTCCCCATTTCGGGCATTGCAATAGCTTACGTATCCATAGTTATAACCACTAACAACTAACGGTCATTATATCAGTGGCCGAAACCATGAATAACTAAGCCACTGCAAGCCATAAATGGAGAAAGCGACATAGTGAATCAGAATAACTATTCTACATTTCTAATTGGAGGGATTTGCTAATATTATTACATCTGCTACATATTGGGATAGGATTTTGGAGATGGGGATACCCCATTAAGGTCATCTTTTCATCCAGTAGTGAATGGTATAAAAATCATGATTATATATATATTTTCCTCTTATTGGCACCGATCTCTGATATTAGCAGCACTCAGTGTGCCCCTGTGATGAGCAGCAATGACCACTACCTGCTGAATCTCCCTGTGTGGTGGGATGGATCTGTCACTATAACCTTGATAATTGAACCAGGAGCAGATGGTCTGCAGAGAACGGTAGGCGCAGCCCCAGCCATTGTCATCCATACGGTCCTGCATGTAGTGATGGTAACTATAGACTCCTTGTACCATGGAGACCTACGGAGAGAGGATAGATTAGTGGTAAAAGCATTGATCACTATTATCTTTTAGCAGCGACCATGTTTTTGTAGGCACATACACATTGTCCTTTTGCTTATTGTCACAAACCTGTCAGTAAAATGTTCGATTCCCTGCACCATAACCAGAGGGGAAATTCTGCTTTTCACAGTCCATCTTCAAATCACTGGGATGTCTGCGGTATAGGACACGTCCTCCACAGATCGACATGCTCTTTGTAACTAACTTTTAATTTTGTCAAGATGAGGATCCATAAAAGGGTTGTCCAGGCCTTAAGGTACAAGTCTGCAGTCACTCTATGTGAATCCTGACAGCGTGGCCGGGATTCTCCGGTGCCGGAATCAGCGAGCACGTGACCGCAACTATGCGATTTGCTTACATGTGGTCACATGCCAACTAGACTTGCCCGACCTCGCTCAATGCAAGTGTATTTAGTGAGGCCGGACACATCTAGTCGGAAAGTGGCTGGAAGTGTGAAAATCGCAGTTACAGTCACATGACCGCCTGCAGTGAATGACTGCAGACTTGAACCCTAAGGCAGGATAATCCCTTTATACACCCCTCAATTAAAGGGGTATTCTAATGAATTATAAATCACCAAGCCCCTGAATAGATAATAAATGTTATATCGGTGTTTCCCTGCTCTTGTGCCCCCCCACAGAATCATAGAATATTAGAGTTGGAAGGGTCCTCCAGGGTCATCGTGTCCAATCCCCTGCAGGATTCACTAAACCATCTCAGACAGATTCGGTCCAGCCTCTGTTTGAAGACTTTCATTGAAGGAGAACTCACCGCATCTCGTGGCAGCCTGTTCCACTCACTGATCACTCTGTCAAAATGTTGTTTCTAATATCTAATCTGTGTCTCCTCCCATTCAGTTTCATCCCATTGCTTCTAGTCTTTCCTTGTGCAAATGAGAATAAAGATGATCCTTCTACAATGTGACAGCCCTTGAGATATTTGTAGACAGCTATTAATTTTGATCTTAGGGTGTGTGCACACGTTGCGGATTCTGTTGCGGATCTGCAGCGGAATTGGCCCTGCGGATCCGCAGCAGAGCGCAGAGTCTGCTGCGGTGTACAGTACCCTTTTAGTCTATGTAAATTGAAAAACGCAGTGCCCACGGTGCGGAATTTTCCGCGTGGATTTGCTGCGAATTTGAATCCGCAGCATGTCAATTCTTTGTGCGGATTCCGCAGCAGTTTGGTATCTGCTCCATTGTAGAGGTGTCAAACCGCAGGGGAAAACCACAGGCTAATCTGCAGTAAATCCGCAGTTATTTTGACCTGCGGATTTAGACAAATCTGCAAGGATAATTCCGCAGCAGAATCTGCAACGTGTGCACACAGCCTTAGCCTTCTTTTTCGCAAGCAAAATATTCAACCATTGGAAATTGTTTGCAGACCGGTCACCATTACATAGTTAAGTAGGTTGAAAAAAAGACCTAGGTCCATCAAGTTCTCCCTTTCTCCACCAATTGTACATTTCGTCACTAAATTAACTATAACCCACAATGTTATGTGTATCAAGGAAATCATCCAGCCCTGTTCTAAAAGCTGTTCTAGTGTCTGCCATTACTACCTCTTGTGGTCGGGCCTTCCGCAGTCTGACTGCTCTAACTGTAAAGAACCCTCTCCCGTTTAGTTGTCGGAATCGCCTTTCTTCCACCCATAATGAGTGCCCCCTAGTAATCAGTATGGTCTTTGCAGGGAATAAGTCATGTGCCAGTGTTTTGTAATGGCCACACATATATTTATACATATAAATGAGATCTCCTCTGAAGAGTCTTTTTCATAAGCTAAACAAGCCCAACGTTTCCAACCTTTCATTATATGAGAGGACTTCCATCCCTTGTAATAATCTAGTTGCCACCTTTGAACTGACTAATTTCTGAATGTCTTTTTTAAATGTGGGCCCCAAAACTGAATCCCATATTTTGGTCGCTCTTTTCTGACCCCATTTTTCCACAAGATCACTGGTAAGGAGAGTTTTATGAAGTGGTTGGCCAGCAGTTTTGCAGCCAGAGGAGAATGGGGAATATTCAGAAAATTGGTGGATAGTTGATATTTATGTACATCAAAATACCCCTTAACATCAGAATTCCCTTCTTTTTCATGATACTCTGATACTCCTGTTTATGAGAAGTTCGACAAAAGCGAGAGCTATCCTTTAATGAGTGTGACATGTTCACTTTGCACCAGCTAGGAGCAACAATCCATTAAATGCAACGTATGATAAATAAGATTAATTAATGTATTACAGAGAAGAAAGATTTCTTATGATAAAACAACTGATGGAGGATCTCCTGCCCCCATGCATTAACGTGGGGAACCTCAGATTTTGGTAGTATTACAATCACAGATGAGTGCACTCTGCAGAATACTCACAGTGCCGCCCTCCAGGCAGGGATGGTTTAGGTGGACATGTGGGTTTCGTAGATATCCATCTCTGTATGGCTCATCAGGAAAATGATAGGTGTTGGCTCTTCTGAAATATGGTCTGTCCAGGGGCAGGTTAAACTCCCCATGTAATGCCTAAACGAGAAGGAGCGAGTAACATAACACAGGGCGCACCCAACACCGCCTTCCATGGCACATGGTCCAATTGTGACTTTAGTTAACCCTTCCCATAAAAGCAATCAACACCCAAAATTTTTAAAACAATCACATGTTAACTATTTAGAATGAGATGCAGATGGCTCAGTGTCACCCGCTCTCTGTAGGGGGGATTACTTTCTATGCTTGCCCTGTTCACGTACAGTGGTAAAGCAGGCCCATGTAACATATCACCTTTAGTGAGAACACAATGAGACCACGAACAATGGGTTCATGTGTTGGATGTTCGGCAGGTAATCTACAAAGAGAAAGGCAGAATGAAATGGGGTCACAAGGAACTATCGGGGAACATGACGGATCTATATTACTGTGTGCTTTTATGTGGCGCTGACTGAAAGGCAAGTAAAAAAGTTGTGGCAAAACTGCCGACACTGATTAACGCTACGCCTAGGTGGGACCAGGAAATGTAGACGGGGCGGACTAGATATACTCAAAATGGGATTTGGTTTTCTAAATAGGGGGAGAATATTGCTCCATTTAATTTTTTTTTAAACTGATCTGAGACCATTTGAAAAAACTTTTAGCTGCTGAACAACCTTGTCATATGCAAAGGGGCTTTCGACCAGCAGTTTACACTGGAGCTGCCCTACAGATCTAGCAATGGTCACCTTGACTCAGGTAACAGAATTGGGACATCACGACGTGGAATCTGACCCCTAACCAGACATCGGTCAGTGGCTTGTGCAATGCTAAATTATCTAAAGCTTCTGACGTGAGACAACCGTCTGTAATCAAGATGGTGTGCTGTGGGTCATGACAATATGTGGAACATCTGTGCAGTCAACATACCTTTCTACAATCTTCTAGTTGAGAGTCTGCCACTCCTGCGGGGTAAACCACGGTGACAAGTTCTTCTCTCCCAGGTACCATGAAGTGAAATGGTTCTGCCACACGAATGGCGGTTCCTTTCATATACATCATCAGGCACGTCTCCATGTCAGCCAGCTGCTGTGTGAGCTTCTTCACGAGGATCTTCTGTGCCCTGGGCCAAGAATAAAAGGAAAAAAAAAAGCACACTGTTTTCAGCTGTGCATACAAATGACTGTGGTATATGGATCCCAGGAGCAGTTCCCACCACAACCTTTTAACGGTGGCTATTTTTCCCCCTTCCGTGGGCTAATAAGCCTCATAATATTATAGTGATGGACGGCATCGGAAAACTGTACAAATACTGACCTGCACCATTTCTCTTCTGCAGGGAGAGACACAGCCGAATCCATGGGCAGGGTGATGGTCACCAGATGATGACACTGTGTGTCGGATTTCAGAGTCGGGGCCACCGCTTTAGAAGTCGTTGACATTTCAAACATGGGGCTGAGATTTACCACTTGCTGTGGACAACAGACACATTGCATTCGCTCATCTAACATAGTGAGAAATAGTAGATATGGCAGATGGCTAGCACTCGACTAGTGTAATGAATAAACGGTGCTAGTGAAAGGGAGCCTCTGGTCCCGTAAATGTGAAGTCAATATAGAATCACTGCACACGTAAATTATGCTAAAGTGAGCTTTTTATTATTTAATTGACGGTGATGAAGCGACAGCTGACGTTTCGGCCTAACAACGGCCTTTATCACATTGTCGCCCTTTTGAAGTAGAGTTTTGGTAGTCACCGGTTGATAGTTTATCACTGCTAGGCAATATTTCAAAAAAATGCAGATTATCAAACATTGGTGGCGCAGCGGGGGATGCATTCACTGCTGAGGCACGGCGGTACCTGCATCCCCCACTGCGCCACCAATGTTTGATAATCTGCATTTTTTTGAAATATTGCCTAGCTGTGACAAACTATCAACCGGTGACTACCAAAACTCTACTTCAAAAGGGCGACTATGTGATAAAGGCCGTTGTTAGGCCGAAACGTCAGCTGTCGCTTCATCACCGTCAATTAAATAATAAAAAGCTCACTTTAGCATAATTTACGTGTGCAGTGATTCTATATTGACTTCACATAGTGAGAAATAGAACAATCTGAACAAAATAATGACTTTTCATACATTTCCAGTAAAATGACCAAAAGTGTGCAGTCATTAGCCAAGTGTGACATGGGTACTCATGTGGAGGACACCAATAGAATTAATGTGTGGCTTTTCTGTGGATTTTAAAATCTGGAACATGTTCATTATTTTGCCTGAAAATTCTCCAGCAAGTGTTAATGAACAAAACAATACACCATTCATAAGCATGGCAGGCAATGTGTTAATAGATTCCGTTGGGAATCAGGCATGTAAATCCTACCGGAAGCCACAGAGGGTGAACACGGCCCAAGTTTACTTTACTAACGCTAACGATAAATACTTCATCCCTGGCTAAAAGGAAAGTCCACCTATTTACTGGCACGTCAGACAATGACAGAGGTATGTGAGCGATAGCCCTAAATAATGGGATGCAGAACTCTGCAGACCACCCAAGCTGGAAATCTCCAGAACGCTCCGTGTTATACAACACAGCCTTCACTGTGAGAACTGGTAGCGCTTCCATCACATGGACAAGTCTGAAGATACATTTCGGTGAAGTTTCTTTAGAAGTTTTTTTACCTGTTGCCTGGATTTTATAGCCTAAACTATTGCCATGTAGGTAATCCAGAATGAATCTTCACTTTCCTTTTAGAAACCGTTTTCACCTTTTAGAAAAATCCATTGTAGAAACTGTATTCTGATGAGTTGCAAGTGCAGCGAGGTGGGACAGTGCACTTGCAGCTCTCCTACCTTCTCTCCACCTGTGAGTGACAGGTCACTCATGTTTCAGCCATATGCTTTCCATACCGAGATCTTTGCACCATTAGTGTCTGGGGCTGCATGTGCTCAGATCAACTCACTGGGTCTAGTGACATCCTGAGGACCTTACTGCACATGAGCCGCACCAGGCGCGAGCGACAGATCTCAGTAGGGCAAGCAGGTCGCTGAAATAAGAGGGACCTGTCAGAGACATATAGTGGGCGGGAAATAGGGAGAGAAGCAGTAGAGCTGCAAGTGCATTGTCCACCCACTGCACTTGCAGCTCATCAGCATAACATTTCAATGTTGGATTTCTCTAAAACAAGTAAAAAAAAGTAATGATTCAATCAGCATTTATCCACCTTAATATACATGCAATTAATTTGGGGTATAAAATCCTGATGACAGGTTCTCTTTAAGGAGAAAGTTTGTGACTTCTACCTAAATATCGGTAAGAACGATAGCTTGTCGGTAAGCCTCATACCTTTTCCTGCAGCTTTTTCTCTTTCTTTTTAGAAGATTTGCGTCTAGAGTCATCGTCACGAGTTCTGGCAAAGTGAAAACCACATCTGAATTGTGACAATCTGCTGGGTAACATTACTACAGGTAATAAAGCCATTCTGCTCACTGAATAAAGCTGAAGACATCTCTACACAAGGAGCCGTCCGTCAGGTCACTGGGTGACGTGTTGACTCCGGTGTTAGGCCATATGTACAATGAAGTGCGGCAGACATGGAAAACCAAGGATTCAGACTGAAGCTTCGCGGACAGATTATTAAGCTCTGCCACTAAGGCCTTCTTACAAGACGTCTCTACAAGGGAAGACAGAGCAGGTGGAGAGAAACCCCCTTACAGCCGAATAATTATACAATACAAGCAACTACAGAAACCGGTGGTGTCCCTGACTATATCAAAGAGGATCAGCACTTGGTTTTCTCTACAATAAACTATTTCATGATCATAGGGAATTTCTTTACTAAATCCACAAATGAAATAAAACCATACCATCAGCTTTAGTCAATGAGAATGACAGCCCCAGGCCGCCTCGTATCCTAAAAACGACTTCTGGAACTTCTGAGGTCACCTATTGAGTCAGGAGGAAAACCAATGGCCATATTATTACATAGCGACCAACACTTGTTTTTTTCTCATACAGTCTCATTTTCATCAGGGTTTTGGATCACATTTTCATCACTGGGTCAGTTTTTACCATCAGTAACGAATAAAAAATATAAATTGCTAAACTTATTCTATCCAGCAGCTCAGGGCCAACAGCTGAGGGGATAATAATAATCTTTATTTTTATATAGCGCTAACATACTCCGCAGCGCTTTTTACAGTTTACACACATTATCATCACTGTCCCCATTGGGGCTCACAATCTAGATTCCCTATCAGTATGTCTTTGGAATGCGGGAGGAAACCGGAGTACTCGGAGGAAACCCACACAAACACGGGGAGAACATACAAACTCCTTGCAGATGTTGTCCTTGGTGGGATTCGAACCCAGGACTCCAGTGCTAACCACTGAGCCACCGTGCTGCCCTATGGTTAGAGAGATACAGAGGGCAGGGGTTCGACGTGGCGGATATTGAGTTGGGGAGAGGCTCATTGGTTCAAGGACTGGAGGCAGGTAGTTTTAGTCATGCCCCACTCTAGCCCTGATACACAAGGTGTGGGAGGAGATTAAAGGGATTAGGGGAGTGGTGGCCCTGACTAATTACTCCCCTATATGGCAAAATGAAAAGCTGCTGGAATTTGACAAAATGGGAGAATTTCAAAACTGGACGAGGAAAGGAATTCAATACATGGCCCAATTACAGGACCCGCGGGGACTAGTGACTTTTGAGAAACTACAGGAGGAATACGAGTTATCTGAGATCTGTAGATTCCAGTATAGACAGCTGTCATGCTTACATAGTGCAGAGTAAGACTGTATGTGTGTAGTGATGGGGGAACAAAAGGAGTTATGTCAGGTATTTATAAGGACTTAATGCATACCTTTTTAATCAAATACCCAATTAAGGCTAAAGAGAAGTGGGAAGACGAATTGGGACCGTTAGAAGATAAGTGGGAGGCGATTATGGAATACATACCCCAATTGTCACTGAGTTAGCCGGGTAGACTCTCACAAATATATGTGCTCCATAGAGTGTACAGGACCCCTGAAAGACTATCTAGGGCAGGACAGGACTTCTGAGTGCCCTCATTGTCAGACTGATGGGTCTGGGATCTCACATGTTGTTTCAGTGCTCCAGACTGGACTCATACTGGACAGGGGTTATTAACACTATAGAGGGAGTGTATGACTGTAGAATCGAGAGGGATCCTGTGGTTTGTATTTTGGGTTATGTGGAGGAGATTCAAATTCATAATCCGTTCAAATTGGCGATAGCTAGATTGTTATACATTGCTCGCAAATTAATAGCCAGGCATTGGATAAGTGACGAACCGCCGATGATACAAGAATTTATTAGACAATCAGACTTTATTGTAAATATGGAAAAAGATATTTATGCCAAAAGAAAAAGGGAAAAAATGTTCGATGCATTGTGGACTCCGTGGGTGGAGAGACGAAGATCCCGAATGGAGTATTTGTTACTGATGTTTCTATAAGGGGGGGGGGGGGAGGAGGGGATGCATTGTAATTGAAAATATGTGACCTTGTTGGACATTGCAATGTCTGGACTCTGTTCTCTGTTTGAATTTCGTTAATAGAAATTTATCTGATTCTACCCATCAGAATATTAAAGCAAGCCTGCGTACGGACTGCACACAGATGCCATCCATGCGCTTGTCAATGATTTTCACACACCCATTTTTTTTATTTATTTTTTTAAACACAGAGGAGCTTGATCTGTGACTTAAATGAAAAACAAACATACTATTTGTTTTTTTTTGAGGCCCGAAAAATTAGCAAAAAAACCCACCAAACGCACAGACATATGAACATCCACACAGACTCAAATATGAATGGCCTAATGAAACGGTTTTTGAAACGCGCGTCAAGGTGCCTGGGCACCCTTTATTCTCCCTTGTGTCTCTTAGGGGCAGATTATGTCCTAAGGTATATGCATTATGTAGTGTTTCTATTACAGCATGCAGTTGGTGTTCCTGTTATTCAGACACACATTGCCATGGAAATTCTTGCTATATAAAGCCGTTATGCATTATTATTGAGCATATTAATAGGATTGCTATTTTTCATATTTATACTTTACCTGTTCTTTATATCAGGTCTATTTATATGCTTCATTTATGACTCATATATAAGTTTTTTTCTTGCCTCATACATCAGTGATTTTGGGTCCAGTTATTAATCTATATCTTTTTTTCTAATGTTTGCCTTTTAGTCTGACTTCTTTTCACCACTAAGCGTTTATAAGTATATATTTATTAATAAACTTTATTCAATAGTTATTACAATTGTTTGCCCCTACATTTCATTTTTGCCTTACTTATATTACTGTTACTGTCCCAAATAGAAAATTCTTTTTGGTTTTATATAATAGGTACATGTTCTGTCCATCAAACACACGGAAGGGTCAGGGAGGCTAGTCCAGGTCTGTCACAGCCCAATAAGTTTGCTAGATAGGTGTCATGACTTGGTTGTTGGGTGACCCGGGACCAGGGGCTCCATCCCTGTTCCTAACGCTAGAGGGCGCCCTAGCTCGCCCGGTTTCCCAAGTTACTTCTGATGGTGAAGATGCCAGGGCCACATTACTTGCCTTATCTCCAAAATCCACCCTCCATCTGTACCCTTCCCCACCCAGGGAAGAGGGGAGTAGTAGGGCACCGTAGTACACAAAACAGACGAACAAGGTAACAAGAACAGGGAAAACGGAAAATAACAGGCATACAAATATACACACACAAATATCAAAGGGATGCCCCAGGGCGTAGAGGATGGGGGGAAAACCAAAGTAGGAGAAGGAAAGGGAATTATCACACTTACTAAACCAAGCAACAGTCACAGATAAACCCACCATACACCTTCTCATACAACCAACTACTATCCTCCTAGCCATGCAGCATACGCTAACTCCTACGAGGTGTGTCAGTCAGGACCCAGATTATATAGGTGATAGGAGTGGCTAACTATGCTCAGCTGAGAGCTCAGACTCCCAGATCTCCAAACATGGCCGATTAACCCCTGTACTGCCAAAAGATATTTACACGGTTTAATAAGGTGAAGTGCATCTTTACAGCGCAGGAGCAGTCTTCTGGCTCTTCTCTGTCGTGGTAACCCAGTGACAAAAGGTAGATGAGGGGGTGTCAGTACAATACTAGCACTGCTGCGGCAAGACACGTCCTCCGAAAGCTGGGTATATCATTGCAGGGGCTGGCAGGACAGCTGCTGGTAGTGGGGGATTCAGCACCCTACTGTGGGCAGAGCCTAAAACATAAGAGAGCATTTGCCTCAATCTCATGCACTCTGCCATAGACCACACCTGCTCAATATAAGGCTATGTGCCCACGTTGCAGAAATGCTGCGGGAATGTTCGCAAGTCCCTGCCGCGGGTAAAACGCATGCGGAATTCGCATGCGTTTTCCCGCAAAACACAAGCGTTTTTAGCTTGCAGAACTCTAGCACTTTCCAAGTGATTGGAAGCATCGCTTGGAAAAGTGATTGACAGGTTGGTCACACTTGTCAAGCATAGTGCTTGACATGTGTGACCACTTTTTACTATTGATGCTGCCTATGTGGCATCAATAGTAAAAGATAGGATGTTAAAAATAGAAAATAAGGATATACTTACACTCTGTTTGCCCACGGAGCCCTCCCGGCCCTCATTGGCGCTGGCGGCAACCACCGCTCCCCAGGAATGCATTGTGCGAATGACCTCTGATGACGTAGCGGTCTCGCGACCGTGACGTCATCCGCACAATGCATCCCTGAGAACGGAAGTTGCCGCCAGCGCCAATGAGGGCCGGGAGGACTCCGGGGGCCGACAGAGGTTTTAATGTTAGAGGCTAGGACCGTCCAGAATACCGTGACGTTGTGGAATGGCTTTTAGGTTTTTTTTTATAAAAATTCTGTTAGCTAAGCATCCTATGTTATTTTCATGTACTATTGCTGTTTATTTACTGCGTTGTATTTTCTTATTGTTTTGTTCTTGGGTTTTTAATAGTGTTACTAACCTGCCCGCACTTAGCCGAACCCTGTGGGAAGGAAATGAACTTTGTCCTCCCCGCCAGCTGATGGTTCAGTCACCGCTCGGAGTATATGGAGAGGCAGCGGTACCTGTGCCCTCCATCAGTGATCCTGGCTCTGCATTGGAGCCGGCTGTAAGTCAGGGTCGGGGGGGGGGGCATGGTTACAGCAGCAGTTTCTACTGAACCGCCCCGGTGACTGAAACCAAATGCTGACGTTTCTTGGGTGTCATCCCATTTCTCACTGGAGCAGGTGAGACGGTCAGGACCTTTATTTATTCATTAACTCTTCCCAATGCATCAGATAAAAACTGGTGAATTTCACACGGAAAACAGCAGTTCAAAGTCTGTCTTCTGGTTTTTACAGATTTCTATACACTCCAATGGCCGAATCAAATCCGTAAACATGAACGAGTATAGGACATGCTCTCCGGTCTCCCGGATCCGTGATACTGACGGATGTGTGAATCTATCCTAAACGCTGCTGCCCGACTAATCCACCTGCCCCTCCCCCCCGCTGTTACCCGGCCTCTCCCCTCTGTCAATCCCTGCACTGGCTCCCCATCACCCAAAAAATCTAGTTCAACACCCTAACCATGACAAACGAAGCCATCCACAACCTGTCTCCTCCATACATCTGTGACCTCGTCTCTGTACCTACTAGCACACAACCTCCAATCCTCACAAGATCTCCTTCTCTACTCCCCTCTTCCCACCAATCGCATACAATCTTTCTCCCGCGCATCCCCCCTACTCTGGAACTCTCTACCACAACATATCAGACTCTCGCCTACCATGGAAACCTTCAAAAAGAACCTGAAGACCGACCTCTTCTGACAAGCCTACAACCTGCAGTAACCACCGATCCACCAAACCGATGCACCAGGGCTGTGGAGTCGGAGTCGGTGCTCATTTTGGTGGAGTCGAATAGCAAAAGCAGATTAGAAATCTGCTCTATCTATATATCCATATCTGTATCCATATCATATCTGTACCAAAAAGAATGAAAGCTGAGTAGCACACAGACTAACACTCCTTTTTTTAGCACCAGTCAGGCACACCTCTTAGCTGCCCAAAAGGACACCCAGGACAGGCATTGCTCGTCTTCAGTAACACATCAACATCAACTGATAGTTGGAATAAATACACTGCATTCATCACCACATCTTCTTAGGGTGCAGGCTTTATTTTCAAGTGTAGGTGTGTGAAGTATGAGGTTCTGCAGCAGCTGAGGTGTGCAGTATGAAATTCTGCGGAACGGCATGAGGTTCTGCCCCCCCCCTAAGTTTGATCCTGGCTACGCCCATAGCGTGAATGTAGCCTGAGGATCTAGCTGAGATAAGTCATACTGTGTGTGTGTATGTGTGTGTATATATATATATATATATATATATATATATACACATACACACACACACACACACACACACACAGTACAGACCAAAAGTTTGGACACACCTCATTCAAAGAGTTTTCTTTATTTTCATGACTATGAAAATTGTAGATTCACTCTGCAGGCATCAAAACTATGAATTAACACATGTGGAATTATAGAATTAGCAAAAAAGTGTGAAATAACTGAAAATATGTCTTATATTCTAGGTTCTTCAAAGTAGCCACCTTTTGCTTTGATTACTGCTTTGCACACTCTTGGCATTCTCTTGATGAGCTTCAAGAGGTAGTCACCAGAAATGGTTTTCACTTCACAGGTGTGCCCTGTCAGGTTTAATAAGTGAGATTTTTTGCCTTATAAATGGGGTTGGGACCATCAGTTGTGTTGTGCAGAAGTCTGGTGGATACACAGCTGATAGTCCTACTGAATAGACTGTTAGAATTTGTATTATGGCAAGAAAAAAGCAGCTAAGTAAAGAAAAACGAGTGGCCATCATTACTTTAAGAAATGAAGGTCAGTCAGTTCGAAAAATTGGGAAAACTTTGAAAGTGTCCCCAAGTGTATTGGCAAAAACCATCAAGCGCTACAAAAAACTGGCTCACATGAGGACCGCCCCAGGAAAGGAAGAGCAAGAGTCACCTCTGCTGCGGAGGATAAGTTCATCCGAGTCACCAGCCTCAGAAATCGCAGGTTAACAGCAGCTCAGATTAGGGACCAGGTCAATGCCACACAGAGTTCTAGCAGCAGACACATCTCTACAACAAGTGTTAAGAGGAGACTTTGTGCAGCAGGCCTTCATTGGTAAAATAGCTGCTAGGAAACCACTGCTGAGGACATGCAGGAAGCAGAAGAGACTTGTTTGGGCTAAAGAACACAAGGAATGGACATGAGACCAGTGGAAATCTGTGCTTTGGTCTGACGAGTCCAAATTTGAGATCTTTCGTTCCAACCACCATGTCTTTGTGCGACGCAGAAAAGGTGAACGGATGGACTCTACGTGCCTGGTTCCCACCGTGAAGCGTGGCGGAGGAGGTGTGATGGTGTGGGGGTGCTTTGCTGGTGACACTGTTGGGGATTTATTCAAAATTGAAGGCATCCTGAACTAGCATGGCTACCACAGCATCTTGCAGCGGCATGCTATTCCATCCGGTTTGTGTTTAGTTGGACCATCATTTATTTTTCAACAGAACAATGACCCCAAACACACCTCCAGGCTGTGTAAGGGCTATTTGACCAAGGAGAGTGATGGCGTGCTACGCCAGATGACCTGGCCTCCACAGTCCCCAGGCCTGAACACAATCGAGATGGTTTGGGGTGAGCTGGACCGCAGAGTGAAGGCAAAAGGGCCAACAAGTGCTAAGCATCTCTGGAAACTCCTTCAAGACTGTTGGAAGACCATTTCCGGTGACTACCTCTTGAAGCGCATCAAGAGAATGCCAAGAGTGTGCAAAGCAGTAATCAAAGCAAACGGTGGCTACTTTGAAGAACCTAGAATATAAGACACTAGATTATGGCATCACACCTCTTGCCATGTTAACCCTCAACACACACACGCCTCAACACACACTCCTCTCACCTTTCACCATCTCCACTCACTCCTTCACTCCACATACGACCCCTTCTCTCACTCCGTCATCACCGCTGCTCCACGATCCCCGACATCATCTTCCGCTGGCGCCATCCTGGATCCAGACGTCCTTCCACGCCGGCGACGCCATCTTGAGTATCGTGAAATCTCGCGATACTCAAGATGGCGTCGCCGGAAGAACATGTCGGACGACGTCGGGATCCAAAATGGCGTTGGCGAAATCTTGCGAGTTTTCACCTACGCCATTTTGGATCCCGACGTCGTCCTCGCCGGCGACATGTTCTTGCGGCGACGCCATCTTAAGTATCGCGGGATTTCACCGATCCAAAATGGCGCCGCGACGCCATCTTGAGTATCGTGAAATCCCGCGATACTCAAGATGGCGTCGCCGGAAGAACATGTCGGACGACGTCGGGATCCAAAATGGCGTTGGCGAAATCTCGCGAGATTTCGCCGACGCCATTTTGGATCCCAACGGCATCCACGCTGGCGACATGCTCTTGTGGCGACGCCATCTTGAGTATCGCCGGATTTCATGATACTCAAGATGGCGTCGCCGCAAGAACATGTCGCCAGCGTGGAGGACGTCTGGATCCAGGATGGCTCCGGCGGAAGATGTCGGGGATCGTGGATCAGCGGCGATGACGGCGTGAGTATGAGAGACGGAGTGAGAGAAGGGGTCGTATGTGGAGTGAAAGAGTGAGTGGACGTGAGTGGAGATGGTGAAAGGTGAGTGGAGTGTGTGTGTTGAGGAGGAGTGGTGTGCGTGGAAAGAGGTGTGCGGTGACGTCACCGGTTACAACTGGACGGAAGTTGTTACAAGCGGAAGCTGCTTAGGGCATTTATTATACAAGACATATTTTCAGTTGTTTCACACTTTTTTGTTAATTATATAATTCCACATGTGTTAATTCATAGTTTTGATGCCTTCAGAGTGAATCTACAATTTTCATAGTCATGAAAATAAAGAAAACTCTTTGAATGAGAAGGTGTGACCAAACTTTGGTCTGTACCGTATGTATGTAATCGATATTACATAGTGTATTACATATTTACAATTTATTACAGTTTTTTGTGTTCTAAAGTTGTATTCCAATAGATAGATATTATGTTCTACCTAAATATCTTGATTATTGGATCATAGAAATGATTAAATGTCTGATGTTCACATTGTACTACAATAAATTTTTCACTTAAATATAAGCAATATGTGTGGGAGTCGGAGTCGTGGAGTCGGTGTAAGGGAAATTGAGGAGTCGGAGGTTTGGCTTACCGACTCCACAGTCCTGCGCTGCACGACCAGCTCTACCCTCGCCTACTGTAGCCTCCCCCACCTCTTGTAGATTGTGAGCCCTCGCGGGCAGGGTCCTCTCTCCTCATTTTGTTGTTTTATTGTCCTAGTTCTTTATGTTATACCCCTACTGACATGTAAAGCGCCATAGAATAAATGGCGCAATAATAACTGATCCATTTTGCTCACTATCACACTTGGAAGCCCTGGGACGAGTCACAGGGATGGGAGCGCTGCCTGGTGGCAGTAGATGGAAGGATAAGCAGCTACAATCTCTGGAGCCGCTGATCTCCAAGGGAGCCATAGACCCCAATGTACATGGCAAGCTGCAGGCTGCATGTCCGCAGGGGGTCCATGGAGGGTGAGGAGGGGGTCTATGGAGTGTGGGTCCTTTATATTCTGGGCCCCAGGCTAATCAGCCAGCACAGGCTGCAGACTCTGATGCCACGGGACTGCCAGATACCAGAGCACAAGCTGCAGGCACAGCAGGTCACTGGCTACCATATGTTTCCACGTGATGTGGATAGGCACGGAGGGGCCGGTGTGTGGGCGCCTGCCAGCTCTGCACATGCTCCCTGCTATCAGACGTGTCCCTCTCACCATGTCCCCGGCGCTGACTTCGCACTGATGCTGCTCTTCACTCTTCTCTTCCTCCCAGCTTCCGGTTACTAGCTGTCAATCACTTAACGGCAGCGCACGTGTCACACAAACCCCGCCCCCACCAAGGCGTTCAGTACTTTTGACGCATGCGTGACAATTTCACACACGCAACAGAACTACATTTCCCAGCGTGCAAGTGAGAGAGGGCGGAACCATTAACAGAACGGGGGAGGGCGGTGTGTCACGAACTTGGCGACATCTTATCAGTGAACGCTAAACATTTCTTCTAGACATATAAAAAACATTTGTTTCTGTCAAATTACTGATATAATTAAGAAGCAGGTAATGGTATAAATGTGCGATGTTTATGAGAAAAACTGAAGTTCGGCATCTCACTTACTTGAGTTAGTCCATTTCCATGGCAACCACTGGTAACAAGCTGTCAGCTGGGATCTAAAGAGCTGAGGAGGAGCTGGAGACTGAGGGTCAGGTATGGTCAGTGTGTGGGGGGCTTGTTTATTGGGGCTCTGGTCTGGGGATGTGATCCTGATTCACCGCACACCCCATGTCACATCTAGGAGCTGGGGTCACCATGAGGGGGATGAGCAGGGGTCTCTCAGGGTCACCACACACCCCTTGTCACATCTAGGAGCTGGGGTCACATTGAGGGGGATGAGCAGGGGTCTCTCAGGGTCACCGCACACCCCTTGTCTCATCTAGGAGCTGGGGTCACCATGAGGGGGATGAGCAGGGGTCTGTCAGGGTCACCACACACCCCTTGTCACATCTAGGAGCTGGGGTCACCATGAGGGGGATGAGCAGGGGTCTCTCAGGGTCACCGCACACCCCTTGTCTCATCTAGGAGCTGGGGTCACCATGAGGGGGATGAGCAGGGGTCTCTCAGGGTCACCACACACCCCATGTCACATCTAGGAGCTGGGGTCACCATGAGGGGGATGAGCAGGGGTCTCTCAGGGTCACCATGAGGGGCAATGAGAGGGATGAGCAGGGGTCTCTCAGGGCCACCATGAGGGGGATGAGCAGGGGTCTCTCAGGGCCACCATGAGGGGGATGAGCAGGGGTCTCTCAGGGCCACCATGAGGGGGATGAGCAGGGGTCTCTCAGGGCCACCATGAGGGGCAATGAAAGGGATGAGCAGGGGTCTCTCAGGGTCACCACACACCCCATGTCACATCTAGGAGCTGGGGTCACCATGAGGAGAATGAGCAGGGGTCTCTCAGGGGCAATGAGGGGGACGAGCAGGGGTCTCTCAGGGTCACTGCACACCCCATGTCACATCTAGGAGCTGGGGTCACCATGAGGGGGATGAGCAGGGGTCTCTCAAGGCCACCATGCGGGGCAATGAGGGGGACAAGCAGGGGTCTCTCAGGGTCACTGCACACCCCATGTCACATCTAGGAGCTGGGGTCACCATGAGGGGGATGAGCAGGGGTCTCAGGGGCAATGAGGGGGACGAGCAGGGGTCTCTCAGGGTCACCGCACACCCCATGTCACATCTAGGAGCTGGGGTCACCATGAGGGGGATGAGCAAGAGTCTCTCAGGGGCAATGAGGGGGTTGAGCAGGGGTCTCTCAGGGTCACCGCACACCCCATGTCACATCTAGGAGCTAAGGCCACCATGAGGGGCAATGAGGGGGATGAGCAGGGGTCTCTCAGGGTCACCGCACTCCCCATGTCACATCTAGGAGCTGGGGTTACCATGAGGGGCAATGAGGGGGATGAGCAGGGGTCTCTCAGTGTCTCCACACACCCCATGTCACATCTAGGAGCTGGGGTCACCACGAGGGGGATGAGCAGGGGTTTCTCAGGGTCACCACACGACCCATGTCACATCTAGGAGCTGGGGTCACCATGAGGGGCAGTGAGGGGGATGAGTAGGGGTCTCTCAGGGTCTCCGCGCACCCCATGTCACATCTAGGAGCTGGGGTCACCATGAGTGGGTTGAGCAGGGGTTTCTCAGGGTCACCACACGACCCATGTCACATCTAGGAGCTGGGGTCACCATGAGGGGCAATGAGAGGGACGAGCAGGGGTCTCAGTGTCACCGCACGTCACATCTAGGAGCTGGGGCCACCCTGATGGGCAATGAGGGGGATGAGCAGGGGTCTCTCAGGGTCACCACACACCCTATGTCACATCTAGGAGCTGGGGTTACCATGATGGGCAATGAGGGGGATGAGCAGGGGTCTCTCAGGGTCACCACACACCCCATGTCACATCTAGGAGCTGGGGTCACCATGAGGGGAAATGAGGGGGATGAGCAGGGGTCTCTCAGGGTCACCACACACCCCATGTCACATCTAGGAGCTGGGGTCACCATGAGGGGGATGAGCAGGGGTCTCTCAGGGTCACCACAAACCCCATGTCACATCTAGGAGCTGGGGCCACCATGAGGGGCAATGAGACATAATGAGGAGACTGGGTAGGGGGCGCTCAGCTCTCTGCAGAGTAAGGTTTTCTAGAAGAATAAATCCTCTTCCTTCCCATGGTCTCTATCCGCAGCGGTTTCCGTCATCACATTTTCCACCATGTTATGATTGTAGTCAGTCAGTGTAATGTGTAAAAGAGGGTCCTAGTGGATGGCAGGAAGTATTGGGGTCTTCTTACATTCTTACTTTTTTCCGGGTGCTCCCAAGGTCTTGTTTGCATGGGTTTCCTCCCACAGTTCTAACACATACTGATAGGGGACTTAGATTGTAGGGGAAATTGATTATGCCATCTTTACAGCGCTGCGGAATATGGTGGCGCTATATAAATAAAATAAAAAAGTATGGATCCCCATTCACCAGAAGGTGGCCAATGTAGCCTCCATCCAATATGTCTGGTAGCCTCCTGACATAAGTACTAGTAGGTTGGAAGTTAATCTCCCTATCCTTGTGTTGTGTTTGCTTTGTCCTTTTGTTTGGTTCTAGTAGCGGATCTATCATAGAGAACAAGGGAGCGCGCGGGAGAGCCGAATATTGATGGGTCAGTCACGAACCATTCAGCTCTCTTATGGGAGCCTTACCTCAGTGACAGCCTTTCTGCAATTTCCAAGTCTCATTGATGTAACATTACACCATCCTTCTGCTGAAGCTGACACCCCTGAAAACTCCCCTATTGGCTTTCTACAGATGGGTGGGTGGTAGGATAGATGGTGGTGATTTTATCATAAATATGTGTTTATGTGTGATAGGACACAGATTTAATAGGGATCTATTTGGGATCTAAAAGAGCTGACTTTCTGGTGAGCACAGCCAAATGATTTAGGTTACCAAAAAGAGCCAGACCGCCCATGACTAGAGCTGGACCGCCCATGACTAGAGCCAGATCGCCCATGACTAGACCTTCTGGTCTGTTACACCAGCACCTCATAGTTATCAAGACTGAGTGCACGCTAAAATCCTTTCCCGTGACTAGAGCCGGACCACCCACGACTAGAGCCGGACCGCCCCTGACTAGAACCGGACCGCCCCTGACTAGAGCCGGACTGCCCCTGACTAGAGCCGGACCGCCCATAACTAGAGCTAGATCGCTCATGAATAGAGCCGGACCGCCCCTGACTAGAGCTGGATCACCTATGACTAGAGCCGGACCGCCCATAACTAGAGCTGGATCGCTCATGACTAGAGCCGGACCGCCCCTGACTAGAGCTGGACCGCACATGACTAGAGCCGGACCGCCCACGACTAGAGCTGGACCGCCCACGACTAGAGCTGGACCGCCCCTGACTAGAGCCGGACCGCCCCTGACTAGAGCCGGACCGCCTATGACTAGAGCCGGACCGCCCCTGACTAGAGCCGGACCGCCCACGACTAGAGCCGGACCGCCCACGACTAGAGCCGGACCGCCCACGACTAGAGCTGGACCGCCCACGACTAGAGCTGGACCGCCCACGACTAGAGCCGGACCGCCCACGACTAGAGCCGGACTGCCCACAACTGGAGCCGAGCGCTCCTGTGTATGGGGGAGTTGGGTGAGATAGCTGCCAGCTGAACAATAGCTTGGCCGCTGCTAGCTAATGATTGTGGCTAGCTACAGCACATCCACTCTTACTGCAGACAAGAGCATAGTCTAATATACCATTGCAGACACAGGCGTTGGAAGGCTCAAATGTGGTGTAAACAGTCAGCAATCAAAAATCTGGAGAAAAACTCACTTGTGAATACAGAAAACAGGGTTTCATAGGAGAAAAAAAATGAACCCGAGTGTTTGTGCACCGTCCTGACAGGAGAGTTCTGCTCTTCTGTGAGGCCGAGTTCACACGACTACACTTAATGGTCCGTATACAGTATGTGAGGCCTGGACTTTACGATGTGTCTCCCAACCCAAACGAACAGGCTCGTATGCATCTCTGGTGCTGTAGGCCTGGGCCGGAAGCCCTGAAGTCAGTCCAGACGTCGTTACTTGCATATTGACTGTGAACTGTACTCATGTGCACACGGCCTAACAGTGATCAGAACTTCTGACGATTCACTTTGACATGTCAGAGGTTTTGTGAAAAGGCAGCTAGAAAATCAAGAGAGTTTTTAAAGATTAACCTGTGTAAAAGGAAAGCTCTATATCAACCAATCACAGCACAGCTTTCAGCTTGTAATTCACTTTTGAAAAAACAAAGCTGCTCTGTGATTGGTTCTCTGATTCAAAAAATAAAGAAGTTATGGTAAAACAGAAGAACGGTATTGTCACCCGCCGAGTTCTGCGTGACATCACTGAATCATTCAGACGTGAAGCTCTGCTCGTTAGTCTCTGTTAATAATGTATAGCCGCTGGACACGGGATTATAAATAATTCCTGGGCTTTCACGCCTTCCAGTTTCACTCATTAGTGAGAACGAGACTGATGGCGTCTGGAGTCGTCTGTGTTCTTCAGTGTATGATTAACCATAATCAGATGCCAGTAATAGCCTCTGTATTCGTAGCTGAAGACCTTGTGGCTTCCAGGATCATCTGTGCAGGGTTTTTTTCCCAACTCTACAAAGTGTTCAGTTACCATAAAGAGGTTATCCTCTACTCTTGTGCTGATGACCTATCCCAAAGACAGGTCATCAACGTAAGATCGGGGGGGTGTCCAACATCCGAAACCCCCACTAAATAGAGCCGCTCAGCTCCTATAGATGAGAATACTAGCTGGTCTGCAGCAGCAGGCGCTGGATCATGTACAGAGCTGTGCTCTTCTGCTTTGTACATTGTTTAAATCTGACCTCTCCGAGAGCTGTTAATAACTGATTGGTGGGGAGGCCGGTGTCGACCTCCCTAGATCTTATGTTGATGAAAATTTATAGGCAAAGCTGAAAAGGCAGGTTGCGAGCAAGGCGACCTACAAACCTGGATCAGTTACACCAGTTTTGTCAGGAGGAATGGGCCTAAATTCTGACCAACTATTGTGAGAAGCTTGTGGAAGGAGATCCCAAACGTTTGACCCAAGTCATTCAGTTTAAGGGCAATGGTAAAATACTAATGAGATATATGTAAACTTTGACTTTGCTGTAAGTAATAAAAATGCCTTAAAACATTCTCTCATTATTCTGGCATTAGCAAATATTAATAATTATGGTAATCCTAATTCACCTAAAACGGGAAAGGTTTATTTTGATTTCATGTCAGATATTGAGAAAACCATGCAGATGTGTCTTTTTATATAGTGTATGTAAACTTCTGGTTTCAGCTGTAGGATCAAAATATGTTGTCTAGGAGCACAGTGGATATTTCTTTTTTGCCTTTTTAATTTTTGTGCTGTTGTGTTCAACCTTTTTTGTGCCTTGGATACTACTAGATGAATAAAGCAATTCTTTCAAGCAGATGTGAGTGCTGGCTATCCTTTGGACTGTTGCTTTTACTGTCGTGCACCCGACTAGATGAGCTGCTTGCGCATTTTTCACATTTCTGTAGAAGAATAGGCATGATCGGGTGACGTGTATAGTTTAGTGTTCAGAAAAGAGACAATGTCTCCATCATTAATGGAGGGCCCAGTGTTATCTGCCTGCAGTGTTCTTGGATTCCTGTCTGTGAGGATAATGATGAGCCTGCAGAGAAGTGATCGCTTCAGTACTGTGTTCAGTCTATCGTGAGCGCAGTACGAGCAGCAATATTTTACAGTTCTCTTAAGAAGGGTGACTGACAATGAAAATGACATTGAAAAAATTATTATAATAGCTCCATAGAGCAAAACAATAGAAAAACTCTCTATATTTACCTCCTAAACCGCTTCCGTTCCTGTAATGTCCCATGACCGCTGCAACCAATCTGTGGCTGCTGATCTGCTGCAGCCTTTACCATTCCATCATGAATAGTCTAACTGATGACCGTACTTTTGGATGACACCATTGCCTATACCATATTACTCTCTTTCCCTTAGGATACAAGGTGTGTAAGATCAGCGCTTCACAACAATGCCTAGCGAAGCAAAATCCGATATGGATCGGATCGGTCTGTTCCGTGAGATGAGCTACATCAGTATAGGAGACAAATACGTCACACCCTGCTCTAGTAAGTTGGCTTTATCGAATATCACTATGTAGAATGCTAAGCTATATAATAGAAAAATAATTCCCAAGGTGTAAATGGGATCAGGTACTAAGAGACTAAAAACAATAGCTGCTTTATGCCGTAATCCACACCTCTCGTCTACGGACTGACTATTGCGTTTCGGTGACTGGCGCTGCTTCTGGAAGAAAGCGGGCATATTTTCTAATCTGATGCAATCTATTAACCTATTCCTGACCAGTGATTTTTGTTTTTACTCTTTGTTTTGATTTTTTTCGTCCCTTCTTCCAAGAGCTATAGCTTCTGACACATCCAGATGAGAGATTGTTTTTTGCAGGGATGAGTTGTGGTTTGGAACGTCATCATTCCTTTAACATTTAATTTACTGAAAAACAGCGTTTACTGGGCAGTAAATATCTTAGTTAAGAAGTATCTTGCAAAAAAAAAAAAACAACAAACTTTTCTTGCATTGATGGACCTGTATAAGGGCTTTTGTTTTTTCATACATTTTTATTGATCCTGTTTTGGCGTAAATACAACATTCTGATCTATTTTTTATTGCATTTTTTGGGAGGTGCGGTGACTGAAAAATGGCATTTCTGAACTCATTTATATGATTAATAATTCTTATGACTTTTTTTTTTAAACAAAACCTGGTTTTATCTTCTGCTGACTATCTGGCCCTTATGGGAGAAAACAACCTGTCTTCTTTGGACGCCACCTTTGAACACCCTTTCCTCTCGCCTTTCCTCCTTTCCCTCCCTCTCCTTTTTCTTTGCTCTTCTTCTGCTTTTCTCTTTAGTCCTCCTCCTTTTCTGCTGCTATGTGACTGGATTACTCCTCTCAGTTGAGTATGAGTAGTTCAGTGAGAAGAGGAAGTGATTCAAACTTTTATATTTTTAGTTAGAAAAACTTTTTCACTTTTTAAACTCCATGGGGGACTTGAATTTGACGCATATTTCAGTTGCTGTGTGCCAGTTTACAAAATTGGGGTAAATTTCTGAGTTTATTCATGCCACCTTTGTGGCTTCAATTATGATGACTTTGTTGGGCTGCATTTGGCAACTATTTTCTCACCTCTTGAAAACTAGAGCCGTCGTGTTTTTAGTGTAAAAACACTAAAAGTCACAAATTTTTGATCGCTTACTCAATATACGGCAATCCTACAGTATTATAACTTTTAGTTAAAAATACATTTTCATATGAAGTTCGGCCATAGGCTGGTCTTTGTAGGAGGTCCAAGATGGTGATCCGAATGTTGATGATCTAAATGGTTAAACAGTAGTGTGCGTAGCTAGCTTTAATAGCTGGAATTACGGGCAAATGCTAACTGTATGACACAGCCAACATCTGCCGGGTATGGCATGTGCTTAGTTTCTGAGCCTGTTCTCGGGATATGCTATTATATACTGGGGAAGCATCTACATAAAAAGTTTCAGAATCTTAGCAAATACTTACACCCCAATGCAAGAGATATCACTACGGACAAGTCAAAACACCAGACGACTTACAAGTTAATTACAAAATGTTTCAATTTTTCATTTACATTTTTTTCATACAAACTGAGCATTTCCTACATTCAAATGTCAAGTTACCTCCAATACTTTATAATGGACCTGCTCTTGATGACGTATTATTTCATGTCACCGCTGTCTTGGGGTCATACTTGATTCCGAGCTTTCCTTTGCCCCCCACATTCGATCACTGGCTCGCTCTTGTCATCTGCACCTCAAAAACATTTCTAGAATACAACCTTTTCTTACTTTTGACTCTGCAAAAACTCTTACTGTTTCTCTTATTCATTCTCGTCTCGACTATTGTAACTCACTTCTAATCAGTCTCCCTCTTACCAAACTCTCCCCTCTCCAATCTGTCTTGAATGCTGCAGCCAGGATCATATTCCTCACCAATCGTTACACCAATGCCTCTACCTTGTGCCAGTCATTACACTGGCTACCCATCCACTCCAGAATTCAGTATAAACTTATTACCCTCACCCACAAAGCCCTCCATGGCTCAGCACCACCCTACATCTCCTCCCTTGTTTCCGTATACCACCCTACCCGCGCCCTCCGTTCTGCTGATGACCTGAGGTTAGTATCCTCAATAGTCAGAACCTCCCACTCCCGTCTCCAAGACTTTACACGTGCCGCGCCAATTCTTTGGAATGCACTTCCCAGGCCAATACGATTAGTCCCCAATCCCCACAATTTTAAGCTTGCCCTGAAAACACATTTATTCAGACTGGCCTACCGCCTCAACACATTAACCTAATCTATCCCTGTGTGGCACAGCCAAAAGTTTTACCATAACCAGATTTCCCGCATCATGTTCCCACATGCTTTATGCATCCATTAGCCCTCTGTGTTTGTACTGTTACACACTTAACATTATGGCTGGTCCATACAATCAGGGCAACTGTTACCACCCACCTTTCGTGTCTACCTCTTTCCTCACAGACTAAGCTTGCGAGCAGGGCCCTCATTCCTCTTGGTATTTGTTATAATCTACTGTATGTGATTATTGTTATGCTGTAATGTCTATTGTCTGTACAAATCCCCTCTGAAATGTAAAGTGCTGCGGAATATGTCGGCGCTATAAAAATAAAATTTATTATTATTATTATTATTATTATTATGTCACGTCTATTTTAGTAAGTAGTTATATTGACAATGAAATAACAATTCTGGTGAATCTCTACATAGAACTTCACGATGTGTGTGTTACTCCATGCGGAAATGTATGTATAATCTGACGATGTAGGAACCGACCTTGTTAACAAGGGTAAATTGTTCTAATTTGCAAGAAGTTTGTATGTTCTTCCCGTGTTTGCGTGGGTTTCCTCCGTGTTGTAGGAAACCCACGCAAACACGGGAAGAACATACAAACTTCTTGCAAATTAGAACAATTTACCCTTGTTAACAAGGTCGGTTCCTACATCGTCAGATTATACATACATTTCCGCATGGAGTAACACACACATCATGAAGTTCTATGTAGAACTCCAAACTCCAGAACTCCAAACTCCAGAGACATACTGATAGGAAATCTAGATTGTGAGCTCCATCGGGGACAGTGATGATAATGTCTGTAAAGCGTTGTGGAATTAATGGTGCTATGTAAGTGAGTAAAAAAAAAATAAGGCCGGTTTCACATTAGCGCTTTTTCAGCGCGCGCACGGCCGGGGGTAGCTCCGCCCCCGAGCCGGCTCTCTGCCCGGCGTGCCCGCCCCTTGCTTGTAGCGCCGCCTACTAGCGGACAGCGGCGCCTGCGATCGGCGCACCCTATCTTTAGCATAGGGTGCGCAGATCGTGCGCAGGCCGTGCGCTAGTTGCGCTTTGACCTGTGCTGCGCACTTTTGACGGTGCGCCGTGCGCGCCAAAATCAAACTTTTCGGATTTTGGCGCGCACGGCGCACCGTCAAAAGTGCGCAGCGCAGGTCAAAGCGCAACTAGCGCACGGCCTGCGCACGATCTGCGCACCCTATGCTAAAGATAGGGTGCGCCGATCGCAGGCGCCGCTGTCCGCTAGTAGGCGGCGCTACAAGCAAGGGGCGGGCACGCCGGGCAGAGAGCCGGCTCGGGGGCGGAGCTACCCCCGGCCGTGCGCGCGCTGAAAAAGCGCTAATGTGAAACCGGCCTAATTGTGTTTTTCCAGAGCCATTTAATGAAGCTGCAAGTAAGAACAGACAGATGTTTCCTGGCGGTGCCAAATCCATGGCAAATACATTAGGTGGTTACTTTGATACACAGTTCAAAAGAACGTTTGAAGGAGAAGCCTACTCCGATCCATTAAGACAAAGGCGACAGTATCGTATTCAGCAGGCGAAGAAGAACCTGGGAAAAACATTCCTCCCATCTAATGGGGAAAAGAAGCCGTAAGTAACACAGCCCTGAAATGGCAACGGTCTGCATAGAAAAGGGTTGCTGAGTAGTCAAAGAGCCTCAAGAATGGGAGTGAGTCAGATGTGAGACATTTGCTTTGTTTCATTTCTGCTGCTCAGGATCCAAACAGTTGGGGTGTGTTGTGCACATAACATCTTTTAGTCTTGGACAAACCGCAAACAGTTTTCCAAGAAGACGACGCTTGGAATTACATGCCAGCATTTTTTGTCCAAAAGTTTTTGTTTTTTTTTGCATCTTTTTGGTAGTTTTGCGAATGCTAGCTTCTTAAATTTATACCACTTGAGGCATTTGTTACCCCTTTTCCATCCTTTTTTGGGTCATCGTTTTTAATGTTGTCTTCCAGTCATTGTCTCTCCATTCACCACTGAAGAAACCTCTGACTGAGGCAAAAACGCTGGGAAAACGCTCACAAAGGCACCCTGGCGGCGTAGCTCAGGCGTATTTTGAGCTTTCCACTTGACTTGTATTGTAAAATACAGAGCATTTTCTGAGCGTCAAATTCATGAAGAATGGTCATGTTACTTCTTTTAGCTGCTTGGCGACTTTTGAAACCTGAAGAAGTTAAAAAAAAATGCTCAAAAGCCTAAACATATGAAAAGAAATGCAGATGTTCATTCTTTTGAGCGTCTTCTGAGTGCTTGTGCCGGTCGGTATCAGAATAGCCCCATCTGAAAAAGGCCTTAAAGTAAGACTATGAAAAACCGTAATACAGTACACTGCGTCCTACTGCAGGCTCCAAATGGTGACCTTTGTAAGTACAAGCTACTGTATATGTGGTTACCACGTCACTTTATTTTCTTGTTGCATATTTCAGGTCTGGAGTTGGCAGCTTTTATGGGACTCTTAGTGGCCCAATTTCAGCCTTCAGTGCCGAAGTTAAACCAAGAAAAGCTTATACTGCACCAGGAAAAAACTTCTACACAAACCCTCCCAAGCAGGGCTCAGGATTCGGGTAATGTTCTATGACCTTGCGGTGTCCATACTTGGTCTATGCAGCCTTATTACTGACTGGTTTCTTCTTCACAGATATCCAAACGTCACCATTGGAAAAGGCTATACTTATTCCTCTGACAATTATGACATCTCTAAAGAGCTTGTGAAGGTAAATCAAATTTGGCGCATGTTCATCTGATGTTCATCTGTTTTTGCTATAATTTTGCAATCCAATTCTACACTTAGTGACAATGTAAAAAAGCACAAAAAAGGGGGCGAGCACACCTTTAGTATTAAATGAATGTACTAGTGCATATGAGGCCAATATACGAACATATACGCACACGATGCATCAGCACAGTGCGATTAATGAATACATAAACTCGAATATTCCAAGATTGCTGTAAACGTTCAAACATAAGGTACTTTTGTTAACATTTTGTAATCAAAAGTGCAAAAGTCATCCAACCATGTCAAGGTGTACCTAAATATGGAAGGTCCCTATCACTAATGTCCTACCTCTACATGTGCCAGACCTCATCTAACTGGGGAAGTGAAGTGATGGATGAGAGTGGCGGAGAAGAAGTGACCCCCTCTGAAGACTACAATGTATTTTCTATATGCTGCACTATGGTTATTGCCTTAATGATTACACTGAGAACGTGAGCTGCTAGTTCGATAGGTTGTGACTAATTTTTTTAATATTTCTGTACATTGCACCTTTAGGCTGCTTTTACACTTACCGTGTTTTTGCGGGCCGATTTTGTGGCCCCATAGAAATCTCTGGGGCCGCAAAATCGGTCCGCAAAAATCCACGGTGTGCCTTACGGCTGTATTTACGGCCGTGATAAAAGATGGACAGATCACTAATCCCTCATTGACCTGCCCCTATTTTATATAATGAATATATATATATATATATATATACATATATATATCTTGTTAAAAAAAAAACCTTCTGCAGGCAGTCAGGCAGTGGCGGCACCTACGCTGCAGCCTGATCGCATATGTAATGAATAGTGATGAGCGAGTATACTCGTTACTTGAGATTTTCGAGCATGCTCGGGTGATCTCCGAGTATTTTGGCATGCTCAGAGATTTAGTTTGTGTCGCCGTAGCTGCATGATTTGGGGCTGCTACACAGCCTGAATACATGTTGGGATTACCTAATAAACAGGCAACCCCCACATGTATTCAGCCGGACCAGCAGCCCCAAATCATGCAGCTGTGGCAACACAAACTAAATCTCCGAACACGCCGAAAAACTCGGAGACCACCCGAGCATGCTCGAAAATCTCGAGTAACGAGTATACTCGCTCATCACTAATAATGAATTGTATACACATTTGTTTGATGTAATCCTGAAATTCCTAAAAAATCAGGTCTGTGTGCAGCAATACACATTGTCAGCCAATCAGTGGTCAGAAGATGACGTCGGAGTGCATGTGTCCGGGGGCACATGCCAGTGATGTCATGCGCTCTTGTCACACACTGAAATCAGCTGACAGTTTCAAAAGAGGATGGCAGCAGGGGAGCGGAGTGAAGAGGAGTATTTATGTCTATTTTTTTTTTTTTTAAATCATTGACCATAATACTACATGTATGACTATGGGCTCTGTATGATAATACTATGGATGACTATAGGCTGTGCATTTTACTTTATGGGTGTCTATGGGCTGTGCATTATACTTAATCAGTGACTGTGGGCTCTGCATTATACTATATGGGTGACTATGGGCTATGCTTTATACTTTATGGGTGACTATGGGCTGTGAATTACACTTTATGGGTGACTATGGGCTGTGCATTGTACTTTATGGATACCTATAGGCTGTGAATTATACTTTATGGGTGACTATAGGCTGTGCATTACACTTTATGGGTGACTATGGGCTGTGCACTATACTTTATGAATGACTAAGAACTGCATTATATTATATGTAGGATTATGGGGCTGTGCATTTTACTATATGGGTGACTATGGGCTGTCCATTATACTTTTTGGGTGATTATGGGCTGTGCATTATATTTTATGGGTGACTAAGGGCTGTGCATTATACTATATGTAGGACTGTGGTTTGTGCCTTATACTTTATGGGTGACTATGGGCTGTGCATTATATTTTATGGATGACTATGGGCTGTGCATTATATTTTATGGATGACTATGGGCTGTGCATTATACGTTATGTGTGACTATTGTCTGTGCTTTATATTTTATGGGTGACTATGGGCTGTGCATTAGAGTACATGGATGATGACTATGGACTGTGAATTATATTTTATGGAGGACTGTTCATTATACTATATGGAGGACTATGGGCTGTGAAGAATATTATATCGAGGAATATGAGGGGTGCATTATACTATAGGGAGGACTATGAGGGGTGCATTATACTATAGGGAGGACTATGGGCTGTACGTTATACTATATGAAGGACTATGAGGAATGCAGTACACATCTGCTATGGGGCCCCATGATGTCTATTTACGCCCCTGGTGAGTATAATAGTATATTTTTTTCTATACATTAAAGAACAGCGGCAGAACGGGGTGTGTGTATGTATATATATATATACTGTATATATATATTCAGGATGGGGAATCCCAGTCCAAATCTTGCTCCGGAGCCCATCAGACTCTTGTTATGCCCCACTGGTAATTGCTAAGCCCTCACTCCAAATAAAAGTAAAGCACTTTAAGCCCATATTAATTATATAACTGTATCTTGAATATGTTTTGGTAAACAGCTAAAATGTCTAAACTTGTGTCATTGTCCAAGTATTTATGGCCGAACTGTAGCTGTGATCAAACTTTATTGATAATGCCATGTGTGGATTAAATGCATTTTTACTGCCGTTCCGTTGCCTTAGCGCAATAGAAATGCATGTAGGTTTTATTATCTGTACATTTTTCTCATCTCATTCAAGGGTGTGTGAAAAATCTACAAATAAAACCCACATTTTCAGTACGAGAAGCTGACATGTTGCAGAGTTCACCAGTCAGTTTCCAGGTCAGTGGACGTGAAATACATATTAATCCCATTCACTTTGCTGGAGTTGCAAGACACTGCGTTTTCTGAGCAGTGAAAATCCATGTTAAAAAACCTCACTAAATATTCAATGTGAGAACCTAGACTGTCACCAGGTCAAAAGTACAATATATAGCTTTTGCTCTTATTTTGTTCCC